>NC_091119.1:133554460-134764460 GCF_040183065.1 Periplaneta americana
AGAGCGGGTCTCGCGAGCGGTGTGACGTATGCATACTGTACGTCATTCAGTGGCGGTGCAGTGGTGACTCTGCAGTATGAAGGCGAACTTTGAAGACGGAGCTTCCGCTCATACATTAAAGCGTCCCGCTACTCCCAATGCTTTTAATGTATCATGGGAGGAGGAGTTCTTTTTGGTAGAGAGCAGTGGATTAGCAAAGTGTTTAATTTGGCATAAAACACTCCAACTGATTAAGAGGTTCAAAATCCAACGACATTATTCTTTACAACATGCTATTGAATATGACAAATATGTTGGTAATGAACGCCATAAATTAATACAACTTAAAGAAAATGTTTCTCAGGTACATTATATTAGAATATTTATTTGATATTTCCATTGCATTATAAGTTATTATACACTTAGTAATATATAATTGAAGGGCTCGGTGCAATAAGGTGCTAACCCTCACTTTTGTGAAAATTGAGATTTATACACAAATATACGTGGAATAATATTGTGCACTTTCTGTCAAAATATGGCTCTGGTATGAATATAAATTTCGCAGCAGTAAATGCATATCCTTTTTCTAATCAATGTTAAGAGTCATTTGTTTTGAGCAAGAAGGCGCCAACCTATACCAAGTTGGAAGGAGAAAGTAGCCAAATGAACAGTTTCTAAAAAAATAAGTTAATTGACGATGACGTGAGTAACTACACTGATGATAGCATCGACGACCCAGATTATATTATATCTGACTGGAAATGAAGGCAGATCGTAAGAGGTAAGGATTAGTTTAATTTCTCATTATTAAAATGGTATTGAGGGATGACACCTTCTTGCATCAAGATTAAACGTTATAAAAGTTACATTTATGTGAATATATATATATTCATTTTACTCCACTGTTTCAGTGTGAATTAAACATATCAAGGGAACCTGAGATCAGTCACATCAAATTCCCTCTAAACAGGAAAAGAAAGCGTCACCATCAAGACTGGGAACATTTTAAACACAAGAGAAGGAAAAATAAAGGATAACAATGTACTTCACTATTCAACAAAGGAGTTATTCAAACTAGAGCGATCGTGATTTTGGTCGTATACAGTAGAGTTGTATCCTTGGAGATATTGTTCCACTGTTTATACTACAGAAGACTGGTCATATACAGGGTGTATCAAAAGGTCAGGTCAAGCCTTAAGGAGGTGATTCAGGATCTTATTTGCAGCAAAAAATCCTAATACACTTTTTCAGTATTCATCCCCGTTTTCGAGTTACATGAATATCACGTACCGTATTTATCCCCATTTGATTCCACACCTAATGGACCTGTTTGCTTGAGAGAAGGTAGGCTAATTGTCAGTTGTCTAGAGCAGATACTCAAAATGTCCCCTCTTGCACGAACACACGCTTCAGCACGTCGTCTGACCTCTCGGTGCTCATTATCGAATGCGTGGTGGTGTATCTCCATTGCAGCCGTGTTAATCTTTGCAGCGAGCTCTTCCCTGCTTGCTATCTCCGTTTAGTACACTTTCTCCTTCTTGCATCCCCAGAGAAAGAAGTCCAATGGTGTTAAGTCTGGGGACCGGGCTGGCTAGGCAACTATGGTATCAACTATACGGTACTCCACCACATTTCAGACTTCCACTACGCCAATAGTTAATCATCATTTTCGAGGTAGATGGATTGAAAGAGGTGGTCCCATTGCCTGGCCAGCCCGATTCCCAGACCTAACACCATTGGAATTCTTTCTCTGGGGCTGCATGAAGGAGAAAGTGTACCAAACGGAGATAGCAAGCAGGGAAGAGCTCGCTGCAAAGATTAACACAGCTGCAATGGAGATACACCAGCACGGATTGGATAATGTGCAGCGAGAGGTCAGACGGCGTGCTGAAGTGTGTATTCGTGCGAAAGGGGGACATTTTGAGCATCTGCTCTAGACTGCTGACAATTAGCCTACCTTCTCTCAAGCAGACTGGTCCTTTAGGTGTGGAATCAAACGGGGATACATACAGTACGTGATATTCGTGAAACTTTGTAAACATGGATAAATATTGAAAAAATGTATTATGATTTTTGTTGCAAATAGGGTCCTGAATCACCTCCTTAAGGCTTGATCTGACCTTTTGATACACTCTGTATAATCTTAAATGCTAATACAAAAAAAGAAGCTTACAGTAACGAAGATGCATCAGTTGGACTGTAAAAATGTTTGTCCATTGACTTATTCAATACTGAAGAAAATAGTTTCAAATTCAAATAAACCTCTCCAATTTTCAAATGCCTCTTTGTTTAAGACTGACTCAGCTTTACCAGGCATTTTAGAGGTTGGTTACACTTACTAGCATGAACTGTCATTACATTCAGTGCACTCTTAAGAAATGGGGTCGTCATAGTTCAACAATTTCAATTTGTGATTTACAACCTAAATATTCAACACAACTTCCTATAGAGAATCGAAAATTAGCAGATGTAATGTTACTTCTGGAATAGATCCCACCAGTAGGCCTACATCATGTTTTCTACAGGAATCTCGTTACTCACGGTACTGCAGGTGAAGAACATTAACCTGAAAATGTGGATATACTTGATGATATATAGTGCATGGTAAAATTGAATTACTGTAATGCCATTTAAATTTCGGCCAGTGTATGGGACCAGTGCCCACCCAGCATCGTGATGCACAAAGGGAGCTGCGATAGGTAGCGAAATCTGATTACGAAAGCCGCTATAACGGCTGGGGGGATCACCGTGCTAACGACACAATACCTGCATTCTGGTTGGATGATTGTCCACCTCTGCTTCGGCATGTGGACGTTAGGTCAGCAGCCAGCTGGACGATCATGGTCCTTCACGGACTGTCGTGCCTCGGATTATTATTATTATTATTATTATTATTATTATTATTATTATTATTATTATTAGGCCTATAAGCAAATCTTGTTGTAATACAACGTTAAATTAGAATGTCCGAGTGTAGAGGACAAATTCAGATATTATTCATTGTAATTCTAATTTAGTTAGGTTGTATAAGTGTTCAGAATAAATTTATGTTTGTAATTCATTCGTAACCCCTCTCACAGCAGTGTCCAACCATCTGGTGCAATAAGGTGCTAACCAACATAGACATCCCCGATTATCAAATATGTCTGTAACATAGGTCTTCCAAATTCGGTAAAATGTTTCAAAATTACATAAATGTAACTTAAGAGTCACAGCTTCACATTGAAAGCAGTTTCAGCATTTAAATTTCAATATTTGGAATTATGCCTTTTTCTAAACTTTAAAATGCTCATATCTCAGAAGTAAATATGTGTGGGTTAACACCTTATTGCACCGAGCCCTTCAATTTTAAATTATACAAGTATTATGATATATAATATATAATATTATATATCGTGAACTGTAATATACTAAACTATGATATATCATATTATTTGTATAATTTAAAATTATATATTACTAAATGTTCTATAATAACTTATAATGCAATATAAATATCGAATAGATACTCTAATATAATGTACCTGAGAAACATTTTCTTTAAGTTGTATGAATTTATGGTCATATCATATCTTATATCGTATCATATCATATCATATCATATCATATCATATCATATCATATCATATCATATCATATCATATATCGCATCGCATCACATTATTTATATTATATTACAATATATATTATATTATATTATATTATATTATATTATATTATATTATATTATATTATATTATATTATATTATATTATATTATATTATATATCATATCATATCATATCATATCATATTATACATTAACAGGATGACAATAATGCACTTAGTGAATCGGCCATGAGAATTAGCTACAAAATTTGCCACGAAAATGCAAAGGAATTGAAAACATTCAACGAAGGTGAATTCATCAAGCGATGTTTAATTATATAGGTAGATGAACTCTGTCCACAGCAAGTAGGGGAAGTGGAAGCCATTTGCCTGTTTCGTAGAACCGTGGTGAGGAGGTTGCAGTATGTGCGTATGGGTTATGTAAATAAGCCTAATGATTTGTGTGTGTGCATAGAGCGAAGTTTATTTCATTAAATTAATAAGAGTGTTATAAATTCTGTAATGTACAATGGATTGATGTAATATCGTTATAAACTATTATGTACTGACAGACTGAATGAATAGAACAACCGTGGCTCTTGTTACATTAATGCAGGGAAGGTAGCTGTAATGCGAGTCCGCCACTGCGTGAGCGTTCTGCTCTGGCTTGGAATTGAAGTGCCTTGCGGAGCGAGAGCAGCTCTGGCCGACTAGACTGAGCCGCTCTCATGCCCGGCCCTGCCTTAATCTAAGAACATGTTGTCTGTTTCTCTACTTGGAACTGTAACGCCAGGAAATCTCTAAATTGCCTACACACGTCTCGACATGGGTCGGTTTTGACATAAAGTATCGTTGTTGTAGCGTAATCTTTTCGGCATACATGCGTATGTACGAAAATACTACGGAAATAAACAAATGGAGACTCAGGTTTGTTTGTGTGAGTTTCTGGTTTTTTTAATCAATATTTCGTTTAAAAATGTCTGATATCGATGTGTAGAACTAAGTTCAACACTTTCTGAATTACTGAAGAAAGCTATGAATGTGGAAAAAAAAATCGAGAAAGATTTATGAAAAAAAATATAATATCTTTTCAGAAAATGTTATTTTACTTTGAGCAATTGTCAAATAAAATAAAATCACCAATGTTATGGAAAAATTATTTGATGTTAAAGTCTATGCTAAATGTAATTGGAGGTAATTCCATATGGTCAGTATTCCTAACATCTAACTTCTAACCTTTCTAAATAAATTGGTATGTCTTAAATTAAAATCTGTATCAAAATGAACCGCATTTAGATCAGATAACACTTAGCAAATAAGTAAATTTTAGTATGAGAGTAGAAAAAGTACTTTTCCCACGCTACCGGATAGAATATTAAACAATTTTCAACACTCTTGCCTAGTAAAGATTATTAATTTTTTGGTCCTACAGAATTATTTGTTATGGATATTATTGGTTAATAACGGAGAAAAATTTGTTCCAACGCCGGGGATCGAACCCAGAACCCCCAGTTCTACGCATTGGGTGCTTTCCGTTATTAATCAATAATAACCAAAACAGAAAATTCTGTAGGACTAAAAATTAATCCTTACATAGATTATTCGTCTAACACTGCGTATAAACTGTGGAGTACCGGCCGTACAAGTTACTCATAATTATGAGTGCGCTCCTTATATGATGACATAATATATGTCGAACATGGAGTAAGGCCACAAAGGGATAAACCAAAGGAGAAAAGTTCGATCCGGTGCTGTGGGTTTTCATTTAATTTCATTTATTATATTCCATAGATTTTACATTAGCAATGAAGCTTTAAGATGTGGAACAGGTCAAATTTTTACACGATTACAATTTGAATTTTTTACAATTTTTTGGCGAGATGTAGTGAGATGAGGTGAGGCCGAGGATTCGCCAACAGATTACCTGGCATTTGCCTTATGGTTGGGGAAAACCTCGGAAGAAACCCAACCAGGTAATCAGACCAAACGGGGGTGAAGTGAAGTGAGGCGAGGACTCGCCATAGACCACCTGGCATCAGTCCCACGGCTGGAGAAAACCTGGGAAAGAAACCAATCTGTCACACCAAACGGGGGATCCAACCCAAGCCCGAGCGCAGCTCTGGATCAGCAGGCCAGAGAGTCTGCCGACTGAGCTACATTGATGGCTCTACTAAAAATATGCAGTACATAGCCAATCAGATTATTAAATTTATAAACCCAAACGATTATTCATCAGCTGAGCTATAAAATATAACACATAGAAATTAAGTTAATTCAATTTAAAATCATAAACAATTCAATCAGTTGAGATATACAAAAATTGATAGTACATATCATGCAAATTACTTCAAATTACAAGCATAAACAATTCATCAGTAGAGCTATACATATTACTATTCAATTTAAAACATATACAATTCATCCGCAAACTATACAAACATATACAATACAAAGTAAACTGATTAATTCAATTTACAAGCATAGTTTCGTTAAGCTATACAAAATTGTACAATTCATATCAAGTATATTAATTCAATTTATAATCATAAACAGTTCATCAGTTGAGCTATACTGACTACTATACAATTTACAGCATAGGCTATGCAATTCATCAATTGAGCTATACAGACTATTAGTCTATTCAATTTACAGCATATACAGTTAATCAGTTAAGCTGTACAGATTGAGCCTCGGCGTAGCTCAGTGTCACAGCACCCAGTGCGTAAAACTGCGGGTCCTGGGTTCGATGCCCTGCGTCGGAGCGAATTTTTCTCCGTTATTAACTCTTATATATATATATATATATATATATATATATATATATATATATATATATATATATATTAGTCAGTTTACAATGCCTTTTGACATTTCTGACAGCTAAATATTAATTTACAGTCACTGATAAATGTATCGCACTGCAAGATACCACTCCCCTCTATCTCTCCATAGGTCTTCTCCTAATTGTCTTCTTTCTTATTAACTCTTGCCTAGTGTTAAAATGTCTGCCAAGAAATGACTGTCTAAAAAGCTCTTTATTTGCTATTTAATTTTCATACAGATTTGTGTTGTCTATCTTATATGCCTACAGATAGTGAGTTATTAGTATTTAGGGATATTACAATACAATGTGACATATTTTATATCCATCGTTAAGAAACTGTATTAACCTACATTGAACTCGCGACGTTGAAGTTCAGAGACGGTACTCCGTTGATATCTCTAATCCCTTAGAGTGGTAATTTGGTCGCTTTATGGAAATAACACCGTAACGGTAACATCAATTCCTTTCTATCGTTCAGTGGTTATAATGCAATAACTCAGTCAGCAAGTCCTGATCTACTTGCTCTTGGTCACTGCTTGTACCTATAGCCCCACAAATCTTGTCAGTAATTCAGGACCAATTTTGACATGCAATTCACCATTTTAATCGTAAATATATCTCTTTAGATTTACAGCCCATCATTACCTTCAGTAAAAACGAAAAGGAAGGCGCGCCATTGTAGAAGAGTGGGATTGTTGTTATAGTGTTCCCTTTATTGTGCCGTTGCGTGCCAGACAGACGTAAGTGTTAGTTACGTTAGGCTGTTTTACAACTGTTGTCGAGATTATTGAAATCATCCACCATTCAGCATTGCTGACTTACTGCTGTGTGTAGAGTTATCATTACGTGATGCGGAGGCGAAATGTGGTCCACGCTAGTACGATTATCCCTTTGCGAACTTACGACAATATACACATCAATAAGGTGGTTTGCTAATATTGAAGTATGAAGTTTTATGATGTAATGTATACGTTACTTTAAGTCAGGTTGAACGGAATAGTATCTAAGCGGGAAAATTTTATGGCGGCAGAATTTCTGAACAGTAAGAAAAAATATATAGAACAACGGTTAATAAACCTTATATAGAAATCCAAATTTAATGAATGTATAGGCTATATACAGGATGTTTTATAATTATGGGTACAAACTGCAGGCGTGAGTAGAGGGCCATGAAACAAGACAGAAAGTCCTAATAAACATTGACTCAGAAACCAATCGTCTCCGAAATCTGTGGGGATTTACAACTATTATATCTCGTCACTACAGATGGTCTTGAATAGCCATAACAACTGATATGCACTGGAGGAATAGAGCGTTATAGCTTATGTTCAATATGACCACCGTTCATGATAAGGCAGGCATCAGCACATTTACTTATCGACAGTCGTACACGTTCGATTCTAGTATCCCTGGCTATCTGTAATACGTTGACAACCACTGACATACACTTCCCCGGAGTTAGTTACCATTGTAAACAGGACTGGAGTACACAGAGCATTTCAAATATCCCAAAGAAAATCCATAGGGTTGAAGTCTGGGGACATGGGAGGCCATAGTGTTGGTAAGCCATGGCCGATGCACCTGCTGTGGAAGCTTGTGCTTGAAAACTCTCGAACGTTGAAATGAAAGTGAGCTGGAGCTCCATCATGCATGTACTATCGCTGCTGTCTTTCCCAAAAAGATACAGCATCCAAAAGGTCGCGTAGCTTATCTTAAAAAAAATGGAGGTCCGCATTATCACAAAGTATAAAAATTGAAGTTTCAAGTATAGGTGCGAAATGTATTCAGTTGGTGGCCACAGTGATGACACCATTATCTCTGTAACGTTTGGTTTTCGGATCTATGTTTATTGGAACTTTTTGTCGTGTTTCATTCTCCTCTAATCATCCCTACAGTTTGTACCTATAATTATGAAACACTCTGTGTGTATGTGTATATGTATATTTTTTTCATACCTACTGTTTTATCCCCTATTTTATTAATAAGGGAAACACAGATATACAAGGGGAATATAAGGACAACAAGAGAGGGGTTGCAATTTTTATGTGACCGTGAATTTTCAGGTTAACCTCCGCTCCCATAACTAGTGATGAGAAAAACGTAATTCTACGTCAAAACATATACACGTATTTCCGTGAAAATCTCCATATTGAGTTATGCAGCTTCACCATAATTTATCTTTGTATTTAGTATAATGGGGAAGTACAAATTAAAAGTAATATACAAAAGCAGAAGAGAAACAGCGAAGCCCACGCTGATCATGAGGTGAAAAGACGCACTAATCGGGCGAAATATTGTTTAAGCTTAATGAATGTTTGAACAGATGCGAATAAATTTCGTAGAATATTCCGCCAGCCGCGCCCTGCGTGGTTTCCGCTGAGCGCATAACCATTTCTCCGGCGCTTCTCCAATATATAACAGTACTAACAAAAAATGTTCAATAATTTGGACTTACTATGCTCACAGTCGCTGCTGAAAATGGCCCCCGTTTGCCGCCACACACAACTGACATTTTCTGATAAACGAATGAACAACACTCTGAAGTTCCACGTCATTGATAGCTTGGATTTCTTCTTGTATATAGTCTTTTAGTTCATCTATAGAATGAGGATTTTTCCTATAGACCATAGCGTTTAGTGTTCCCCATAAATGAAAGTCACAGGGTGTTATATCTGGGCTTCGTGGAGGCCACAAATTATTACTGATCAGTCTCGTACCGAAAATACGCCTCAATTCCCTCATTGACACGGCAGCTGTATGAGCTGTGGCGGAATTTTGTTGGAAATAAACTGACAATCGCATAAGAACACTACGTTTTCTGCTTGATTTTCGATTCTTCACTGAGCCTGTTTCTTTAATCTTTTAGCGAGTCGTCTAATTGTTTTGGCAGAAGACACAGGTCTGTTTGGAAACTTTATTCGAAATTTTCGTCTTGTTTTCAAAGACGACATTCTGTCTTTTATGTACGTATTGTACAGCTGTCAAAAAAAAAAGTGGCCGCACTCGTGAACAGCGAATATTTTCAAAGTCCACTTCGGGTCGCGGCGATGTTACACGATGCATGTGCTTGTACAAGCAGTTCCCGAACTATGAAAGTGTTCCATGTCTGCGCCTCGTAGGCCAGCGGTAGAGTGTTTGTTTAATGATTCAGAGGTTGTGGGTTCGGGCCTTCTTCAAGTTTTCATTTTATTTTTTAATCGTTCTTTAGCGATGTAAATGCTATTAAAATTATCATTTATATTCAGTTATCGTTCTTTATGGATATCACGTTATTTATATTTTGTTATCGTTCTTTAGAGATATGAATAAAATTCAAGTCATCATTTGTATTCTGTTATCGTTTTATAACGATATGAATAACAATTATTATTATTGTATCTCCAATGGTGGTTAGCCCTATTTTACATATGTATGTTAGGGCTATAGTTTCATACACAAAAAAGATAGGCATAAAGAGAAATAGAAAAGAAAATTAAATTAGCTTACGCGATGTAAACAAAACATAAACAAACCGTAAATTAGGCATTGCGATTGCAAAATAAATATCAGGTATCAATTTGAAACATACAAAAACATTAACAACACACATACGTAACACTTCTATAACACAAATACGCAGCTTTCCGTACCATACATCATAAATTAATACACAATAGTCATACAAACACAATCAAACTATAATTATGACATTGCGACGACATCAAGCATCACATAACTGACTCACATACATAACAAATCAAGCATCCGTTACAACACATACACTTCAACATAATAACCACACTTTTAAAAGTTACAAATTTGGCTCCAAGAAGAATAAATAGGACACTGTTACTAATTACTATTCTTCTACAATTTCTTAAATATATCTGTAATAAATCTGTGAAATTCCGATATGAATAATATTCACGTTTTTTATATTGTTATCGTTCTTTAGCGATATAGATAATATTCAAGTTATCATTTATATTCTGTTTTCCTTCATTAGCATTATAAAATAATATTCAAGTTATTTATATTGTTATTGTTCTTTCGCAATATAAATAATCTGTATTTTATGTAAGTAATTATTATAACACAAATAACCATCTTTCTTTGTAAAATAGGTTATTTTATTTAGACAATTAAATAAGTATTATATAATATCTTATATTAATTAAACAAACCGATATTTATCATTTATATTGTGTTATCGTTCTTTAGTGATACTGTATAAATAATATTCAAGTTATTTATATTGTAATCGTTCTTTAGCGATATAAATAACATAAATTTAATATTAGGTTTGGAAAAATCCAGTTGCATAATACTGGTATTAGTTTTTCTTTTTGTATTGTTACATTATACTATCTTGAACCACAATAAAATGAAAAGGAGTAACGAGGAATTGAACCTGAGACGTTGACATCTAAATTTCGACGTTCGTCCACTGAGCTACGAGGGCAAAAGTGTGGAAACATTTTCGGAAAAATTGGCCCAATCACACTCTAAGATTTTCTGATGATTCGTAGAAGCTAGTCCAGGATGCGGGGGGCAAAGGCTAATTGAGATTTCCCGGTCTCTGATCGGGTCAAACATCCTGATAGAATTAATATTTAACCCATGCCGTGACTTTCGGTGAAGTCCGGAGGGCCCAATTAGTCAAATCCACTCTCCTCATCTCCATGCTTGGGTCCCCTGGAATTTAATAAGATGCGAAAGAGATAGTGGTGTGCGGAAAGCAACGGGATGTTACTGCATTTAGGCCTATCCTTCCCAAGAAAAGCTGCAAACATGAACAAAGGAAGCTTTTAATAGAAGAAGAAGGATCTTCTGCGGACCTCTGGAAAAAGAACTAAGGAAGAGACTAGTGAAGTGCTTTGTGTGGAGTGTGGCATTATATGGGGAAGGAACATGGACATTACGACGAAATGAAGAGAAACGAATTGAAGCATTTGAAATGTGGATGTGGTGAAGAACGGTGCGTGTGAAGTGGACAGACAGAATAAGAAATAAAATTGTGTTTGAAAAAGTGAGTGAAGAAAGAATGATGCTGAAACTGATTAGAAAGAGAAAAAGGAATTGGTTGGGTCTCTGGTTGAAAAGAATAATGGACGACATTAGGATATGTGGATCATATGCGGAGACTAAGAGGAAGGCAGAAAATAGGAAAGATTGGAGATTGCTGGGTTTGCATTGAAAGACCTGCCCATGGACAGAACACTTATGTATGTGGGTATGTTCAGAATGCCTGGAATATCGTGTCTAAGAACAGTCGCTATTTGCAAAGACTAGTCGATTCCATGCCCACTCGACTGCAAGATGATCGAGATAAGAGGAAGATAGACTAAATATTGAATTGTGGCTTTTTGTTTTGTTTTTTGAACGCTTAATTGTTTGAATGTTTTAAGGCCGACGCCAGTAAATTTGTTTTGTTTATGCCACGAAAGATATTTTTATTGAGAATAAAATCTTTTTTCTTTCCATTTGCAGCCACAATATCATAATGATAAAGTCATGGCATAATATATTAATGAACCTGATGTTATTTACTAAAATAATCGTAAAAGAGAAAGGAGCCATTATGTATAGTTTGTCTCTCTCAAAAACATAACAAAAAAGAACATGAAAAGCACGAGGTTGTAGTCGAACGCAGGACCTCATGAATAAGAGGCTGGAACGCTACCATTACGCTATCGAATCACAGAGAGAATACTTCAATTATAACTGTAGATATCAGGCAACGTGGTCCAACAACATGTAACATCGCCTGTCTCCGAATTATAGCGAAGATACCCGAAGGGAACTTTGTTCCAGGAGAGCGGCCACTTTTTCTTTTGACAGCTGTACATATACACACGTTCACACAATGAGAATTTGCTGCTAGGCATTAGCTAAATACACAATAATCACTAAACTTTATACACTAACGTTGTACACTTGAAGAATCGAGAGTTTCATTACACGACTTCTAAGCACACTGAATGCCATATGGCTACTGGAGCTCGATTGGGCGGTAGAAACGGTTAGCGCGCGGCGAAAACCACGCAGAGCGTTGCCGGCCGGCCGCTCTTTTCTGGGACGTATGATAATAACACCTCTGTACTATTTTATTCCGTCTTACACAAATGTCATATTTATGCTTCCCTTGAAATATAGTGTTTAATTTTATTTCACAATCACTCATTATAGCCATATAGTACTCTCTGAATAGCTTGTGCAGTTGGAAGAAAATAATTAGAGCTATAGTTACTGTCGTAAACATTAAGTTAATTATACAGGAACATCATTTTATTTTTACTTCAGTTTTCATTGTATCTGAGTTTTTGAATGTACTTCACTCCCACCCCCTCTACTAATAAACTTCCAATCATCCTCCACACAGAACCAAGGCCACTTATTCAGTCAAAGTCGCCTTAGGGTCACAGTAAACAGTACTGAGCTAGTGAGTATAGTACGTTCCAGAAATATGTTCGTGTTTTCCAGTGACGAAAGAGCTTTCAATATCGAATCATATTTTCGCACAGATACTGTCGTCCGTTTGACTACGTCGCATCCCGGTTTCCCTCATCCGCTTCTGCTCGCCCCTCTGTAAAGGCTAGTGGCTGGCTGTCTTAGATCTTTTCTGAAAACATTAATTTCTGTTAGGAATTGGACGTCTACGTAATATTATACAACTGTTTAAAATAACTTAAGTAAAAGGGCTTCGTTTAGTAATTAACTGTCACGTTATTTTCTCCCTTTCTACGACTCTGCGACAAAACCACTTGCGCGGACAGTAGATAACAAGTCTGAGTAATTTTATCTTTTCGAATCGGGCAGATGTGAAGATTGAATTTACAGTACGTAAGGTACTCTTTTGTAGAGTAGGTACAGAATTATTTCAATATGACTTACTAGTACGAAGGACGAAACTGTTAATTGGGAATAGGTACAGTAGTCTATAATGCGGTAATATGCACAAAAGAACTGAAGCCTTTATCGAAATGAACGTCCACCGTTTTCAAAAATGTGTTTAAATATCCATATTATAATTATTTTTCAATTTAACTTCATCCTCTAAATTGTACGCTAATGTGCTGTAGACAGTATAATATACATTGCATAATGAATATGTCATAATATACACTGCATAATGAATATGCCCCAATGGATACCTCAGTTCGTGAGTAAAAACACTCATTGTTAATATTGTACTGTATTTTGATTAAACAAAAACCTAATGAAAATTATCAAACTCAAAAGCGAGATATTTCCTAGTTTACGTAAATGGATGAACTACTTTTCTTCCCTCCTATAGGTACCTAGTAAAGTGATCTGTTTGTATTTTACGCCAGTATCATCGAACTCCAGTCGTGGAAGGGGGTAGCAAACGGGGATTCCGGTTCTCAAACGTTAATCCAAAGGTATAGCCAGTTAATATTAGAAATGTTAGTAAAAATAAAATGATGTCCCTGTATTATGGCAGTAGAAACTGCGAAGATCCATCAGTCGTTTCTGTGCCGCGAATCAGTCTGGTCTGATGACTTGTTTCTATCCCTCCTCCAGAGCAGGTGAGCAAGATACACACCCACAGAAAATAACTGGCAAAGTTATAGTTTACGCAGCCTGTTATAATCCGTATTTTTCTTGAAAGAAGACAAGAATATTAAACTTCACTCAACAGAGTGGCTTTCTACCTAGTTCATATAAAGACTGTAATTTGGATTCCATAGTAGTCTGAGTATGCCATACGATAAGCTATTGCCATGTAGAGGATGTGAGGAAAATAAGTACGTCGAGTTTTATAGCTCTATGATGTCGGAATATTCCAGTGAATGGAAGTGTGGTAAGTGCTAGAAAAAGATGCGAATCAAGCCAATTACAAAGTTGTCTTTATTCTCATCTGTCTGAAATTTCTTTTTCAAGCTGAATGAAATCTTCAGACTATAATATTATGTCGAGTTTTTATCATAATTCTTCAGCGTCAAAGTTTAGGGCGTACTCTTTCTTCAAAGGAATTTCCCATCTCTTTATTGCTTTTATGTGACATTTTCATAGTTGCTTTCCGCAACTGCTTTACTTCGTTAAAATTACAATATTTTCAATTCGAACATTTTTGTTCTAAGTCTTCTCTCTTTTTAGTTGGTGTTTTAAGGACGCTGCGTCTAATATTAGCTTATTTAGCGCCGGTGAAATTGGTGGTAGCGAGATGGTATTTGACGAGATGAGACCGAATATTTACCATATGATTACCTGATATTTGTCTTACAATTGGGAAAGACATCATAAAAAGCGAACCAGGTAACCAGGATAAGCGAGAATCGAACCCACACCATCACAGTTCCGAATCAGCAAGAAGACGCGTCTGCCGTCTGAGCTACACTAGTGGCTACTTTTCTGTTACAGTGTGTTACAGAATATCGTACTCTCCCTGGTTAAGATACAATTAAATTCAGGACTCTCATTAAAACTTGTTTTTATTAAGTTTATATTGTGCGATATCAAATATTATTTACTACTTTGAATTAAAATTAATTACAGAGAAATAGTAGAATGATGGCAGAAAAACACGACAGTTTTCCAGAAAATCTACCGAAAATCGCCTGTTGTACGATAAGTATGAGTTGTCCTCAGCGGATTCGAACTCAGGAATCCAACTTTTTATACTACTTTCTCATTTTACCATTGATCTATTATTGTATATTCATCCCGTTCTCTCTTAGTAGTCTCTGTAATTTAAATGGAACTTTAAGTGAAGAAAGAATTAATAATTCTTCGGATATTATTGTGGTATCCATCATTGCCTCAGTCGCTGATATTTCTGATTAAAATTGGAACGAACCAGAGCTCTATTTTCAACAGAAAAATATATATAGAGTGTCCCAAATTCTGTATACACATTTTGAAACATTATTTCTCAGTAACGAGATGGGACAGAAATACGATTTTTGCGGTTTTGTATTCGTTAAGCCCGTACATATTCAAAATGGCCCCTTCTGCCACAATATACTCCCAACAACGACGTACAACAGGGCGACATACCAACTGGATTGTTGCTAATGTAATATCATTACAGGCATATTCAATCTGAACTCTCAGTTCCTCCAGTGTTTAGAGTTTTGTAACGTACACTGTGTCTTTTAGAGCTCCTCATAGATAGAAGTCTGGAGGGGTTAAATCCGGAGATCAAGGCGGGAACTCCGCAGCACTTCTCTTCATCCTATCCATCTCTGGGTCGTCCTCACTTAGTGCGTGGACAAGTCTCGGAATGTAAGGCTTTCATTTTTGAGTTCGCAATATTCGATGAACACTGGATTTGCTGATACCAATATCACGAGAACATTGCCTTATTGACTTCTTTGAGAATTGTGCAAAAGCCTGCATGACTGCATCAACACTCTCGTTATCAGTAGAACTTCTCTTTCTTTCGCACCGCCCTTTTAACACATCTTGCACCGTTCCGTAGACTTCAAACTTGTCTCGGATTCTTATGATAGTTGTTGGTGGTTGTGTTCCAAATTCAACCCTCGAACGTCGTTGAACCTCAAAAACATTCTCCACTTTTCCATAACATTTTAGTATCCATTTACGTTCATCGAACGATAATTGCACCGCCATGTTTGTTTATAAACAGATGAATTTGTTTATAAACAGATGAACATGTTTCCATGCTTTCCATTGTCTTCTGAATCATAAACCGCAAAAATCGTATTTGTATCTCATTTCTTTGCTGTGAAATAGTATTTCAAAGAGTGTGTATACCTGAATTTGGGACACTCTGTATTTCTTCTCCTTCTGCTTCATGGCTAGGCTGAAAGCCTGTTCCGTCACAAAGAATCTTCCCATCGTGTACTAGGCCGCCCGACGATTTTCTCTTGCCTGGTATTCTGATAGTTTTCTTGTTAATCTGGTTTTGCCTATTTTATTTACATGTTCAAACCAGTTATTTTTAATGTCAGTTTTGTCGTCCAATTTATATACTTTGAACTCTTCTCGTATTGCGGAACTATTATGATTTCTTAAGACGTGTCGAAAATATATTTATTTTAACCAAATCGAGCGAGGATAAATGAAATGAAAAGCAACTGAAAACTATGCGACCGCGCGTCCTTGCAGGAAGATTTGAGACTGTGAGAAATAAACAATGTGAACTCCAAGCTAGTCGCCACTTGTTTCACACTTTGTGTCATCCCTTCATTGAAGACACCTAGAGAAATTTTGAAGAGGAAAAATAAAAAATGGACATAATCTAATAAGTACCACATTGAAGGGAAATAGATGCCGAAGAGCACCATTAAAGATGTAGTTTAACAACAGCAGGATAGCCAAAAATGTTAGTTGGCTACGAAGCTAGAGGCGAGCATCACAACTCACACAATTTTAAGGATTTCATTCCTTATACTGGGCAAATGAAGGCCGAATTAGCTCATCCAGAAGTCCCCAAGCCTGCACGCGAGAACCAATTTGTGAACGCATTAATTTTTTTAATGCCGAAACGTATGATGAAGAGATTAGGCCTATATAGGTTCGTGGCCCGTTGCTTTTAGGACCTATCCAACATTTGAGCCGTTCAGAGCAAAATTGGTGTAAGTCAAAATTGGGTAATGAGGTTTAAAGTAAACATTCTGTAAAATACAGCGCAAAGTAGCAGTTAATATGTTCTTCGTGCTATCCACCGACTACTAATAGTTTAAATAAATTGAATATTATTTGCTATTTTGCGCTGTATTTTACAGAATGCTTACTTTAACCCTTATTATCCATTTTTTACTTACACCACTTCTGCTCTGAACGGCTCATTTGTCTCAGAGCTTTAACAAAATATGTCTCTTGTCTTGTGTTCGTTCTGTATTGCCTTAAGCAATGGTCTTGTGCCATGCTTGCAGTTATAAGAACATAGGTTAAAGAGATCAGAAATCTTTGAGATTGAGGATCTTGATGATGAAGGTGATGGTGATATTGATGATGATGATTATGATGATTATGATAGAGAAATGGAAAGAAAACTCGGAGTTAGACTTTTGCGTCCCAAAAATTGAAAACTGGTACTTTTGCGGCTACCATGCCCAATATGCTCTCCGTATCTTTGCAGAACCATTACGAAAATGTCCCAAGAAAAACAGATAATAACAAAATAAATAGGATGCAGTTCGTTTAGCGTTACCCAGAAAGTCTTCATCACAATTCGTCTTTATATCTGCGGTACCAGCAGCCAAATGCACTACTTCAATATTAATCTGGAGATTTTTGGAGTTCATTCTTCATCTAATTAAATTAACACTTTTCTTGTCACAGTAATTTTGAAGTAATAGTAGTAATATTCCCTGAAGCCAATTCCCTGTAAATTAATTTCTTGGCCTGTCATATCATCAATGGCCTTGGACTTTAGAGAGGTTCTGAGTTCATATCTGTTCAATGATTCGTCGATGTCTATCATGCCTGTAATATAATAAACTTTCCACAGTTGCGTTTTCCTCATTTAAGTAATGTTATGGTAGAGTTGCATGTTTTATACACTCCGAAGTTGTAAGTCTCCTGGTAAGATTTTGTGAAATCAAAACTTGAATCCATCAGTCAACTGTGGAGTTCTCGTCCTAGTGGGAAGTAACGTGACTGCAAGAGCCCTATGTTTCAAGTCTTAACAGTTTATTTTAAAATATTCAGTTTTGCCGTCAGACTAAACTGTGAAAATATAATAATTATGTTGGTATCGATATTGTTATCACCACCTACGGATCTTATTTTTTTATTGGGCTATTTTACGACGCTGTATCAACATCTGAGGTTATTTAGCGTCTGAATGATATGAAGGTGATAATGCCGGTGAAATGAGTCCGGGGTCCAACACCGAAAGTTACCCAGCATTTGCTCGTATTGGGTTGAGGGAAAACCCCGGAAAAAACCTCAACCAGGTAACTTGCCCCGACCGGGAATCGAACCCGGGCCACCTGGATTCGCGGCCAGACGCGCTGACCGTTACTCCACAGGTGTGGACTACGGATCTTATTATATTCAGTGTTACCATCATACAAAACGGTGAAAAAAATCATGAGTAGTATGGATCTTGTTAGCGCCACCTACCGATTTAAATCTTAGTATATGTTCAATAAAAAGTGTTGCCATACTACACAGTACTGTCGTGTTTAGATAGCTTGGTCGGTCACAACATGCGCAGTAAATGAGGCAAGGTAAAAAAGGGATGTATGGGTTAGTGGCTGCGCAGCTTTTGTAGAGTTCACTTCTTTCCCTTCTGTAAGTGCGTAATATAATCTACCGGTACTATCGAAAAAAAAAACATAAGTACCGCATTGGAGCCATCCCGCGCCGTGGCGTCTTGGTCTAAGGCATCCTGCCTGGGACTTGCGTTACGGAATGCGCGCTGGTTCGAGTCCTCATGGAGGAAGAAATTTTCTCATGAAATTTCGGCTAGTGTATGGGACCGGTGCCTATCCAGCATCATGATGCACTTGGGGAGCTCGATAGGTAGCGAAAATCCGTTTCGCAAACCAGCTATAACGGCTGGGGTAATCATCGTGCTAACCATACGATACCTCCATTCTGGTTGGATGATCGTCCACCTCTGCTTCGGCATGTAGACGTGAGGCCAGCAGCCGGCTGGTCGCTCTTGACCCTTCATGGACTGTAGCGCCATGTATTTACTTCACTTTCCCGCAATGGAGCCAATGAAGTTATTGTGGTTTATTTTATAGAGAGTGGAAGAGTGAAAAGAGAAGATTGCGTTTTGTTTGTTACGAGTGTTTGGTTTCAGTGAGTGGAAAAACTGTGATCGCCTTTGAGTGCAGTTACGTGACAAATGTTTTTCAACGTAGGTATAGCTTAACGTCAGGATGAATGGAGTTCTCCTCCTTTCCTTTCTTGCCCCACTGAATATGCTGAGGAACTGACTCGCTCCATATTACCCAGGAAATGTTCGCGCATAACACCGGCCGAGCTACCTAAATACAACAGTAGTCATATTTCTCTCGAAAGTAAACATTACACACTTCAAAGTTATAAAATATTCAAATGCATGGAACTTGGGACCCAGGAGGGTTGTTTTGATGTCAAGACTCCACATGCTGGGACGCAAGAGGGTACGATCCTGTAAACTTATCATTTGCTCCTTAGCAGAGGATGGTAATGATAGTTTTTACAATAGGCCTAATACATAATTATTCTACCTCTCTCTTCCCTTCAATAGTTGTGTAGAGAAGAGTGTTAGTAAGGCGACACTGAATCTAAAGTGGAATAACGTTGACAGAGGAGACAGCTGTTTCAGGAAAACGCGATTCGCTGATAACACTGAACAACAAATTTTTACTTTTTGTCTTGCTCCGAAATAAAAATTGGTGAATGTTACTAATATGTGTGCCCTAAATATGAATTTAAAATCCAAATTCCCTCGTCACGTACCATTTTCTGGGGAAAATGAATTGAATTGTTTTATGAAAAAAACTTCTTGTTTTTTTTTTTTTTTTTTTTTTTTTTTTTCACTGCTACTGGTAAAATTACAACACACTAGGGATTCAAAATGCCTCATAATACTTGAAAAATGTGTTCTGGATACAAAAATTTTCATAGTTTAAAACACAACAATAAAAAATATTTCATGCGTATAATGAGAAAAACATCGGAATTTGAACTTACATTTAAAAGAATTTTCTGGATGACTTCTGTTTATAACTAGACTCGGGACTGTCTTTTACAAGGAACCAACAATTATCTACAAGCATGCTGGATGATGATCTACCTTTATATCGCCTTTCCATTTCAGATATTTCTTGATGAAATTTTTCCCCATGCTCATTGCTTACCGTTACAAGGTTAGGAGGAAAGAAATCCAAATGAGAATATAAAAATTGTATTTTGAGAGACATATTACACCCCATTTTCCCATATGCACTTGACATAGTTTCCACAACATGTTCTATGTAGTTGTCTGCACTAGAATTTCCAAGGAAATTTGAGTAAACATCTTTGAATGCGCTGCATGTCATTTTTTCTGTAACGGAAAGTTTTTCCTCAAACAAAGAGACAAACATAACTTTGCGAATTTGTCGACCGATGAAAATGCCCTCTTCTAATTTTGCCTGCACTCAAAAGGTAAACTTTTCTTTTAAATACTGAAAACAACACCCTTGTTTGTTCATTGCGTAGACCTCACTTCGAACTGTTCTGAAATTTACTGAATAGAAGAGACCAATACCTGTTTATTTATTAGAAGCACAAAATAACATGCCAACAACCATAAGAAACCGGAAATAAGTTATAAACTCATAAAATGCACTAGCCTTCTTTGGTTTACAACCTCCAACCCACGACAGATGTTTCCTGGGAGGGCGCTTATCGAAATGTGAAAACATAGCATACCTTTAAAACCTTACGTGATATGAAGAAAAGAGATGCATTTTCGGATTCAGCGCACATAAAACCATAGAGGACACATTGTTTTAAGTCGGAGCAAAATTCTTGTTGTTCAGTGTAATTAGCCTGTTATACTCGTAATTTTCGTGTGATCTGTCTGGGATCAAAATTTGATTTGTCTTGGTGAGGAACTGTCAGTTGTCTGAACTGCGGCAAGGTCTGGAGTGTAGTTCTAAACCAAGGATTAATCAAAGATTAATATCTGAGCAAAACACCTTAGTTGAATAACTTCCTCAATAACGATTTTGTGTTCTTAATTATCGAATTAACTGTTATGTCATTATAGCTTTTTTCGTATGCATCTATTTTAATCATCGACTATTCTATAATTAATTCTATGAATTATGCAGTGTAGTTAAGAAGTACAAAACAGCAATGTAAAATAGACGTGATTTCTGATTCAGCACCATATATGGTATATCCAAGGCAAGTTGAGGACATTCAGTTCATAGCTCTGCTTTTCTATCAAAACATTAATAGCCTTGATAACATGTTTTCTGTCATACGTCCGTCGACAGTAAACACAAGTACTTTTCCATGACAATTTTCTCTTCCATTTCAAAAATTGTAAATTGTTTCTTCAGTAATAAACAACTATAATTATTCATGGTCAGGATTTTTTTTTCCAATTACACTGTTTCCTACAGTGTGTTTCAGATCAAGAGGGTCAAAGTTATACAAATGATATAGGGGATTAAAATGAGTATTTTGTGATAGATTCTACGGTCAAATGTGCCTTTAGAGATAGTGTGAGACTTTTGAAGTTTCAGCTGAAGCGTATTAGAGTAAATTTGAGTAATGCTTCTGCCAGCTGTCTTATTATTTAATGACATACCGTTTTACCAAACATAGTAACTACTCAAAGTAACAACTGATTTTGATGTAAGGGACGAAATAAATTTTGCCGTAATACAGTGCGTTCGTAGCTCGGCCGGACCGTTCCGCGGCCTTGGACTGGGTGAAGATTGGCGCGCCTGCCGCCAGAGTAGCGCTGTCTACGAACGCACTGTACCTCATTGTTGAGATGAGGATCGTTCCTTGGTGCCTCTTGCTCACCGTGATAGGCAGCAACAGATTCTATCTCCTTGGCCACTGTTATTTTGTAAACAAACGACTGATGTGTCGTCAGAAAGAAAAGTCCAACAAAATAGGTTTGGTGATCGTAGTGGCCGCTATTGGTACATCCGCTGGGACGCTGTACCCTGCTCCACTGTAAATAATAGGAATGTCGGGTAGTTGCTCTTTTGTGTAGTTCTCTAGCTCAATACTGTACAGTAGTTATTAATTCTTAATAAATAACAGTAACCTATGTTGCTGTATTTATGTACGTATCATAAGATCTTCAACGAGCTTTGTCAGATTTCTGTATTCTACATGAACTTCGCAGATAGATAAAAGAAACGCTGTATCTTGATAATAGAAATAGGACAAAATTGTATAGTCTTAAATATCTTACCCCTGGACGTGCAATCTCTTAAATGGCACTTTAATAGCAAGAATAATTCCTGGTGGAAAACAGCGATCATGAAATTGTGTGTGATGTCATATACGTAATCCTATTGACACGTGAAAAAAAATATATATATACATATTATATGTGTATATATATATATATATATATATATATATATATTCTTCTTTGTGACAAATGAGTCCTGAGATTGTATGTAAGTTACTCGTGCAATAATGGAATTAGGGTAAGTAAATACAATTCCCTGTAAGATTTAAGTGTGTCTAAAGAACGGAGTGAAATAAACTAAGAATAACAGTCAATACTGTGACAGCCACGTGAGATTCGATCTCACGACCAGCAGAAGGAAGTGCAAGGTCGGCCGGCGCGGAGGTTGCGCGCGCATCTGCTTCCTGTGGCATGTGCTGTGGCTTAGAGAGTAGAGTGGAGCGGGGAGAGAGCGACCGCGGCAGAGAGGAGAGATATCCGGATGATTCGAGAATGGACACGCGTGGAAATCTCTAGATCGCGAACTTTCTCGCAACTATGGTTTAGTTATAAATACAAGACACGAGTGAACTTGAGTCAGTCAGTCAGTAAGTCACTGTTGTTACAGTCAGTGGACAGCAGCCAGTCTTGTGTAGCAGTGAAGCCAGCTTCGAGACCGAAGTTCGACTTGATTTGTGTCCGTAACTGTGGAAGCCGAAAGTCCTGAGTTTGAGTGCAGTGGACCGCAGTTGGAGGGACCTAAGTTCGAAGTTCAGTGGACTGTCTCTAAGGTCTGCGGTTCGAGATACTGTGAACTCGAGTGACTGAGCTAGAAGAACTGTGATCTGAGAACTGACAGTTCTGATTTGTAAATAGTGCTTTGTGAACATTAGTTAAAATTAACAGTTCATTGTTGTTCTCAATAATCCAAGTAAATTGCCATTGTCGTAAGTGAAGTGCAATAACGAACACTGTGTTGCTGTGTGGAGAGCAAATCCCATTGTTGACGGGAGTGGAATTAAATTGTAGAAAGTGAAGAGTTATTGTTGAGATAATAATATTACATTGTTGTTGAGTATAAAAATTTACAATACTATAATAATAATAATAATAATAATAATAATAATAATAATAATGCATGAAAACAGATTAAACTATTAAGAGAACAATTAAAGAACTATTTTTGAGCCTCAGACAATAATTAACAGTTAACTAATATATTGTAAGATAAATTTGCCTAAATCTGTAATACCCCTAATCCCGTCATACTTTCTTTTAATTGAATGTCAGTCAAAGCTTTGCCATTCTACCATAGACCCAGACATCTTTCTCGGAAGAGTGCATCTTTCGCCTACTTTTGAGACATAGATGATTTTTATAGCAAGATACCCAATCCCGTGACATCAATGAAATAAATTATCACAGGATGAGAGCCACCGACGCAGCTCAGTCGGAAGAGGCGGTTGTGATCCGTGGTGTGGGCGTGGTTTCGATTCCCGCTTGGACTAATTATCTGGTTGTTTTTTTCCCAAGGTTTTCCCGAACCGTAAGGCGAATTTCATGTAATCTGTGGCGAATTCTCAGTTTCATCTCGCTATCACCAATTCCGTTGGTGCTAAATAACATAGTAGTTTATACAGCGTCGTTAAATAACCAACTAAAACTCACGGGATGAGGGGTATGGCCGATTTATTTAACCTTACCCTATATAACTAAATGTGAATATTTCGTAAATATTGTTATTGCTATTTATCCGTTTGTATATGAGCAATGCGAACATTGTATTAACTTTCTAGAGTTACCCATGTATTGTGCTCGCGTCTGTTTCGCATCCATGTCACAGCACAACTGAATAACATCTTTTAAAATATCATGTAGCTAACGAGAAAGACAGGCTACGGCGTGAATCGGAGTCACATGATTATCTCGGTCTAGTCATGGCCATCGTGACAATTGCCTAATATAAATATATGTTCGAAGTTTTAAAAACAAAGGAATTGTTACATTAATCTCCTGTTAAATGTGCATTTATATATTAACTTTTCAATGTTGGTCATGTTATGACTAAGAATGTGACGTCGCGCCTTAGCCTGCCACGGTTTATCACATACGGCGAAAGCATTTACAGGACGACCAAAGTGAAATGACGTTCAGTGTAATAATTTCTGTTCCACAAAATCCTTCAATTTTTTTCTAATAATGTAGATCAAGTCAAAAGTGCACACTCAAGCCGAAAGGCAGAGGTGTGTCATTATTTCAGGAATACACGCCAGCTAACCGTTGGATAAAAATAAGGGATGGTCTCTCTATCCGAGTGAAAGGAGGCAATTAAAATGATAGGACAAATGTCAAACGTGCGTGCCATGCCAGGTCGGTTTCAGGATGGCTCCCAGTCCCAGTGCAGACATTGCACTGATATAGAAACCTTACCTCACATCCTGGGATTCTGCCAACATGGAACTCTCATCCGGAATACTAGACAGCATGCAATACGAGAACTTATTGCTAAAAGTCTTCCTTCCTTCGACGAGGTTCACCAAGACGTCCACTGTCTTGCAAATGATGGAAGTTCTCGGCGAGTTGACATCATTGCCATTGATAGAGAAATGACAGCATTTATCATCTATCCTACCGTGCGCTTTGAAACTGCAGTTGAACAACCCATAGCAATTATCATCTATCCTACCGTGCGCTTTGAAACTGCAGTTGAATAACCCATAGCAGTACATGAAGAAAAGAAGACCATCTATGACCCTACAATTGAATACTTTAGGGAATATTATCATATACAAGGACAGAGTGAAGTATTTGGATTATTGTTCGGAGCAAGGGGAACAATTCCAAAATTCGCAGTTCACTGTTTTAAGTCTTTTGGAATTCCTTTAAAAATTTTTGAAAATTATTGCTGTAGACGTAATGAAATATTCTGTTTAGATTTTAAGTAATCACCTGTACACCTAAATTTCTTTATATTCAATTTGATTACTAATAATTATTGAATAAATGTACTTTCCCGAAGGTGGCTTCCATTTGAAAATAATAATACTAACACAGATGTTTATTTTCCTTTTTATTTGTATAGTATGCTGTGTCTTTTGGCAACCCTTACTGAAGGGAGCTACTCTTGTGATATTTATATAAGAATTTTACATGCGTTAATAAATTGGTAATTTATAGTTAACACTACGCCTATACCGCACAGTTCCTTACGCAGTACTGCCTTCTTAATATTTATTGAAATAGTTGTGCCATTGCAGTGAATTCATAAGAGGTTCTTTGACTCGGTTCAACTTTAATACTAACACACTGTATGCGCGAGAAAAGGATATGCATAGTTCGTAGCATAGTTTTGATTTTTATCGTTATGGAATTATTTTGTAGAGCTACATGCTTCTCTTTAAAAGCTCACTGAAATTCTACATAATTATTTGTCAGTCGCGTTTTGGCGATTTCCTCGAAGCCGGTTCTTGGCGTAATATCTTGATACACAGTCCATCATTCTCCGCAGCCTCGGAGCGAAGGGGATACAGAATTGAATCAAATTGGGGCATTTCCATCTGACTATCAATTCTCTCTCTCTTTCCAGCTCCTATTCATCAGCGTAGCAGCACACTTATATAAAACACAGCTTACGATTACTATAATCTGTATTCCAAGGACCCACGTGCGGGCAAACAGCGATCATTAAAGGTTCCGTAACTGTACTTACGACGCTCTCGCTCTGATTAGTACTTGTTAGGTGGAATATTTCAAAGCTGTGATCATCTTCAGCTTTCACGTTCACCATGCATTAAGTTGGTAAAGTCTTAACTTACGTCTAAAGACCCAACTGTGGTACAGTACACTGTCAGCCTATTGCGAAGATAATGACTGTTTAGAGACGATGACGTTATATTGAGATTAAGGAGTAATGGTGGAATGAAAATAACAGGAAATCGAAGTACTCGGAGTACAGGGTTGTTTTCCGATCTCTGATAACGAATTTGAATGACGTTATGTGCGTCAGAAATCACACCGACAGCTGAATTGCGTCGAGAGGTGACAGACCAGTAGTGAGTGATTTCATAATCAGAGTGCACCATGTATCACAGTAGCAATGCCCAAGAAAATCGAGCCTTTTTGGAAGGAGTACGTAACAACTCTTTCCGATGCCAAGTACAGTTACGTGAAAATCATAGGAGCTTGCAAAAAACGTGGTTTCGTTATTTCCAAGAAAGGCATCTTGTGTGTACCTAATAAGACTGGCAAAGCTCAGATGGGATTAATTCCAGAGTGGAAAAAGCAAGCAACCCCATCACAAGTCGCCGCACCCCACGAGATGATAGGGTAAACATTGGTAATTTCGTGGCAGTGGTTATTTCGTGATACTTTTTCTTTGCTCTTTTGTGAACTAACCAATGGTGTTACGAGATCCAAATTTCCGCCAAGGGATTGCATATGTTATCCAGTTTCCAGAAACATACAGCTAAGCTTTGTGTGACTATTGTAGTTGCTTCAGTGAGCTTTTATGTTTGGAGAGAGCAAGTTTGCGTCGACTTCTCAGGCATACAAATTTTGTGGATGTTTGTAATTACATTACAGGCTTATTACTAAAGGTAAGCATATGATATTTGATACAAAGATTTATTGTATCTTCATGAAATTTTAGGAAATATTTTTGGAATTTTAGATACATCTGTAGTCGCCATATAGGCTTAGCTTTACTGATAGAAATCTTAGCTGTTTGAGGCGAAATTTTGTTGAGCATTAAGTGTTACAATTTTTGAAATAGTATAAAATGTATTACAATAGGAATTTTAGAAATGTGAAGACAAGATGTGATAACAAAAAAGAAAACGAGCCGCAATGGGTTCAGTGTAGCTTCTGTTTGATTTGTTATCATGCTAAGTGTCAATGATAAGTGCTAGATGACTTACTTGCAAGAATTGTGACAGAAGATGGAACATGGCTCCACCATTTTGGACCGGAGACAGAGGCAGACAATGGAGTGGCATCGTGCAAATTCACCAAAGAAATAGAAATTCAAAAGTACACCTTCGGCAGGAAACGTTATGGCTACTGTGTTTTTCGATTCAGAAGGACTCTTGCTTGTGGACATCATGCCACACGGAACCACCATTAATACTGACGGATATGTTGCAACTCTCAAGGAACTTCAAGTTCGACTGAGTCGTGTTCGAAGACATCGGGAGAAGCAGGATGTTCTGCTATTGCACGACAACGCACAGCCATATGTCAGTCACAAGACCACAGACCAGATCAGAAAATTCGGATAGACAACACTGAAACACCCGCCTTACAGTCCTGAACTGGCACCGTGCGATTACCATCTCTTTGGTAAACTGAAGGATCCCTTCGCGGAACGAGGTTAGAAGATGACTCCCTTGTGCACGCTGCTAAAGAGTGGCTCAGATGTGTTGGTCCAGACTTTTACCGTGCTGGTCTACAGGCCCTCGTTCCTAGGTTACGTAAGGCAGTTCAAAGGGACAGGGATTATGTGGAAAAATGACATTTTGTTCTTTAAGGATGCATATACATTCTGTGAAAATAGCAAACCTGTAGGATAAAAATATAATTTTTAAACAAACGTTATGCATTACTTTTGGAGTTACCCTAGTAATTTAGGCTATAGTAAATTCCTTAATAAAAGTGTTCACCCTTTCAGGGCAAAGAAGATCCCTTTTCAATTTCAATTTTTTTTTTATTTCATTCTTATTATGTGTTGATATGTATTTCTATGTTTTCTTGCTATGAATATTAGACGGAATTACTATGTTTGAAGTCTTGTAACAATAAATGAGAATTTCATTTGACTTTAATGAATTTTTCCACAATTCTTCTACCTCTCACGAAATTATCAATGAAATATCACGAAATTACCAAGGTTATCACGAAATAACCAACCTTTCAGCTTAAGTTGTAAAAGTGGTTTTTGGCACATATTCAAGAACGTATCCAATCTTTTATGTCTCCAAATTTGTACAGCGAGTTATCGTCTTTTAGATGAAAAAATCGGAATAAGGATATATTTACACATTTGCATTTTGAATTAGTTTTCATGAAATTATCACAAAATTACCAATGTTTACCCTACAAATTAATTCCATTCGAGCTTTATCAATCTTAGGTCTATTAAGTACACAGAAGATGCCTTTGGAAATAACGAAACCTCGTTTAATGCAAGCTTCTTTTATTTTCACTTAACTGTACTTGGCATCGGAAAGGGTTATTATGTACCTTCCCAAAAAGGCTCGATTTTCTTGGGAATTTCTGCTAAGAGTCGCCATGCACTCTGACTATGAGATCACTCGCTACTAGTCTGTCACCTCGCGCCACAGTTCAGCTGTCGTGTGACTCCTGACGCACATGATGTCATTCAAATTCGTTATCAGAGATCGGAAACAACCCTGTAAATGTGTCCGACAGCCATATTCACCTCCACAAATCTCACTGGCTGTATCCGAGATCGAACCTCTCATTTCCTTTTATTATTTATATTTGTACAAGCCTTCCTCGTTTTCCTTTATGTCTTCCTTTTCTCCATATACAACATGATTAAGGGGGTATAGTAAATATCTTAGGGGATGGTAATATACTATTCTGATTAAAAAAAATCATATAAACATGTTCCCAATTTTCAGTGAGCTTGAAATAACTGTTCGAATGTTACACATAATGATAAGAAGGAACGACAAATGACTATATATTGTTGACTACGTACAAAAGAATAGTACGTGTCGCCATTCTGGGCAACACTGTTCATAATAAGTGTTGAGAAACAGATAGTCTTCCAGAATGACGGAGTCCCTGTACATTTTAGCCGGCACATGACATATAATTTAAATCCCACTTTTCCCGAATGGCCACCAAGGTCCCCAGACGTTATTTCTGTCTATTTTTTCTGTGGAGGTGGGTGAAAGGCGAAGTTCTCAAAAACAGAGTAAACACAAGAGACAAATAAAATTGGTCGCTCGCATTATGAATAGTGCTGACTTCATGAAAGAATAAAACGACCTCGGAAGAGCATCTTACACTTACTGCTGTCAACAGAGCAGAAAAGTGCACTGAAGTGTTCAAATATATTTATGTCATGTAAATAAGCAATAAATGTAGTCATTAATCCATTTGTCTTTCCTTCTTACCACACCTACTGAAAATTTGACACATGTTTATATTCACATTTTTTTACTCAAAATAGTCCTTACTGCCATTCCTAAAATATTCACTATTCTTCCTGAATCACCCTGTATACAAATAGGACTTTAGCATCAATACTAGCCGTCTTAATGGCTCACAGCACGCAGACTGCCATACAAAGGAGCCCGTGTTCAGTTTTCGGCTCCGGCGAACATGGCATTCGCGGTGAACGAAGTCCAGGTTACTTGAGTTTTTCTTGGGGCACTTCCGTTTTCCCTCATCATTCCACCAACGCGACCTGCAATCCACCTTCAATATCATCTCCAGTTTGAAAATACGCCATTTCCTTGTGTGTTACCTGGTACTGGCTCATCCACAAGAAAGCGTATGGCAATGGTGACGGTTTTAGACAAGTCTAAATTCATAAAGGAGTATTTCACATAGCATATTAGTGGAAGTTACGTTGGGCTCACATAGGGCCTATGTGCTTCATAACTATCGCCCCTACAGCATCAGCTGTTATACCATATTTCGATCTTGCAAACGAATCCACTAAAAATTCATCGTACACTGAGCTTTATGTTAATTACTACATAGGTCATTTAAATTCTTTAGGGCAAACAAATGCGTTGAACAGAGTTGTTGTCCGTAATCGTAAGAGAGGTTAAGGCTAAGCTACAAAGACCGTGAAGCCAAAGAAGAAGAATGGCAGACAAATTGTTGTTAGAAGCTGTTCAATATCCTAAGCATTCATTTCAAAGCACAGCGCCGTTGCTGTGACTGACAAATTCTTTAAAATACCCGATATATATGTGGCAACTGTAGTCTCGTTTATTAAAGTTGTGACATGTTTCTACAGAAAAAATCCAGATATTTCAAATATGCCGAACGTGGCGGTCAGGGTTCAGACCCTCCTCTTCCAATTCAACGACCAGGATACGTTGTACTTAAAAATCTTTATTCCACGATTATAATGTGCTGGAACCCACTCAACATGAAACCACATTTCCTGGCGTATTCTCAGTGGAAAATTGTCCAGAAGTACTAATAAGATATATTCTAACACTGCTGGTAGATGTGTTTATCCGGCGGAATGTCATCGAACTTTACGTCGGCTTAAGTACTTTTACTGCCGTACAGCATAGAAACCAAACATCAATTTCCCATTTCAAAATACTCGTTAGGTTTGATAAACTGTTTCTAAAAAAAAAGTCCGGTATTATGGTTCCATTATGCCAAAATGACGCTGACAATTGGAAAAAAGGTATCTGAAGCATGTGACATAGACTATGTTGTAACAGTCTCTAGTTGTTTGGGAAGGGGAACGCACATCTTAGTTTTTCTGTACCAAAGCATTTCCGAGAACAGAATATTTATATTGTTCATACACCGTTCTTGCTCTCAGCGAGTCTCGTTAGATTAATATTTCAAAGCTGTGATCGTCTCTTGTTTTCATATCCGACGTATCTTGGCTCACTTTTCAAATTGGCGTAGAGCATTTACAAGCTCGGTAGCCTGGCTTGAATTGCTGCGAAAGTTGGCCGCAATGGCTGTTGAGATTATGAAGAATACTTTAGCCGTTTACGCGACAGGCGAGGCCCGGATAAGCACAGGAAATAATAAGTGCATGCATTATGAATTCATTTTCCACGTGAAGGTGTGGCTCCACTCCCACCCAGAAGGTTGAACTCGTAAATGAAAGTGATTGCGCACGTTTACTTGTGTAAAATGTTTTATCTGCTTGTAAAAATATTCATAAAAATTTGACTTTTAAATTAGCATCATTGTAGTTACGAGCTCGTTTATAACAGACTCCGTTTATTACGAATTTAGACTTGTATTTCAGTTTCCACCTTATTTTTGTGCTTCTGCATTTTATTCATTTTTCCTAAATATAGTTAAAGGTTAGTAACTACAGGGACATCATTTTATTTTACTAACATTTCTAATATTAACCTGGTTGTACTTTTGGATTAACAGTTGAGAACCGGAAACACCGTTTACTACACCTTTGCACGGCTGGAGTTCGATGATACTGCGTAAGATACAAACAAATCAGTTTACTAGGTATAGGAGGGAAGGAAAGTAGTTCATCCATTTAAGTAACCCATGAAATATCACGATTTTGAGTTTGATAATTTTCAGTAGGTTTTTGTTTGATCAAAATGTAGTACTCTATTAACAATAAGTGTTTTTACTTACGAACTGAGCTATCCATTCGAACATATTCATTATGCAGTGTATATAGTACTGCATACAGCACATTAGCGTACATTATGGAGAATGAAGTTAAATCATAATATGGATATTTAAACACATTTTTGAAAATGGTGGCCGGTCATTTCGATACAGGCTTCATTTCTTTTTTGCATATTATCGCACTATAGACTATTTTACCTAATTCCAGTTACCAGTTTCGTCCTTCGTACTAGTACCTCATAATTCTGTACGTACTCTATAAAAAAGTACCTTACCTACTGTAAATTTAATCTTCACTTCTGTCCGATCCGAAAAGATAAAATTACTCAGACATGCTGTCTACTGTCCATTCAAGTGATTTTGTCGCAGGGTCGTAGAAAGAGGGGAAATCACGTGACAGTTAATTATTTAACGAGGTCCTTTTATTTAAGTTATTTTAAACAGTTGTGTAATATTATGTAGACGTCCAATTGCAAACAAAAATTAATATTTTCAGAAAAGAGCTAAGATAGCCCAGCCACTAGCCTTTACAGAGGGGCGAGCAGAAGCGGGTGGGGAAAACCGGGATGCGACGTAGTCAAACGGACGACAGTACCTGTGCAAAAATATGATTCAATATTGAAAGCTCTTTGGTAACTGGGAAACTCGAATATATTTCTGAAACGTACTATACTCACTAACTCAGTACTGTTTATTATGACCGTAAGGCGACTTTGACTGCATACGCTTCCTTGGTTCTCTGTTGAGGAAGATTGGAAGTTTACTAGTAGAGGGGGTGGGAGTGAAGTACATTTAAAAACTGAGGTACAATAAAAATTGAAATAAAAATAAAACGATGTCCTTGTATAAACTGTTGGTAAAATCGAAAACTGCAAGCTCGACCCTAAGTGTGTGAAACTTTTTCACAACTTCTAGTCAAGTCTTTTTCTGTTCAGATATTCATTCATTCGCTTATTGCTTCGAGGATGCTTTATGATTTGGAAATACTGTAAAGAACCGTCAAATTCGAAGTAATTTGTAAATAATGTAGGCCTATATTTATGTGTGGATTCTTTTACGTTATCTATACAGGGTGTAAGGAGTATAAGTGCCATTATTTTAACTGTTGATTATTCATGTCTTAAGGAAGAAAAACGGTCCTCACAATTTTTTTCTAATTGCAGTATTTAACAGATTATTAAAGTTAACAATATTAGACGTTTGACAGAGTTGCTGAATGGGGAGGAGGGCGTTTACAAGTACACAGTACACCTCAAGCGAGTACACACATAACGGCACAAAACAAATGCTCTGTTCTAATGCAAGAGCGGACCAGGACAACTGTTGTATTTCATGTTTTATAATATATATTCTATATGTAGATTATATACTCGTATTGCCACATTACTTAATTTTCAGTAAAATTTTTCTCCATTTCTTGATACATGATCATCAGTAAATCTTGAAGTATTGTATTCAACTTTGTGTGACTGAAAGATTTAAATTCTGTCATGTTAAAAACCGCACACTAAACTTCATAACTCCACTGCAAACGTTAGCTTGTGATGACATGCTTCTCTACTGTGCATGTTGCTGTAATGTAGTTACGAAAGCCATCTATCCACACTTGCGGATATATTGTGTGTTGTTTATGTGAACAGAGTATAGTATTCACAGAAGACTGCTAGTGCAATAGAGCCGGCGTGATCTATATGTGTGGCTGCAATGAACCTGAAAACTATATTTTCGTACGATCTTTCCTAGCCCTAATCATAACAAACCGATAGCAGCGACGTTCTTGCGATACAGCTCGTCTCTTCTAGGAGTTTTCGGGATTAATAACACTGAACAACAAATTTTTATTTTTTTCTCGTGCTACGAAATAAAAATAGGCGAATATTACTAATATGATATGATATGATATGATATGATATGATATGATATATTTATTTCTACAACTCTTATTTGGTAATGGGTCGCCACCACATCTCTGCATTCGTGCTCCCCATTGCCTTCTAATTACAATAACACATACAAACTTTCATTGACGTGTGCAGACATCTTATTTTACCTTAGTTACCTCTATTACTATAATACATACTCTCAATTTACTTTCTAACCTCTCACCTTAAAATTTTCTCTTCTTTCTAATGAACACCTCACCACTTTTATCGTTTACTTATATTGAAGTACGTCCTATCGTCTAAAATTTCCTTAATTTTGAACTAACTTTTATTAACACTATTTCATCCTAATCATTCACTTTCATCTCTAATTTACAATCACTTCTACCTCTCCTCACTTCTGTCATCACTCTTATCCCCTATTTCTCCATTAGACACTGAATCACATGTTTATTTTGTTTAATTGTTTCCTTTCACCCCGATAAATTTTCCTTTTGGCACTACTTTTGTAAGTCAACTCAACCTTCATTTGTAAACTTACATTGAAATACTTTCTGTCTACCTATCATTTCAATTTCTCTGATTGTACGCTAACTTAGTCGATACTCCAATATTAGTAACATTTCACTACCAATTACTATTAACAAACACTTCTAATTTTCTCTAGTCACTTCTTTTATCAACTATTGTTTCTCTGGACACTAATTCACTTATTCGTTCATACATTCATACGCTCACTTAATTGTTTCTATGTCTTTTGCCACACTTTTATCACTCCACCCCCCTTAAGCACCAAATATTACTAATATGTGTACCCTAAATGTGAATTTAAAATCCAAATTTCCCCATCACGTACCATTTTTCGGGGAAAATGAATTGAATTTTTATGACAAAACGTATTTGTTTTTAATTTTTCGCAGTTACTGATAAAATTACAACACATTAAGGATTCAAAATTCTCATAATACTTGAAAAATGTGTACTGGATACAAAAATTATGTTACATAGTTTAAAACACAACAACAATAAAAATATTTCATGCATATAATGAGAAAAATCTCGGAATTTGAACATACATTTAAAATAATTTTCTGGGTAACTTCTGTTCATAACTAAACCCGGGATTGTACTTCACAAGGAACCAACAATAATCTGCAAGCATTCTGGGTGATGATCTTTCTTTATATCGCCTTTCCATTCCAGATATTTCTTGATGAAATCTTTTCCCATGCTCGTCGCTTGCCGCTCCAAAGTTAGGAGGAAAGAAATCCAAATGAGAATGTAAAAAGTGTACTTTGAGAGATATATTACACCCCATTTTTGATATGCACTTAACATGGTTTCCACAACAAGTTCTATGTAGTTATCTGCCCTAGAATTTGCAAGGAAATTTGAGCAAACGTCTTTGAAAGCGCGCCATGCCATTCTTTCTGTAACGGAAAATTTTTTCTTCAAACAAAGGATCAGCCATAACTTTGTGAATTTGTGGACCGATAAAAATCCCCTCTTTTATTTTTCGAACACTGAAATTGGTAAACTCTTCCTTTAAATACTGAAAACCACACCCTTGTTTGTTCAGTGCATAGACTTCACTTGGAACTGTTATGAAATTTACTTAATAGAAGGGACCAATATATGTTTATTCATTAGAAGTAAAAATAACATGTCAACAACCATAAGAAACCGGAAATAAGTCATAAACTCTTAAAATGCATTAGCTTTTGTTTTGGTTTATACCCCCAACCCGCGCCAGACGTTTCCTGGGGTAGCGATTATCGAAATGAAATCATAGTATATCTTAAAAACCTTATGTGATACGAAGAAAATAGATGCATTTTCGGTTTCAGCGTACATCAAACCATAAGGGACACGTTGTTTTAAGTCGGAGCAAAATTCTTGTTGTTCAGCGTAATCTTACTTGTTTGCCACTTTATTAGGTATGTAAATATTGAGGCCCAAGTTATTCTTTCGCATATTTCCGTTTCTCTTTCTCCCCTGTCTCTATCTATCACTCTCTCTTTGTCGGATTAAGAATTAACAAATTAGTCTGTATTCTTCAATAACCTGTCATTTAATATTGAACCTTTTATATTCCTGTTATGAAGAATTAAAATTAATTTGTGTTATATTAAACGACTTCTCAACCTTCCGTGATTGTACTTCTCTTTTGCAGTGTGTGTATGATGAAACTATGCATATGCGTGCGTGTTTTGCCTGGCGGTGCTTCATAATGAAACGTCACTCGCCGCAGTTACTGGCACTAAAGCTACAGGTGTGATGGCATATTGTGATTACTAATTTCATGACACCTTCTTGTAAGCGATTGCTACCATCGCATTAAGTTTTTGTCATCGACTTAGTGGCTTGCCTTATTAAAGATGTCGTGTTTTCCATTCTATTAATAAATAATGACGGTCCGTTATGAAGTTTCTCTCTCTCTAAATCATCTTCAATATTGTGTCCGATGAGCTTAGTCATCAATTTCACTAATAGCTTCGCCACATTCATTAGTCGCCGAGATAGCTCTGTCGGTAGAGCGACAGAGTACGAACTGGGTGATTCCGTCTTCAGTTCTTGGTGCAGGCGTTCTGGGTCTCGTACGTCACCTTAGAGGCCTAATCATATTTTATGGTATCATCATTTTTCTTCTTTATTTCAACGATTAGGCTTATTTCCTGTTCCGACTTTATAGTTGTGGCTAGAGACCGGATTTTAAAGGGAACATTTTTCATCAAAAAAAAAAAATGAAAAGTTATAGCCAAAAAAAAAAGTACTTGAAAGAGGACTTATGTTTCTCCCCAAAACACACTTCAGCACATTTATGGATACACATGGCACACACAATCTTACATTTATCTCTTCACAACATAAGGAAAGTATTGTATTTGATATAATCAAAAAAGACTCCAAAAAGCACTATATTACTCCCTCAACACACTTCAGCACTTCATGGATATACATGGCACACACAATCTTACATTTATCTCTTCACAACATAAGGAAAGTATTGTATTTGATATAGTCAAAAAAGACTCCAAAAAGTACTATATTACTCCCTCAGCACACTTCAGCACATTCATGGATATACATGGCACATACAATCTTACATCTCTCTCTTCACAAGATAAGGAAAGTATTGTATTTGATATGTACATACATACAAATGGCTTTTAAGGAACCCGAAGGTTCATTGCCGCCCTCACATAAGCCCGCCATCGGTCCCTATCCTGTGCAAGATTAATCCAGTCTCTATCATCATACCCCACCTCCCCCAAATCCATTTTCATATTATCCTCCCATCTACGTCTCGGCCTCCCCAAAGGTCTTTTTCCCTCCGGCCTCCCAACTAACACTCTATATGCATTTCTGGATTCGCTCATACGTGCTACATGCCCTGCCCATCTCAAACGTGTGGATTTAATGTTCCTAATTATGTCAGGTGAAGAATACAATGCGTGCAGTTCTGTGTTGTGTAACTTTTTCCATTCTCCTGTAACTTCATCCCGCTTAGCCCCAAATATTTTCCTAAGAACCTTATTCTCAAACACCCTTAACCTATGTTCCTCTCTCAGAGTGAGAGTCCAAGTTTCACAACCATACAGAAGAACCGGTAATATGACTGTTTTATAAAATCTAACTTTCAGATTTTTGGACAGCAGACTGGATGATAAGAGCTTCTGAACCGAATAATAACACGTATTTCCCATATTTATTCTGCGTTTAATTTCCTCCCGAGGGTCATTTATATTTGTTACTGTTGCTCCAAGATATTTGAATTTTTCCACCTCTTCGAAGGATAAATCTCCAATTTTTATATTTCCATTTCGTACAATATTCTGGTCACGAGACATAATCATATACTTTGTCTTTTCGGGATTTACTTCCAAACCGATCGCTTTACTTGCTTCAAGTAAAATTTCCGTGTTTTCCCTAATCGTTTGTGGATTTTCTCCTAACATATTCACGTCATCTGCATAGACAAGAAGACTCCAAAAAGGACTATATGACTCCCTCAACATACTTCAGCACATTCATGGATATACATGGCACATACAGTCTTACATTTATCTCTTCACGACATAAGGAAAGTATTGTATTTGATAAACAGAAAATGACCGCTCAATATCAACTGAAACCAGATGTGAAAATGTTATTTTTATACTGAACTCTAAATCAGCATACTTTATTAGTTTCCAATGTCTGGAATCAGAAGAAAAACGATATTTATTTTCGCTTGCTCAGGAAGTTTTAGGCCTATCGGGAAAAATATGGGAAAATTATCTAAATGTTTGTGATATTCTGTCAAAAAAGAACCAAAATAAGAGATGTTTTTAAAAAAGGGAAAAAAGGGAGTATGGACTAATAAAGGGAAAAAAAGGGAAGTCAAAATCACATAATTTAGTCGGTGGAAAATAGTTTTGAACATCGTAATTAATTATTTCATGTTTCGTGTTGAAATAAAAACAACGGGATTCCCTTTAAAATCCGGTCTGTCGTTAGGGCGTTATGAGTTATCGTTGGTCCTTCCACTTCTTCTTTGGCCTCCCTACATTCCTTGTTCCCTAAGGCCTGTAATTATATGCTGTTTTGGGCAGTGTGATGCCTTTCATTCTATATATGTGTTGTAACCAATTGTAACGGCAGTCTTTTATTTTACCATTTACGGCGTAGATGTTCATTTCTCTCCTGATATCTTCGTTCTTTATCAAGTCTATTCTTGTACGAGGCGCGTCCACAAAGTAAGTTTCCCTCACAGCTCACAGATAGCAGGCCTAGATCATATGATCTAGGTAGTAGGTCATGCATTGCGAGACGCTAGTGCGTGTGCGTGACAGAATAATGCCGTGGCAATGGTATGCGCCAGGTGACACCGCCTGATTCCTCACAGTAGCACCAATTATAGCGGATGAAGATGGCGGCTCTAATTCCATCCCCCGCCGATTGCGAGGTTCGTTCTGTGATAAAGTTTTTCAACGCACAGTACATGGCACCGATCGAAATCCATGGTCAGCTGTGTATGGGCCAGACATCATGAACAAGCAGATGGTGCGTCGCTGGTGCAGGCAATTTTCAGAAGGTCGGCAGAAAGTGCTTGATGTGGAGCGCAGTTGGCGGCCATCCCTCGCTACGAACGATCTTATGGGGCAAGTGCGACAGCACATTGTGGAGAACCGTCGCTTCACGATTACGAAACTCAGCAGCCATTTCCCGCAGATTTACCGCTTTTATTGCACGAAATTGTCACGAAGCACCTGTTGTTTAAGAAAGTGGGTGTCGAAGCAATACCTAAACACAAAACAAAGCGCCTGGGATCAGCATTGACATTTCTGGAGCAGTACCATGAAGAAGAAACTTGATTGAAGTCATGATTAAGTTTGCCAATAGAAGATCATTGAATGACTGAATCACATCTTGCAGTGGTAGAAATAGGAATCCCATTATTTCCAATATACCGTACTATTTCTTTTTGGCGGGCTCTTCACAATCCAGATATGATTTCTTCAGCCTATGATTAGAGTCTGGCTGGGCGGAAGAGAAGGCCTACTGGTCTTAGCTCTGCCAGATTAAATAAATAATAATAATAATAATTATTATTATTATTATTATTATTATTATTATTATTCACAACTGGCCGCCACAATGCCTGACCCAAGTGAAATAGGCAACCATTGATTGAAATTCCTGGGAAAGCAGCGATCCATAATATATCCCTAACACACAATTAAATTTCAGAACATAAAACTATCGACCATAAACGCATGCACCATCAAGGCGGTACTAAAAGAAGAAACCGAAAACAGACACCTCACTAGAAATCTGAAAATGCTCGACATGAAGTGGAAACTAGTTATTAACTAAGGTAAACTATCATCACAGTTTAAATTAGCACATGAAAGCTGTTCATATCACGTATTTGCCAAATCTTTAGAGACAATAAAATAATCTGTTTGGCCTACTAAGTACAAAATCCGATCCTCTCGATTGTAAAGCGAATACTGTATATTGAGGGTCACGTAAGAGTAGTTCCTAAGGATGCTATGCATAGACATTTCGCTAGCCCGCGCTACGAGCGTGCTAAACTAGCCCCGGGTATCGACTGATTTCTTGTACAGGATTCATATCATATCATATCGCTAACACTGGTTTATGAATACGAAAAGCGTTAGTTCGCTGATCACCCACCGGAAGCCCGCGCTAAGAATGTCTATGAATATGGCCCTAAAAGACTAATTTGGCCGTCTCTTCAGTGTTGCCAACTAATACTAGATATCACCAAAAGAGGAAGTCACACAGTGTCATGTACTATAATAATAATAATAATAATAATAATAATAATAATAATAATAATAATAATAATAATAATATAGTATTAACAATAACGATGTCTTGCTTATTTACCACATCTCATCTTTATGTTGGGGAGGTGTTTTCTAAAAGGTTCAATAATTTGTGATAGAGTATATTTTTCTTCTGGTGCTCTCGCACATTATGTTAATAGTTAGTAGATTAGTGTATGATCTAATATTAAAATGTATTTTGTCCGACAACATGAAATTCATTGCTTTGATTGAACAGTTTACGAATCACGAGACCTAACCTAAAAATGTATTTTGTTTGATCACGTGAAATGATTAGTACGAATTACGAAAACGAATGCCACTTTGAAATGTATGCTTTAGAATATTTACTCCATTATTGTAATAAAAGTCTAAACACGAAAGAAATTAATTGAAATGTGAAATGGTATTTCCATCGATTACTCAAGGACATGTATCACACGAAATATGTTATATTTATTTACACTTAGCCTAACTGACTCTAATCTTGAAATTGCAACTACAACACAAAGCAACACACACAATAACTATTATGTATTAATATTGCTGCTATTAATTAATTATTTATTAGTATGTTCAAATTTCACTAGCTGCCAGTAATGGGCTCAAAAATCTAGAACAATTTAATTTTCAGAATTTAAACTACTGACAACTTGTGTCACTGCTGCCAACATCATAACAGTTGTAAAATCACTACCAGTTGTAGGCCCTAGTATTTCTCAGTACCGAAATTCGAAACGAAGTTGGCAAAAGAAAATTCAACCTGCAAACTAGAAAGTCACCATAATCCACTAGCTTATGTAGTAGTGGGGGAAAATGGTTAGGTTTCACCCTTAGGGTATTAAGTAAGCTGACCCGGACTATACCTCCCGGCCAACCTTTTTGTTTACCTCATTGATATTATAGAGCGTACACCTATTTTGAAACCTGATTGCTGTCTTGTGTATAGGAATGTCATGGCTGTCGTTTGATGTGTGAAATATCGATGACTAATTTTTATTCTCCTGGAGTAGTCTTTGCTGGTGCCGGCGCCATGGTTTTGCTCCGCTGCTAATGTTGTCATGCTTAGCATGGACCGAGTGGCTGGACTCATTCATATATCTCACGTAGCCGCGTATCATCGGGTTGACTGCAAACCAGAGCTTGCTGGTCGCTCGCGTTCCGGTCCGTGGGCTGCATCCAGAAGAGGCGAATCTTCACAGATTATATCTCACCAATCAGGCGCACCGTTATACGAGAGTCGAGAAGGGCACAGGCCCGTATGCCAGAAACCGTATTAAAATTCACGTGATATAAGTGGGAATTGTGGTTATCAAATTCTGTTTTGGGGATTGGTTTTTAGACAGGCACCATTTTCTGTGCTGTCGCTCCATGATCGTTATGTAGAGCCCGAATGTTTAGGCATTTATTTTGGTTAAAATAGGCAGGCATATAGGCACTAAAATAGTAAAAATAGGCAGTGAAATAGGCATTTATTATTCATGGAAACAGACAAAAAAAAAAGACATACTTAATAAACTATCCCATACGATAGTCACTTTCCTTGGTTACATGTCACAACAAGATGCTTTAAGTTGTCAACTGTCATAGTGAGCCGCCTGTCAGAGAGAACGTTTTTCATAATGGAAAAAGATCTTTCTACTTCTACTGAAGTGATTAGAGCACACTTAACACAACTTATTTCAGAAGTACTGTCTCTACTTTCTTTCAGAGATCGGGAAAAACCGACTGTGTATTATCTCAAAAAGAGGGGTGTAAGAAGGGATTAGAGCAGTGGTCGTCAGCACTCGCTGAAATGTGCAAAGGATACGCGGCGCTGTCCCGTGTGCACTGTCGTGCAACAGGGAGAGATAGAGAGCATACCCGCTAGCAGCTACGGAGTGCACCCTAGGGCACTGCGTTTTCCGCGGGTAAGAGAGAATAGCCCCAGCGTGCTCTGTGCTGACGACCCCTGAATTAGAGACTTCAAGTACGCGTGACTTGTGCGTGCAAGCGACAACAGTAACGGGACCTGGAGACTTGTTTTTAATACTTCCCTCATCCCCTTTCTTCCGCTGGTAAACCCCGAAGTGACCTGAGCACTGAGGGTTATAGGGGAAAGGCCCCTATATTGAATCACTTAGCCTTCAACACTAAATTGTGGCAATAATCTCACATCAAATTTATCAGGAAAATATGCATTACATTTGCACACTCTTTGGCTATACATAACCTGAACACAATTGCTAATTGATATTGTCATTATTTAAATAAAAAAATAAAACTGGGAAGGTGCGAAATGGTCCAAATTAGGAACATGGTCTTTAAATTGGACCAGCCTTATCGTAAAATGAACCACATCATTTTAAATTTAGAAACATTTTTATTACTATAAAATATAAATATTTTGTCCTATACTTAAAGCAATTATTTAATTTGCAGGGAACGGATTTATATGGACTAAAAATATATGAAATATGTAAATATATATGTAGTTATTTTTACCAAAATATGGAATTAAATATGGATTTTTACCAAAATATGGAATTAAATATGGACTTAAAATTATAAAAAAATGACTATGTACGTTAAATATTGGTACATTTTAATCAAACTAAACAAAAAATATAATGGACGTACCTTATCTTCCAATGTAGTTTCAACAAAACACAATTTTTATTGTCTGTTACCATAACAATAGGTTACAAACATTTCTTTCAAGTGCTGAAAAGTGAATCTTCTTCTATTGTCTCTGAGGATAGATTTATACTGACTAAAAGAGCGTTCGACGTCACAAGAAGTAACTGGTACATAATTCAATTTCACAATGTCTGCTGGGGATAAGTCCAAGTTAATCTTCACTGTTGATTCACCACTCATCATAGCAACAACCTTTTGTAGTTCTTCATATCCAGGGTTTTTTGAAAGTACAGTGTCCACCTTAGCTCTTACTGCATCTGCAACTTTACCTCTACCACGATTCAGTTGTTCCACAGTACTATTTATAATTTCAAAACTTTCAGATAGTGAAAGGTGCCTATTTTGGAGACTTTTGAGCGTTTTTATGATGCATGAAAATGTATGCTGAATGTGAGCTAAGTCATTCTTCACACTTATGTCACAGGTAACTGTTTTCGCAGTATCAATTGAGACTGCATCTTCAGAGTCCAATGCAAGGAGAACATTGTTAATAGAGTCTATATGTTCGGCATAATATTCAACTGCTTCTAGCCATGTACCCCATCTAGTTAAAATTGGCTTTGGTGGCAATGGAATTTCAGGGTACATTTCTTTCAACACGTTAACTCTACTGGGAGCTTTGAGAAATACTTTTTTCACTGATGAAATCAACAAATCTACTTTAGGGAAATTGTCTCTGACCACTTCTGCCACACGATGAAATGCATGCGCCACACAAGTAAAATGAGTCAATTTAGGATATACAACAGATAATGCTTGTCCAGCTTTGACCATATAAGGGGCAGCATCGCTAATAAAGAATAACACATTATCGTACATAATACCCTTTGGCCACAGGATACCCATAGCTTCGTTGAACAGTTTAACTATAGTTTTGTTATTGCACTTTTCTAGAACATCACAATGTAAAAGAATTCGTTCAGAATATTGTTCACTTAACAAACCGATAACTACATTACCAACAAGTCTACCTTCTTTGTCGGGAGTCTCATCAATGGAAACCCAAATTGAACTATCTTTAATTTCATCTCTTATCTTCTGTATTGTCTCATCGTAGATGGATGGAGCATACGTCTTCCTAAGTGTTGACTCATCCGGGATTGTATGTTGAGTATATTTTTCAAGGAATTCCCTGAAGACCTTATTCTTTAGTTTGTAGAGAGGAATATCAGCAGAGATGAGAGAACGACACAGGTCGATGTTAAACTCAGATCTTACATTCGATGTTGTTGGTTGTGTTAAAAACAATTGTCTCTGCTTGGAATTTAGTTGTTTGTTGGCCTGATGTTTACTAGTTGTAATGTGTTGTTGCACCAGGAACTTTTGTGTAGATGATACTGCACACTGACACAAATTACAAAATAATATTTTATTGTCAGTTGATAAACCATCTTCTTTAAATTCTGAAATGTAACTTGTTAGTTTTGATTTTAAATTGACTGAATGACGTACTTTTGGCATATTTACCGTCTTTATAGTATGATTTACAAAACTGAACCTATGTGTACTCTGACTGGCATTTAACTGTTGAGCTGCACAACTGAAGTCTGTTAAAAATTTTAAATTAAATTAATACAGTTTTGTAACTTACTTTCCCATTGTTGATAGGACTGCTAATTTTCAAATAACTCTGATGTTAAAGGGATTACTGAACATGTGTTTAAATCTCTATTGTTGAAATGTATTTTTAAAAGTTAATGGAATTTTGTTTTGTTTTATTGTTAAACCTAATATAATATGGACTGTTTTATATGAAATATGGAAAATATATGGAAATTAACGAAAATATGTACTAAACTCTAAAATATGGAAAAATATGGAAAATAAAAGTAGGATTTTTCAACCCTACACATTGTGAAACATAAAGATAATGCAAAATATAAATTATATTAGCTTTATAAGTAAATATGTATTTACATATAAATCCTTTCCCTGTTAATTAGCAACAAAAGTAAAAAAGAAGTTTGTAATTATAATGTCAATTTCCTTGAAAACTGAAGTTTTTAGATAATAATAAAAAGCACCTTGTTTTTAGAACATGAATTACAAATATAGGGTTTTCATTGCTATATAAGAGTCCATTATCCACAGTCTTCACAGTAAAACACTTTCTGTTTAGCTCTAACGTTTGAACATTTTTGGTGAAGCCATATCCTACATTTCAAGCACTGGATCACATCCATCATTTTCGACAATTCACAATTTTTCTTGTCTTCATTTTCTGGTTGACCATATTGGACCTTTCTCTTTAACGGTGTATTTCTTGGTGTCGATGTATGCCTACCTGCTACTTTCTTGCTTTGCTTTTCCTGCAATTCATTCCTGTAAGGACTGCTTATGACGATTGCAACTGACGTGGTTTTTTTGTTTCCTTGATCTGGTAAGTTCAGGAATAGGGGATATTTCAGCAACAGTGTTAGGCCTACGCCTACTTATGTTTGGAGATTTTTCGGGACAGTGAGAATTGAATGTAGAAAATGTATTCAGAATTGTTAGGCTTACTAGATTGAAAAGAGGGAACTAGATTTTGTGAAGGTGAGTTTGGAACACTTGTGTAGAGTCATTCTCATGGTTGACGGAAGTAGCAGCGAAATCACGGTCCTGAAAAACGTTTCTGTCGAGTGGCCCAATTCGTTTTCGCAAATCCACTCGTTGCATTTACCACTGTAGCAGCTTTACCATAAGCTTCTCCTATTAAATTGACACCTGAAACTGAGTTATATTTCGAGACGGGTTACTTCGAAGCCATTTGTCTGCAGCCTGATTGTGGTATGATGACAAGGTCTTGAAGAAAGACACGTCACATGGTTGAAGCCTGTGCTTTGTATGTGCGAGCAAATAAAGCATTACAATACCATTTTCTCGAGCAAGAATGATAGCTTCTACATTCTTGGTGTGAGTGGAATGGCCATCAAGGATAAGTAACACTTTATTATTAGTGCTGGGCTTCACAACCACTTTAAGAAATAACTCTCTAATAACCCATCCACTTTCAGAACATGTGCATATTGCACCTGGTGGTGCACCGGTGTTCAGTTCATACTTAAATCTCAGCCTTTTGAAGATCAACTTGAGAGGAACATACGTTCCTGTTACACTCATGCAACACACACAGGTTGTGTTGGTGCCTCTTTCACCACTTGTCAGGTGTATCTATTGGCACGAGATATTCACAGTTGGAAGCTCCTAAAGCAAAACAAGGTTTCCTAAATTGGACCAGTTCAATATAGGGTTCAAACAGTGGTTCAAATTACGGGCAAAGCCATTTCAGATTATTTAGTAACTGTGAAACACGGAAACGTGTTGATTGAAAAAGTTTACGCATGGATATTGTTGCTATGTAACTACTTCACAACATGCAATAGATTAAGATTATCGCAATCTTACCTGATTTGTCGTACAAGCTTAGCTAGGAGAGTCAAATATTATATCAAAAGCACCATAAATACAAAACACTTCTTACAGCTGAGACCATTGCTCCAAAACAAGGTCAACTGCACCCAGCATTCACTGCGCTACACAGTACTCATCTGCTTGGATTGTGGTGAAGTCTGTCGGACAGTTTGGGAAATAACAGAGTGTTTCAATTTAAGACACGGTTCAATATAGGGACCTTTCCCCTACTGTTCAAACATCTTTGTTAAGTGACATAAAAGATTGAATCGGTAGGAGAGAAAAGTTTACGACTGCTTGGAAACATATGTATTGCTGGAGAATAAGATAATTTATGTGCTGTTTATTTTAAATGCATTAAAAATATAGAAAATCTACAATAACGACGTAAAAATGCTCAAAAAGGCATTTCACCTTAAAATGGGCAACGGGAGCTAAAATAGGCAAAAAATGTAAAATAAAAATTGGGCTTATTGTCCCCAAATGTGTGGAAACGTGTTTATCTCTAATAGGCATTTCATACATACGCTTACTTTAAAAAAGGCATTTTGCCTAACATCCGGGCTCTAGTTATGATTATGTATTCAGTTATTTACATTCCGCTAAAGGGACTGATGTTTGTCCTTTTATCAATGTAATGTCTTAAGATGGCGCGCTACTGAACTTACGTAATTTCTAAAATATCCATTGGTTATTCTTGAAATTGTTACATCAATTAGATATTGCTAAAATACATATTATGGACAATTTTTTCCTTAAAATTGTATGTGGAAAAATATGCCCAGAAAATGTTTTTTTTTTTTATTTTAGTGAACATTTATCTGGGACCGGCATAAAGATAATCAATTTCATGAAAGTTTAAAATGATGCTAAGACACCATATAATAAAATGGTGCATTGGTTTTTCCTAGTCATTATACCTCATTAGCAGGGAAAGGATTTATATGTAAATACATATTTACTTATAAAGCTAATATAATTTATATTTTGCATTATCTTTATGTTTCACAATGTGTAGGGTTGAAAAATCCTACTTTTATTTTCCATATTTTTCCATATTTTAGAGTTTAGTACATATTTTCGTTAATTTCCATATATTTTCCATATTTCATATAAAACAGTCCATATTATATTAGGTTTAACAATAAAACAAAACAAAATTCCATTAACTTTTAAAAATACATTTCAACAATAGAGATTTAAACACATGTTCAGTAATCCCTTTAACATCAGAGTTATTTGAAAATTAGCAGTCCTATCAACAATGGGAAAGTAAGTTACAAAACTGTATTAATTTAATTTAAAATTTTTAACAGACTTCAGTTGTGCAGCTCAACAGTTAAATGCCAGTCAGAGTACACATAGGTTCAGTTTTGTAAATCATACTATAAAGACGGTAAATATGCCAAAAGTACGTCATTCAGTCAATTTAAAATCAAAACTAACAAGTTACATTTCAGAATTTAAAGAAGATGGTTTATCAACTGACAATAAAATATTATTTTGTAATTTGTGTCAGTGTGCAGTATCATCTACACAAAAGTTCCTGGTGCAACAACACATTACAACTAGTAAACATCAGGCCAACAAACAACTAAATTCCAAGCAGAGACAATTGTTTTTAACACAACCAACAACATCGAATGTAAGATCTGAGTTTAACATCGACCTGTGTCGTTCTCTCATCTCTGCTGATATTCCTCTCTACAAACTAAAGAATAAGGTCTTCAGGGAATTCCTTGAAAAATATACTCAACATACAATCCCGGATGAGTGAACACTTAGGAAGACGTATGCTCCATCCATCTACGATGAGACAATACAGAAGATAAGAGATGAAATTAAAGATAGTTCAATTTGGGTTTCCATTGATGAGACTCCCGACAAAGAAGGTAGACTTGTTGGTAATGTAGTTATCGGTTTGTTAAGTGAACAATATTCTGAACGAATTCTTTTACATTGTGATGTTCTAGAAAAGTGCAATAACAAAACTATAGTTAAACTGTTCAACGAAGCTATGGGTATCCTGTGGCCAAAGGGTATTATGTACGATAATGTGTTATTCTTTATTAGCGATGCTGCCCCTTATATGGTCAAAGCTGGACAAGCATTATCTGTTGTATATCCTAAATTGACTCATTTTACTTGTGTGGCGCATGCATTTCATCGTGTGGCAGAAGTGGTCAGAGACAATTTCCCTAAAGTAGATTTGTTGATTTCATCAGTGAAAAAAGTATTTCTCAAAGCTCCCAGTAGAGTTAACGTGTTGAAAGAAATGTACCCTGAAATTCCATTGCCACCAAAGCCAATTTTAACTAGATGGGGTACATGGCTAGAAGCAGTTGAATATTATGCCGAACATATAGACTCTATTAACAATGTTCTCCTTGCATTGGACTCTGAAGATGCAGTCTCAATTGATACTGCGAAAACAGTTACCTGTGACATAAGTGTGAAGAATGACTTAGCTCACATTCAGCATACATTTTCATGCATCATAAAAACGCTCAAAAGTCTCCAAAATAGGCACCTTTCACTATCTGAAAGTTTTGAAATTATAAATAGTACTGTGGAACAACTGAATCGTGGTAGAGGTAAAGTTGCAGATGCAGTAAGAGCTAAGGTGGACACTGTACTTTCAAAAAACCCTGGATATGAAGAACTACAAAAGGTTGTTGCTGTGATGAGTGGTGAATCAACAGTGAAGATTAACTTGGACTTATCCCCAGCAGACATTGTGAAATTGAATTATGTACCAGTTACTTCTTGTGACGTCGAACGCTCTTTTAGTCAGTATAAATCTATCCTCAGAGACAATAGAAGAAGATTCACTTTTCAGCACTTGAAAGAAATGTTTGTAACCTATTGTTATGGTAACAGACAATAAAAATTGTGTTTTGTTGAAACTACATTGGAAGATAAGGTACGTCCATTATATTTTTTGTTTAGTTTGATTAAAATGTACCAATATTTAACGTACATAGTCATTTTTTTTATAATTTTAAGTCCATATTTAATTCCATATTTTGGTAAAAATCCATATTTAATTCCATATTTTGGTAAAAATAACTACATATATATTTACATATTTCATATATTTTTAGTCCATATAAATCCGTTCCCTGCTCATTAGTAAAAAAGATCTGTATTTGGACATTTTATTTGTTCTGGCTTTTCAACTTCACTGCTAGACATAAAAAATAATCACTGTTTCCGTAATAATATAATCATATATATATATATATATATATATATATATATATGAATGCAGCATTTCATGCACACAGACCTGGTGTGAATATGTGTGCAAAGAATCATTACTCTAGGTATAGCCATTCAGGAGATATCTTATTTCATTGAGTTAAAATGTGAAAACTCTGATTTGCGGGAAAATCACTTTAAAGTTTATAATATGCATTCTGAATATAGTAACCACTTACATGGGTCAAACTGAATTTCTAACTTAGATCAAAGATGTCGCAATGAAATCTTCAGTACAGTATTCCTCAAGAAACCGTAGACTTTTGGCACCATATTAAAAAAATTGAAGAAAATGACCAAAATTGACCAAAATAACAGAAACTTCCAAGACATCAACTTTCATCATTTTCACTATGCTGCCATCTAGCGACTGCAAAAGAAGTTACGTTATAACCCTGATAAAATTGCATGGAATGATAGTTTGCAGCAGTATTTTCATCTAGCGGTCGTTGCCAAAAAATTCATTTTCGACAGTGGAGATCTAGTGATTGCTCTCTTTTATGTTTTGCCATTTCATATGGGAATGGCCATTGTGATATACATGGTGAACCATAAGTAATGTCATTCAATTCAGGGGGTTATTCTTTGAGATATTTGAAACAAAAAATTGTAATACAATTTTACTCCTTTTCGCCTACTTTTCGAGATAAAAATTGTTTTATATTAAACATTAAATATTTGTTTGGGGTGGAAGTACAAAAATTAATCTTAGTCCGTTAAATTTACTACAAAAACGAATAATTAAAATTTGTTTGAAGAAACGTTTCGATTATCCAACTAAATTAATTTATTCTGAATTTAATGTATTTAATATTGAACAAATTTATAAGTATACGCTGTTAAAATTTTATCATAAAAATCGTAATAAGTTTGTATTACAGACATACAATTATGACACAAGACGAAATATTAATTCAACATTAGTAGAACCTAAATGTCTCACATCTGCTGGTCTAAAGCATAGCATAAATTTTGGCCCTCGGTTGTACAATGCTTTAACTAAATTACACCCAGAACTTCTAACATGTAACCCACTAACATATAACAAGAAAATTAGAAACGTGTTAATATCTTCAATTCGATTAAATAAATTTATAGCCTAAGTGTATGAATTAATCAACCTATATTATATTTGTATTCTATAATTTTGAAATATATATTAGTCCCACTTTTCACGTGCGATATTATTCTTCTCTAGTGTTAATATTATATTATATAATTCCATTGCCGCTGTAATTATATTTTAGTTCCTATTTTATTTTACTTATTTATTTATATTATTATTATTATTTTTTATTTTAATATTATATCTGAACTGCGACCGAGCACGAGCGCTGCTCATTCGGTCTCAAATTTTGTTAATACTACTGTATCTTCTTTTTATATTGCTTGTATTATTTTATTTGTATTTCTCTTTGTTTGTTTTGTAATTATATTTCTTTATTCTGTATATTTGAATTTAAATAAAAAAAAATTATTTTTTAAATAAAAATTTCATTGGATGTTGTGGGAAAGTCTTAATTTAATTCCCAAACGCCCAGTCAATTTAAGAGAACCGTGTATTGTGATAATAATAATAATAATAATAATAATACTTATTGCCAGAACAAAGATACATATTGATTTTATAGGCCTATAAGAACTCTCTAGCACCCCCAGAAAGAGTAAATTACATACTCGTGCTCAGGGGGCATTTCACATAAGTTAATGTTAAGACATTTTATTGAATAACAGAGTAAAAAGTAATGAAAGAAAAAAGAAGAAGAAAAAACACAGGTATCACAATAACTGAACTTTAAATTTCTTTGTTAACAGCAATTTTTTAATAGATTTTTTTAAATAAGCAGCATTAACAATGATTGAAAGGACTTCAGTTTTGTCCTTTAAGTGTGCAGAAATTTGATCCGATTAAATGTAACTTTTGTTCTGAAAGAAAGTTTTACAATGCTACACTTGTTTTGGTCAAATTTCTGCACTTTAAGGACAAAACTAAAATTCTTTCAATCACTTATTAAAATAATAAACTGCTCTCTTAAATTGACAGAGCATATTATGGGGAATTAAATCAATGGCTTTCCCAAAACACGCTATGAAATATTTCAAATAAAATAATTTTTGTTTCGAAAAGGAAGCAAAAACAAACAAAATTGCATTAAGCCTCAGTGATAACATCACAGCGATTATTCAGGCGGCATTTGAAAGTTGCAAGACATGGAAGAGTTCGGATCGCAACACAATCAATAATTGGATTGAGAAATAATTACGAACAACAATTTCTGCAAGAGATGACTGCAGTCAGAGCTCGAACTGTGCGTACACCGGAGAATATCCCGCACCAAACTGTCATCTTCTGGCTATGAAGTGGTTTCATATGCAGTTCGCGAGGATTCTGAGCGCTCCAGTATCACATGTTCATTAAATGAATAAATTCATTACAAAATTCCATTCTTGAGATGTAGTCACAGTCCGAGAACTCTTGCACTGTTTGAATTTTGTACGGATGGTAATTTAAGTCTATGTGCAATATCCGACTGAGAAACCTGTTGGATATGTTAAGGGCAACAACTTGTCGACGTGCAGATCGTTTTGGACTGCAAATAACACTCTTTCCATATTCTCGGGTGTACAGTACGATCATTTAGTCCTGACAGCTCAGCGACGCGAAAGAGGGGAAGTAATCGGAGGAGTGGGGAGAGTTCCGGAGTAGAGATAAGGGCGAGCAGTTAGTAAAGGCAAGCGAGTGAATAACCCAAACACCCCTTGGCGTAACTAAATGGACTCGCATGTCCCACGCGCATATCTCCGGCGACTGTCAGGATTAAATAATCGTACTGTACGCACAGTTCGAACTCTGCCTGCATGTATATCATCTCTTGCAGAAGCTGTTGTTCGTAATTTCTCAGTCCAGTTATTGTGTTGCGATCCGAAAACTTCCATGTCTTGCAACTTTGAAATGCCGCCTGAATAATCGCTGTGTTGTTATCAACCCCCCCCCCCCAATATTGAACGCTCGATGTTCTGCTGACCAACAAGGTATGTTTATTCAGTAGGCCTACATTTACCGAAATAATTAAGATTTTTTTTTATTTCAGTAACAGAACAGTAATCGTTGCCATGTAAACAATTGATACTCTAAATGCATACCTTGACCAATGTTATGCCATGCCTAGCTTCAACCCACTCCAACTATCGGATGGGTATTACGTAATTTAAAATCATGAATTCATTCTGCCCCACCTTGAATTAGCGATGTTTAGTTGTTTTCTTCTGTAAATTTTTTTTTTTGTGAGGAATGTATCTGTCTACCCAACGGTCTTCGGAATATTTTTAATATCCTGTATATTTTAAATGAAAATAAAATGTAATATTTGATCAGGATTCGAACACGAACCTCTTGCGTAAGAGGTTGATGGCCTACACCACGCAGCCACGCCAAGAACATTGCGTGAACATACTGAAATTGTTATATCGTTGTGACAGTACTTTTCTATACATTGGTATAGTTTAACCACAGTCTAGTATATAGTCACGAAGCTTGAGTTGTGAGGGTGCTAGGAACAATAGACTGTGCCGGTACTATTTCGCATTGTCTGTAATGAGGCAATATTAGCGATCCTAGTGGTTAGCAACTATCTATAGATGCATATTTACTACGTATTGAGCTTCGTGACTGTATATACTAGATTGGTTTAACCTCAATAACAAATAAAATAAATATGTTTAAGGTTTATTATGCGCACATTCCCGATCATTTCGTATGCAGTCTCTTTATTGAGAGAGCTACGAAAAGGAAACTGCGTCATTTTCATCTCAATTATGAGTTAAAAATTGTTACATTTTTCTCATTTTGAAAAATGAAAAAATTGCTTCTGTGTAAGCTTAACATATAGACGTGCATAAGCAGTCTGTTCAGGTTTCCTATCCCTGATAATATATTATTTTTGAAAAGTGGTGTAATTTCAAAAACCCGTATTGTACAAGTAGTTGGATTCTTGTATAGTTTCTTCTAGGAATATAAAGCAATCTCGTAATTGTGGTAGATTGACGTTCTAGCAATGAAAATTTTCATTGAAATTTATGAAGCTTTCACCCGTATATCTCAAGAGACTCGAGGGACAATAAGATAATTATACTTGTCTTGAAGTTTACGTGATATGGTTCAGACGGATGTTTTCAAGACAAGCCGCGTGAATCCGATAAAAATACTGGAAAACTCCTCGATCCCAACAAGATTCTGTAGTTTCTGCTTTGTAAGTCAGCATTTATGGCAATGAAACAAGGCTACCGCGTTCACATGGCGGCAAGAATACCAGTTATGACATTACTGCTTCTTTGCTTATTTCAGTGACCCTTTCAACTTCTGCGGGGTAATAAAGTAGGAAATGTGAATGAATGAAATATTAATAGAGAAAACATAAATCTTCAATTTGCAAATCTTCATGTGGCGTACCTTCATGGGCAGCTAGTCACTAGATCTGGCATAGTCACCTGCGTATCTCATACGGTAACGCGTTTGCCTCCTGGTCCGATGCTACATTTCAGCGTGGGCTCAATTGGGCTGATTACCTGATTCGTTTTTTTTTTTTTTTTTTTTTAAGTTTTCCCAAACTGTAAGGCGAACTTCAGGTAATCCATAGCGAATCCTCGGCCTCATCTCGTCAAATACCATCTCATTATCACGAACTTCATGCACGAATAATAACCTAATAGTTCACACAGCGTTATTAAATAAACGACTGAAAAAGATTTGTTGCCAGATTAAGAGATTAAATTGAAAGAAAATTGACTCTGATACAACAGAATAGCATACAATGACATATACGGAGTGAGTAAAAAGTATGGAACAATGCTTGTAACTTTCTTATTTTTAATTTTATGAAGAAACTAATTATACAAAAGTTGTAAGGTATTAAAGAAGGGATATTTTGAACATATTTTCAAGTACTATGCTTTTCATTTATAAAGGATGTGCCAATGAGTTTTTTTTTTAATGTCACCATGTACTTATTTCCCCGTTTTTGGATTCTTTAGGCCTAGGCCTCAGTACGTACAAAATCATATGTTTGCCATTTATAAACTATTCTTTTGTAAAAATTACCTTTTCTGATGGCAATGTATGTGTACTGAATAAAGAGAAATTTTAATATTTCAGTACATCAGTTTGAATTAAACAATTGCAGACAAAAGCTAATACTAGAAACAAGTGAATAAAGGTAATAAAAACAAATGAATAACAATGGTTAAAAATTAAACAATTTCAAAGACAGATTTGTGCATTTTTGGCAGTAAATGTAGGCCATTTTGAGCACCTTTTATGAACTGAAATCAACACGTGATACAACACAACAATGCTAATTTTGGTGTTAATGGGGTTTCTTGCTTTAAAATCCATGTATTGCTTTACTAATTGCAGTTAAATTTCAATGGTTCATATCTTACAATATGTATTTTTAAAATATAAGTTTAAATAATATTAATATTATTATTCAATTGTTTATATTAGTTTTTTTCACTTGTTTCTATTAGCTTTTGTCTGCGATTGTTTAATCCAAAGCCTCCTCAAATTGATGTACTGAAGCATTAAAATTTTCCTTTATTCTGCCATCAAAAGGGGTAATTTTTACAAAATAATAGTTTATAAATGGCAAAAAGAATATGATTTTTACGTACTGAGAGCTGGAGAATCCAAAAATGGAGAAATATGTACATGGTGCTATTTAAAAAATAGACTCATTGGCACATTCTTTATAAATTAAAAGCATAGTATTTGAAAACATGTTCAAAATATTCCTTCTTTGATACCCTACAACATTTGTATCAATAGTTTCTTCCTGAAAATTAGAAATAAGAAAGTTACAAGCATTGTTCCATACTTTTTACTCACTCTGTATAGTAAAGGAATGAAAGTAAATGGAATTCAGTGGAATACAGTAAAGAGAAATATAATAATGTGTATTAGATTCAAGTGGAATATATTTAGATGGAATGAAGTAGAATGAATTAGAACTGAGAGGAATAAAGTGAAGTGGAGTATATTGCAATGGAATGGAATAGAATGGAACGTTATAATAGAAGGAAATATAATAAAACATGATATGAAATACTGCAGTGGATCAGAGATGAAAATAATGAAATAGGATGGAGTCAAATAGTAGAACATATTGAATTAAGTGGAATAACATGGAATGTAATTGAATACTGTGTAATATAGACTCTCTAATGAAATGGAATGAAATAGGTAAAATGGAGCAATATGAAATATAACTAAATGTGTGTGAAATAATTGAATAGAATGAAATTGAATAGTGTAACATAATCAAACGGAACGGAATATAATGTTCTGCCCAAGGGCAAATCTTTCACTGTAAACTCAGCATTCTCAAGTCTTTCCTATTTTCTGCCTTCCTCTTAGTCTCCCCATACAATCCATGTATCTTAATGTCGTCTATCTTCTTCTGTCCCAAAGTTTTCTTCCGTTCACCATTCCTTCCAGTACATCTTACAGTAGGCAGTTTCTTCTCAGTCAGTAACCCAACCAATTCCTTTTTCTCTTCCTGATCAGTTTCAGCATTATTCTTTCTTCACACACTCCATTCTTCTCCTCCATATCCACATTTCAAATAATTCTAGTCGCTTTTCTTCACTCCGTCGTAATGTCCATGTTTCTGCTCTACACAATATTACACTCCACACAAAGAACTTTATTAATATTTTCCTTAGTTATTTTTCCAGAGGTCCGCAGTTGATGTTCCTTTTTCTATTAAAAGCTTCCTGCGTCACTGCTATCCTTCTCTTGACTTCCTTGCAGCATCTAATGTTACTGCTGATAGTACATCGCAAGTATTTAAAGCTGCCCACTTGTTCCACTATCTCATTTTGAATTCGCAAATTTACCTTCTTTAGTTTTCTTCCGAAACCCATAGTCGTCTTGTTTGCATATATCTTCATACCATATTGCTCACAGCTGTCATTTAGCTCCACTAGCATGTCCCTTAATATCGTCTCTTCTGCTAACAACGCCATATCAGAAAATCTAATGCACGTGATTCTTCTTCCTGCTACTATCACCCCCTCCCATATATTTTAATAGTATAACAGTGCAATAGAATAGGATGAAATGGAATAACTTCAAGTAGAATAATATAATGAAATATAATAGCATGAAATAGTATTTAAGAGTGACAGTAGAATAGAATGAAGTGGAACAACATGAAATACAATTAAATAGTGTAACATAATGAAATGGAATAAATTGAATTTAAATGGCTTGACATGAAATAGAATTCAATAGAATGAAATGGAGCAACATGAAATATAATTCAATATTTTAACATAATGGAATGATATAGAATGAAATTAAATGGCATAACATGAAACCGAATTAAATGATGTAACAATGAAGTAGAATAAAATGAAATGGCATAAAATGAAATAGAGTTGAATGGTTTAACACAATATGTAATGGAATAGAATAACATTAAATTGAATAATAAAAAATAGAATTGAATAGAATGCAATACACTAGAGCATAATAAAATTGAGTGGCATGAAACAGAAGTGAATAGTATATAATATAATGAATAGAACTCAAAGAAATGAAATGGAATGACATGAAGCACAATTGAATAGAGTGGAGTGGAATAGAATGAATTGGAATAATTTGAAATATAATTGAATACAGTGCAACACAAGTTCTTCATTACAAAATATTGTTTCTTCTGATCCCCTCCACCATTACTAGTCATGGGAACACTCTGTATGTAGAAGTGTAGATGACAATGAACATCTTTGTCTCACTCCTCTTTTTATGTACAGTAATCTCACTAGAGATTTTGATTTATCGAGACAAAAATCAAAACTCGAGTGGCATTTAGTTGACTATTACACAATTAGAAGAAAGTATATAAAGTTTAGAAGAAATAAAGTACTCTAATACAATAAAATATTAATTAACTTGTCGGTCTGGGTATCTTAGTCGGTATAGCGCTGGTCTTCTGTGCTCGAGGTTGCGGGTTCGATCCCGGCCTAGGTCGATGGCATTTAAATGCGACAAGCTCATGTGAATAGATTTACTGGCATGTAAAAGAACTCCTGCGGGACAAAATTCCGGCACACCGGCGACGCTGATATAACCTCGGCAATTGCGAGCATCGTTAAATAAACTACAATATAAATTTTTAATTGGCTTACTGAAATACTAAACTGCCTTTAAAATATATTATTATACAATTTCATCATTACAAATCTTCCGCTAGATGGTAGTAGCGTGTCATGATTAGCTGTTCTCTTGTTACCAGTTGCGCTAACTATACAATCTTCAGTGAACTCTATGGACGATTACTAGTCAAGAAGGCTTTGTTCTTTCAGTTTCATTTTTATTGGGGGTATATGTACGTGAACGACCACAAATATTATCAGGAAATGCAGGCTCTAAATTTCTAAAATTTTATAAGAAAACGAACTCACAATTGGACAAAAATTACAAGGTACCACAACAAGACTTATTAGAACTTAAATATCTGATAAAAATATGAAAAAGGTACTAATAATATTTTTCAAACCAGTTTTATCAAAGTATGAAAAAAAAATCTGCAGTTACATCATTTGGTAACCATAACATTGTTATGGTTTCTCTGACATCTTTAATTTTTTCCTGCACGTTCATTGTGGGCCATTCACGTCATTGTGGGCCATTCACGTTTGTTGCGCACTATTACCATACCAAATTTGTCCCCGATTAAAATATATGGCACCGAAATTCCGTTCAGTGAATCAGTAAAGAATCTAGGTATTTATATGGATAAAAGTTTAAATTGGAACATTCAAGTTGCAGAAACCTGCAAAAAAGTATTCTTATTAATCCACTCGTTTAGGCGATTGAAGAATTTTCTACCCTTTTCCACGAAAAAAATGTTAGTGCAAACACTCGTGATGTCCCACTTCGATTACTGTGATATTCTGCGTACTGACCTAAGCATTACTTCGGCGCAGAGACTACAACGTGTTCATAATATGTGCGTCAGTTTCGTCTGCAATATTCGCCGGGCTGATCACGTAACACCATCCCTCGAAAAGTTGTCCTGGCTCCGTCTAGAAGATCGTAGGAAAATCCACTGTCTTTCCCTTCTCTTTCACATATTGCATTTCTCCACTCCTATCTATCTTGCGTCTCGTTTTCAAAATTTATCCACCCATCATAACCTAGACACACGATCACAACACTCCTCAATATTATCCTTTCCCTCCCACCGAACATCCTCATATTCATCTTCTTTCACTGTGCCTGTTCCTCGACTTTGGAATTCCCTAACGAGTAATGTCAGGGACTGTCAGACATCAAACCAATTTAAGAATAGGCTAACGAAATATTTTTCTAACAATTCTTGTTAACAATAATAGCTTTTTCAGGTTTCTCAATGTTTAATAGTTATATATATCACAGATAAATATCTAAATTATCTCATTATTATTATTATTATTATTATTATTATTACTACTACTACTATGACTATTATTATTATTATTATTATTATTATTATTATTATTATTATTATAACTATTTCTTACCAATGTTTATTATTGTCACACTAACATTAGTTATCCCACTTTCATTATTTACTTTCATGTTGTTTTATGGTCTAGATATTAATGTAATAACTATATAAGCAATTGTATTCAATTAGAATTAGAGTCTGGCTGGGCGGAGGAGAAGGCCTACTGGCCTTAGCTCTGCCAGATTAAATAAAAATTATTATTATTATTATTATTATTATTATTATTATTATTATTATAAACACTTACTTCTGAAAAGTAAACTACTCTCAGACATGTAGAATTGTTTATTTTAATACAATTATTTATTTGTCCTATATAAAATATATTAAAATTTACATAATATTTTGTAACTTAATTTTTCTATTTTCAAAGAATTGAGCATTATTGTAATCAACCTTTTGCATAAATCCATATTAAATCAGTGTACAAAATTTCAGGATTCTATCTCTAATGGTTGTGGAGTTATGAAATAATATGTGTGAAAATTTTCAAATTTTGGAAAATTTAATTTAAAGTAAAAAGTGAATTCTAAAAAATATTATTAGTACCCTTTTTTTGTACTTTTATCAGATATTTAAGTTCTAATAAGTGTTGTTGTGGTACCTTGTAATTTTTGTCCAATTGTGAGTTCATTTCCTTATAAAATTTTAGAAATTTAGAGCCTGCATTTTCTGATAATATTTCTGGTCGTTCACGTACATATACCCTTAAAACAGTTGCATTCCACTTCAATTATCAATATATATTAAACAATCTCTGATACGTGACTATCCATAATCTCATACAGCAGAAGCTGTAACATAGCTTAAATAATATAAAAAAAATATAAATGATAGAAAAGTTTTAATTACGGATGATGAAATAAATATAATTCATTTTAAAAGGTACAATTATTGAAAGTACAATGTTGGCAAACAAAGAAACAAATGATAAGGAGGTGATAAAAACAAATGATAGGGAGGTGATAAACAAATGCTAGGGAGGTGATAAAAATTGTAGGAACAGTAGCCATGATTGGTTGAGACACCGTACCGTTTTATTGGTCAAAAGTAGTATGATGGAGTAAAAGTGTAATAATAAAAAAAGTAAATTCATAGTGCTACAGCCCTCAAGGGCCAAGACCGATCAGCCGCCTGCTGGCCTCACGTCCACATGCCGAAACAGAGGTGGACGATCATCCAACCAGAATGGAGGTATCGTGTGGTTAGCACGATGATCCCCCCATCCGTTATAACTGGGTGGGCATCGGTTCCATACATTGGCCGAAATTTCATAAGAAAATTTCTTCCCCCATGGGGATTCGAACCAGCGCTCATTCCGAGGCCGTAACGCGAGTCTCAGAACACGACGCCACGGCGCGGGACAGTAAAAGTATAATAGTCGTCATAAAATCTTAAAGCATCCTTCCACAGTTACTTTGTCTACCACAGATCTCACAGGATCTGTTCCAACCGTATATGAGCGAATCAGCGGGCGAATTTGTACCTGAAAGGGGCCGGATTTCGATAACGCATAAATAACGTTATATTTGTGATGTACCAAGGAATTAAGGACAGGTTTTCTTGGAGTAATTTCGCTTTCCTCTCAATTCTAATATCAATACTTCATCCTCGGCCTAATATCTGCGTAGTTGAAAGAAGAAGCTAAATAAAGAATTACATATTACTTTCCAAATTAAATGAACTTAATTTTGAAGTATTGAAAAAGCCACGCATAACTCAAGATGGATTTAATGTCTTTGGCGTGACATTCTTCATAGATAATTTTTTACTTCCACGCCCTGGTCTTGATGATTAGACGACTTGCATTTTGAAGCCATTAAATAAAGGGTTAATGAAGAAAAAATGGAGTAATCGTGATGGAACGTGTCGTCGTAATTGAGTGGGGAGAGGCCCACAAGATGAACGAGGAGCTTGTGATTTAATTACGAGACCGAGTCATTTCGCCTTGCTTCGTTTTATGCCGGTGTGATTTTTATGTATTGTGCGCAAAAAGGCAAAAAACTGGCTCTTAAAATCAATATGTTCTTCCCAAGCCTCTGCGGCTGTTCCCATCTCGCAAACAAGACTTGTCCTACGCTGGCGTTAACTGGTTTCCCAGCTCAGATCTCGTACACTGATGTTTTGCAGTTTGGCAGACAAGGGTTATAGTGACCAGGGCATCGGATTTCTACGTTGAAATCAGAGTCCAATTCTTGGGAACGTTTATAAGAGATTTTATACATACAAAATAAGAGGGATTTTCTAGGAACATTCGCTTTCCTCGTGTCATGCTTTCATAATCTATACTAATAATAAATCTGTAGCCGAAATTTTTCTGGTAATTTTCGATTTTCCAAAAATAATTGGTCCTAACATATGTAATTAACCACCCTGAAACCGAAAATCGCTTTTTTGACATTTTTGTTTGTTTGTCTGTCTGTCTGTCGGTCTTTCTGTCTGTCTGGATGTTTGTTACCTTTTCACGCGATAATGGCTGAACGGATTTCGATGAAAATTAGAATATAAATTAAGTTCGTTGTAACTTAGATTTTAGGATATATGGCATTCAAAATACTTTATTTAAAAGGGGGGTTATAAGGGGGCCTGAATTATATAAATGGAAATATCTCGCTTATTATTGATTTTTGTGAAAAATGTTACATATCAAAAGTTTCTTTAAAAATCATTTCCGATAAGTTTTATCTCATGAAAAATTTTGATAGGACTGATATTTAATGAGATAAATGAGTTTTAAAATTAAAATAACTGCCATCTAAGGCGGTGTAATGAAATAAAAAACAAATGACTTCGTCTATAAGGGGCCTTGGACAACAACAATCGATAGCTATGAAACATAGCCTACAGAGAATGTTTCTGTATTTGTATGAAGTAATATCGGAAGCTAAATTAACCGATTTGTATAATTAATTATTATTTCACCATTTGCAAGTGTAGTTTCTCTAGATGGACATAATGCTATAATGTTATTACAGTAACTTCTAAGTGAATCGAGGACAGGTAAGATTAAAATAGCTTCTTATGCACAGAAAACTTGATAGGCTATTCTGTATATTCGTTTCCTGTATTTCTTAAAATAATGTTTATGTAAATTACATCCGTTATCAACACACTTTTTGTAGCCTACAGTATAATAGAATATAATAAAATATAATATAATGTAATATAATATAATATAATATAATATAATATAATAGAACATAATATAATATAATATAAGTTATTTGAAGAGTTCAGAACCATAGTGGGCCAAGCGCCAACGTAGAAAACAAGGGTTAAAATTAAGTTATTACTAGACTTCGTTGAATTGCCACACGCAGCATGCAATCAGGTTGCCGATGTACGGTAGTATAGAAGAGGTGAGAGACGTCCCGGTCTCGTAGTATAAGCAGTTCATGTTAAGAGTTGTGACCGGTCAAAATAGATGGAGCAGCTACAGCTAATGTATACCTATGTAAGGACTTGTTTTTGCATTACTGTGGTTGGAATAGCCAAAGCTTAACATTTGTTCAGTGCAGACAAGAATTCAATCAAACATACTACAATGAGAGTGTTGCTGTTCCAAACAATTGCCCCTGGAATACCCTTACCCCCGCAGCCAGTCTTGACCCTTTGGAAAACGTGGTTGGATGCTGTTAATTATTATGCAGAATATTACGGCAAAATAATGGAGATAATTGATGCATTAGGTAGCACAGACAGTTCCGCTGTTGCAGCTGTAAAATCATTGCCTTCTGAACAGCTATTGGAAGATATTCTGTTCATTGATTCTAATTTAAAATCGTGTCCAAAAACATCACCCTGTTAGAATCATCTAAACTACAACTCTCAGAAGCCCTATAATATTGTGTATAACGTGTCACAAACCGTTATCCAAAATAACAATTCACTAATTTCAGAAAAAGTGAAATGTAAGTTGGGAAACATTATTGCTAAAAATTCTCCTATTCACAACTTCGTATTATAAATGATGTGCTATCAGGTCACGACAAGACGTCTGAAGTTGGTGTACTAAAGAGTAGTGACTTTCCGTTCTTCAAATATGCACCTACTACATCGTATGATGTTGAACGTACATTTTCCCCAATATAAAAACTGTTTGAGTGACCAACGGAGGAGGTTACTTTGCAGTCGTTCAAAATGTACGTACGTAACTCTTCACTGCAATGCACATGTTCAAGAATGATGTGAGTATATTACATTAAATTTTAAGAGTTAATATATCTCACTATAAAATAATTGTGTACTTACGTATTTGGACATTTCCTACTTCATTGATCATTCATTATATTTCTTGAATGCAGGATACAGGTTTTATTGTAATCGCAGTATACTGCTCAGTGTTTACATCAGAGGCATACTCCAGCCGTTGCACGTCCCCTTCTCATACAGTCTATACTGCGTGCATAGTAAACCTTACGATTCTCGTGGCAATTCCACGAAGTCTAGTTATTACCATAATTCAATGGAAACATATAGCAAGTAAAATAAAATATACACATTAAATCTAAATTATGTTAATGTTCATTAAACTATGGTTGCATGTAATAAAAATTAAGAAACATGTTAAAGGAATTGTCATTGCACCAAATGAGTGGTCTCTGGGCCAAAATGATCGCATTTTAATTATTTAAATACAATTTAAATTAAGTAACATATTAAACAATTTATTCTTCTATCAAACACGAATGTTCCCTGGATCAAATGTCCTATTTTAATTATGTAATTACTTTATATTTATTTCTAACGGGTGCAGCGGAGCGCACGGGTACGGCTAGTAATAATAATAATAATAATAATAATAATAATAATAATAGTAATAATAATAATATCATCATCATCATTGATAAGTTCAGTACACTGCTCCGCCGATTTAGTAGAATGAGTTTGAATCTAAAGAAAGCAGCAAAACGTACAACGTGGTCTGTTGTGACGAGAATCCAAGCCCCGCATACCGTAAAAGGATCATGTCACAAACACTTTCAAGTCTGAGTATTTCTGACAAAGTAAATATTATTAATCGCCTTGGAAACGACACAAATGTTAAGGATATTACTGGAGAGAGTAAGGTAATATTTATATATTTTTATTTTTTCTTTATTTATTTAATACCTTATTTAATCCTTTATTTAGGGTTGCAAAGGGTAATGCTTCTTACATGCGATTCGAGCGAAGAAAAGCGGGCTATACTAAATGGGATCTGAAAAGAAATTGTGAAATTTTAAAGGAACTAAAACTCAACCAGTTTTATATTAGGCCTACATTGTTCAATATCAGTCTAATTTTGGAAACATCATTTGGAAAGAATGTGTAATAGTAGACTCTCAAAGGCAATTTATAATTATATACCACATGCCAAAGATCTGTGGGTCGTCCTGCTAAGAGATGGCGTGAAAATTTTATGTGAGACCGTAACAGGCCTTGTGGCCTAACACTTGTCAGGCAGAAGAAGAAGAAGAAGAAGAAGAAGAAGATTTCTTTATTTATTCCTTCCTTCATTCATTCATGCCAGGCATGGACAATTAAAACACCAGACTCATAAAGAATAACTTCTGCAGAGATTAAATTCATGAAGCTTACAGCAGGGTTAACGAAATGAAATCATAGACGGAATGAAAAAATCCTGAAAGAACCTGAAATATAACGAGTTTTGCAATATACAAATAATGAACGGTGAAATTAGGAAAGTCATGATAGAAAAATGGAGAAAGGGCGTATTCCTAAACAAATCCTGCAATGTACCTCATGGAAGAAAATCTGTTGGTCGCCCAAAAAGGAGATGGATTGACGTGAGACCACTTGGACTAATATATATATATATATATATATATATATATATATATATATATATGTGCGTGTGTGTGTGTATGTATGTATGTATGTATGTATGTATGTATATACAGGATGAACCGTAAGTAATGTCATTAACTTTAGAGGTTATTCTTTGGAATGTTTTAAATAAAATAGTTTAATATAATGTTGCTCTTTTTGCTTCCTTTTGGAAATAAAACTTGTTTTATATGAAACATTTCACGGAGTGTTTTGGGGAAAGCCATTCATTTAATTCCCAATATGCTCAGTCAATTTAAGAAAGCAGTGTATTATGATAATAAATGATTGAAAGAATTTTAGTTTTGTCCTTTAAATGTGTAGAAGTTCGATGTAAAATTTCTTTGCAGAACGAAAAGTTACATTTGTTTAGATCAAATTTCTAAACCTATAAAGGACAAAGCTAAAATTCTTTCTATTATTTATTATCATAATAGATTGCTATCTTAAACTGACTGAGCGTATTGGGAATTAAATCAATTACTTTTCCGAAACACACTAGGCCTATGAAATTTTCGTACAACACACTTTTTATCTTGAAAAGAATGCAAAAACGAGCAAAATTGTATTCAACTTTTTTGTTTGAAATATCCTGAAATTAATGACATTACTTAATTGTTTACCCTGCTTATAAATCGGTTTTTTTATTGTGTGACACATCTTTAGGATCTACATCTCAGGTTCATAACTGGTCAGTCCAAGTGGAATTCATCATTAATAGTGACAGTGTTTGTGTATATTTATTTAGGTTATTCCCATTTTCGCTTCCATTTTTTCACTAAATCTCTCCTCACATTATTAAAACTTCTTCGCGAGAAAGTAGGCCCACTCTGTCTTCTCAAAAATGATGGTTTGGTACTGTGATATCCTTCAGTACAAAGTAGGTGCTTCATACGTGACCAGTTAATTAAAGGTGCTATCAGAGAGAGAGAGACAGAGTTATGTGTCTAACATTTTGTTTGTTTGTGAAGGTATCAACATGGTGTGAAGTTAAAAAAAAAAAAAAGAAAAAACATTCAGATACTATATTCAGAATTTCTTCTTTGCTTAGTTTTATTTTAGAAGTCTGTGTTGATTTCATCACTTAATTTCATGGTATCATGGTATGCTGTGCGTGGTTGAACGAATATAAAGCAATGGTGCATAAAAACTTTGTTCCACAAGTTTTAATTGTTGATTTTCATAAAAAAATAGCTCCACTCTGAGTGCAATTATGACACAAAGAGAATACATGCTAATGGACACTTAGAAGACTTTACTGGCAGTTTTTGTCAGTTGTTAGGATGAATGGAACACTTTGCTTGACTTTGTTCTCATACTGGGTGTCATGATGAAGGACTTAAGTCATTTAACCTAGGAAGGAATTTCTATACACATGCATTTAAAGCAAAGAACAATTTACTTACATCAATTAAACCAAGTCGCATGTAAGAACGAAGTGTTTAAACCATTCTTTTTTTTTTCAGACTCTCTAAATTCTATTAAACGAATTATATCATCACCTTTTTAAACTTGTTTTTCATATCTACCCATCATTCCTGGGCCATGTTCTATGCATTGGCTAAAACGGACTTTTCTCTTACGTCCGAACCATGTTCGTGGATTCGAATTCCATTACTTCTAATAGATTAGATTGTCATAATATTTAGAACAAAGAAGTCAATATTACGACAGTGTCATGATTGGAACACGGTTTAGGGTGGACCCTTGAAACGTCTGCTGTAAACGGAATGTAGAATTGTAGGCTAAACTGTATGTACCTTAACACCTGCTGCAAACTGTTTGAAAGTGCGGTGAATTATATAATTTGTTTTGTTTTAACCTAGGACCGCGTAACTTCTAAACGACACGTCGAAGAAAATGGGTTGTCTGACAGAAAATGGTACTCTGTCTTTGTAAAATGTGAAACTACTAATTAACTCCTTAACTGTTCTGTTTCTTAGGGAAGAATCTAAACATATGACGGAGATTAATTTTCATAAATATTAGCAAAAACCACTTCTTCTTCAGAAATGACATTAAACATTGACTTCCATCTTCTCAGTTAACAGCTCTCCTTTGGAAAAAGGGGAAGAAAATTAAATAGCGACATTAAAACGAAGTTTAATGTGAGTCCATTAACGCCTCGCCATGAGAACACGTCATTAGAAGGTCAAACTGACCCCTGAGTGCAATAAATTGGGTTTCGGCGTTCCTGTGATCGATGTTACCTCTGTCGTCTTTTGCTTGCCCTTGATGACCTTCGTACAAGTGAAACCTAGTTAATGTTCCTTCAGGATCATATTTCATCACAATGATTATTCCTTTTAAGTGCCAAATTTTTACAACCGGTTTCTAGAAAAGCCTTTCTCGGGCCAGTAATGTTTCATTTCTATAAAAGAGAATTAGTTCGGACGAGGGTGCCAATACTAGTAGATGGGCCTTCGGGTTACAGAGGCGAAATGTCGCTGTTCCAATCTCTATTTTCTATTAATATCTGTTCAGTGGAGGGAAGTTTCTTAGAACGTGGAGCCTTCGAGCTGTTTTCTCCCTTCCTACCTCCCTCCCTCCTTCCTTCCCTCCCTCCCTCCCTCTCTCCATTATCCATAAGCTTAAAAGCAATGAAAGTATTTTTTCCGCGGAAATGCAATTTGAAAAATTAACATACTTTTCGGAGAAGAAAGATTCATTGAGCAACCATTAAATCTCGAATGATTTGTCAGTTCTTTATTTAGCCTCCAGCTTGGTATACGGGGATAAAGCCTTTGTGAGTTCGAATGTTATTTAGGCTGATTTTCTGGCTACATACTTTCTGAAGTTTACTCTAACTGTAAGGTGAACGTCAGGTAATCCCATGGCGAATCCTAGAATTCATGGCGCCAAAATATCACTTCGCTATCACCAATTCTATCGATGTTAAATAACCATGCATTTGATATATCGTCGTTAAATAACCTATTAACATTTATTTAACGTTAATTTTAGTTTTTTCGCTGTGGTCTGTAGTGTTTACCATGCTTGCCGGCCACTTTGGTAGTTAATTTTCACGAGCGCTGACTTACGACGATCGCGAATCCCTGCGATTGAGTTAAATTTATGATGACAAAGCAAAGTTTCTGAGGATTCTTAGGGTTGAAACAAAGTTTCTGAAGATTCTTAGGGTACTTCTCCATGCCGTCAGAAATCCCCTTCCATTACCACCTCCGTTTCGAAAAATAAATCCTTTACTTGTGTTTTGTGCAGTTTTTTTTCGGATACCGCTTGCTCCATTATCTGAATTGGAAGCTGGCCGAACAAAATAGAAACATATAAAGACAAAAAATGCAAGCTGCCAAAACTTGGTTCTGAGTTGTAGCGCCATTGAATGCATGCACTTGTGTTTGGTGGGTCTTGTGTCGACTGTCCCCCGTGGCAAGTGTTTTTCGTGGTTTGTCCGAAGTTTTGTAGATAGCAGTAGGGTTGGGTTCTAGGCGACACGAGATTTACATAGAAACGAACCTCCGAATCCAGAGAGGGGAAGTAGACAACTCATGTAATACTCTTTTCGCTGTTAAATAATTATACTTTAAACAATAGCACGTGACTCAGATAAGGCCTGATTGGTTGCAGCGTTGCACCACCGATTCGCAGTAGGTAATCTCTCCCACTGTTATACCCATTCTGTTTTATGTTAAACATTTTCTGTTACTCATCAAAGCAGGTCTAACGTCACTACTATGCATTCGTTTGCTTAGGAAACAGTTAGGCCTAATTTCCAATTAATTAAATTGTAAATTTTCGTTTAAGACCAATCACTGTTGGACAAAGGTGTTACAGGTCTCTTATATTTGAAGGGTTCAGAGCCACAGTGGGCCAAGCGCCATTTATAAAAAAAACGGAGAAAGCAAAGGTTAAAGTTAAGTCAAATTTCAAGCCGCAATCACGTTGGAGAGGCACAATGTATAATGTGCAAATTTACATATTATTTATAAGAAGTTTAATGTACAGCGACATTACGATGTACATAGGGTAAATACCATGAATACAAGGACATCGCGGAAGATGATTAGATGAAAATGATTGATGATTACAAAAAACACTTGAAACTATAAACAGTCCAGAATTTTACTACAATATTAAAAATGGAACTAGAAGTTATAAGGCTGTGTTTTTTAATAATTCTAAAAGTTTTTTGCTATGGTTACTATTTATTTGTTTAAATTCGATCTCGCTCGTAAGTTTGCAGCAAAAGTAATATCAATATCTGGGAGCATTTATAGGTGCGAACAGTTTTTTTCTCAAATGAATCTCAACAAAACTAGAGGAACACCACGTTTAACAAGTTCTCACATGAAGTTCATTATGAGGATAGTTTCCACCAAGACTGACATTGGAAGAATTAATTCTAGAGAACATCACAAAAATTTAGAAGTTTCAAACTTTCGTGAATAAGGACAAACCCGGATGTTTGTCATATGTGTGTGTAAAATCAAGAGAGATTTGAATTATTTTAGTTTTATTTTGAAACATTGGTCAGTGTATAGGTAAACATTTTGAAAAGATGTCAGGATATAACCTAATGCGCATTTATTCATGAATAGGTAGTGTCATTCACAATATAGTAATATTTAAAATTGTTTGTGTTATAATGTGAAATAATTTTTATTAAGAATTATTATCAAGTATACCTCCAAAGAAATGATTGTCGAAACATAAATTTCCTAAATAAATGATGCTATGAATGATGTGTAATGTCTTAAATGTTTGTGTTGTATCGGAGATGGCCCTGGCATTGAGCTGATCCCTCATCCGGGGAGGCCCTCCATGTCCCTGTGTGGTCAAAATATGTATGTGATCCATAGCTTAATACCTCTCCCGACAGGTCGCGGCCCTGTAAGGCCCGGGTGGCGTGGGTCGTGTAAATGTACCTAGGAAGGAGAGGTTAAACTGAGAGAAAGAAAGAAAGAAAGAAAGAAAGAAAGAAATGATGCTCCTATTAACTTTACATTACTGTAATAACCAAGGCCCGGATCTTGGAGACTTGTGTTGCTGCATGTACGTAAGTAACCGACTTCAATGTCAACATAAACTCATTCCAACCCCGCTTCCGTAAAGGAGGTACTGTCAGATCCGCTTGAAAAGTGACTTCAGTCTAGAACAACATATATTTTATTAATAACCTTGGAAAATGCATTGAATTTAATGGTGTGCTCTGTACATTTTATTACAGTGTATGACTATGTACATTCGAAAGTTTTCGAATTGAAAACTTTTTCGATTGTCAGTTAGAACCGATTTTAAGCGCGAAAAACTTATTTCCACGTCACAAGACGTGACGGGTGCAAACTTAAAATACTGAATGTATTCACTGTCACTATTATGTGTTTGATTTTCAGTACTTGCTAGCTGATCACGTATTTGGCAAAGATCAGAATATCCAACATTTTTGTCAATAATTGTTTTCAGTTTTTGTGTCACTGCTTGGGCGGGCCCCTCTCTGACTTGATCTAGGGCTGTGGACAAGTCTTGTACTACTTTAAGAGACTTCGATATTTCCATGGCACTTGTTTCCAACAGCTTAATACATTTTGACAAATCCTTGAACTTCTGTTCAATATACATAATGTGGTCTCTTAGCTGTTCCGACACTAAATCTTTAGCTATGGCAACTGAAGAACAATCCTCACTATTGAGCACTGCTATCACGTCTACTATTTTTTCGTAGTATTTTGCATAGTAGCTTGCAGCATCCAACCAAGTACCCCAACGTGTTATGATTGGCTTTGGAGGTAAGGGAATTTCTGGCGCTATATTTTTAAATACTTGTAACCTAGTAGGTGCCTTTAAAAATATTTTTTTCATATTTGATATGAACCGATCCACATCTGGATAGCAACTCCTCACAGTCTCGGCTACTCTGTGAAGACAATGAGCAAGACAAGTCATGTGACAGATGTAGACAATGAGCAAGACAAGTCATGTGACAGATGTTAGGGTAGCTTAATTTTATTTTTCTGCCTGCTTTCATCATGTAAGAAGCGCTATCGGTGACTAGCAGGAGGATATTTTCACGTTTAACTCCGTCTGGCCATAAAAGAGACATTGAGTTTTCAAATAGTGTTACAATGGATGCATGATTCACTTTATCAAGTACCTCTGCGGTTAACAAAAACTTTCACCAGGTCCATCAGGACTCAATGTTCCGACAACGACATGTGCTACAAATCGCCCTGTTTCATCAGTCGTTTCGTCCACAGAAACCCAAATCTTATTATTTCCTACCGCTTTCCTTATTTGATTTAAAACATCTGCATAACAATCTGGCAGATAGTTTTTGCGAAGAGTTGATTCGGAAGGAAGTTGTTTTTCTGTATATTTTTCTATGACGTTCTTAAAAAAAACATTCTCTACTTTATGGAATGGAATGTTGGCCCCCACCATCATCTCACAGACGTCCCGAAAAAATGTAGACTTCCGACTTGAGAGAGAAGTAGATGGAACTTTTGTTTATTTCCTGCTCCAATAAAGCTACACTTGCCTTATGGTTTTTTTTGTGTTGCAATGTCTTTCAATGAATGCTCATGTCCAACCTCTAGTTTGTGTGCGGCACAATCTACAAATTATAAATTCTCCATTCGAAGAAAATATTTCACCTCCTCCAAATTCCTCCACGAAACAATTCACCTATAATTCAAAGTAGTATTGTTAAACTTTTATAACACCACTTCTAATAACACATATGTTGTGAGTTCTCAAAACGTCCGCTTACCTGCACTTCTTTGAATGTAATTGGCTTCGCCATGACTCGGTTACCTCGTCCGTATGCTGTACTTGTATGTGCCCGCTTTGTTATTAGTTGTGACTGTCACTGTGCACTTGCAACGCAAACTACCAGCACAAACCCCCCGCCCTACCTGAAGCCGTAGTCGCGCGGAGAACACAGACGTACCGAACATCCGTGGCCTGGTAATAACTTACTCCCTGTACAACGTACACCTCTGACTGACGCTTTCCCTTACGCTCCCTCAAACCACAGCGCTAGCAAAGTGCACTTTGATAGACAACAGTTTGTAACCTTGCCCGTGTCCTTGACATGCCTGTTATACAGTATAGGGCCTACACACAGTACTCTCAACGTTACTAATTTTAATTTCTTTTTAAATTATGTTATATTTAACGATGCTCGGAACTGCCGAGATTATATCAGCGTCGCCGGTGTGCTGAAATTTTGTCCCGCAGGAGTTCTTTTACATGCCAGTAAATCTGCTGACATGAGCCTGTCACATTTAAACACACTTAAATGCCATCGACCTGGGCCGGGATCGAACCCGCAACCTCGGGTACTATACCGACTACGCCACCCAGGGCGACAATTTTAATTTTATTTGACTATATGTTATCAAGAGCAAACTGCAACTTTAAAACACAAATATCATATCGTCGTCGTTCTGGCATAAATAACTAAGTCCAAAATTGTTGTTTTGAGTTACAGCGATTTTAAAGCTTAACCAAATTTTAAAAAACTGCTTTGCCATAATTTAACCTATTTTTTTCTTCTGATTACATCTCCTAGTTAATTTTATCGGCGTAAATGTGAAGTTGTTGCCATGTAGATACGCATTATTTCTTTAAATATCCAAAATAATGGACTTCGTCAATTTTGGACTTAATGACTTCTGCCTGAACGACGACGATATATAGCTAGTTGTCTCTCCCCCAGAGCGACTTCTTTTGTGTAATGTAACTTTTCTGCATTAAGGGTCATTGGTTATTTTTATTCATTGGCTGACGTTTGTACCCACAAGGTCAGGGGCCAGAAACGGTTGCGGGAATAGTAAGTCTACTGCATAAAGTAAGATACAGTAGTAAGATATGGTTTAAATTATTTTCTTTTGATAATAAATAGCAGCAAGTGAAATAATATTGATCGCAAGTCTATAAGAACATTTGAGTAAGAATAATTGTTGTTCTCTCTTTAGACTTTACTTCTATCCGAAGAAAAACTTTTTCAGATGTAAGTTTAAAACTTAAAAATGTGTACAAGAATTATGTGCAATGTACCTACAGGGTGTTTCACGAGGAAAGGTAAAAAATTTAGTATGTGAATTCTGAAGTCATTCTGAGTCAAAAGGTTCATATGAATATAGGTCGTTTTCGAACGGTTACGGAGATATGGCTCTTTGATTTCACAAAAATCTCTAACATTCCATTGTACTAACTCGCATTTAGAGACATATAACGGACAAATTTAAAGTTTATATTCATGTATGCGTACATATCTAATATTCTAGACGTCGGGGTCGATGTTTTCGTACATTTTCAAATATACTTCCTTCTGCTTCAATGCACTGTTGCGCTCGGGCGTGAATCGCGCTCATCGCTCGGGAGAGTTGCACGTAACTCTTCTTTATTCCGCATCCAAAATGCGGTCGATTAGCGCCTCTCTCGTTTCCCCCTTCCTTTGCTATATCAAGTCTTTCATCCAACCCCATAGACAGTAAGTAAGTACTCTTTGATATCGTACCCTTCTGTTCGGAAATCGTCGTTCATATTCAGAGACGGCACGCAAGGAACTTCCATCGCACAAACCATAAACATACACAATATCGGCGTATTCTTTAGTCGAAAATTTATAAGGCATCTTGAAAAACACAACTTAACACTTCCGACAACTGTACCTGTAGGTAACTACTGTAATTATTGTAAGTAGCTGACTGGACTGCTATGAATTGATGATAGTGTAGGCTGTTTGTGTTATCTGCGGGTTCTGTGTCATTACATCAGACAAGGGCTGGCGATTGGACATTTGTAATGCCCCACCACCCGGTTTCTTCCTCTTATCTACATTGTTCACAATGCAGATTCCAATGTTACGTCATTCATTGCGACCTTGACCTTGTCTCACGCCTCGTCAACGTCGGCAGCATATGGTAACGTCTGATTCACATTGGGGCGAGACGTTTTACCAAAAAAAAATGCATCTAACTCCGCCATCGTTCGAAAACGGACCTATGTTCATATGAACTTTTTCACTCAAAATGACCTAAGATATCGTATCCTAAATTTTTTACCTTTCCTCGTGAATCACCCTGTATATGTAAGTGGCCTGTGTACTTCAGCTGATGTATTGTTCACAAAGTTTTAGCTTCAGATTTAAATGCCGAACTATGGGTTCGAAACCTGTCGAGACCAAGAACTGAAGTCCGATGGGAAGTGAATGTGGTAACGTGTACCTGTTTCTCTCTGTTGGTGGTGTCGGCAGCACGTCGCACACTGCATCGCTGAGGAGCGGGTCGGCGGCGGGGGATTCGATGGGGTCGACGGATACGATGACCCCAAGCGAAGTCTCGACCAACGTGACGCTGGATACAGTGTCGTCACACACGTGTAGCAGTGGCTCTCAGACCGCCTCCTGCCGCGCCATCTGCGGCAGCCTCGCCTCCTTCGACACCAGCTCCGTGCACAACACAGAGGGTGAGTCATTTCTTGATCTTTTACGACGGTTTTCTGTGGGTTCATGTTCTGCATAATGAAGGTTGTAATCTGTGAGGATGTCGAGTCAGATTTTCTCGTGGTATTTCCGTTTTCCCAACCATACTCCGCATCAGTACTTAATAACACTGTGTTGTTACCTGAAGATCCACCATGTTATGGTGCAAAGCCTCAATATCCTAACGATCATGATGTCCATCTTATGAATGTAGCTCTTTGTCTTGACAGAGGAGGAAAAAGAAGCTAAGAGTAATCCAGAGCGTACAGATATAACTGAAGAGTCATGGTGAAGAAAGCATATCTAGAGGATGGTAACCTGCAGATTTGAAGGAAACAACTACCGAACTATTTTGCGTCGCAGACGTACAGACGTAACACTTGTTGCTCTGGTTATATACAACATTAAGAGAATTTTCTGAATATGGAATGGAATGAATATGGCCCAGCACTGTGACCAGTCTATTGCGTTTACCCTCGAGCTAGGCGCATTCCCAAACCCACACCGGCTGACTACATTACGATTCGCTGCGGGCAGACAACTCCCCTTGTTCCTAGACCAGCCTCCTCCATGCATCGCCAGCCGGCGATGCACGGAGAATGCTATGGAATGATGACGAAATGGAAAAATGGTGACGTAATGATGTAGATGCCTAGTATTGGGGAAAACGGGAGAACCCGAGAAAAACCCCGACTGCGACCTTGTCCTGACCTGACCGGAACTCAAACCCTCGTCGCCTGCATGACAGGCCGGAGATCTGACCACTCAGCCACCCCAGGGGTAATTTTCTGAATAGGTTAATGCCTTCAAAGTTGGGAACAGATCAACATGTGTATTATTATTGTTTCTTTTTTTCTCATTTTTTCTCATTGTAGGATACTGCAGTACCGATATTACGGTCAAGTATTGTAGAATTTATTGTGTATTAAGAAATCATCGTACAATAGGCCTATGACTAGTTTCAATGATGACAAATTTCTGGATTGCTGATGTCAAGTTTAAAGAGTTCAGATGTTTAAAAATATCTGGAATTATTTCTTGTGCCGATATTGCTAGTGGTTTAATAGTGAAGGAATCAGCTTTTCACAGTTATTTGATGGTCAAGGAATCAGCTTTCCACAGTTGTTTGATCTCTTCTGCTACTCAAATGTACGATGGCTGATCGAGAAAGATTGAGACTATTTTTTCACAAGTTTTTATTACTCTACTTCAATGTGTGCATGATATTTTCAAAGTAGTCCTCCTCTACTTAAATGCATTTTGTTATAGCGTTTCTTCCAGTCCTCGAACACTATGATGCAGGCCATTCTATGTCAGGTCCTTGAGAATCGCCTCACATTTCCTGAGCACTGCATCAGAGTTCTCAAATCGAATACCCCGAAGCTTTGCCTTTAGTGACGGGAATAAAAAATGTCACAGGGAGCGAGATCGGCACTATAAGTCGGATGTGGTACACAGGTTGGGATACCTCACAGGTTATGTTGAATTTAGCAAGAAATTGCATGACTTGATTCGCGATGTGAGGTCGTGCGTTGCCATTATGCAGTCTCCACCCATCCCGATGAAGTTGTGGTCGTTTCTTTGCAATGTGCTTCCTCAGTGTCGCCAATACTGACGTGTAGTATGCTTTAAGCGAAAACAATTTTATCGCTCCATACTGCTCCTCTCGCGTCACATCCATTTTGTGGTATGTGAATGCAAGCAGGGTCTACAACATAGAACATTACTACCAACCAACCAGTATGAAAGTGCTGCCGCCTATGGACTTTATACATAATCTCGTTCTTTTAAAATATCCAAGGTATAGACATGTAACTATCAAGGAAATTACGGGGAAAAATCAGTCTTTCTTCATCAGCCCTCGTATCTCTTAATTTATGTTGCTTAGGTGTATTGCAGATAGCTCTTTGACATTTTCATGTCAGATGTAGACATCTCCTTTTGTTTATATTATGCAATAACAATACAAAAAATTCAGATATCTTGGAGCAGCAGTAACAAATATAAATGACACTCTGGAGGAAATTAAACGCAGAATAAATATGGGAAATGCCTGTTATTATTCGGTTGAGAAGCTTTTGCCATCTAATCTGCTGTTAAAAAATCTGAAAGTTAGAATTTATAAAACAGATATATTACCGGTTGTCCTGCATGGTTGTGGAACTTGGACTCTCATTTTGAGAGAAGAACAGATGATAAGGATGTTCGAGAATAACGTTCTTAGAAAAATATTTTGGGCTAATAGGGATGAAGTTACAGGAGAATGGAAAAAGTTACACAACGCAAAACTGCACGCTGACATAATTAGGAACATTAAATCCAGACGTTTGAGATGGGCAGGGCATGTAGCACATATGGGCGAATCCAGAAATGCATAAGGCCTGTAGAGTGTTAGTTGGGAGGCTGGAGGGAAAGGACCTTTGAAGAGGCCGAGATATAGATGAGAGGATTATATTAAAATGGATTTGAGGGAAGTGGGATATGATGATAGAGACTGGATTATTCTTGCACAGGATAGGGACCGATGGCGGGCTTATGTGAGGCGGCAATGAACCTCCGGGTTCCTTAAAAGCCATAAGTAAGTAATAATAACACGTAAAGGATTAATACACGTTTGGGGATGAAATACGACGGGAACTACAAAGCACACCCACCAGAGGTAAGTCAGTGTCTAAGAGATTTCAGAATTTTCAGTATGTCTACGTATTATCTGTCTTTACTGCCAGGCTCCGGCACAGAATTATTTCTTTTGGAGCTGAAAAGTGTTGCAGTTCGTTCCGACAGTTTACTGAACTTGAAAGTAATATGATGAAGGATCGGTGCAGCGGAGAAAAATTCTTTCCGGCACTGAATTCCTGCACGGAAATATCATATGTACTTCGGTACATCGCAATAACACATTTGAAAGTAATATGCCAATTTACGGGTTGTCTCCATGTGTTGGTATATTACAACTAATGACCATCTATATACAGCAAATTAGTGATTTTATGACTTTATATATTGAAGGATTTAATGTTAAATCCGTATTTGGTAGCAGTGAGAATGTTGATTTGTGGATTGAGTGTCACACAAAATCACATCGCACTGAGGGAGGAAACTTGTAAGATTCGTGTTATCATTTTAATGGTCATTTATTGTATTAAGTTGTCCATTGTTTTATGACATTTTCAAGGAAGATCAGAATGCTAGGCTGCACTTCTTGTATTCTTAAGATTTGAATGAGATAGTTGTAGGAACGAGAGACACAAGCTTTCATATAATCGATGAAAGACGTGTGTAGATTATTTTATCCATCTAACTGCTTGACTGACGTCTGCTGAGTCAATTACGACTTGGTCTTGCACCTTTCGATGTGTCTGTAATATGTTTTGTTTTTGCATCATCATTCTTGCTTAAGTATTCAATTTTATTCTCTATTATGGATGTTTATGGCTTGTAGATTGTTAAAAGGCAGGTTATCGATGATATTCTTGCTTTCAGACGCTTGACCTGTAGATCGTTAGAAGATAGGTTATTGGTCTGAGTTTGTTGAATCAATAATGCTCCTTCCTGTAGATGCAGAAGGTATGGTATCCCGTGTGTGAGATACTGCGGAACTTTATGTCGTTCTTATAAAAATTTCATTGAAACAAAATTCTAATACTCGTCGATAAGTACAAATTGTTTAACTCAGAAGTTTGTTTGTTTGTTTGTGTGTTTTTTTGTCCAGAGACTTCCCAATTCACGGGTTTGTAAATTATTTCTCTACATCTACTCTGATATTCGCTGTCGCTTTGGATCTGCTTTCTTCATAGATATACGTATAATTACTGTCTCTTTCATGATGTTATTTTCGCTTCCAGGTATTTAATCGCTATTCTAAACCATCACTCTGAGATGACCTTTGGCTTTCTGATTTCTCATTGATTCTCTGAAGATTCCTGTGAAACTCAATTTTGTTACAGTGAAATGTGCAGTGTCGGTCGTTTTGCAGATGCAGAGTCCTTATTATCTGAAGCTAAGGCCATACCTCGCTAATTTTTAGCACTGTAGTCAGGGTTGGAAAGTTACGCGGAACAAATTAATTTCTACACGACACGTAAAATACACGTAAAAATGCGTAATTTGTCACAAATGCAAAAAAATAATAAATTCAAAACTTGCTGTAATTCATTAAATAAACAAATTGTTAAATGGTTACTCGTTCCCAGGCTATCTGCTGCATTACTTGCTACAATTCATTTCTTCTATCATTGCAAAGAATACGCCGACATCACACAGTGTTTCCTGCGGATAGGGATTACAAAGTATGGACACTGAGCGAATTTTCCTGTGTTTTGTTTCTCTGTGTGCCGGCATTTAATACCACTTTCAAGCGCTAGAGATTAGTGTAATCGAGCACACGCTAAGATAATAACTTGAGAATAGATTTGAGACACAGGATCCAAACATCGCCTACCTTATTGCGTAATCTAGTAACGCTTTGCTTCATATAAATTCAAGTTAACAGCTTTTGCTTATTTCTCAGTGACAAACTAGTTGTAATAATAATTTTTTATATTTTATATATAATAAATTATATTATAAAATAATATACATTATAAAATTATATATCAAATTCATTTAATATTTGTATACAATATAATATAGGTATATGGTTTTACTTTTCATAGGAATTTTGTTTTTCCATTTTCAGCGCTATCAAATGATTACATATTTTAATTGTTGTTGGGATCAACGTCTCAATTCTCATTATAAAGGAACTCTATAGTCTAGAAATTACAGTTAATGACGGATTTATTATTTCATCGGTCCAATTTATTTTGAGTACATAATGTACAGTTGTAAAAAGAAAAAGTGGCCGCTCTCCAGCCCTTCGGGTATCTTCGCTACAGTTCGGACCCAGGCGATGTTACATGTTGTCATATCACGTTGCCTGATATCTACAGTTATAATTAAAGTATTATTTGTGTTACTTGATAGCGTAATGGTAGCGTTCTGGCCTCTTATTAGTGAGGTCCTGCGTTCGAATACAACCTCGTGCTCTTTATGTTATTTTTTTGTTTTGTTTTTAAGAGAGAGATACAAAATATACATAATTGCTCCTTTCCCTTTTATAATTATTTCAGTAATTAACATTAAAATCCGCATTGAAGTTACAACATTTATATACAACAAAAAACACTAGTCAATTAATTAACAAACTTGAAAATCTAAAGATCACGAAAAACACTAAAATGTTATCACTAGATATAGAAAATGTATATACTAATATTCCCATAAAAGAAACTCTTGACATAATTGAGAAGAAATTACTTAAAAACAATATACAAAAATCCACGATAGATCTAATAATTAAATTAGTATACATTGTAACTAAACAGAATTACTTCCAGTTCAATAATAAAATATATGCACAACATAAAGGATTAGCTATGGGCAATCCATTATCCGGTTTACTTGCCGAAATATTCATTCAAGATATTAAAGATAACAAAGTCAATAATATCCTAAAAACACACAATGTAAAATTTTACAATAGATACGTAGATGATACCTTAATAATTTACGAAAGCCAACGAATTAATGAACAAATATTAAATTATTTCAATAACTTACATAATAACTTGAAATTTACACAAGAAATTGAAGTCAACAATATGATTCATTTTTTAGACATCACAATAAAAAAAAAAACATAAAAATAAATTAGAATTCAATATTTACAGAAAACCGGGAACCACCAACCATAGTATTCCCATAGATTCAGAACACCCAACAGCACATAAACTAAGTAACTTCAACTACATGATTAATAGACTAATACAATTCCCGCTAAGCAAAAACAAATAAGAAAGAATATAATAAAATAATGCAAATAGCCAATGAAAATGGCTACAGTACAAATTTGATTAAGAAATTAATAAATAAGAACAAAAGAAAAGAAGAATTAAGCAATACATCTACTTTAACAGAACAAAACAACATTAACAAGAAATATTTCGGTTTATCATATAATATATATATATATATATATATATATATATATATATATATATATATATATCAAATAAATTGGCTAACTAAAAAAAAGAAAATATTCACATAGCACATAAACCAACTAATAAACTTAATAACAACTTAAACAATAGACTTCATAAAGTTAATAAGCTTCACAACAATGGTATTTACAGACTGGAATGTTTTACATGTAAGAAAAAATATATAGGACAAACTAAAAGAAACTTTAAAATTAGATACAATGAACACATTTCGGATTTCAAACATAACCGTAAAAAATCCACATACGCCTCCCATTTAATAGATACTGGACATGAATTAGGCCCGATACACAAAACCTTAAAAATACTAAAATCTGGAATAGATACAAAATTGATAAATTCTGCAGAGGAATATTATATTGCAAAACAGATTCAAATGGATAACGGCATCCTCAATGAAAATTTGACTCAAATCCGGAATCCCCTATACAACTTTTAACCCCATCACAACGTAATATCCTTCCGCGTCAGCTTTCTGCACGAGCACATACATCGCTCGCGTCACATAGCCACAGTATCTAAAGCAGCAAGGTCGCCTCGTGTCTTCGTAAGTATGTTCACATAATTAGTATATTTCAATACTTTAAAATTTTCAAAAAATTTTTGACATTAAAGTTTTCATTACAGATAAACACTACTTCAGATCATAATGATATATCACGACAGCCTGTGCAGTTGCCACGTTTTAATAGCGTGAGTACATTTGATAATTCAACCCAATCACACTCGTAAATTCGAAGGTTTGCTCTTTTCTATTTCATAATTATATATTTCAGATACAATTCAACATTTTAATGGAATCTACAAAACAAGATCTACACTGAGTATTATGAAGTTTAAAATGTAAAACACTACGTGTTCACAATTTTCACAATTTTATGGCCTTGTAACATGATTACATTTTAATTATGCATATGTTTGTACATTTTATATATATCATGATCAATTTTAAACAGTTCATCTCATCGACTATCATTGTAATTATCATACAGATTAATAATGATATATTATACACAGAACCTGAAGATGCCTGAATGGGCGAAAACGTTCGTAACTTACTTTGTATAAAGCTCAATGACTACATGTTATGAAATATATATGTCATTGTTTTAATAATTGATTTGTCATAAGACTGAATAAAACAAATATTATATTGTATTATCTGAATTAACATCAGGTTCATGAATGTATTATGCCATGCCTTTATCATTACTTATTATGACATTATGGCTGCAAATGAAAAGAAAAGAATATTTTATTCTCAACAAAAATATCTTTCGTGGCATAAACAAAAGAAACTTACTGACGTCTGCCTTAGAACATTCAAACAACTAATCGTTCAAAAAACAAAACAAAAAGCTACGATTCATTATAGTTAATCTATCTTTCCCACATCTCGATCACATCTTGCATTCGATTATTTTTTTACGATGCTTTATCAACATCTTGGTTATTTAGCGTCTGAATGAGATGAAGGTAATAATGCCGGTGAAATGAGTCCGGGGTCCAGCATCGAAAGTTACCCAGCATTCTCGCAGTCGAGTGGGCATGGAATCGACTAGAGTCTTTTCAAATAACTACTATTCTCAGCCACGACAATCCAAGCATCCTGGACATACATAAGCGTTCTGCCCATGGGCAGGTCTTTCACTGCAAACCCAGCATTCTCCTATCTTTCCTATTTTCTGCCTTCCTCTTAGTCTCCGCACATGATCCACATATCTTAATGTCGTCTATTATTTGATATCTTCTTCTGCCTCGAACTCTTCTCCCGTTCACCATTCCTTCCAGTGCAACCCTCAGTAGGCAGTTTCTTCTCAACCAGTGACCCAGCCAATTCCTTTTTCTCTTTCTAATCAGTTTCACCATCATACTTTCTTCATCCACTTTTTCCAACACAACTTCATTTCTTATTCTGTCTGTTCACTTCACACGTTCCATTTTTCTCCACATCCACATTTCAAATGCTTCTATATGTTTCTCTTCATTTCATCGTAATGTCCATGTTTTTTCCCCATACAGTGCCACACAAAACACTTCACTAGTCTGTTCCTTAGTTCTTTTTCCAGAGGTCGCAGAAGATGCTTCTTTTTCTGTTAAAAGCTTCCTTTGCTAATGTTTGCAGTTTTTCTTGGGAAGGATAAATGCGTTAACTTCCCGTTGCTTTCCGCACACCACTGTTCCTTTCGAATCTTAATAGATTCTAGGGGGCCCAAGCGTGGTGGTGAAGAGAGTGGATTTGACTAATTGGGCCCTCTGGACTTCACCGAAATTCACCGCAAGGGTTAAATATTAGTTCTGTCGGGATTTTTGACCCGATCAGATACCGGGAAATCCCAATTAGCCTCTGCCCCCCGCATCCTGGACGAACTTCTACAAATCATCATAAAATCTTGGAGGGTAATTGGGCCAATTTTTCCGCAAATATTTCTTTACTTGTGCCTTCGTAGTTCAGTCGGAAGAACGTCGGAATTTTGATGTAAACGTCTGAGGTTCAATTCCTCGTCACTCCTTTTCATTTTATCGTGTTTGAAGATAATATAATGTAATAATGTAAAAAGAAAAAACTAACACCAGTGTTATGCAACTGTATTGTTCTAAACCTAATATTAAATTTATGTTCTTTATGTCGCTAAAGAACGATAACAGAATATAAATGATAAATTGAATATTATTTATATCTCTAACAATGATAACAGAATATCAATAACTTCAATATTATTTATACAGGATCACTAAAGAACGATAACATAATATAAATGATAAATATCGGTTTGTTTAATTAATATAAGATGTTATATATAATTAATTATTTAAATAAAATTACCTATTTTACAAAGAAAAATGGTTATTTATATTACAATAATTTCTTATATAAATTCAGAGTATTTATATCGCGAAATAACGATAACAGAATATTAATGGTAACTTGAATATTATTTATAACGCGAAAGAACGGTAGCAGAATACAAATTATAATTTGAATATTATTTATATCGCGAAAGAACGATTAAAAAATAAAATGAAAACTTGAACAAGGCCCGATCTCCCAACCTTTCAATCATTAAGCGAGCACTCTACCGCTGGTCTACGAGACTCAGATATGAAATAATTCCATAGTTCCGGAACTGCTTCTACAAGGACATGCATCGTGTAACATCGCCGTGACCCGAAGTGGACTTAGAAAATTTTCGCTGTTCACGAGTGCGGCCACTTTTTTTTTTTTTTTTTTTTGACAACTGTACCTAGATGTATTAATTGCATGTGTTATATTTTCGCTATGTCGACTGCTAGCTGGTGTGATGTCAGTGCCAACTCTTGGGAGAAAGCAGAATCTCACGCTCAAACTGGTTTGAAGGTAATTGAAATCAGTCCTGTTACATCAAAGGTACCGGCGCGAAGTGTCCATACTGTATAATAGGCCTATCTATACGCTGGTGTTTCCGTGTGTTGCTTAGCCACTCACCGCTCCGATACAGACTCCAGAATTTACTAGTAATCAAAGGCAACCGACGCTTTTCATCATGTGCATTTTTTTCATTGTGTTTTGCCACGGTTGCCACTGACATCTTCTGTCGTTATGTTTTTTGCCGAACTCCTTATATTGTGGTAATGGATGTGTCTTTGTGCGTAATACTTCGTTTATTTTCCTTTATCCGCTGACCGGAGAAGTCCTGTTCACGAAGAACAATATTAAAAGAGAAAACACAAAATGTGTTGTCCTTTTCAGGACTCTTCTTGGACACTTTCCCAGACACCTTTGACTTTTGTTGTTGATAATAGTATTGTGATCTGATAGTTTAGAAATACGGTAATTAAAAGGATGCAATCATATAATTTCAGCTCACAGCATAGTTTCGAAGAGTTCAGTGAGAGTTTATAAACAGTGATTTTGAAGTCAGCAAGATCCTGCATGTCATACGCAGGTATGCATAGCAAGTATGACGAACATGAGGTTTTACTCTCACAAAACTTTAAAATAAAATATTACGCAAAATGTAACTTACATTTTGTGGCTGGATAATAAAAATACAGCAACACAGCGTCTTGACGCACATAGAATGTTATGTAGGTAACTTATTAATTTACTTTCATGGAAATAATTTATTACATTTCATAGATAATCTTGTATACAAATTAGTTTTTCTACGTACCATGTAATTTACACTACCATCCCTGGCTGCAGTACAAAATACTGCGCAACTTGCGTACTGTGACAGCGTTGCTCGGAAAGCAGCTGTTACCGAACCAGCCCGATAGGCCTACTGTTTACGTCGTACATATTGACAGTATGTGCATTTTACGATTGAATCTGGTTATATAACATTAAAAGATTCAAATAGTGTGGTCATATTTAAAAGACTATAAGTTTATAAACTTTATAAATGTTTTATTACATGTTGAAATGACTTTGAACCACACCTTATATAATTTTACTTTTTGTTTTATACATGTTTTTAATTCAGTTCATAATAAGAACATATGTCTCTTCTTATATTTCACCTATGCTAAATTTGTTAATTTATGTCCCTCCACCTGAAGATGATTTTTAAAAAATCGAAAATATTAGTGGAATTATAACCTTGTAATGTGAAATAACAGAAAATTGTTTCTGTATTAATTTATAAGTTGTAGTTATTTTACTTGAAGCAAGTAAAGCGATAGGTTTGGAAGTGAACCCCGAAAAGACAAAGTATATGATTATGTCTCGTGACCAGAATATTGTACGAAATGGAAATATAAAAATTGGAGATTTATCCTTCGAAGAGGTGGAAAAATTCAAATATCTTGGAGCAACAGTAACAAATATAAATGACACTCGGGAGGAAATTAAACGCAAAATAAATATAGGAAATGCTTGCTATTATTCGGTTGATAAGCTTTTGGCATCTGGTCTGCTGTCAAAAAATCTGAAAGAATTTATAAAAGTTATATTACCGGTTGTTCTGTATGGTTGTGAAGCTTGGACTCTCACTTTGAGAGAGGAACAGAGATTAAGGATCTTTGAGAATAAGGCGTTTAGGAAAATTTTGGGGTTAAGAGGGATGAAGTTACAGGAGAATGGAGAAAGTTACACAACGCAGAACTGCACACATTGTATTCTTCACCTGTATGAACATTAAATCCAGACGTTTGAGATGGGCAGGGTATGTAGCACGTATGGGCGAATCCAGAAATGCATATAGAATGTTATTTGGGAAGCCGGAGGGAAAAAGACCTTTGGGGAGGCCGAGACGTAGATGGGAGAATATTAAAATGGATTTGAGGGAGGTGGGATATGATTACTGTAGAGACTGGATTAATCATGCTCAGGATAGGGACCGATTGCGGACTTATGTGAGGCCGGCAATGAACCTGTGGGTTCCTTAAATGCCATTTGTAAGTAAGTAAAACTGAAACTATAAAATAACAATTATTATATGATTTACCAAAGATTTGGTGAATTTGTTATATGAAAAATGTTCCTGTGTTAATGGAAACTATCATGGTATTTAACCTTAATGACTAGTTTCGGCTTGATATTCGCCACCTTCAAATTCCTAGATATACCCTGTGCTTATTTCCGTTCTCTTCTTTTTGATTCCTTGGTGGGGATTGGTTTATGATCGTTACTGTTGTGTCATATAAGGCGTGCGTTCTGAAATTTAGTTGTGTCAGTTTCTGGCTTTTCGCTTCAGTATGCAGAATTTCCATGTCTGTTTCTATGGTGCTGTAGTTGTGGTTGATGGTGGTGATGTGGTCTGCGTAGACGGAAGTATTGTGTGATTAAATCGTTAGTGATACAAGTGTTAAAAGTGTTAAATCAAGATGTATGAACTGATTTATGTCTTTCAGGTGTCCCCTTGTTGGAGGAGAGTGAGCACGAGGACGGGGTGCAGGGGCCAGACCCCACGAGGCTGGTCGTAGTGGACCAGTCCCTGACAGATAGCGCTTCCTGCAAGTGCCGTCGTACTTCTCCAGATCTTGCCTGATAAATTTGATAGACTCTAGATCATAGCTGTGTTTCTGCCCATGACCCAACGTTTTAGGCATTCACTCATCGTCGTCGTCTAGTTGGCTTAATACAGGGTATTATTTCATCCCTCCCCTCCTCCTTTCCCTATTTGTGCCACATTCCATGTAAAATGTTTGTGTAATCTTAATAGTATGTGTTGTGGGATTGGTACTTTTACAGTGTGCATTGCTGACAACTTCCCATGTTTTTTTGTGGAAATTACTGGAGATTGTGCCACTGTGGAAGCGTAACAGAAATAATGTCGCCCTTTCAGAAGATATTCACTGAAAATGATACGGGGCACATTAACTTCTTAAAAGATGCACAAATAACAATAACAAGGCTGTCCACATTAGATCAAATCTTCTTTACTTGTAACTGATTACAGCTCATACAAATTTAAAACTGATCCATAGAATGGAAACTGGAGATAAATTGTCTTCCAAATCGTCCCCTTGTGAAAAATAGACGTTTTGAGAATATTTGCAAAACTCAGATTCATGTAGTATTCCAGTTTGGAGTACTTTGATCACTCAAGTGGTTCTAGTTTTAGTAAGTAGATAGTATCCAAAGTTAATATTTCTAACCCCATCGTTACCTGATGATAGCCCCATGTGTAGTGATGTTATTTTGGAAGCTGTGTAAGAAATCAAAAAGAGTCATTTATAGTTATGTGACATTGTGATTAGTTACAAGTAAAATATTTATTATTTTCTTATTTCTTAACACATACATTAATTTACTTATACTGAAGCTTTAAATATTGTTTCGTGTTAGTGTTTTGTTTTAAAAAGACTCAATTAGCATAAATATGACTGAAAATGAAGGTTAATATACAAGTATTTACTAGAGATGAACAAAACTAACTGCCGCTCTCGCTTGCTGTGTTCATTGCACTTGTCTTTCCAGTCTCGTCTCGTCTTGTCTCGTCTCGTCTCGTCTCGTCTCGTCTCGTCTCGTCTCGTCTCGTCTCGTCTCGTCTCGTGCGCTTCGAGTCTTGCTCATCATTCTCGAAATAGCATTTGGTCGGCGTGGAAAGATTTCGTAACTTTGCATAATATACATCATTGAAATAAATAACATTAGACATGTTTGTTTAATTGATGCAAAAAGACAAAACAAAACAGTATCATAGTTATCAAAATGTTCTGGTTCTGTTATCAAATATTACCTATGGTTATATAAATAAATAAAAAATTCTCAAATAAATTTGCATTTCTAAGAAACATAGAACATAACATTAACTAAAGCGTTAATATTTTTTGCTTGAGATTATACACTTGATCTCAAACATACGAAAAAGAAATCCTAGCCTTTATAAAGGGCCTAGTAATTAAATAAAGATTGGGGAACGGATTACTACACTGAAAGGTAGAGATGATATTTCAGATAGGCTACTTGATTGTTTATACATATATAACAATTACCAAAACAGATAAAAGTTCAGTCTGGTATAAACAACTGTGACGATTCAAGACTGCTTGACGTTCGAGATTTAACCACTCCCGATGTCTTGAACGTTTGCTTGATTCACTCACAAGCAGTCAACGACGTATGCAATATTGTCGTGCGTGTTTTCGGCTTTCCGGGCGCTGTAAGTCTTGCCCTCTCGATCGTTGTTCAACTCTAGTATTTACAGATTAAGATTTTGTTTTAAGGAGGAAAGGCTTTTTTTCAAATGCAAGCAGGTTTACAATTTTGTTAAGTTTCTATAAACATGATATTATTAACATTAGTGATGATTGTGTTCATTTATTTTACTAGTTGAAAACGTTAGTTTGAATTTAGATATTGAACGTAGTTATAAAATGAGTAGATTAGATACTGTTTTTTTTTTATAATTCAGTACTTAAGTAGCGTGGTGTTTATTTCACTCTATGAACATTAAACAGAATTACGAGCTTTACCTTGGATAAATATGTTGTTCTTAAAATATATATATGCAAAAAATATATATCAAAGTGAAATTATTCTCAAATATCTGTATTAGTAAATGTATTCTGTTGAACTGTTTCGTAGAATAAGCTATAGAAAACAGTCATAATTCGATCAAATGAATCCAATATTATGCGTCACTTTCTCTATTCCTTCCTGATATATTAAAAATATCAATTACAAATCACGCTTCAGGCATGTTCAATTGAAAAATCACTTTAAGTACGGTACAAACATTGCATTAAAATGCATTGCTAGTTTGTTTCTCACGTACTCAAATATAAAAAACTCCCCGTAATTGAAAAAATTATCGTATTAAATAAAGGTAATGCCTATAATTTGTCAGGTTAATGGAAATTTAATAGACATTACATTTACTTGTATAATTATTGGAATTTTTTAAATGAAACATTAAATGACTACGTTTTAATTTAATTTTAATTGGTTGTTGGTATTACTTTTTTTTTTTTTTTTTTTTTTTTTTTTTTTTTTTTTTTTTTTTTTTTGCAGGGAATTGAACAAAGATGCGTGTTGTTCGGATATCATTTTTGATGCTGTAATTTCTCAGATTGTTTAATGCATGAAGAGTCAATCATTGTGTCACGTTTATTTCTTCTAGTTTAATATTAATATTTCCAGTAATTTTTCTTAATACTTTGCAATCCTTAGTATCACCGACAAATTTATGAATATATAAAATATAGTCATAGTGTAGTATGAGTCCAAAACAGTGCTAGAATGTACAGTTGTCCAGTATCGTGAGATTAAATGGATTAAGTGATTTCTTAAGTTTATTTTGCATGTATCAACTATTATACATGACATCATTGTATTTTGAAAATAAGTGTGAAATGTCTGTCTGTGTGCAACCTGGCCGTAAAACCATGGTTTGTATTTATATTGCAATTCGTGCCTGTTACCTTTTATATTCTATTTCACTTTGTCATAAACATATATGAGTTTACTTTTCTAATAGCATTTTTCATGCTGTTACCTAAATAGATAAGCAAATATTATAATTTTTCTATAGTTTTTTTTTTTTTTTTAGATTTTTATTTTTAACTGAGATATCTATAAGTACCGCTACTGACAGAACAGACATCATTACATGTTTAGAATCTCCTTGGTAATTTTAGGAAAATTAATTTTGTAGAAAGGCCTGTTTGTGTGGAATAGTAAGACCTTTGTGAAGAATTCATAAAAAGTTCAGTAAATAATCTATTTACATATTCTATATATATTTGTTTTTCGGAAATGTCATGAGTCATACTTTACTAAAAAAAACAGTAACTCCTTTATATTAAAATCATGTTCCGTTCCCTACATTTTGTAGAAATAGCAGTTACTTGTCCATATTGGAGCAATATATGTTAAATATATTAGTAAAAATTGAATGTCCATTAAATATATAATAATGTTATGTTTATTATGATATCTACTAAAATTCAACTTTCGCCAGAATTATTGTGTGTTTATTAATAATGGCTATTATTCGTGCATATATACCAATTCTGCAATCAATACATGGATAATAATATTCTTACAACTGTACCTAATTCTGCACTCGGTACATGAATAAGAATGAAGAAAGATAAAAGTTAAAATAAGCCTGCCGAAATGCGATTTATTGCGTAACATTAAGGGGAGAGGACGCTATTTTTTAAAACATTTTTTTCCTATTTGGTGTAAAATAATAATTTTTTTGTATATAGAGAGCTCATACCTGTAGAAACTCAACCAAAAATAAATATTTTGAAAAAAAAAATTATTTGGGGGCCCAGATTTGAAAAAAAACCTACCCAATGCAGGATTTTATTAAAATAGATATATCTAAACCATTTTTAAATGTAGATTCATCACGTTTTTTGCAATGTACTTGCAAAAGCATGCTCTACAAATTGTCTGTAACAGAATTTTGATATTAGTCCCTACAATTAAAATTTAATAACACTTTTCTGAATTCCTTTCTTGCAAACAAACGGACGTAGTTTTAAAATGAAATCAATTAACAAAACTCTGTTACAGAGAAAAGTTTCCTAATAGTCTAAAGAATGTGTGTTCTAAATTTCATGCATGTATCTTTAATAGTTCAGAAATTATATCCATTTTTGTCTGGCAATGTAGCAAAAAAATGAAGTTACCGTAAACCGATAAAAGGGGACGAGTGATTTAAAAATCCATAGCGCAGGAAGTTTAAAAATGGCGTCTCAACATCCGATAAGGGCACAAATACCCACGAAATTTTATGCAATGCATTCCACACATATATCAAAGAGTATTTTAAAGAAAAAAAAATTTTTTTGAAAATTCAATTTACCGGAAACAACAATAAAAGGGGTTGAGTGATTTAAAAATCCATAACGCAGGAAGTTCAAAAATGGCGTCTCAACATCTGATAAGGGCACAAATACCCACAAAATATTATGCTATGCATTCCACACATATTATCACAGAGCATTTTAAAGAATTTTTTATTTTTTTGAAAATTTACTCATTTTTCACCAAAAAAATACCATCCTCTCCCCTCAATAACGTAACTTGAGTTTCACTATAGAGACCGCTGCAGTAGTCCTCTTTGGATACATAGGCCTATAAATTAAATTACATGACGCACCGTTAGCCGAACGGCTAAGACATGTCAAGCGCGGGCATTTCTAGTCTTTAAACGAGACGTAACAGTGACGTAAAATCTCTTTTAAAGCATGTGGTTGCATACGATTCTGTAAGCGGAAATTCTCTAGACTCCTTGTCAGAAGGTTACAGGGATGTCAAGCACGGGCATATTGTACCCTCTGACAAGGAGTCTAGAGACCTTCGTCCTACAGGATCGCATGCAAATATGCACTTAAAAGACATTCTATGTTACTGTTACACCTCGTTTAAAGGCTAGAAATTCCCGCGTTTGACATGTCTGGGCTAGAGCTTCGGCTTTCCATACTCTGGTAACCCGGGTTCGAATCCCAGTGGGTCCAAATAAATTTTTTGGTTCACAAAGACGGTGCTTGAGTGGTAGGTTTTTGGTGAGGTACTCCAGTTTCTCCTACCATCCCCACCGTTACTCTCTTAATCATTATGCGGTGCTTTATACTGTAGTTTTCTTCGCATGGTGCACCGAACAACGCCTATGGCGACAAAAAGAATTGCAGCTTCGGCACGTCACTCATAGATGGGAATGCTTCGGTGGATGACGCTAAGTCAAGTACTCCTCGTTAGATAAAACAACAATTTAAATTATTTTTGGTGCAATAATCATAAAATGAAGTATCTTTGTTTCTTTTCAGATCGTTAATAAACAACGAATAATACATTGAATGTACGCTTCTGTAACAATTACAGTGCGCGGCATACACAATTTACTAGATTTGTAACCGGTCGTAACGCACGTGTTTAGTGGGGAGATCCGACCACTCTCTCGCACTAGAGGAAACGAATCAGCGGTGAATGGCGGCGATTTAGGCCTAAAAATCCTCTTGCAAAAGATAATAAGGAAATGTTGTATTGATCTTATGTTTTATCAGAGCATATGATGAAAATGATGTCCACCTTTTTGGATGCAAGAATCACATCACAAAATTCTGAAACAAATTCTCCAACTCTCTATTTGTAATTTCACTCAGCACTCACCTGATGTCATTCTTTACTTCTTCAAGAATTCAGTACTTCCTGTTTTAAATTCACGCACAAATAAAATTCACAAACATTTAAATTCCATGGATGATGCTGTCATCAAACATTTATTTTAATGTTTCTAACGGTATAGCGGCTGTATGTGCAATGGAGTGATCCCGCTGGAAGTAGACATGCTGTTTTTAATTTTCAGTCAATATTGCAAACCAAAAAAAAAAACCAGTTTGTTTCGCACATAACGATGTGAGATAACTGTACCGTATAAGAAAATGGGGATCAGTTACCCTGTGTGCAGTAATGCTACACCACACACGCTCTTTCTTGTCTTGCAGAGGAATTTCATGCACTAACTGAGGATTTTCAGTTTCTCAGTGCCTTGTATTCTGAGACTGGATATAACCGCTTAAATGGAACTAAACTTCGACATTATCAATTGAGATGGATCAGTAGTACCGTAATAACGATTCACGCTGGATCCCCTTGCTGTAATCGATGAACCACTGTCACTCTGTAAGGATAAAAGTGCAGCATTTTCAGTCCTCTTAATTTTGCTCTTTGTGACATGTCGCTTTCTTGTTCTAATCGCCTTAAAGGTTTTCTAGGACTTGCCTGTATTCTTACCTGAACATCTGCGGGTTTCTCCAATGTGATTCTTGCATTCAGAAAAGTGGACATCATTTTCAATATGCGTTTTGATTAAGGGTAAGATCAATATAACGTTTTTTTTTTTTTGTTACATCTTACCGACGCATTATTACTATGGGATTATAGGCCTAAATCACCACCATTTACCGCCGATTCGTTTTTCTCCCGTGCGAGAGAGTAGTCGGATCTCCCCACTAAACACGCGCTCTAGGACCGGTTATAATGCCGATACGTTGTATATGCCGCGCACTGTACAGTGTGGTCCTATATAATAATTAAGAACACGTCTGTAATAGAAAGTAAGACAATATGAAACTTTTATTGACTAAGTTAGATAGTTGAAACGTATATCTAATAAACGATTGAGTACATATTCTAGTACCTCTCTTAGGCCTATGTGAAATACTTTACAATCAAAGTTTTCTATTTATTTTCATTTTGACTACATTATACAGTGTGAACCATAAGTAATGTCATTAAATTCAGAGGGTTGTTCTTTTAGATATTCCGAACAAAAAAGTTTAACACAAATTTTGCTCGTTTTTGCCTCCTTTCGATATAAAAATTGTTTTATATGTAACATTTCAAAGCGTGTTTTCGGAATTCCATTGATTTAATTCCTAATATGCTCAGTCAATTTTAAAGCGCAGTGTATTATGATAGTAAATGATAGAAAGAATTTTAGTTTTGTCCATTAAATGAGCAGAAGTTTGATCCCAACAAGTGTAATATTTTAAAATTCTTTTCAGAACGAAAAGTTACATTTGTTCGGATTAAATTTCTACATATTTAAAGGACAAAACTAAAATTATTTCTATCGTTTATTGTCATAATACACTGCTGTCTTAAATTGACTTGAGCATATTGGGAATTAAATCAATGGCTTTCCCAAAACACGCTATGAAATGTTGAATATAAAAATAATTATCTCGAAAAGGAAGCAAAAACGAGCAAAATTGTATCAAACTTTTTTGTTTGAAATATTTCAAAGAATAATCCCTTGGAATTAATAATATTATGGTTCAGCCTGTATATTATACAGTACTGATTCAGTATCTATTTTTCTAATTGATTTTAATGCTATAGCTACTATAATGGTACTGAAATGAATGGGACATAGCTTCAATGTGATGAATTTGAAGACCTCAGCTAAATATTTGTTAGTAGAATTTGTTATCTTTAACAATTTGTGCTCTGATTTTAATTTATTTTCAGATAAAACTTTAACAGATGTAAATTTCTATTGTAGTGTACTTACCATGAATTGTAGAGCAAGAATAGTGTTTTATCTGTAAATGATTATTTTATTGCCTCTAAAGCTATGGTAGGTACTTTAAAGCAACAATTTTATTATTAATAGTTTCACAGTGCTTGGTTAATTCAAATTATGTACGTCCATTGTACGTAAATGTGTATGTTGACGCAGCCTTACTAATTTCGGATACATAATACGTAAATTCATATTCACATGTGTTTAAGTATAAATGGCAGTAACGTTCTTCTCTGATACACTTAGTTCAACTTTCAATTTAATGGATGGTTACTTGGTGCTTTTCACCTTCTTTTGAACAAAATCTTTTTTAAATGTATGATTTTGTTATTAAGTAATGAGTCTGACAACTGTATATGAGCTTGTACGACTGACATTTTATATAAGATATTTCTCTTCGCTGCCATTTCTTATAACAGCTTTGGTACACATTCTCCCGTTTATTAAAATATAAGCACATGTTATAAAATCTGATCCAGAGACACTATTTCGATCAAGATATATGCAAAAATAATAAACATCAAACATGAAGTTAAAAATTAAGAGAACCTCATCAAATGTTTCCCTCTTTCTGCAGTAAACACTTTCACTTTGTTCTAATTTATGTTTTTATACACTTTAGCTTAAAAATCTGTTGCCAATAAATTGTGCGTCAGTTAGTTTGATTTGACTTAAGCCCGCGACAATATTAGGGTATGGGCAAAATGGTCCTGGAGCCATAAATTTTAAATAAACTTTTTCTCTAAATGTTTCATTGAATTGATCAAATGGAAACGACTGTCACATAAATTCTTATTATTCTTTGTTAGTTACAAAAAAAGTAAACAAGTATATTTCAAGTAAGGCCTATTTCCTACTATCTGCGCTGATTTAAGAAATTAAATCACTCGAAATAATATACCATTTCAAATACGATATAGTTAATGTACCGTTATCGTAATTTAATTGAAGAAAACAAGAATAAGTTCCATAAATTTTGATTAGCTGATTGTGTTAAATTAATGTATTTGAGTATCATCTCGATTGTGAGATGTACAAAATCAGTTATTTCTGTGTAAAAGCCTCGCGTGGATATGATAATTAATGTATTATCCATATTTCACTTATTGAATGCATCTGCTCATAAAATATTATTATGCCACATGCATGCTGAACCATTACCTACTTGAGATTCAAGACCTGGACAATTGCGCTAGCTAGCTTCAGTGGTAAAACTTGAGAATATGTAAATTGCAACATGATAAAAACTCATAACATGTTATCTATCACCAAAGTCTTGAAACACGTTATCACCTAGTCTTTTAATACATAATGGATGAAGAAGAAAGTAGCTATCTATTATAAATTTAAAGACACTTTGTGAAAAAAGGAAAGTGTTACTTGCTCTTAATTAAGACTAGTAAATTAATATGAATCAGCTACAGTAATTAATTTAAATGAAGAATGAAAATCAAAAGTAAATTAAGCTTTCGGTGTTGCATTATTTAGCTAGCTCTGTTACTTGGTTACTTAAATTTATAATAAAATCTATTGACGCGGCGAGTACGGAAAAGGGAGACGAATTATTCAGGATATTAGGTTTTATTTTACATATTATATTTATGTATTTCTCATTTTATTTTATATTTTGTCCATTGTTGTCTGGGAGGAGTCGTTAAAATAATGATGAGTTTAAGTCGTATTTTGATTCACGTAGTCCGCAACTCGCTCTTTCCTCAGGGTTCAGCAGTAGCCGAATTTAGGCCTATAACTTGTAACTTGATGTTTTCAGCACAGGAAATCGAGAGGTAAACAGAATATGGTTTTCATTACAGTGTTGATAACTTCAACTGGAAAAAATTCCCTCAACTTAATAACTCGCCATATGCTTTAGCCACATTGCACGGCCTCCCCAAGTCCTCGGCTCAATTCCTTGGTCTAAGTTGGCCTAGTGATTAACCCGTCATTGATTCGTCCTCTCTCTTTGCGTGGCTTTTCCGTCTTGAATATGCAGTATTAGTGGCTCAGCATAGTTTTTATTGTGATTCTAAAAAAACTCATGATATTAAGTTTTATTTCTACTACAGCGCATACATTTTATCTTTCCACGCTGGCATTTGTGCAGCTATGCTGTGCACTGCCGCTTCCGCTCAACATCCCCGAGCGTGGAAAGATAAAATATATGCACTGTAGTTTGAAATGGCAGACCTGGAAACATATTAATACATGTTGATTAAGGTAAAAGAGTTTAATTTTATTCTCTCATCCATGACTTTTATATTTTAAAATTGTTTATTTGTTTTTCATGGATATGTTTTGTTATAAATCATATTTTGCTTTTTTAATTATCACGATATTTTCAGTTGCTGTATTCCTTTAAACTTCTAGTGAATTAGTACAGTACGGAGATAAATATTGATCCTAGCATTGCAATGTAAAATTTTGTTATTTATAATATTGTATTATGCATACGAAATGAAGTGATAGTGGACAATCACATGTTTTATGTATTGTAATTCAAAATTAAGAGTAATGGTGCGGTTATACAAAGACGACTACTTGCATCAAGAAGCATGCAACAGTGCAGGATGACCCATTCTTTATATTGCAAGTACTTGCTACATCTAACAAAAATCTGTATGTTCCATGTTGTTGCGAAGATTCTCGAACCATGTGATGAAGCAAACAATGTTGTATGCTTTAGCAAATGAGGACTCTTGTTTTCGTATTGTGTATAATAGAGTTTGAGAACGAGAAAATTCTATAGGTTCCGCGAGTCCTAAATGTTTTTTTATTTTATCTCATACTTACAGGATGCTATAAAATAATACGAAAATATGAATCAATACTAACATGAAATACCACCAATAATTTATTATTATTATTATTATTATTATTATTATTATTATTATTATTATTATTATTATTAAAATAATATTTATCATTCATTACTTGTATCACTGAAGTTACTGGGTATGTGTCCACCAAAACAAAATACCGAACAAAAGACTAATTGCAGAAACAGAAATGAGAGTCAACTTTCCATCATAAAACAGGATATGAAAAGAATCTGCAGGTTTAAGAAATAAACAATTTATCAAACGTAACAGAATGATTGAAATATTACCGTGGAAAATTTTTAAGGAACTTGGTGTACAACAATCACAATCAAATTAGCTTATGTGATGCCACTCGCTGTAGTTTAATGTGACATGCAGTTCGTATGAAATGAAGTAGAAGAAAGAATAATATAGAACAGCCAAATTAGATAACCCTTGAATTTATTGATTACAAAAATAACACCATACTATGGGATTTACAAAACTATCAGTTACAAAAACAATAAAACGAAAAGAGACTTGCTGACACATTTAGCAGCAAAATATGTTTGCAATTCTGTAATGTCTGGATTAATGTCTTGCAGACTTTAGATATTATTAAATATGTTGTAGAACTGAGTATATTAATGACATAATATGAATCTCCAGTTGCTAGGAGATGGCCAGTCTAATGCTTCCTGGATAAAGTCACTGTAATTTGTAACTTGCTTTGAAATTGTCGGCGAAACTAGTTCGAGAAGGTAATCATTCAGACATTCTAGTAAAGTTTGTAAAGAGAAATCCATATCGGCACATCTGAGTTCGTTAAAAAGCATAACCACCATCTTCGAAGCAATTGTTGATAAGCTCATTCCTGTATTTAAAATCAATTCTATAAGCAACTTTCTTTATGTAAACAATGTTGCGTGCCCCATCGATCAGAGATGCGAGGATGCAGTTTGCATCAGAGCAGGAAGTGTTGCATGTTGTTGTCTTGGTGTAACCGCACCTTAATACTATACGAATTATTTTTATCACATGTATTCATATAAATAGGTGATTCACAGACTTCTGATATGGTGTTCCTATTTTTAGCTCTTAAAGCCGATTTTTGTTTGTATTTACTATTATGTTTCACATAACTTGTTGCAGTTTTTTCTTCAAAGATACATGTTCACTAATTTAGGAAACATAGGCTTAAAACACCGCATTTTTTCATATAAATATGCTCAGCTGCTTCATTGAATACATGTGAAAATTTACCAAAGATTTTTGTCTTTTACCAGTGAATTAGTATATCCCTCAATATCAGAAGATTTAAGAGAAGTTGTACGTGAACTCATCATCAAAATCTACTAGTTTTGAAATTGCAGATGAATATAAATTTGCAGCCATAATCTGACGTATTTTTTTAAACGTTATCATGGATCATTTACAAATATTTTGTGGTCGTTAAAGGTAATTTTTAGGGTCGTAGTTTTTTCTTTACTGGTTATTATATACTATGTAAAAAATATTTCTATATGTATGAATATGAATACATACATCTCAAAAACGAACAATTTAAAGAGCTTTATTTGTTATGAATAATTCGCAGTAAGTTAATCTTCAAAACAGGCTATTAAAATATTCTTTCTGTAATTAGCTACGTTGATATTTTTTATTTGGTTATCAAAAATGACTCTAACATTAGTAAGTTCTGTGAAAAATTTATATCAAAGTCATAATAAGAGTCTACTTTAAAACTACCTGAGCCCTGAAAACCTACACAAAATCTCAGACTTCTTACATAATTTGTTTTTGAGATGTGTTCACTGTATACAAATTTAAAAATATTTTAAAATATAGTATGTAATAGTAAGAAAAAAATGCACCTAAAAGTTATGTTTCGCAATTTAAAATACTACTAAATCATCAATTATGGCGCTGTATAAATTATATGAAGTTATAGCTGAAACTACCTATAGTTAAAAAATTGGCAAATTTATAATAATTTTTCCCATGCATTCACATACAAGTCCCTTTAGGACACTAAAATAGTAATGAAAGTTTTGGAAGAGCATTAAGAAAATTTAATAGAAGTCTATTGCAATGCCTGTTAATAGCGAAAGAAACAAATCCTCTTTCAACCACTTTGATAGGTAAAAATAAACATTCTTTATAAATTGTTGGTTAGAATTCTTAATATTTTATCATACAAACTTTACAGGCAGCCTCATTCGTTAAGGCAGAAGTTAGGAGAGGTTCATAGAGTAAGCGTACTTACGAAGCAGACTATAATAATTACAATTCCTACAATAAAAATTAAGATTTCTTGAATTGATATCACTTCATTCAACATGGGACTGCTTAATTGGGCATATAAGAGAACATGAGACAAAGTGTCTATGTTACAACTTCTGAAATAACAGAAATGTAGGTAGAAAAACATCTTTTTAGTATAAAATAAAAATGCGCAATGCTAGTAATTATTATATTATTGGCTAAACATACTGTATTTATACGATATGAAAATTATTTATATTAATAATAACGGTTTTACTCTGAATATGGAATTGGAGGTGTGAATTTATATAGACTAACTCTATTTCCATTACTTACTTCTTAATGTTTCTGTCCATTGTTATTAATAAAATTTAACATTTAATAAGCGGAATATGATTATAAATGAAGGGTTCAGAACCATAGTGGGCCAAGCGCCATTTTCTAAAACCGTAGAAAACAAGGGTTAAAATGAAGTTAGTACCATAATCCAATGGAAAGTATAATAAAGTAGTAGTATAAAGTATCTACACATTAAAACTAAATGATATGCCAATCTTCATTAAACTATGATATTCACTTAACTTTAACCCTTGCTTTCTCCGTTTTTAATAAATGGCGCTTGGCCCACTGTGGCTCTGAAACCTTCAAATGCAGCTTCATTTTAAAATTGCATTTAGATCGCTTTTACATAGACCTCGGTTAAGCTTTACGCACGGTATGCCTTATAAGAGAATGGCAGTCTTCATAAAATTTAAATTGAGAGGCAGAGAAAATTGATTTTGTATGAACATATATTATCTTCATACTTCAGGAAATGACTGAAATGACAACAGCGAGTAATAAACTTATAGAACATTAGTATTATCTCCAGTCATTGTGGATCTATTTCATTTAAATGTCAGGCAATTCGTAAGACTCAGTACTTAAGTTCAATCCAGTAACTTTTAAAAATGCTTTTACTTATCGTTCAATTATAATCACATATTCAGTATATCATTTTATCATTTCGATATAAGTTACAACTTCTTTTCGTAACATAATGGAAAAGGAATAAAACAATAATGAATATAACGATCTGGACATTTTATTACATTAATATGGCTTATGCCATATTTTCCATAACGTCCATAGAAGTGTTTAATGTCTGACAACAGAATATAGGAGGATGTCTTAACATTTTTACAGCTTTATAGGTGGTGAAGGTTTCAACAAACGGATACTGAAACCATCACAAATTTGCTCTGTCATTACTAAGCCAATGTCTGTCATTTTCCTAGTGAAGAAAACCGTGTTATCTCTCGTTTAGGAGACTTGGTGGTAGATTTCCGAGCAAACATCTCCCCAGAATTGTTTTATGCACTACAGATTACTCTTGATTTCTTAGCGTTATGAAACGCTGGCAGTGCAGCAGTTACTTGCATGTAGATGTTACCGATATTGAAATGAGTAACTTAAATTAGTAATGCAAAGTTTATTTCCTTAATATTACAGTAATTTCGTAAGCTATTAATAACATTTAGTTTTAAATTTATGTCCCGTGTCATAGTCGCGGAATAAGCGCTGGTTTGAGTCCTCATGAGGGAAGAAATTTTTTCGTGAAATTTCAGCTAGTATATGGGGCCGATGCCCATCCAGTAATGTGAAGAATTTTGGGAGTTACAGTGAGTAGCGAAATCCAGTTTCGAAAGCCAGTTATAACGGCTGGTGGGATCAGCGTGCTAACCACACGTTGTCCTCGTACTGGTTGGGTGATAGTTCACCTTTGCTGAGACATGCGGACGAGACAGCAGTCGGCTGCTAGGCCTTGACCTTCCATGGACTGTTATTCCAATTTGTCTTTCGTCCTTGTAAACAAAGTCAAGCCAGTTGCTGATTTCAGAGGTCTCCCTCGCCAGTTTATGTTCGTTCTTATCTTGATATAGTAATTTCTAGAGACCGGATTTTAAAGGGAAAAATTTTCACCAAAAAGGGACAAAAAAAGGGAAAGTTATAGCCAAAAGAATGACTTGAAAAAGATTATATTACTCCCCAAAACACACTTCAGCACACTCATGGATATACATCGCACACACAATCTTACATTTATGTCTTCACAACATAAGAAAAGTATTGTATTTGATATAGTCAAAAAAGGACTTCAAAAAGGACTATATTACGCCCTCAAAAGGGAGCTATTTTAACACACTTCAGCACATTCATGGATACACATAGCAAACACAAGCTTATATTTATCGCTTCACAACATAAGGAAAGTATTGTATTGATCACATTTAACTGCCTCTTTGAATGCAGAATGTCTTTATAAACAGAAAATGACCGCTCAACATCAACTGAAACCAGAGGTGAAAATTTTATTTTTATCCTAAACTCTAAATCAGCACACTTTATTAGTTTTTCAATGTCGGAATCAGAAGAAGAACGATATTTATTTTCGCTTGCTCAGGAAGTTATAGGCCTATCGGAAAAAATATGGGAAAATTATCTAAATGTTTGCGATATTCTGCCAAAAAAAGGACCAAAATAATAGATGTTTTTAAAAAAAAACAGGAAAAAAAGGGAATATGGACTAAAAAGGGAAAAAAGGGAAGTCAAAACCACATAATTTGGTCGGTGGAAGATAGTTTTGAACGTCGTAATTAATGATTTCATGTTTCGTATTGAAATAAAAAAGGGATTCCCTTTAAAATCCTGTCTCTAGACTAATTTCTTTCTTATTTTATCCGTTAAGTTTTGCTACTATGCCTTTTATAGGCCTATAAATTAACCATTTTCATGCACCTTCTCATAAATGCAGAAATATCCTACTTTTGAAACTGCATATCGTCTCCATAGTCAGGGAAAACTGGTAAAGAGTAACTAAGTTAAGAGTCATTCCCAAGAGCTATTCCCCAGGATTCAACAAGTAGATTGCCCTTCTTATGCCTCCTCTGATGATTGAGTCGATACCTTGCTCCGGAGCTTTTGGATCTTTCTGCATCTATGACATGATGCAACAAACCAAAATCTCGCATCAGTAAATTCTCCGATCATTATTAGCAATTTTTTCGTCACAGTTTTTAGCAGTGATAAATGTTAACTTTCACAATGACTGTACTTAGAATATGCGCATATTTTCTTTAGTCATTTCTTGGGGAACGACAAATAACTTGTTTTATATATGAAAGATTCTATTCTCCATCTTCTTATAATTTAGTTAATTTCGTGAGTATCGTCCTGTAATTATATTTGACTTAAAAACTGTTGTTAACCATTGTGTTTCTTCAGAATAAATAACACTAAATTGTGGTCTGTATATTTGCACTACAGTACTCAAATTTATTTCGTTTAAAGATATATTTAAAGAAAAAAATGGAAAGTTGAGGGTACATTTATGAATAGGTAGTCTAAAGATTATGTCTATATGCTGCATCTAAAGCGTAAGGATAGAGTTATTAAGCGTTCATTATGAATAATATGATACTCGCATAGCGATTAAATTTATAAACATTCTGCAGTTTGAGATTTTCGACTCTCGAAAGTTTTTCTAGAAGGTATTACAACAACATTGATTAATGTTTCAAGTTCTATAAGGAAATAAAAAATGAGAATACGGCCATGCCCATCGTTATATTATAATATATTTAACTAAGAGGACGGGCGTATGAGTCATTTTGAGCTTATGACTCAATTAATATACATCTTAACAAATTACAACATTGTTAGAAAATTCGTCCGAGTTTGTTATTTACATATTCAGTTAATTAAATCAGGATTTATTAATACGAAAATAAGTCCATCGAAGAAAGTATTTTAACATATAATATAACATATTATAGAAACAGAAATCAAAGAACTCTGTATACAAAGACATAGGTATAATAAAGAATTGCGCGTTTTAATAATATTCTCAGTGAAGCTCAGTAGTTAACAATAAGAAACTTGCCTGGAAATAAATGAAATGCTGAGTAAAAACTGACATGTAACATTTTGTATGAATATTTTATATTCACATTATTTCAAGATGTTAATCATTTAATTTTAAATGTTGGTTACATTTATTTTTGCAGGCAGAAACCTAAAATTCAGATCATTTCCTTTGCGTTCTTTATCACTACAAATAAATGTTTGACTTATAAAATAAAATTTTACGTAATTATGAACTGTATATGAAGGGTTCAGAACCGTAGTGGGCCAAGCGCCATTTACTAAAACCGTAGAAAACAAGGGTTAAAATGAAGTTATAACAATAATTCAATGGAAACATATAGCAAGTAATATAAAGTATACACATTAAAACTAAATGATATATCAATCTTCATTAAACTATGGTATTCACTTAACTTAGACTCTTGCGTTCTCCGTTTTTAATAAATGGCGCTTGGGCCACTATGGCTCTGAACCCTTCATATTTAGTGTTACGTAATTAGGAACTAGCAAAGTTGATGAATCAGCGTTAAATTAATGGTATATTTCTAATCAGTAAAAGAATATTAATGCTTAAAATTTAATCAGAGAAATGCTATTAATCGTACACGTAAGAATTCCGAATTTGTATTGGCATTTTTACACTTGTAAAATGAGAATTGAATTTTATACTTGTAATATGAGAATTGATTTAAGTTAGTATAAATATTTTGTTTGATTTCTACTGAGTGTCACTGATACAGATGAATATGGAGATAATAATATATCTGCTTATTAATATTTGAAGTATGTATGTCAAATGATACAGGATGAATCATTTAACTCCAGACTCTGCTTATAAACTTCCCACCATAATAGTAGAAGAGAGCTTTCGCTTAAGAAAATATGTAGTATTCTTTTGATGGGACAGTCCTGCATGAAGTTATATGGTCCATCCTGAATTTGTAAGTCCTTGGATTGTTGGGCATATAATAATAATATTTCACATATATTCAGGGAGCCTAAGATATAACATTATATTTTTTCTTAAATTCTGCATACAAAATTATTTAAATATTCACAAAAAGTGCAACAAAGTTCAAAGTCTTAATGTGGAATCTTTCATTACTTATTGTGCCATCATAAAATGCAATTTACAGTTTCTATAAATAATGTATAATTTAGTAGATAGTTTCAAATGACAGTTCCTATTTATTATTTTAGGTTATAATTGCTTCTTGTTTTGAGGCCAGATTTTCTTTCAGATGAGACAGCCAGCTCCTTTCCAATTTTCATTTGCTCAGAGTTCGCTCCACTATTTCTCTGCCAATAATTGGTAGTGTAACTTCCGTTTTTAACTTTAGCCACTCTTCAGAGACGATTAGATAGTATTACTTCGAACATGAAGTAATAATCAAATAAGATAGCAGGAGACATCGAAAACCCGAAGAAAACTTAACCTCAACCATTCTGTTCACAGATTTCATAAAATCTGTTGAGAATCGAACTCCTGCCGTCTAATGAGAATCTCATTACACTTTAGATATAATTGAGTTAACATGTATATTCAAGGGGAAAATATCCAGGTTATATGCAACATTCTAACCTAATACAGGGCCTTGAAGGTGAAGACAGAACTTTTTCTTAACACTGCATACACCATCTTAGGTATACAATTAGTGTATGTAATTTTAATGTATTTATATCATTTATTAATTATAAGATAAACTGTTACCATACTTATCCTAAGTTAAGTAATTGCTGGCCTACAAACAGGAAGTGATATAAACCTGACATATTTTAGGAGAGGTCATGTAGTACTGTATATTATGCTTTAATTTCATCCTTCATTTGTTCATACGACGAGCAGCGAGTAATAGACATTTTGTCAAGTTGAAAGAGGCCTAGTCTTAATTTTTGATTAAGCTACTTCTTCTAGATGTTTTCTTATCAATGTTAGCTGCTAATATGTGGTACTTCTTTTGTTTTATTTGTAGATCAGGGTTGATAGAATTTGATGTATATAGTGCTGAAGTAATGCTCATTTTATTTTGTAATTGTGTGTTGATGTATCACAGTTATTGGATATGTGTGTTGTAATAGGGTGACCAAGTCCTGTGCAAAATATGCAACAGTCATAAAAGTAATAATTTTTTTAATTGGTAAATTGGTTAGGAATTTTTAATTTACACCAGTATTCAGTCACTTTCTGCAAATGTATATTTTATTTTACATTTGCATGTTATTTATTTTCTCAGTCATACCATGGATATATACAGTAATACTGAGTGTTTAAAAAGTTGCGTCCAATTTTGAATGTAAGAAGTTTTTTTTTCAACACCATAGTTACCTGAAACGAACTATATCCATGACACGGTAATTCTACTCACATTCGACTACAACTTCACAAAATAATAACAGTGATTTATAACCATGACACAGTAATTCTACTCCCATTCGAGTACAGCTTCACAAAATAATAACAATGATCTATAACCATGATACAGTAATATTCTACTCACTTTCGAGTACAGCTTCACAGAATAATAACAGTGATTTATAACAATGGCACAGTAATTCTACTCACATTCGACTACAGCTTCACAAAATAATAACAGTGATCTATAACCGTGAAACAGTAATTCAACTCACATTCAGCTTTAGCTTCACAAAACAATAACAGTGATGATGATGATGATGATGATGATGATGATAATAATAATAACAATAAACCTTGTACACATCCTTGCATAAACAGAAATTGGGCGTAACTTTGCACTCACCCAATATATTGATTTATACAATGTCTCATGTTAGGCTTAATTTGAAATTCTTTTATTTTCATCTGCCACTTTTTGGGTTATCTTAAATTTAATTTAAAACTGTAGTATATTTTTTAATCCAACTTCATATAATGGTAAATGGTAATATTATTTTGTTTTTCCTATACTTTGATATTTATTAAATATATTCAACTAGACATTTTGAACTGTATTTGAAAGCTCTTCTTTAACGATATTCAGTAATATAGAATAAAAGTCGGTACTTATAATTGTAAGTTAATTGAGTTCTAATTTTCAGCTACAAAAATGTAGAATATCTATTAAATGCTGTTATCGGCAGCTCTGAATATGTCGGGACATCTAGTCACCCTACTTTGTGAAGAGGTGTATTGTATCAACCGAATTTGTGTGTCGATTGCTTGAAGTATGAGATTGAGAAATGGAATTCTGTGATTTAAGGATCCCAGATATTGACTGGGTACAGAATATAACCATTTTTTAAGTGATAAAATGAATTGTGTTTATTTGTAGAGACAGAATGAAATAAAAATAAGGAATATGGGTCATATTTCTGTGTAGTAATTTTTAATAATACCTCTTCCTTTAAGTAACATACATTCAAGATTTTCCTAACACTTCAAAATCAATAGCTGATTAGATGTAACGCTGCTATAAATCATATAAAGATGTTGGATACTTTTTTAAATCATCGGGAGGTCATTGGAACCGTCTTAAAATTGATTATTAAATTCAGGAATGCAAATTGGACTCAAAAGCTGAATGCTCTGATGGATTGCGATGCTACATTTATGATTGGCTGCCTCGTATTTCTTACGAGGCTTATTAATGTAGAACATGTTCGGGTAGCTTAGTTGGTGGAGAAACTGACTACAAAATGGAAAATATAAATTTGAGTGGACCAACAATACTTTGGGTCACTCTTTAATGCAGGTAACAGAACATATTATTATGCTAACATGGGATTGTTGAAATCATCCCTTTTATCTAGGTCTTGACATACCAGACTAAAACTTTATATACAAGTGTTTATGTCTACATTTGTGCATATAAATGTGTTACACGAAACATTAGTAATATTCACAAGTTTTTGTACTTGGTTGACTCCTTCCCGCAAGGATCCAGGGCATTCAGGGCCTACCTTCAAAGTGAACGATGTTCCCCCCCCCCCCCCCCGTTGAGGCTAAGCACCAATCTCTCTGTTATGTCGTAATATGATTCTCTCTCATAATATTTCCTTTCACACAACTAAACTTTCTTTTCTAATTAATCGCACAAATCAGTGAGCTATCCCACAACCTTTAGGAAAACTAACCATCTTGCAAATGCATTTACACTCAAACGACAGAAGTCACTCTCGGCTTTTGATATACACTGCTCCGTGTTTCATTGAGTACTGAGCTAGCAATGTCGTGGTAATTATTTACTATAGCTGACGGGGTATTTTCTCGGCGAGATTTATTCAGAACTACTTGATTCACTTGTGGAATACGTACAAATATCTAAAATTGAGCGGAAATTAATAATATTCATTTGTTCTAGTTAGTATTTACGACCTATAAGCAGTGCTTTCATGGTAATTTTTTTCTTAGCCATACGCCCCAGCCCTTGTTTTCTCCCTTGAAATATATATTACTCTCCTCTTTCTATCTCTCCGACTGTCATTTAATGATTTTTTGAATGTTAAAGTAGTAAAGAAATTGTTTTGCTTTACATTTTAATTGTACAACAAGCTTGATTTAAAGAATATACCATGTAGCCCCAACGTAGATGCACACTTGTCTTGATGAATCTTGGAGTGTGTATTTGCAGCGCTTCTTGTTTTTCAACCACTATTTTATATAATTCTGGATTCCAGTGCTTCAAAGATGGACAATATTTTTGTTTATGAATATCAAACAAAATACATTAGAAACGGCAAGAAATGATCTAAGATCTGTACAGAACTCCGCGCATAAAACTTAGGCACCCAAAAGCCGTATGGCTCCATACAGACCAACATTTTCTTTTCCTCATACGATTAACTAAAAAAAATTGTAGGTTCCCATACGATGTATGGCACCGTATGGCCTCCATGACAGCACTGCTTGTACATTTATATTCTTGGATAGACTGCATTGTGCGATGTAGTTAACAGAAAGTGACCGAAGTTGGTGTTTGTGGGTTTACCGTATTTGGCACATATGTCTTAAAGGTCAGATTAGGTTGAGTTGATTAGGTTAGGTTAGATGAGGGGATAGCTAACTGACGTGACGTCGAAGAATGTGACAAGGTTAGAGTGGGTTAGATGAGGGGATAGATAAGTGATATGTTTCCGAGGACAAGATTAAGTGGATTAGTTGAAGGGATACCTAACTGACCTGAGTACGAGGAATATAACAAGGTTTTAGAGTGGATTGGAGGAGGGTATAGATAAGTGACAGACGATCGAAGATTCTGACAAGGTTAGAGTTATTTATTATTGCTTTTCGCTCAGTGTTAGTAGTTGTACGAATTCCCCAAGTCGAATTAAGGAGCCCCAAATAAATTTCGCCGTCAACTTAAGTAAATAATTACTGATATCGGTACCAAATTTTGCCGTGTCATATTTTCTTGGGAATTTATTTATTTGAAGAGTATACCATTAGAATTACAGGAAATATAGGCTTTGATTAATATCTACATCGTATTTGATATGTTATGCTATTAGTAGGGTGTACAAATATTCTTTCCAACTAGCTCTCGTGGCCTAGTGGTTGAAACCTTAGGCAAATCACTCCAATTGAAGTGTGATCACATTCCAGCTCCAACAAAGGTATGTATGCTATATAAAACAAACATTAATACTAAGTTAAGTGGTATTGTAAGTTAAGATACATAAGGAAATAGAACAGAATGTTTTATTTTCGCTGGAACATTAAATCCAGACGTTTGAGATGGGCAGGGCATGTAGCACGTATGGGCGAATCCAGAAATAGATATATATTGTTAGTTGGGAGGCCGGAGGGAAAAAGATCTTTGGGGAGGCCGAGACGTAGATGGGAAGTTAATATTCAAATGGATTTGAGGGAGGTGGATTATGATGGTAGAGACTGGATTAATCTTACTCAGGATAGGGACCAATGGCGGGCTAATTATGTGAGGGCGGCAATAAACTTACGAGTTCCTTAAAAGCCAGTAAGTAAGTATGTGCATTCTTATTACTGATAGATTGCCGAGTGGTTATGTCGCAGGGTAATCGAAACGGGGGAATTCACATGACAATTACTTAACGAGTGCCTTTCCATTTAAGTTATTTTTTGAGTAGTTATTTAACGACCCTGCATCAACTACTAGGTTATTTAGCGTCGATGGGATTGATGATGAGATGGTATTTGGCGAAATGAGGCCAAGGACACGCCATAGATTAACCGACATTCGACTTACGGTTAGGAAAAAGTCCGGAAAAACCCAACCAAATAATCAGCCCAATCGGGAATCGAACCAACGCCCGAGCGCAATTCCGGGTCGGCAGGCAAGCGCCTTAGCCGATTGATCTACGTCGGTAGCTTAAACTATTTTAAACAGTTGTATAATATTACATAGACATTCAATTCCGAACAACAAATACGAGTATTTTCAGGAAATAGCTAAGACTGGCCAGCCACTAGCCTTTAGAGAAGGGCCAGCAGAAACGGGTGGGGAAACCGAGATACGACACAACCACTAGGACGGACAGTATGCACAATCGTTCCTGTTTGCATTAATTTCACATTATATTATGAACACTTGATGTTCTGGACACGTCATTACCTTCCGCTCTTGTGAATGTTAACATGGATGACTGACTATAGGCCTATATATCTGCGACAAGAGGGGAAACGCCATGGCTAACGCTTTCAACGCCATAAGAAGGAGAGTTGAAAATCACTCGACTGAACTGATGGTATTAAACTCTTTGAAGTATGGTCTCGACAAAAATCAGTCAATGTTTACGTGCAAGATTTAATGTTAGGTTTTTCTTCTTCTTTTCCACTCATTGCGTCTTATTTGATATTCTGAATTTACTTGTTCATAAACTTTGTACATTAGGCAACGGTTATATGGATATGACCTGAAGCGAGTTCATAACATTTGTATTTTGTCAAGATCAAATTAATTGTGGGTTGGTACGACTTAAAACGTAGCTAGCTTCCTTCCTGTTTGAGGAAAGTACGCAGGCGAGGTTTTGTCATCGCTCTCATAATTCATTTAGTTTGTTATCGATAGTAATTTACTAGTTATAAAGTTATTTATAATTGCCTTAATTTACTGTTATAGTTGTGAACCTGAACTTATCAAAGACGTTAAAATTCGGACCAATTACTGAACAGGGACGTCTGTAAATAAAGCAAGAAGTAGTAGACTGACGAGAATTGCGAACATTGTGAATTCGTGATAATTCTTCCGAGTTTTCTAAACGAAAATAATACTTTTTATACTCTTTGTGATTGAATGTTTGAAGTGATATTGATGTGCGTGTTTGTGTAATACAATAAACTAATATACTGTAGTGTGTGGATGATTTGAATTAAATATTTGGATATCATAAAACAGATTGAGCTGATATAATACGTAAGTTATAAACGTGTATGGTTAGAACTGTGTTGTGTGGAATTCGTAACACCTTAGAACGAGGTACTTCTGAAGACATCGGATAAAGGTAAAGGATTTGATTTTATCGCATTTTAAACCTTCAATTCCTGTTCGGCGCCTATATGAATAGAATTCAGTCGGTAGAGCGTTCGCGCGCTAAGCGAAGGGTCCCGGGATCGATACCCGGCCCCGGAACAATTTTTCCTTGAAATTATTCGGAATTATTTATGTCATTTACTTACCTAACTTCCGATAAGATTCAATGGACCACATAATGTCTTTATATGATAAATTGTGTAGGCCTAATGCTGAAATGACTGTAGGCCAGTGATAAATTAATGTCATCATAACAGATCAAATACGCTAATTTAAGGATTACTTTCATTTAGAAATATTTGTTAATCTTTACGATAGCGTTACCAAAGGAAGGCAGATAGCAAGGACCCACCCCTACTAAAGACACTGCGGAATGGCGTGGGAAAGTAGAATTTGGATGGGGTAGTGACATTCTGATGTTTTTAGATAATAGGGGTTCTTGTGCTACGTTTTGCCGCTAAATGGCAGGAACGTTTCATGTAGTACCTACAACATGTTTTATGGCTATAACAAAATTATAAATAATCTACAGTTCCTTGCGTTCACTTCCTTGTTGGTTTTCTGTGCGTGTAAAGATTTTATTCATAAATAATTATTTTATATAACTTATTGTTAGTGGACCTAATATAATTGGAGAAACTAGCTCTTAGGTAGTTCCGGTGATTTTGGAAGTGAAATTGGTTAATTTGTAAGGGATTTTTTTTTTGTGGAAATGGGTTTGAAAAGTTAAGGATTTTTTTAATTGGATTATTTTACGACGCTGTATCAACATCTAGGTTATTTAGCGTCTGAATGATATGAAGGTGATAATGCCGGTGAAATGAGTCCGGGGCCCAGCACCGAAAGTTACCCAGCATGTTAAGGATTTTATAGGGAAATATTTGAAGGAAAGGAAATTGTTGGAAATTTGGTAAATTGCATGTCGAAACAAGTGTCATATAAACATGCTTCCTATTATCAATATTTTCTAGCCCCTAATTTTCGATTAATACACACACACCTAAACTGTGCTCCAACCTTAGAGTAAATGCCACTGCCCCTATACGGAAGCGCGCCCCTAACCTAACCTAACCTAACCTAGTCACATTTCTCGGCCTCATGTCACTTAGCTACCCAGTCATCAAACCCACGTAAATTTAACTCGCAATATTTACGCAAATACACTGTTAGTCGAACACGAATAATAAAAAAACGGTAATTTATAATCCTAACGTCAATACCTATAGGCCCTATCCCAAAATATTAATAAAGAACACCATAATGCCAACGAGAGTTCATTTATAGTGTTCTGCCCAAGACACGTCTTTCGTTGCAAACCCAGTAGTCTCCAATATTTCCTATTTTCCGCTTTCCACTTAATCTCCACATATGATTCGTATATTTTAATGGTGTCTATCATCTGATATCTTCTTCTGCCCCGAACGTTTCTCCCGTTCACCGTTCCTTTCAGTGCATCCTTTAATAGGCAGTTTCTTCTCAGCCAGTGACCCACCAAATACTTTTTCTCCTGATCAATTTTAGCATTATTCTTCCTTCACCTACTCTTTCTAGCACAGCTTCATTTCTTATTCTGTCCGCACCATTCTTCTCCATATCCACATTTCAAATGCTTCTATACCTTGACCAAAAGTACTTCCGACTTGACAGTTTACAGAGAAGGGGGAGCAGTGTTGTCATGTTGCCCATCTTTCGTGTAAGCGCGCTGCCGATAGAGTGCAGTAATAAACGGCTGACATGAACACATACATTTCTAGCCAATTGAACACTAGGCATTAAAATTTGTGTACATTATTGTTCTTATTAGTATATTATTATTATTATTATTATTATTATTATTATTATTATTATTATTAGTAGTAGTAGTAGTAGTAGTAGTAGTAGTAGTAGTAGTAGTAGTAGTAGTAGTAGTACCGGTATTCTTCAATGTAATACCGTTAGAAAAACGTCGAAAGGACTGTAAGTTGTAAAAACAGGTTTAAATTTAATACGAAGCCTCTACTTTTATGAGTACCGGTATTCTTCACTGTAATATTGTTAGAAAGACGTTTAAAAAAATTGTAAACTATAAAAATATTTGATTAAAAATCTGCACGGCCTTATTCTTTTCCAATATCGATAACAGTGCTCTTATTAATTTTAACACAAGCAGCAGTTCTCATTACGACTTGCGCCAAAGGTAAAGACGCCCACCAATATCTTTTTCCCTCTCAAAATACTCTCTTACATAACACGCCATCTCTCACGCTTGACATTTTAACGGGGCACCTTGTACAGTATTCTTTGTTCTCCGCCTGCCTTTCCTTCCTTCCGACATTGCACAAGTCACCTGTCTAGAAACTCTCGCAGAAACTAGAAAACACACACTCCACCAATGACAACGAAGATAATACGTGTAATATAATTTAAACACAATAAGTATCGATAAACTAAAACAATAATACAACTAAATAATATTTTCCATTCACATAAAGTATGCGCTAACCAGCCAACTCAAAGTCATTCCGGACACTGCATTCACCACTAGGCCGTGGTATTCACGTGCAACTTGTAAACATAGACATGGCAACACCGTCCGGTTACCATGGTTACGCGTCTCTCGTGATTGGTTGATTTGAATGGTTGCCATGGTAACATGCCAAAAGCACCATTTGTCAGGTCGGAAGTTGTTTTGGACAGACCATAGTCGTTTGTCTTCACTTCGTCGTAATGTCCATGTTTCTGCTCCATACAATGCCACACTCCACACAAAGCACTCCACTAGTCTCTTCTTTAGTTGTTTTTTTCAAATGCCCGTTAAAGATACTCTTCTTACTCACGACAGTCTATTTCAAAATATTAATAAACTTCATCAATGTCAGTGCGGTGCATCTAATTTACACTACCTGATATAATAAGTTTGAATCAATCTATTACGTTGAATTGTCATCGCTAGAATCATATTAAATGGTTAGGTACAACTTACAGCAGTAAAATTTTCGAAATATTCAACATTTTCTTTCTTTCGTTACTGTATCTTGTACAATAATGAAAATTAGCATGTGTGAAACACTGTCTTATGCTACATGAAAAAAATATTTTTAGAATTAAAAAAAATTATTTACACTTTTTTTTTTTTCCAAATTCAGTTCACTGTGCAGTGATGAAGTGTTTCCCACATAACTCAAAAACTATCCACCATTCTGTGATTGTTTTGTGTGTATGTTTATGCATGTCATATCTACAATATGATGCAAGATCACTTCTTTATCTTTGATAGATTATCTGATAAAAATAATTCATTTTAAAAATGGTCAAATATCAGTATTTTCTCCTAACACAAAATAAAAAAAATATTATTTATTAAGGAATGTAGTTGAAAGAGCATGATATTGTAAACATGAGTTTCAGCAATAAAATAAAAGAAAGAGAACATGAAAAAGTTAACACGTTTATGAGTTATGAGGGAAACGCTTCATCACTGCACAGTGAATTGCCATCATTTTTAATTTTGAAATAAAATATATAATTTTTTTAAATCGTAAAAATATTTTTTTCATATAGTAGAAGGACAGTCTTTTACACATACCAATTTTCATTATTGTACAAGATACAGTAATGAAGCAAAGAAATGTTGAATATTTCCAAAAATTTTACTGCTGTAAGCTGTACCTAACCCCTTAAATACCATTTGATTATCTTTAGTCCAATTATTTTATTAATACTTTAGCTTACGAAACTTTATTTTACATATCTTAACTTCAATATTTTGCACATTACCACACATACTCGTACATAATAATATAAAGCGTGAAATTGTTATAAATAAACATATCTCTTTGAAGTACCATGTTTTTGTCGTAAATGTTTGAATTATTTAGTAGTGGGAAAAATACACAACTTTATTTGCAGCAGAGTAGTCCAAACACGGTTCATTAAAATACCAACATTGCAGCTTGCAAACCGATAAAAAATAATGCAATTTGCTATCATTTGTTTGTGAGTTTTGATTATCAAAAGTTCTTTATTGCGAGTATCTCAAATTGAAGGTTGTTGCTAGTGTAATATTTTTAATGGCAAGAACAGAGTCACTTTACTGCTCTATAAATAGCAAAATTGGAATTATTCGGATGCCATTCTTCTTGTTAAAAGGTAAGAGTTCATTATTTTTTAGCATCTGTTAACTGACGCTCATTAAAGTCCGAAAGTTAATTTTAATCCAAGGAATGTAACAACCGTTTATTTTTAAGAAAAGATAACTAACACAAATATCAGGCGGAAGGAGATCGTGCTTATAATAGATGGTTTTCAAACTAGTAATATAATTTTCTTAACAATTGCAATATGTCGAACGGTTGTGTAATAGGCCCTACAGGGTAAATAAATCTTTACCATTCCTATAAATGTTACTCCAACGCAATAAAGGTAAAACTAAACATCTCCTTTCTTCTCTCCACACGCTCTAATGAAGCATGTACACCTCTATTATGTTTCATTTGTTGGTGTGCCTGTCAAATCATTTAGTAGCACAGCGAAATTTTGTTCATGGTAATTTTCGTCTCATCCACTCTAATATCACATAAGATATCATTTCTGATTTTATTTTGTAGTAATTTTATTGTATTCAAAAAATATAATACACCAAAATCGTAGTTGAATTAACTGGTGGATTCTCACCAAAAGCAACTTCTTGTCTATCGTAACAGAAACTGTAAGGTTTGTGGTGAACAGTAATACTCCTTGAATCATTATGTATAACTCTTGGTATAAAAGTAGGTGAAGATGGATTTTGAATAGTATATTTATAACAGTACGCATCCAATTTATAACGGTTACTGGAAAATGTTTTCTCGCCGGATCTAGGCATAAGTATCACTTCCTAAAAATGAAATTTGTATGACTGAATTCTGTGGAGTTAATGAGAGGAATTTGCTCTGCAATGAAAGAATCAGGCCTATACTCACATTGTTGCTAAAATTTCTCCTTCCGGTAATAATCATACGACATAATATCGAAAGAGGGTTTTTTTTTTCAATTTAATATAGGCCCTAATTTCTCTTGTGTTAGTGCCCGACATATTGTCTCGAAAAGATTCCTTACTTTTTGTTACATTTGGAATGCAATGGAATTTTCGGGAGTGGGCACTATGACCCAGCACTGCGACCTTTTTACGATCTATTGCCTAATCCTCAAGCTAGGTACATTCCAAAACTCATACTGGCTAACTACACTACCCTGGTTTGAGCAGGAATGCTCTTCCGAACTTGAAGCGTAATAAGACGTCGAGTTTCCTCAGGACGATCTGCGTGTTAACAGGGTTTTCATTTCAAAACTTCCCAGTCTAAATAATTAATTATTTAAATTGAATTCAATTGAAACAAAAACCACGTCAATTTAGATATTGAAGGGGAAGTCTGAAACCAGGCTTAATTGCATTTTAGATTTCACCCCCATCCCCAGCCACCTCCCCTTCGAAATTTTAAATAGCACCCCTATATTTTTATACGAGTACTTAAATATAAAAGAGCATTTGTTTATACACCTCATTCATTTATTTCACATCTTTTGCCTGGCAACCTGACAAGAAATAGTTTATTTTGCACTATATTAAGTGTTTGAGACTTCCCCCTCAATATCTAAATTGACATTTTTTTTTTTTTGGTTTGAATTGAATTGAACTTAAATAATTAGTTATTTAGACTGGAAAGTTTTGAAATGAAAGCCCTGTATGTTTTATCGTCGAAAGATATGCAATTTGTTTTCCTGTCGAAGGGAGAATACACCGATATTCCATCTCCTTGCAGATCCTTGCATAAGTTAATGACACACTTTCGATTTTCACTCTCATTCCAACATGATTCCATTACTGTAGTTTTATCAGTTTACCGTTCATGAAAAAGTTCTGTAGTGGTATACATCAACAGAAAGATTTAGCATCGGCTTCATTTGTCGGAAATTCGGGTTAAAATCCCTGATAATGCAAGTGGAATTTGTGTTTAAAAAGAGAAGCTGATTCTCTCGGAGATCACACTTTTTCCATGCAATCATAATTTACGGTCCTCGTGTTACCAGTACAAAAACAAAGAGAACCAGTATACATCGTAACATGTCCAACTTTACAGAGCAAATAATCACAAAATGCTAGAGTTGATATCAACATCTGAGTCATTTGATGAGGAACATTAATATGTAGATGTTAAATAATAATTACTAACTTACAGTATTACTTGTCCATCACAATTTCATTTGAACTCGGAACTTCAGCGCAAATAACTACATGCATACATACATACATACATACATACAATACAGACAGGCACACATATACGCACAAACACAAGGGGGAGGGGGAGGAGGAGGAGAGAGATGTAATTAATATATTTGTTTATGTACAAAAACAATATTTCTCTACAATTCAGTTTTTCTTATTTTTTCTCTTTGCTATTAGCAGCCATTTCTTTAACTGAATTATATGTTAATTCATTTATAAATCTGTATAAATCGTTTTTTGCAATTCATTTTGAGGGAATTTTCAGATAAGTCTTTGAAATTCAATTAAATGGATTTATTACTTTTCCGTCAGTGAATTAAGGTTCAAATCTTTTATATTACATAATGTAATGTTCGTATTAACGTTTTCATCGTTCTTGATTGCGACATATCAGATACGTTTGTGGTTTTACAAATTACAATATGTTAACCTCTCTTCCTGCAAACCATTTGAATATGTAATATAAAGAATTTATACCTTGTATATGGCATGTTAAGTCACTAACGGAAAAATAATAAATCCATTTAATTGTGTAAATGGTGATTTACAATAAACAAAGAGAATTTAAAGTTTTTATAGATAGATCTCGGGGAACTGATGTATTGATATTAAATCTATGGAAAACATTTACACAATTTTGAAATAGTTCCACCTCTCAGCGATTTTCTTGTATGTTGTATTGTTCTTCCAGGTATTTGAAGCAAGGTTCATAGTGCCTCTTCTTTTCTCGTAGATCGTGAACATGTCTTCTTTGCTCTGTGCATCACTTTTTTTCAAAACGTAATGTTGGTACATTAACAAAGCCAATGTTCATCTTCCTGTCGATTGCAATGATATCAGCGCGTTTATTGGAACCTTTAGTTGAGATACACGGTACGTCCTCATAGATTTCGAAGTTTCCAAATTTTTAAGACATTTGGCAATGCTGCTCCTTACCATGTGGTGTCTGTTATTTATTAATAGCTTCCCTTTGGGGCAGAAGCTGTGTTTTAATGGGGCAAGCTGTATTTAAAAAAATGTATACATAGATACAGACATATAGCAGACCAGTTGGCGAAGGAAGCTGCACAGGAAGACAGTGGGGAGGTAATATACAGTACAACAAAATCCCTAGAACTCGCATCATTCGGGAAGCAGAGGAGAAAGAACTGCGCAGGTGGCAGGACCAATGGGAGAAGATAACCAAAGGGAATTCCAGCAAAGGGTTTTTCCCGGTAGTGCAAGATCGACTAAAACTGAGGATCCCACTTAACGGCCAAATCACAGCCATCCTATCCGGTCACGGTAAGACTAGGGATTACTCTTACAGATTCAGAATTGCTGAAAGTGCAAGGTGCAAGTGCGGTCAACATGAACAAACAGTGGATCATTTGATATATGAGTGTTCTTTACTCAACAGTGAAAGGGATGCATTAAAACTAAGCATTAGACTAAAAAAGAGGTCAATGGCCGATAAGTAACTGTGATCTCGTCAAGGTCTACATGAAAGAATTTCTAACATTTGTTACCAGAATCGACTTTGACAAACTTTAAGGCAAAATGACATTATTGGTTTTTATTATAACTAGAGGAATTGTAATGATAATTGTAATCCAAATAGCTCATTCGTAATCCTAATCCAAATTGTAATTCAAAGAGTTTAAAGTAGTTAAAGAATTGTATGTAGTGTTACGATGTAACGGAGCATACAGTATTAAAAAAAAAACATACATACATACATGCATACAACCATACATACATACATACAAAGGGTACATATTGTACATACTCAAATCATTTGGAAACCGCTTGTGCACAGGATAATTCACAAAGATATATGAAACTTGTTTCTGAAGTTGTATTAAATATAAAACTTTTATAAATGAAGGTTTCATTTCGAACAGTTGCATAGTTGTTTCCCATTTCGAGAAATATATCATTTTGAACAACATTTCGCGCCGATAGAGTCTTAACAACTTAACCTTATCAGGCGTATAGATGTAAGGAAGAACTTTCTCTATGATCAGCTGAAAGTTCCTTGTACCTCTGAAGATAATCTAAAGGAAAAACGCACGCAAATGGCCGCATACTTCGAAGCAAGAAGTGAATTTTTTTTTAGAATCTATTGCATAGGTAAAAGAAAAATCTCTGTCAGATATTTAGCTTATGAAACACTTAAATCTTTCAGGGTCTGTAAAGTAAATTAATGACGAATTATTTTCTGGGACTCGTGTATAAAAATTTTTGTGTTACTGGTACGTAAAGAAAGAAACTTTGAACATTGTTCTGTAACCACATATTTAAAATTAGTTATTTGAAGCGTTCTTCTTTTTTCCCCGTTTTATACACAATTTTACTACGTACTCTTCATAATGTGCAAGTTGTATAGGCCCACAGTTATGGAGAGTCGAATCTATGTTCACACGGACTTCTTTACTTTAATGTCCGTATAATAGCAAACTACTCTGTTGGCCTATAAGTGCAGAACCTGTTGAGCACAATAAGTAATGTCATCCTTGTACTTCGGAGGACATGAACGAAGAAACTTTGGCCTATGAATCAGATTTGTCCTAACCTGCATGGTAAATATTCATTCAAAATGCAAACAGGATTAAATCCAAGAATTCCTACATACTTCGCTGATGTATGCATAATAGTGGTGCAATCCATGGAACGCGAAGTTATCTGTGGCAATTTTTCTGTCTGGTGACGGATGATTTGGGTGGGCGTGAACAATGGGGACCACGGCTTACGGGATCGCCAGTCTATCTATCTCGACAGTCAACTATTTAGTTTACACATTACAACGCCGCTCACGCGACAAAATCTAGTACATAAATAAACAAAACACTATCATCCTGCGTAGGTTTTCTTGGAAGTAGCAAGAGAAGAGTGGGGGACTGGAAAGACTCTACTAGGGAGGCTACTATCTTCGAGTATTTTGCCACCGGCCATTTTCGAGAGGCGAAGTTACACGTTTACAATTGCTATCACCTTCAAGACATAGTCCTCACTATCATTATTATCACCATCACCAACAGCGATGACCGATCACCAGAGTAATATAGGAATAAGGAGCTGCTCTCCAGATTCAACACTGTGTTCGGGAGTGGGTTCGAATCCTGATTAAGGCTGGTTCACAATAAACTGGGAACGGAAACGACAACGAGAACTAGAACGGAAATAATGTTAAAATGTATTTCCTTTTTCGTTCTCGTTGTCGTTTCCGTTCCAGGTTTATTATGAACCAGCCTTTATTCTGATAACCTTGCCGAATTGTGACGCGAAACGTTTAGGTTCGAAATACAAGAGAGAAAAATTGTAACATTTTGACATGAAAGGTTCACTCTGACGTCATTCGTGATTAGGAAACAATTGTAAGATGAACTTCGTTACTCGTGGTTTTCTACGCAGTCCTTCTCGTTCTATTCTCTATTTTTAAAGTTTCTTGATACTTTAATTCGAGCATAGATGTATCATGCAATCATTAGGATTTCCTTAAATTCCCTGTCAGATTTTTCCGATTGGTCAGGACTGTTGTAGGATGAGGCAGTAGTAGCTGTCTATGCTGTTGTGGATATTCGTGTGGGACTGGCTAATTACCCGAATATTTAACGTTCTTTCTAATTGACGGTTCTTTAAGCTTTCCCCCCTGCAAAAATTGACTCAGTTCCCATACGTGGGACAGTGTAAACGTAGTGAGACTAGTGGCCTTTAGGCTTGGAGCTCACATGTTAAGATGAGCCTCAAGAGCCCTTGCAAGGATGCGGTATCATGCACCTTTTAATCTACACTTCCTCCTTTCTCCGTCACTGTTTCATTGGTTCCGGTGTTTTCTCCAACTATAAGGCAATGTCAGACAATTCTTGGCGAATCCTGGGTCATATCTCCCTATCACCAATTCTTTCTACGCTTAAATATGTAGAAGTTGATAGAGCAATGTTAAATAACTGATCAAATCGTCTGTATCATCATCACTACACCGTCATAACCACAATTTGTTAGTTATCATAATTATCAGCACCATTACCATTATCACTGTCACCATCACCACTCCTAACACATCAACATCTATCACTATTATCAATGTTACAATTACCATAATCAATATCACTTTCACCAACATAGTGAACATTGTCACTATTGTTATCACAATTATCACCTTTATCGCTATATCACCATCACAACCTAGTCCTTACTGTTATCATATCATCATTGTCATCAAAATCATTACTATTATCACATTATAATTATAATAAGCATCAATTATCAGCATTACCATAATAAAAATTGTCAATTACCATCATTATTAAAATTATGACATCATCATTACAATAAGCGTAGTTGGTATAGCACTGTCCTTCTATGCTCGAGGTTGCGGGTTTGATCCCGGCCGAGGTCGATGGCACTTAAGTGTGTTTAAATGCAACAGGCTCATGTCAGTAGATTTACTGGCATGTAAAGGAACTCCTGCGGGACAAAATTCCGGCACACCGGCGACGCTGATATAACCTCTGCAGTTGCGAGCTTCGTTAAATAAACCATAATTTAAATTTAAAAATGTCATTACAATAGTCAAAGTAATCACTCTTCTTTCATAAACGTCAAAATTATCAGTGTTATCACCATTACCATAGTCATCAAAATTATCTTTGTTATCACCACTTCTGCTATAAGGAAGTCAAAAGGAGGATAGCAATAGCCAAGGAAGCTTTTAATAGAAAAAGGAACATCTTCTAGGGACCACTGGAAAATAAATTCAGGAAGAGACTAGTGAAGTGTTTTGTATGGGGTGTGGCATTTATGGGGCAGAAATATGGATATTACGACGAAGTGAAGAGAAAGGAAAGAAGCATTTGAAATGTGGGTATGGAGAAGAATGGAACATGTGAAGTGGACAGACAGAATAAAAAACGAAGCTGTGTTAGAAAGAGTGGGTGAAGGAAGAATGACGCTGAAACTGCTCAGGAAGAGGGAAAGGATTTATTTAGTTGGGTCACTGGCTGAGAAGAAACTGCGTACTGAAGGATGCATTGGTAGGAATGGTGAACGGGAGAAGAGAGTTCGGAGCAAAAGAAGATATCAGATGATAGACAACATTAAGATATATGGATCATATGAGGAAACAAAGAGGAATGTAGAAAATAGGAAATATTGGTGAATGCTGAGTCTGCAGTGAAAGACCTGCTATTTGGTAGAACACTGAATGAATGAATGAATCACCATTACTCTAATAAAAATCATCACTGTTACCCGCATTAAATAGTAGGCTTAATGTTGCCATTACTTTTTTTTGGTTTATTTGACGATTCTTTATCAACTGCTATGGTTATCTAGCGGCCAAATGATATGAAAGTAATAATGAGTCCATGGTCCAGCGCCGAAAGTTACCCAGCATTTGCCGTTACTGGGTTGAGGGAAAATCCCGGAAAAAATAAACCTCAACCAAGTAACTTATCCCAATCGGGATGTGAACCCTGGCCCTCTCGTTTCACGGTCAGTCGTGCTTACCGTTACTCCACAGCGGTGGACATCATCACTGTTACCAGAATTATGATCATAACCAAAATTATCAATGACATCATTACTGTGATCAAAACCACTATTAACATCACCATTAGGGTATCATTATCAAATCATCACTCTGATCACTATTACCGTCAACATTATGACTGTTATTACCATTATCGTCATAAAAATTATCACCGTTATCACCATTGTCATTATCAAAATCATCTTTCTATGATGGGCGGCAAAAAAGGGGCATAAGTCATAAATGGCAAGTTTCGAGTAGAGTAAATGCAAAGTTTGAAATGAGGACCAATATCATTATTATCGGCTGGAAAACTGATGTTCTACATCGGCGTTCATCAGAACACTGCACTCTCGGGCTAGCGTCTCTTACCCACAGGTCTCTTACACACAGGTCTCTTACAGCACCAGCGTGCATTCGTGGCTACTGGCGGGTATGCTTCCCCCGCACGAGGGTGCATTTTGCCATGCACTGTTTACCCGTAACCCAATTCAGCGAGTGCTGACGACCACTGTTATATATCATTATTAATGAGGATAGACACAATATGCCTTTTATACCATATACAGAAATACATTTTTTGTACTTACATGAGGTCATAACTAAAAACCATCAATTTCTGACTTACGCCCTTTCTACCGCATACTATATCATTGTTAACACCATTTCAACCATGGAAATCACTGTTGTCACCATTACTACCATCCTTCACTGCAAACCCAGTATTCTTCAGTCTTCTCTCTTTTCCGCTCTCTTTTTCGTCTCGGCATTCGATTCAATGTTTCTATCATCTGATATCTTCTTCTGCCCCGAACTTTTTCCCATTCACCACTCCTTTCAGTGCATCTTGCAGTAGGCAGTTTATTCTAAGTCAGTGAAGACGGAACACATACACTCAAATTTCTAAATTTTGCTCATGACATGCAAATATTGTACAGTGCTCTCTTGGTCACAATTCATCAGACTGGCTAATTTCCGAGATGATTGACATGGTTAATCATGAATTAAAGCATTTAAATGGTCTTCATAAAAGTCTGAAGACCTTCCTGAATATGGAGAATCATTCATGTCAAAACAGCTCTTTTTGAAATGAGAAAACCATTTTCATGCCTACATTCTGCGATGACAATCTCCCCATGAACGACACAAATGATTCTAACGACCTGCGATGCTTTTACTCTTCGGTTAAACTAAAACAAAAGGGTATATCAGAAATGTTTTTTTTTCTACTTGACACTTCATTTTCTTTAGCTCACAATTCACACAAACTTTCTTAAAAATTTAAAAATTCAAGACGTAGGCCTATTCAGTAATAGAATACTGCAACATTAAAATGACAAATGCCAAATAAATTCTTACAGAGGTCCGTATTGTTATTGAAAACAAAAAACCTACATCGAGCGAGGTTGCTAATTGGTAATGTACTGGATTCGCGTTCGGGAGATCATGGGTTCAAACCACGTGACCCGCCGCCACTCTGAAGTTTTTCATGGTTTCCTTTAGTCGTACAGACAAAATGACGGATAGGAAATTCACATACCGTGATTCATCACCGTCTTAAACACCAATATCATAATCATTAAAACACTTAAATCGATTAAAATGAATAGAAACCGCATAAATAACGTAAGAGTAAAAATATATCACAACAGTAGTTCACGTCCTACTGATAGACTATGCTCAAAATTCCTACACTTGCGATAAGACCTAGAAATTAGATGATAAAGCGTGTATAAATGATCTTAAAAAGTGCTACGCATCTACCTGTTAATTAGAAAGATTGTGAAGACAGTTAAATAATAGTCTGTATAGTGTTTTTTTAACCACCAATCTGATGATTACTCTGTAGAATGTTATCATCGTTAGGATTTTCTTTGTCATGAAATTGTAATGTATTAGAGTTTATGAAGTGATCTTACATTATCTGGCGTTATAAATTGAAACCGTCCTATATCTTCTCATATCAAGGAGACTTACACCATTGTCATGTCAGATTCCGGGAACATTCTTATGCTTGCTTGGGGTGATTAGAGGCGGAATTGCTTGTGTTACCTTTCACATTCGTGGGTGTAATATAGACTGCAAAATACTTCAACTTACTTTTTCATGCATTCTGTATAATTTTTTATGTCAACCTAATGATTTAAAGCTTCAAAATAAAATATAGGTTTCACTTCTTGGGAATAAGTGTCTTGTTACCGGGCATTAACAGTTGCAGAGCAGTACATTCAGTTGGCTTAGTGCCACATGCAGATTTTTTAACAAACTAATAACCATAAATTATCATGCTTATTAGCTACAGGCTAATCAATCTTTTAGCAAGTTGTAATTTCAACCTACACTTCTCTTGTTTTATGACCAGAACTAAAAAAAATAATTGAGTTTTATTTTATTTATATTTCATTTTGTTCATATTTATATATTGTCTCGTTAGTTTTCATTAACGTCCGGTAGCACCTCCCTCGTTTATATAAAGGGAAGCGTTGGCTATCTGGTGTTGCGCTACTTTGAATAGGAAGTTAATATTTTCTATCTCGCCAGCGATATTTTCAAATGACTTTATCTGCGTGTGGGAGTATTTATATAACATTTATTAAGACTATTTTTAAAGTGATTGCAAATAGTATGGCGCTCAGCCAAGAAGTTTAATTTTGAATTAAATATGTCACGAACTCTTTTACTACCTATACTAATATTGGAGAATGATTAAGTATGAATATAATTTATTATTGTTTGGTTAATCGAATACAATACATTGGGTATAGAATATCTGAAAGTGTGATGAATGTTTCGTGCTATGAATGGATTGGTAATAAATACATTATGTTGTTCAATGTAAGCTGCCATTTCTGCCATTAAACTGATTTTTGAAATTATCGTATAGTAGCCTATGGATTAGTAGTGGAGATAGGAACAAGTGTACACGCACTTGGCTTGTTGTTCCATGTCAAAATTTGATGTTGGAGAGAAAGAGTTGACAAATAATTGTTTCCGAAATCTTGTAATAGGGATGAGATTATGTGAACATGCTGTAAATGTAAGAATCAGGATCCCCAATTTTACTTCCTTTTAGAAGGAAGTTTTGCTGAGGATTTGTTCACAATTTTTCGAACCTGAAATCGTTAAACGCATTTAATATTAAATGATTATTTATTATCAAGAGCATTAAGTATAATGCATCTGAAAGAGTCGAGACAAAATATATAAATTAGAAACAAATATCAACATTAGAATCTAGAAATTCAGTCACATTATAAAATGAATTATTAATTAATCAACGAAACAGTAGACTACAGATTTAAGACTTAAAAATTTAATGTAAAAGCATCTCGAGGTAATGTATTAATCAACATATGCGCCATAACATTAAAACTACATTTCGCCTTAGTTAGTCTGAAAGTAGACATGTCAAGAAAGTAATTTGCATAATCATGGATATCAGATATAATATAATGTTCATTTAAGGTAGTTTTAAATTTTATCAAACACTGGTAAATACATAAATTAATTACAGGTAAATTATTTTGAGAAATGAATAAAGATTTACAATGGGCATCATAAGATGAGCCGGTTAAAATTCAAATAGTCCATATATTATTACGATGTACCGAAGTACATATATTTCCGTGCAGAAATTCTGCGTCATCATATGATAAAAGATGAGTGGAACGGAGAAAAATTCTCTCTCGCACCGGGATTTGAACCCGGGTTTGCAACTCTACGTGCTGACGCTCTATCCACTAAGCCACACCGGCTTCCCATCCCGATGTCGGATTGAATCCTTTCAGTTTAAGTTCCACCTCTTGGGTTCCCTCTAGTGACCTACTTTCATGCACTGCGTCATAGGTGTATGACAGTGGTACAATTTCCACACATGTGTAGGATTTCTGCACGGAAATATCATATGTACTTCGGTACATCGTAATAATATATGATATGCGAAAAATAATCACTTAGTGATTTAAGACGGCGCTTATTCCGTCGGATCCCGGCCACTTAGTCACTCATAACGAGTGCACCTCTGCACATGTGTGGACATTGTGCCACGTCATACATCTATGACGCAGTGCATGCAGGTAGGCCAATAGAGGGAACCCAAGAAGTGGAACTTAAACTGAGAGGATTCAATCCGACATCGGGATGGGAAACCGGTGTGGCTTAGTGGATAGAGCGTCAGCACGTAGAGCTGAAAACCCGGTTCAAATCCCGATGCCGGAAAGAATTTTTCTCCGTTCCACTCATCTTTCATCAAATAGTCCAGTTGTGGAATAAAAGAACGTTCCAAGCATTATGGCGGACTTATGCGAGGGCGGAAATGTATCTCCGGATTCTCTAAAAGCCATTTGTAAGCTGTAAGTTGTTTCAATGTTAGTAAAACTATGTTATTCAATTGAAAACCAATTTACTTTTAGAAAAAATTGAATCATGGCACATATTGTTTAAATACAATAAAATACGAGTATAACAAAATCCTAGGAACCTCTGAAATTACTTCGCTATAGTGAAATTTCGTCATATCGAAATATGTTATTTTCTGGGTAAAAAGAGGAAAGAAACATGCTTGTTCATTTACCTCTACTTGTGCCATACATTCCACATATTTTGCATGCAATACCCTTGAGTAAAACAAAAGCTGAAATTGCATTGCATTTGAAAATAATAAGTTAAAAAATGAAGACAAAGGAAAACTAAACAATTCAACTTTAATGAAGCACTTTGTAGGAGAAGAAGTGCGATATTGTTTTGGAAAGTTATGTTGTGAGATTAGTGAGTTATAATTGGTAGAAGGAAACTAAATGCGGAGTAGAAGGGTATAACTGCATGGAAAAACTAACACAAAATCTAGATACATCTGCATCATAGTAGTCATCAGAGAGCTGCAGAATAGAGCTTATAACCAGTTTTCATTCGACCGGTCAGAGAGTATCCGTCAAGGTAGAGCATCCGACCGTATGTTCGAATTTCATCCGGCTCCTCCTGATGTCTTGCAGGCTAGACAGAACACTGAATTTTGTGAGTACACAAACGGAGTAACAATTGAAGCAAATTTACCATGTGTAATTAAAAAAAAGTAATCGCTTAATATAGGCCTACAATTGATTGCACCCTTTATTACACTTATCTTCATAACATATCCTATACAGTAGATGAAGAAACGGACACCGATAACAACAAAGGAAATAAGTGTAATACATAATATGAACTCTAGTGTGTAAATAAATGCAAGAATAGAATAAATTACAATTAATTACTAAATAGAAGAAAAAATAAGTATACACATTCTATTGTAACGTTTACACTTCAAACTCAAAATGCATACATCTAAAACAATAGTTGTTAATGCCTTTTAATTACTCTAAGCCAGTGCTTTCCAAACGTTTTTATATGGCGACACCCTAGCAAACTCTAAAAATTTAGTGCCCTCAAATGCAAGTATTCAACACATTAATAGGCTACTTTTACACCCTTCATAAAATTAATAAAATAAACCTACATATATTCAGCATTGTTAACATATTATATGAGACGAAAGAAACATTTACATAGATTTTCACCCTTGGTTTTAGTTTTTCAGTGACTCACATGTGCTTGGCGAATCTTACAAATGTGTTTTATGTTTGGACGATTATGGGATAAATTCACTCGCATTTCTTCATCCAGCATTTTTAAACTGCCACGTTTCACTGTTTGATATTGGTCATCATAGAAATCTTACTTCGCAATAATATGTGGTTGAAAACTGCACAAAACCACAATAGTCAATTTAGCAAGATGCGGAAAATCTTCTTCAAGTGGAATCCAGAAACTGTTCATATCATCTCTTTGGTGTTTTAACTTCAAGTTCCTATCATTTTTAATCTCTGCCAATTTTTCTTCGTCTGCTAAGGAAAGCCCACTAACTTCAGATGACAAAAATGGATTTCTTATCCAGTCATAAGCTTTTGTGTTCAGATCTGGGAAGTAACTTTCGAGTTTATTTGTGAGTAATGTCAGATAGTTGTAAATTGAATCTTTTATTTCATTCTTCAAATCATGAGATGTATTTGGAAACATTTCATAGCTGCCCTCTTTCACTTTCCGAAACCAAATTGCTAACTTGTCTCGTAAGGCAGATATTCTGTCTCATCCTTACCTTGCAGACTAGAATTATTATACTTGCATACTACAACTATACGCACATCTATGCGTCTGTCAAGGAAATGTATCTACAAGGCAGCTAGGTAAGCAAGGGGTGATCAGCGATTTCTTTACTTCATTCCAGTTGTCATGATTTAATAGCTCAACATAATGAAATTTACCATACAGTTCGCGACACCTCATATACCTTCAGGCGACATCCAGTTTGGAAAGTTCTGTTCTAAGCAGATGCATATTTCATTAATAGATCCAAATAAATCATTTGTAAGAAAATATTCGTATGTTTTGCCCTTGATGATACCAGAATGAATGAATGAATCACTGAATCAGTCAGTGGATCAATCAATGAATCCGTGGATGAATGAGTCAATGAGTCGATGGATCATTGGATGATTGATTGATTCTAGTGAGAGAAGAAGAATTATCAATTAAATAGTAGGCCTACACGATGATAATCGCGTCCTTGCAAGGGGTCTTTGAACTCCTGCATGGCTCAATGTGGTCTGCCTTTGCCGTCCACCCACGAAGAGTGAGAAACAACCCGAATATTCGTTAAACTGAAGCTGAGACACTCCGCGAGACGGAAGAGCTTTGCATTCTGACTAGAGGATTCCACGTTAAGAAAAAAACATTGATCTTATGGGCCTTGCTTAATACATGTTGCCGCAAGGTGCTCCCGTTAGAAGAAAGATTGTGGTATAGTATTTCTGTCTCACTCTCTTCCCAGCACGTACAGTTTATCGTACAAAATAGGCATGTCGAGTCCAAATGATTAAACAAATCTATTAATGCCATAATGATTTCTGAAAAAAAAAACATACATTATAATTGATATACATTACAATTAAATTTTAGACATTTTGGCCATTAACAAACTTTTGAATACCTGAATTAGGTTATAAAACAATAAAGGGAGACATTAAAATACAGTTTAAGCACCTAAAAATACAATTTAGGCAGCTGGAAATACGATTTTAGGCACCTAAATGATTTTACCCATCCAACCACAATAACTGTAACGATGCAAATAATTAGTGAATATTAAGTATCACGTTATACAGTGATAAAGACAGTAAAAATTATTGTGGTTAGGAACTTCATTTTATTGTATCTTAAATTATGAATAATCAACTTATTATTAATGAATTCATCGGCCTCATTGCTCTGTATGGCTGCTGATACATACGTCTCAATATTACAATTAAACTAATTAATTTCTTATTAACACATTCATAATTGGCTTTGCGGTAGGCCTACATAATGATCAATGATCATCAGGGAACGGATTTATATGGACTAAAAATATATGAAATATGTAAATATATATGTAGTTATTTTTACCAAAATATGGAATTAAATATGGATTTTTACCAAAATATGGAATTAAATATGGACTTAAAATTATAAAAAAATGACTATGTACGTTAAATATTGGTACATTTTAATCAAACTAAACAAAAAATATAATGGACGTACCTTATCTTCCAATGTAGTTTCAACAAAACACAATTTTTATTGTCTGTTACCATAACAATAGGTTACAAACATTTCTTTCAAGTGCTGAAAAGTGAATCTTCTTCTATTGTCTCTGAGGATAGATTTATACTGACTAAAAGAGCGTTCGACGTCACAAGAAGTAACTGGTACATAATTCAATTTCACAATGTCTGCTGGGGATAAGTCCAAGTTAATCTTCACTGTTGATTCACCACTCATCACAGCAACAACCTTTTGTAGTTCTTCATATCCAGGGTTTTTTGAAAGTACAGTGTCCACCTTAGCTCTTACTGCATCTGCAACTTTACCTCTACCACGATTCAGTTGTTCCACAGTACTATTTATAATTTCAAAACTTTCAGATAGTGAAAGGTGCCTATTTTGGAGACTTTTGAGCGTTTTTATGATGCATGAAAATGTATGCTGAATGTGAGCTAAGTCATTCTTCACACTTATGTCACAGGTAACTGTTTTCGCAGTATCAATTGAGACTGCATCTTCAGAGTCCAATGCAAGGAGAACATTGTTAATAGAGTCTATATGTTCGGCATAATATTCAACTGCTTCTAGCCATGTACCCCATCTAGTTAAAATTGGCTTTGGTGGCAATGGAATTTCAGGGTACATTTCTTTCAACACGTTAACTCTACTGGGAGCTTTGAGAAATACTTTTTTCACTGATGAAATCAACAAATCTACTTTAGGGAAATTGTCTCTGACCACTTCTGCCACACGATGAAATGCATGCGCCACACAAGTAAAATGAGTCAATTTAGGATATACAACAGATAATGCTTGTCCAGCTTTGACCATATAAGGGGCAGCATCGCTAATAAAGAATAACACATTATCGTACATAATACCCTTTGGCCACAGGATACCCATAGCTTCGTTGAACAGTTTAACTATAGTTTTGTTATTGCACTTTTCTAGAACATCACAATGTAAAAGAATTCGTTCAGAATATTGTTCACTTAACAAACCGATAACTACATTACCAACAAGTCTACCTTCTTTGTCGGGAGTCTCATCAATGGAAACCCAAATTGAACTATCTTTAATTTCATCTCTTATCTTCTGTATTGTCTCATCGTAGATGGATGGAGCATACGTCTTCCTAAGTGTTGACTCATCCGGGATTGTATGTTGAGTATATTTTTCAAGGAATTCCCTGAAGACCTTATTCTTTAGTTTGTAGAGAGGAATATCAGCAGAGATGAGAGAACGGCACAGGTCGATGTTAAACTCAGATCTTACATTCGATGTTGTTGGTTGTGTTAAAAACAATTGTCTCTGCTTGGAATTTAGTTGTTTGTTGGCCTGATGTTTACTAGTTGTAATGTGTTGTTGCACCAGGAACTTTTGTGTAGATGATACTGCACACTGACACAAATTACAAAATAATATTTTATTGTCAGTTGATAAACCATCTTCTTTAAATTCTGAAATGTAACTTGTTAGTTTTGATTTTAAATTGACTGAATGACGTACTTTTGGCATATTTACCGTCTTTATAGTATGATTTACAAAACTGAACCTATGTGTACTCTGACTGGCATTTAACTGTTGAGCTGCACAACTGAAGTCTGTTAAAAATTTTAAATTAAATTAATACAGTTTTGTAACTTACTTTCCCATTGTTGATAGGACTGCTAATTTTCAAATAACTCTGATGTTAAAGGGATTACTGAACATGTGTTTAAATCTCTATTGTTGAAATGTATTTTTAAAAGTTAATGGAATTTTGTTTTGTTTTATTGTTAAACCTAATATAATATGGACTGTTTTATATGAAATATGGAAAATATATGGAAATTAACGAAAATATGTACTAAACTCTAAAATATGGAAAAATATGGAAAATAAAAGTAGGATTTTTCAACCCTACACATTGTGAAACATAAAGATAATGCAAAATATAAATTATATTAGCTTTATAAGTAAATATGTATTTACATATAAATCCTTTCCCTGATGATCATAATATACTGTAAGACTAAATTTTCTGTTGCGAGATGATTTGCCACTATGCAATTGCAGTACTATCAAACTCATAATATAAAATATGTCTCTACTTGCTAACACTGGAAATATTTTTCGTTAAAGAAGTAGCTTTTTTTTTTTCGGCACTGGAGCGAAATTGTTTAAATTATACTGATTTTTTCGTACAGATAAAATTGGTTAAATTGAAATTAATTTAAAATTCAATTATTTCCGAAATAGGCAGGGGACTGAAAATAGGCCTAATTTTGTAATACTGAATATTTCGTTATACTACCATACGTTATAACGATATCTTACTGCAATTAAGTGTTTGGATTCTTCTCATATATTTTGTATTTAATACGGAACTTAAATACACAGTGTCCCAAATTGATGTATACACTCTTTGAAATACTATTTCACAGCAAAGAAATGAGATAGGAATACCATTTTTGCAGTTTACGATTCAGAAGGCAGTGGAAAGCATGGAAACATGTTCATCTGTTTATAAACAAACATGGCGGTGTAATTATCGTTCGATGGACGTAACTGGATACTGAAATGTTATTGGAAAGTGGATAATGTTGTTGAGGTTCAACGACGTTGGAGGGTTGAATTTGGAACACAACCACCAACAAGGTTAACTACGGTATCACAAGAATCCGAGACAAGTATGAAGTCGACGGAACGGTGCAAGATGTGTTGAAAGGGCGGTGCGGAAGAAAGAGAAGTTCCACCGATAACGAGATTGTTGATGCAGTCATGCAGGCTTTTGCACAGTCCCCAAAGAAATCAATGAAACAATGTTCTGTGATATTGGTATCAGCAAATCCAGTGTTCATCGAATTTTGCGAGCTCAAAAATGAAAGCCTTACATTCCGAGACTTGTCCACGCATTAAATGAGGACGACCCAGAGATGGATAGGAGGAAGAGGAAGTGCTACGGAATTTCCGTCTCGATTTCCGGATTTAACCCCTTCAGATTTGTACCTATGAGGAGGCTTAAAGGACACAGTGTACGCCACAAAACCACGAATACTGGAGGAACTGAGAGTTCAGATTGAACATGCCTGTAATAATATTCCATTAGCAACAATCTAGTTGGTATGTCGTTCTGTTGTACGTCGTTGTTGGGAATGTACTGTGGAGAAAGGGGGCCATTTTGAACATGTATGGACTTAAGGAATACAAAACCGCAAAAATCGTATTTCTGTCTCATTTCGTTGCTGAGAATAGTGTTTCAAAATGTGCATACATCAATTTGGGACACTCTGTATAATCTTAGAGGAAGATGGCGTGTACAGATTCAGATTACGAATAACCGTTAGAATGTAGCACACATCAAGAATAGAAGAAAATCCTGTGTAAGGAAAGTACACCGTGACCCGCTCAGAGGGATCGAGAAATATATGATAATTTCAAGTATAAATAATGGTTTTGTAACATAACTTTTTACGTAACTTTATGTAAAAACTCTACGAGTTTCGGAGAATGGAAAATGCAACTCGACGTGTGCGCCTCGAGTTACCCTGCAGACATCTGCGAAGTGTTCTGTAATATTTGTGGAGTGACTAGCGCAGCTGCATTTGTAATTGCGTTGCCTCAGTTCTTCCAAAGAGTCAAATCTATCACGTATACAACACCCTTCACAAAAAAATTCAAAGGGGGTCAGACTGGTGACCTAAATAACCACTTAGCCAGGCAAGGGGAACTCATTTTCCGATCAACCTATCGGGAAAGTTTGCATCCAAGAAGTTATGCATTGCTTCATAGTAATGGGCGAAGCCCCATATTGCTGAAAAACCGACCCTTGGGGGAGGGGGGAGCTGGTCAACAACAAAAGTTCTGCAACATGTCCAGATACACATTCCCTGCGACTGTTGCCTCGATGAAGAAGAATGGTCCAGTGACGAATCCTTTAGGCTTACTTGTATACCTGAATGTCGACAGGCTTGTTTCCTCATTAAACATCGGTACCCATGCGCATGAACGTGTAGCTGTTTTTAAACCATTGTTGCATAAACTTGGACAGTTTCTGCATTTTCTCAGATGTAAAACACAACAATTCCTTTATCTGATTTTAAATGGTGAACATTTATTTCTCGATCCCTCTAAGCGGGACACAGTGTATTTTACGAGGGATATATTGTAAACGTATTAGTGACAATTATTTGTTTTTTTTATTCTCACTTTGTCGTTCTGCATTCCTCCATATTAATATCATTCGCTGATGAGTTTTCGTCTACAGAATTTTTACTCGTCTTTGTAATTATCTGTTCGGCACCAGCTAATTAATTAACTTCGTACCTCCTGTCAGTTCTATCGAAATTCCTGCATACCAATTTCAACACACACACACACTAGCGTCTTTAGGAAAGTTGAAAGAAGTTTGCAACCACTACTTACAATAAAGACAATCGTGTGCGCACACAACTGCAATGCGGTGCTGTGTGAACCCGCCTTGGAGGCAGCAGCAGGTTTTGTGCAACTCAGGCAGTTTTATAGGGCGTTAAAGTCGGCATGTTGAAAGGAGTTTCGCTGATTGAATAAAATAAAAATTTAAAAGAAAGAAGGAAAGAAATAAATTTAGGGAAGAAGGGGGAAAGGATAAAAAAAGAGAAGTTTAAAGAATCTCGGACAATAAAGTGGGAGTGCATATTTGTCATGCAGACGAACACGGGGTCGACCCGTGTTATGCTCGAACCTTTCAAGAGGTAATTCCCAGAGAACGACGATTGTTAATTTGCAATATGTTATCCCACATCCTCGCTGGCGACATCGACAGTCATTTCGCGCACGCTTCCGTCTTCATGAGGACTAATTGTTATGTACATTCCTCCCTCTGCGATCCCATTTTTTTTCAGGGAAATGAAGGCTAATTTTTCTTCATATTTATGTCGAGAGTGTTCAATGACTACCATAACCTTTCACTATTTGTACTGAAAATTTTCAAACAGATCTCAGGAAGACGATTCTTACGTGTGAGCAGTTCTTAATTCGATTTTCATGATTGTAAATAATTATTTCGTTTTGGAGTTATTTTTATTTGTAAATAATTGTTACGTATTTGTTTTTATTACTTTCGTATAATATTGAAAAGTGGACATTTTACGTCCTTTCATACTAGTCTATGTTATTACGTGAAAATATTGACTTTTTTCTGACTATTTTATTCTTACTCTTCAATCCAAAGACTTGAAAAATTGCTTGCTCAGCCTGCACGGTGAATCTAACCATCCCTTTTGCGGCCCATCTTACTTACTTACAGAGTGTGTGAATCCAAGAGAAAGTTTTGAAAAGCGTTTATAATGCATTCTTTGGATGTGTTTCTTCTTTGTATTTTTATGTAATGTGTTTTTGATTCCAGTCTTGTCTGATTCTTTCGTTGTTTACTTGCGTAATTCACGGACTCGGAATTCTCCAATAAAATTAAGGACAGATGCATATCTTCGTATAGTTTACAAAGTAATTACAATCAAATCTCTCTATAACGATTATCGTTATAACTATAAATTCCTCTCTGTGATTAAAAATATAGTTCCCGGCATAAAATGTATTCCTTCAATGTAAAAATTCTCCCGATATAACGATACCTCGAGGCCGTTTTGGAACGAGAAAATCCCGTCACCATCCGGGATCGAACCCCGGACCTTCTAGATTGTAAATAGTTGCTGTACCTATCCGGCCGCCATAAATGTGTAGTATTTTTCTTAAATATTCGTGCAATGAGAAATAATACATTAGGGTTAAATTTAACACTTTTATACTTAATATACTCTTCAAAATTAAAAAAAAATAAGTAATAATTGTGTACAGAATGACCCAAAAGTCCCACCCTATAGGCTGGATTACAATATTTGTTCAATGTGATGACCATCATTATTCGCCCGTAAGTGGTAAGATGCGGGTCACAAAGTCCGAAGAAAAAAAACTGCAATCAGAAGAAATTCGCTTACGCAGAAACTGTTTGTCTCTGATTTTCACACTGTACACTTTTGCGTTGAGGTATTCCCAAGCAGACGGAAGTTCTGACGACAGTTATCGTAAACGACTTATGGTGAGGAACTTTTGTGCCATTCTATAGTTGCTAGAATAAAATACGAAAATACTGCTTTCCAACAGTACCACAAGAGTCTTTGGTTTGACTTGAAGTTTTTCTATGGTGAACTACGATTTAATTCTAAATCACTGACACCAGTTTCATCAGACATTGCTCTCAGGACGTTATCATTTTATTATTAAAATTCTCGCGAAATAAGCATATATGTTAATGGTGATTCAGGTAACTAATCGACTACTTATTTCTTCACTTATAGAAGTCTAACAACTTCTTGCGCATCCTGTAAGTTACTTCTTACTATGTCTTTCACGTAATTGTGAACACGTTGATGCCGTGTAAGAGGGAAAGGAATCTGACACACAATTTTTGTTCTCCACGCGCAGTGTGTATGAGAGACTCGGTAATCGTGACAATATCGTCTGGGTTTCTGCTTCGCATGAAGATAGTTAACAGTTCTCATTTAATTTTGTGGGCGCTTTGTTAACACATTCACCGCTGCATCTCTGGAATACAAGGACTCGATCCTTCCTATTTCGAAACTCAGCATGCAAATCGAGCATTTGCAGTCGTTTTGAAGGCAGTTTTCTGTTACGTCAAAAGTTATGTTGCTTCAAATTACAATTTTTTTGTGTACGATGTTTCGTGTAATATACAGGGACATCATTTTATTTTTACTTCAAGTTTTATTGTACCTGAGTTTTTGAATGTACTTCACTCCCACCCCTACTACTATTGAAGTTCCAACTCCACACAGAACCAAGACCGCAGATAGTAAGCAGTACTGAGTTACTGAGTATAGTACGTTCCAGAAATATGTTCGCGTTTTCCAGTGACGAAAGAGCTTTCAATATTGAATCATATTTTCGCATAGGTACTGTCCGTTTGCCTACGTCGCATCCCGATTTCCCCCACCTGCTTCTGCTCGCCCCTCTGTAAAAGCTGGGCTGTTTTAGCTCTTTTCTGAAAACATTAATTTCTGTTAGGAATTGGACGTTTACGTAATATTATACAGCTGTTTAATTTAACTTAAATAATAGGGCCTCGTTACGTAATTAACTGTCACGCGATTTCCTCCCTTTCTACAATCCTGCGGCATAACCACTTGGATGGACAGTAGATAGCATGTCTGAGTAATTTTATATTTTCGGGTCGGGCAGAAGTGAAGATTAAATTTACAGTACGTAGAGTAGGTACAGAACATGAGTTACTAGTACGAAGGACGAAATTGGCAATTGGAATTAGATGCAATAGTCTATAGTGCGATAATATGCACAAAAGAACTGAAGCCTGTATCGAAATGAACGGCCACCATTTTCAAAATTGTGTTTAAATATTCATGTTATGATTATTTTTCAATTTAACTTATATATTGTACGCTAATGTGCTGTAGACAGTATAACATACATTGCATAATGAATACGTTCGTATGGATAACTCACTTCGTGAGTAAAACACCTATTCTTAATACAGTACTGTACTTTGATTAAAGAAAAACCTAATGAAAATTATCAAACTCAAAATCGCGATATTTCCTAGTTTACGTAAATGGATGAACTACTTTTCTTCCTTCCTATACCTAGTAGAGTGATTTGTGTTTTACGCCAGTATCATCGAACTCCAGTCGTGGAGGGGGGGGGGGAGCAAGCGGTGTTTCCGGTTCTCTAAAGGTATAGACAGGTTAATATTAAAAATGTTAGTAAAAATAAAATGATGTCTCTGTATAATATTATAGTTGTTACTTCAAATTGGATGTTGGGGTGCGGATTTAAATAAAAACGTTTTGTAACGAATTGTTTTCGGAAAATTATTTAGCTATTTTTCAGAATATAAGTGACAGTTGTGGTAAATAAAGATAATATTATTTTATATGATTTAGTGCATAAAACGGGCCATCACTGGATACTTCTCAGATTCAAAAGTTCACTTTATTTCATGCACAGTAAAAAGAGTTCATTACTTATTTTATATAGAGATTTTAAGGGAACTCCTCTGGAAAAAATGAAAATTTTACAAAATATTTTTATTCACTATTTCACGTTTTTAGAATGTATATTTTCATACTCCAAATGGATTCAGTTCAATTCTGATTACAAATATGTTTAACTTTTTTTAATTAAAGAAGAAGAGCTGTCAAAATTATTTTTTCATCAAATAATTCTTTTTTGCGAATTTCTGATTACAAATATAGTAACATTTTGATCTAAAGTTGGCTCCCTGGAGTTACTAGATGAATGTAGCGAAGGAGAATTTTAGTAGGTAGGCCTATGTGTTACATAAATATTCATTTTACTTTCAAACACATTTTTCCGTAAGTTTATTTTTCTTGATTCAACACCAACTTTATTATGCCAAATATTAATCAATCTGGATGAAATTCTTACTGCAAGTATTTATGAGGTAGCCGCATATTTCTATGCATTTATTTTGTAAGAAATGCTGCTAGTTTATTTTATTAATATATTTTTTTCATGAATAATAGAAAAATAGCATTTCAAAATTTCAAAAACGTTTTTAAAAGTGAATAAATGAGATATTTCATAAAATGAATGCATAGACATTTTTCTCTGTGTCTTGTGAATGTAACTAAGAAAACGGAAACTCAAAAATTGAGATCTTCTACTGAAAAGTTGGGTTTGAAAATATTAAAAAGAAAAAGAAATAAAAAATCAAAAGCCAAAAACATTTGGAAGTTCAAAATTTGGATTTTGTTAGTCCTTTACATGGTAAATATGCTCTCAAAATTGGGTAGAAAAATGATTAGAAAGAAAGTTAGCATTTTTAGTGGAGTTTTCTCTTAAGAAACTAAAGCATAATTGCAAAATATAAAATTGAATGAGAGGGTTTTGGACAAAATTTCAGACACGTCAAACCTTGTATTTAGGAAGGAATATTGTTATTGGAACAAAATATATTTTTCGACTTTTGTTATGCGAGTTATATCATTGAGAACAATTTTAAATGACACCTTATAGTTTTCAGTGTCATATGAAAGAGTACATTTTTATGCAGTGCTTCATTTATTTTATACAGAAGGACTATGATTATGGTTGCTATGGTAACAATTTTTGTTGATACATTTTGTTGAATTCTGAAACCATTACTAATTAAAAAATCTACCCGTATTCGTTTATATAAAATAATGGCTAGATAAGTCCTCTGTTACGGGAGCGAAGCATGGACTCTCAGGAAAAGGAACGAAAGCAGATTAACAACATGTGAGATGAGATTCATGCGCCGAACGGCTGGCTACATCAAATGGAACCGGAAGAAAAATGGAGATGTGCCACAAGAACTTTCATATCACTAGTTCTAGATTACATCTAGAACTGAAAGGAGAATAGACTCATCTAGGTTCTCTAATGCAATAATAAAAATCGTCCATTGGGACGCCCAATGAAAAGATGGCACGAAAATCACCTACTGAGGCTGTAATAGTTCTTTTAGGACTACTACTTGACAGGATGATGACGATGACGACGAGATCACGATGACGATTATAATATTTTACATCTTGATTACACAACTTTTAATACTATATCACTTTGGAAAACGGTTGTTGCTGGTCTTGGAGCCTTTTGTTTTGTTTCCTGTGGGGGTGTGTTTCTGTAGTGTAATGTGGAGTCAAGGAGTGTGTGTGTTCTGAAATTGAGCTGTATGTTAAGAATTTTTTTTGGATGTGTTTTTGTGTGTTTGTAACACCAGCAACAACCAGTTATAATGATGGCCATTAGCAGGCCGAAATATGTTAACAAGGTAACATAAAATTTAACAGGTGAAAGATATATAATTCGTTGTCCAATATATTTTGTTAGTCCCTATGTTATAAAAACAGTCTTATTAATTAAACCATCATAATACAAAACGTTCTTTAACAGATAATGAGTGAAATGAGGTCCTGAAGATGGTAGGATTTTGTGACAGAAGACGTACACAACAAGAGGTAGATATATGCGCATCTTTTACCGAAACTGATCCAGATCGGCCAGCTATTTCTCTGTCAACTGTGAGTATAAATTAGGCTAAATTATGTTTTATTTAACGACGTTCGCAATTGCCGAAGTTATATCAGCGTCGCGGTATGCCGGAATTTGGTCCCGCAGGAGTTCTTTTACATGCCAATAATTCTACTGACATGAGCCTGTCGCATTTAAGCATACTTAAATGCCATTGACCTGAACGGAATCGAACCGGCAACCTCGGGTACAAAAGGCCAGCACTCTACCGACTGCGCCATCAAGAACGACCTGTAAGTAGAATAGAAGAGAAATCCAGAGAATATAACCTGTTACCTTTTTTTTTTATCACAGTCGTCTTCCATTAAATCCTGCAAGTGTCAGACTTCTTAAGGGATATATTTAGGAGATCTATTGCGTAATATTTTCCAGGCAGTTTCTTTCAAGATTTGTAATGTAGATTTTATTTTACGGAGAGACAAATATGGTTCCTCTTAGGACATCGGTCAAAGGTAAAGTTTCAAATCGTTGTCAGTGAAAGGTATGCTACATATTTTTATGTCTCTGACATACCAATTTTCTCTGAATTTCTTTTCTGTTCTGCTTACAATTGACTGAGAAATAGGCTGCCAATTTGTATGAGTTTAAAATATTTCTTGTTGTGTTCGTCTTCTGTCACTAATCATATCATCATCAGGATCTCAGTTATCTCATTTTCTGCTAAAACATCTTATTTTACGCTGATAATAACAATAATATTGTTACCAGAATATGAAAAACCACTGTGATTTTGTATCAAATAAATGAATCATTGCCTAAAAGATATAGGCTACTCTTTCAGAGTATACTTAAAAAAACTATATTGTGCTATTTAAATTGTTCTCAAAGACGTTACGATTCGCACAATAGTCGCAAGAATATTTTGCTTCCATAGACGTGTCTGAGATGTTTTTCCAAAATTATCTCCTTCAATTTAAAATGTAATTATGGTAAAGGTTGGTAAATTGTGATACGAGTAATATTATGATAGTTCTTTTTGAATATGTATTACAAACTTACTGAGCGAGAGGAAGATCGGTTTCTTGCGTCAAAGTATTAAGGGAATGTTCGTGGACAAGTTTCTGCACAAAACCGGTCCTACTCTCACTCAGTAAAATTGTAATAAGTTCTCAAAAAGAACTATCGCAATATTACTCGTATCACAATATTACCAACCTTTACCCTATATGTTACTTTTGAAAAAAAAAAAACCTGTGTAGCAAAGTGTTATAAAATGTTTTATCTCGATCTTTACAGCATTTAATGCTTAAATTGTAGATAATGAATTCATACATTGGTTATGCAAAACAATACCGTACACTTCAGTAATCTTTTAGCTTCATATATATACTTTACAGCAGTTAGTCCGATACCATAGTACCTATTCGAGAAACACTATATTTCAACACCGTTACAAGCTCCTTCAGGTTGACCACAATCTTTTCAATCACTCAGTATACATACAGTATATTACGTGCAGGTTTGCCAGACGTCCTGGATTTCCCAAGATTGTTCTGAATTTTAATAATGTGTCCTGGATTGAGTTATATTTGTCCCGGAATCTAAAAAAAAAAAATGAAAAAATACTTATATAGACCTATATTCTTTTTCGCTCATTTCTATAAATTGTTTTTAAAATTTCTTCTTCATATTTTCAAGACCCTGTCCAACCTATGTTCAATGTCGCCATCAGTGCCGCCTGGCGCTTTCTATCCAGTTGTATTGAAATAAAAACGATAATACTATAAACTTCTGTAGTATGTATTAGATATTATACAGGGTCTTTCATAAGTAACGAGTCTATCGAAAAAATTAACTATTTTGGATAATTTTTTGAAATGATGTTCATCTTCACGAGAAAGAACCCTTCCCAGTGCCGTACAGTCGATTTGAAAACAAACACCCGCTCCCCTCGCCGTCAGAGCTATTAAACAAAAGAATGGTTAGTGTTTTAAACCTTTATTAAAACACATACATGTAAAAACAGTTTCAATTGTTGACAAATTTTGGTGTACAATTTTCAAAATGTCTTCCGTTCTGCTGAATGCACAAAAGTAAGCGACGTATCAACTCTTCATGGACTCTGGTGAGCATGTCAGGCGTAGCTAACCATTTGTATCGTGTGTTCGATTCGTTCCACTAATTCAGGAATGGTGCATGGTTAGTCGCATAGCACGATCCTTGATGAATCCCCAGAAAAAGAAGTTCAAAGTAGTCAAATCAGGTGGTCGCGGAGGCCAACGGATTGGGCCTGTGTGACAGATCCACCTGCCTGGAAACACTTCGTATACTGAATAAACGCTTAATTTGAGCAACACTCTTTCCAAGTTGAAACCAGGCAGCCATTTTTTTCTGTAATAACGTTAAGCGGCTGCGTTGCATTTTATCATTTAAGTCTATCACAACAATGTGATAAGCCCTTATCCTTGACGTATAGAAGGCCATGCTCCAGGTATTTTAAATCCTTGGTGTATAGAAGGCCATGCTCCACATCATTTTAAGTCTGCATCAAATGCACATTACACATGGGTAAGTAGCTTCCTCTGGCGGCGGGAGGAGGGAGTGTTTGTTTCCAAATCGACTGTGCGGCATCGGGAAGAGTTCTTTCTCGTGAGGATGAACATCATTTCAAAAAATTGTCCAAAATAGTTTATTTTTCCATAGACTCGTTACTTATTAAAGACTCTGTACATTATCTTCATTTTTCATCTCTTTAGAAGTTGATTTATTATAGATAGGATCTAAACACTGTATCATACTTTTTTCAGATCTTATAATTCAAAGGAAATTTCATAATCTAGGAAAAATGTAATAAAATTAAAAATTTAGGTCCTCCATAATTCGTTGAAATGTATAAAACGAATAAAATCAGTTGTATTGCAAATTGAATTAACTAAAATGTGTAGTCACGCAAAGGGGGAATGCAGTATCATCATCTGTCCTGGATTCGTTATGAGAGAACCTGCAACCCCGGTTATGTGTAAAGAAGAAGTAACATTCATTACTTACGAAATGAACGCAATATATATGTTAAAATAGCAATAAGTTTACAATTTTTAATATATTCTCAAATCACGGAAAGGAATACTGAATTTTTAGCGAATAAATATTATAATTTCTCATGTTTTCTTGGAACACATAAGCTAATGTTGTTAAACAATAATACATTTTTTAAATACGCTGAATAGAGAAAAAACATCATGATATTGTCAAAAAGCGTAAAGTGTGCCACACGACACCGATTTTTTTAAAATAATGATTGTTAAAGTTATTGCAAACAATTCTGTGACATATGAAGTAAGGACTTGAATTTACATTCTTCAATTTAAGTTTCCCATTTTACAAAGCCAGTTCTTAATTTATGACACGAACTTAAGGACAAAGTATTATGGCGTTGCTTCATATAAATTTTGACATTATCATAGAAATACGCATTCTCAGCATACCTGATGTTCAAAAATTGATGTTTGAGTTTCGTAAACATTACATGAAATTATAGCGAGAATATTTTGTACATCTGCAGTGTATATATTAGCGAATCTATATTGATCTTTTACATGCGTTTACGTACAAATCCACTTAAGTACCGAGAAAATAGAAATGTTTATAATATACGAAGGGATGTTTCTTGTTAATTTGTCAAAAAATAAGAGAATACATCAATATCATAAATAGGAATATAATACAGTATATTTATTTATTTATTTTATTTATTTATTCATTTGTTGTTGAACATAACAGGCAAAGCCCAATTACAATGTTCACGACAAACAAATTACTTTATAAAACATAAACAAGGAAAAGGAAACATACACTTATTAAAAACTGAAACAAAAGAGAAATAAGAGAAAGAAAAAAAAAAGATAAATTGAAATAAGGTGTGAAAGTAGCTTCAAATTAACTAACAACAATATTCTGTAAAATATAACAAATAATTCTGTATCTAGAGAAATTCATATTGAAAATATCAACATTCGGATGAGGATGTAATATATTGTATAACTGTAACATTTGGAAAACTGGGGAATTTTTGTGGGATTCAGTATTTATATTAATAAAGTCCGATATATTACCTTCGTTCATTCATATTGTTCGTCCCAGGGCAGGTTTTTTACTGCAAACTCAGCTTTGTCCAATCTTTCCTATTTTCCGCGTTCCTCTCAAGTCTCCGCATAAAGAAGTGTGTGTAGTATTTGTGGACCTGGAAAAGGCTTTTGACAGAGTGAAATGGAATCAATTTATGGGAATCCTGAAGAAAAGAGTGTGGATTGAAAAGAGAGGAGGCTATTCTGTAACCTTCATATGAGAGTCGGTCAGGATAATAGACTTTCACCGATTGACTTCGTGATTAAAAAAAATCTTTTTGTGCATATAATTCTGAAAATGACAATTCATCTTTCTATTTGGGTGCATAGTGAGGAATGTCATCTGACTAGGTCCCTATATATTTTGAAAGAGATTGAAAAAGAGTATAAGCTATAAAAGAGATGTTATTCACAACGTGATAGAGAAACGGAGTTGTTCGAAACACGTAAGACGTGAAATAAGATAGAATACTTCATCTTCATGATATGGATTTCTTATTCGTATGATGACGTAGCTACACGTAATATTCCAGTTTTGAACTGACCAGTGCAAAATAAACTAACAATGAATCAGTTGCAGAGAAAAATAAGTTATAGACTACAGTATAAGAAGCAGAAGTTAAAGAAACCGCCTTTCGTTTTAAATTTTATAACCGTCATTCATTACAAGATTCTGATCTGCATATATTTTCTTACCATGATCATCATACGCAATCTGTGTATGAGCACGCACAAAGGAACATAGTAGAGTAAATTACAGCATTAGGATGCTTTCATCACAGCCATAACCCGAGAAAGTAGTTCAGAAAGTGTAACAATCTCACACTGTGGGTATAATTAAATAGAAGCACACGGAACACTTGCTGAAAAGCCATAAAATGGAGTGAGAGCAATTTGTATACACAATGTAAGACAGCATCTCTGCGAGGCAAAAGCCGATCTGAGGGAGAGACCAGTCCCTATAATATGTTCATCTCTTGGAGTCCGCGTCTTGAGGTCACAGCACCATTAACATCTCTGTCCATCCCGACCTGTCATGTCTCCCTGGTCCACATGGAAATATTTCACCAAGCGCCATCACTTCTATCAAAACAAGTTTGGGCTCTGATGTTCCATATAGAGTATTTTTTATTATTCTCTCGAGGTGTCTCGTGCTTTTTATAAGCCCTCTTAATAAAACGGCAAGAGGCGTACAAGACACGGGTCTCTAGTTTGTACTACACGGTATTGCGCATCTATTAGCATATTAAATAGAGTTGTTCCTTGTAAACACAAACCTATCGGGTTTTATTACACTCTTTTCCTATGTTTTGTTCTGCTCGACTTCAAAAAAGTTCGGCTCAGGGCTGACGTGTACTGTTTCGTAAGTATATAATGTTATTACAACAGCCCCGGCCTTCTTGATCTCCAGAAACAATTAGAAAATGAGTGAATCATTACGGTATTGCTCATAGAGTTATGTAATGATCATAGAAATTTCCTTGAACCATAGTTGAAGTTTGTATGACAGAGAATATAAGGACATCCCTACGATTACATTGAACAACAAGAATTTTGCCCCGACTTAAAACAATGTGTCCCTTATGTTTTGATGTGCACTGAATCCGAAAATGCATCTCTTTCCTTCGTATCACGTAAGGTTTTTAAGATATACTATGATTTCATTTTTCGAACAGGAAAAATCTGGTGCGGGTTGGGGGTATAAACCAAAACAAAAGCTAATGCATTTTACGAGTTCATGACTTATTTCCGGTTTTCATGGTTGTTGGCATGTTTTTTTTGTACTTCTAATAAATAAACGGATATTGGTCCCTTCTATTAAGTAAGTAAATTTCAGAACAGTTCAAAGTGAGGTCTATGCAATGAACAAACAAGGGTGTTGCATTCAGTATTTAAAGGAAAAATTTACCAGTTTGAGTGAAGGCAAATTAAAAGAGGGCATTTTCATCGGTCCAGAAATTCACAGTTATGGCTGACCCTTTGTTTGAGGAAAAACTTTTCGTCACGGAAAGAATGGCATGGCGCGCTTTCAAAGATGTTTCCTCAAATTTTCTTGGAAATTCTAGGGCAGAGAACTACATAGAACTTGTTGTGAAAACGATGTTAAGTGTATATGATAAAATGGAGTAATATTTCTCTCAAAATACACTTTTTACATTCTCATTTGGATTTCTTTCCTCCTAAATTTGGATCGGTAAGCGACGAGTATTGCATGGGGAAAGATTTCATCAAGAAATATCTGAAATGGAAAGGCGATATAAAGGAAGATCATCATCCATCATGCTTACTGACTATTGTTGGTTCCTTGTAAAATACAGTTTCGGGTCTAGTTATAAATAGAAGTCATTCAGAAAATTATTTAAAATGTAAGTTCAAATTCCGAGATTTTTCTCATTATACGCATGAAATATTTTTATTGTTGTATTTTAAACTATGGAACATAATTTTTGTATCCAGTACACATTTTTCAAGTACTATGAGGAATTTTGAATCCCTAGTGTGTTGTAATTTTATCAATAGAAGTGAAAAATTAAAAACAAGGAAGTTTTGTCATTAAAAAATTCAATTCATTATCCCCGGAAAATGATACGTGATGGGGCAATTTGGATTTTAAATTCAAATTTAGGCCACACATATTAGTAATATTCACCTATTTTTATCTCGGAGCAAGACAAAAAGTAAAAATTTGTTGTTCAGTGTATATGTAATGCCTATACAGGGTGTATATGTAATGCCTATACAGGGATTAGGATGATGGAATTAATATAGATAAAAAAAATTGGCCGCCGCTGTGGTGTAGTGAAGGAGTTCCCAACCGGTGTGTCGCGCAGCTCCATGGAGTGTGTCGCGAAATTTTGGATTTGAAAAATAAATTTTATGCCATCCAGAAAGTCTCTTTAAAACGCATTTTTTATTTGCAACGGAGTCTTTGATATGGTACATTTTATTTTGAGACAGACTTTACCAATGAAACGTGAACAGCTGCAACAATACTCAGTTCAGTTTTTCAACCATAAGCCTACGTATAAAGAAACTCTGTGCAACTCACCAACCTCAGAATTCACATTAATTTAAATAGGCGAGTTTTCAAAAACGATAATCTTTGATCGGACATACAGCATAGATAGTTGGGATTTTTGACACATACCTTTGTTTTTTTATGCCACTCTAGTTGCTGCTTGTTCTTATAGAACTTTAGATTGCGTATTAACATCGACATATGTATATCACTACATAGAGGTTGTTATCAATGCTTTTTTTCTGGCGGAACGCGCTGGAAGTATGTTTTTAATATAATTCTTTTTTTATTCCGCTTCTTATTTGGACGAAAAGGAGGTTAAGAACGACAAATTTCCGTGCAGTCAACAGTAATCATTTCCCTGTCCGCTATAAAATATTCTACACAGAGTTCTATCACCTTTTTCTACAGAAAAATGTACTAGTTATTTCTACTACTATTATTATTATTATTATTATTATTATTATTATTATTATTATTATTATTATTATTACTATTATTATTATTATTACTATTACTATTATTACTATTACTATTAATAAAATCAAATAAGTGTGTCGCGATATCGTGGACGTTCAGTAAAGTGTGTCGTCAGTCAAAAAAGGTTGGGAACCACTGGTCTAGTGGCTACAGCGCTGGATTTGTAATCGTGTGGGCCCGGGTTAGACGTACCCCCGATTTATAACTTGGTAGGCCAAACCAGTGGTTCAGGTAGCATACGAGTTTTCTCCGGGAGCTCCGATTCCCCTGTGACATCCCAACAAATCTCCATCATCTCTTCTCGTCGAGAGTTTAGCGTAGACTAGCCTACTATGACGCACCCTGAGCAATGATTCTTTCGCTAAATTTGTCTACACAGATTTGGTGTGAGATTTAAGCGTGTCTCATGAGCGAAATGAGGTAAGATATGTATAAGAGTCAATCCAATAACAAATGACAAACGACCTTGTATGAACACAATTGATATGTTTTTGAATTTGTGTTTGGACTATTGTATTGAGCAGTATTGAGTATGCAAGTGTTCGATTTAACCCTAACTTAACGTCTCCCATTGAACGAACATTAGTAAAATCGCGAAATATTTAGAGCTTAAGAAGTTTCTCTTCTGTCGCGCGTAGAGGCTGCACATTAATTTTTTGTGTTATTTTCCAAAACCCATCGGATTGCGAGCATCCTCAATGATTACTTAATGGGGTAATATTATTCTCAGCGGATTATTGCTTGAGTACGTCTTGTAACAGATATAAGTCACTTATAACAACACAAACATGAGCACTACACAAACATTCAGAACATACACATTGACATCACATACCTAGAACAAACTCTTGGCAGAGTCTGTAAACGAACGCGAGATCTTTTAGTTATTAGCCAGCTTTGCTAAACTTTGAACAGATAAGTTGACCTGTTGTTGTTTAGTCAACTGTCCGAAGACAGGTCTGAACCTCACACGTGATACCAAGAAGGCACCACTTATGAGGCAAGTAGGCCAGGAGATAATGGGGTAGGGTAGCAGTTCCTGTCATAGTATTAAATTAGTATAAAACCTTAACGAAAGTGATTGAAGTATCACGCATACTTAATACGAGTAACATTGAAAATAAGCAATGTTAAGCCAAGTATCACACATCAGCTCTAGCCCAATTAGAGGAGAGCCGTGATACAAAAATTAACGGTAAATAAATTGAAACATAAAGGAAGAAATGAATGAATGAGTGAATGAATGAATTAATTAAAAGATCTAAACCGATTGTTGCGGTGTAAAATTAAATCAGGTTACAATCTGGAATTTTCTCATGAAATTTCGGTCAGTATACGAGACCGGTGCCCACCCAGCAACCAGCTTCGTGATGAATTTGGGGAGCTATGATAGATAACGAAATCCGGTTAAGAAAACACCAGCTATAAGCCCTAACGGTTGAGGGATCATAGCGCTAACCACCAGATACCTCTATTCTGGTTGGATGATCGTTCACCTCTGCTGAGGAATGTGGACTTGAGACAGCAGCCGACTGGCAGGTTTAACGAATTGTCGCATCTGGGATAATTATTATTATTATTATTATTATTATTATTATTATTATTATTATTATTATTACTGGTCAACAGTGACGTGGTTAAATGTACAATTCCTGCTGCTTCTTATTTAATTTCATCTGCTGATTCCAAAAATGAAGTCAGAATTTTTCTACCACCCACCATTATTTTGTAATTTTAGAAAAAAATTGATTTATATTTATTTCTGTATACAGTCCTCAATGTGCTAATGGAAAGAAATTATTATTTCAAATATTTTATTTTATTGCTCTAACAATTTACCTATAACTTTAGATCATTGTTGCCTGTGAAGTCAGAATTCATAAAAATGAATTTTATTCCTCATTAGACTGTGAGAGTTAGTATTCATTCTCAGTTGAGTTGGAACTGACATTCACGAAACAAGTTTCATAACCCATGTTTTCTTTGTCCTAATTTTAAGTGTGTTAAAGTATCTTATAAAGTGAAACATACCTCAAAATACTGTATAAATATCACATAAACAATTTTTGTTGCGTTTGTGATTAGTTAACTTTGAATTTTGCTACACTAATTAAAAGAGCTTACGAATGTTATTTTGATTGCAAAATAGATGAGAACTTGAGCTGGGCCCCTGAAATCTGTTGTGCTCTATGTGATTCTATTAACTGGTTGGCTGAAAGAATCCCGTCATATGGCTTTTCCAGTTCCAATGATATGCCGGGAACCTAAGGATCATTCAACAGACTGTTACTTTCTAGGATCACAGATCAGAAGATTACAGAGAACTTCTCAGAGAGCTGATTCAGAACTATAACGTGATGAGGTGTCATATCTCTCAAAATAACTTCTTGAATTCTCATTTATTATTTTTTTTCCTTAAAACCTTCGGAGACTGAGCGACGAACATGGGGAGTGTTTTCATTACAATTTTTCTGAAATGTAAAGGCGCTACTAGGAAAAATGGAGCACAAATTTTCTGTCAGACTACTGCTGGACACTCAAAAGAGATGTTTCTCAAGCGAAGTATAGGCCTACCTAAAATCTATTTCACATAGGCCTACAATTTAGGTAAGTAAATATGATTTTAGGTAAAATATTACGCGGTATTAATACTAAAAAAGTTTGAATTACATTCCATATAATTATTCAAAAACCCTGGGTGATAGAAAAATTTTGAAAACAGATTTGAAATAAGCACGAAAAATACTATAAGAATCACCCATTGTTTACCTTTCAACAAAAAATATAATTAATTTTGTTGACTAGTTTTATTATTATTATTATTATTATTATTATTATTATTATTATTATTATTATTAAATGTGTCTCATTGAAACTTACAGTAGAGTCCCTATAGGCCAGTTTCTATCTGATGCTTTTCCAATTCACTACGGGCTAAAGCAAGCAGTAGCACTATCACCTTTACTTTTAACTTCGCTCTAGAATATGCCATTAGGAAAGTCTAGGATAACAGACAGGGTTTGGAATTGAACGGGTTACATCAGCTTCTAGTCTGTGCTGATGACGTGAATATGTTAGGAGAAAAATCCACAAACGGTTAGAGAAAACACGGAAATTTTATTTGAAGCAAGTAAAGAGTTAGGTGTGGAAGTAAATCCCGAAAAGACAAAGCATATGATCATGTCTCGTGACCAGAATGTTGTACGAAATGAAAACATAAAAATTGGAGATTTATCCTTCGAAGAGTTGGAGAAATTCAAATATCTTGGAGCAATAATAACAAATATAAATGGCACTCGGGACGAAATTAAACACAATAAATATGGGAAATGCTTGTTATTACCCAGTTGAGAAGCTTTTGTCATCTAGTCTGCTGTTAAAAAATTTGAAAGTTAGAATTTATAAAACAGTTACATACCGGTTGCTCTGTATGATTGTGAAACTTGGACTCTCACTTTGAGAGAGGAACAGAGTTTAAGGTTCTTCGAGAATACGATACTTGGGAAAATATTGAGGGTAGGAGGAATGAAGTTACAGAAGAATGGAGAAAGTTACACAACGCAGAACTACACACATTTATTCTTCACTTCACATAGGCTAAATAGGAACATTAAATCCAGAGATGGGTATGGCATGTAGCACGTATGGGTGAATCCAAAAATGCATTTAGAGTGTTAGTTGGGAGGCCGGAGGAAAAAAAACCTTTGGGGAGGCCGAGACGTAGATGGGAGGATAATATTAAAATGGATTTGAGGGAGGTGGGATATGATGATAGACAGTGTATTAATCTTGCACAGGATAGGGACCGATGGCGGGCTTATGTGAGGGCGGCAATGAACCTCCGGGTTCCTTAAAAGCCATTTGTAAGTTATTATTATTATTATTATTATTATTATTATTATTATTATAAGCATAAGGATAGCGCAAATACTGTAAGCAGCATGTTAAAGCTCTCTGTTTAATTGTGAAAGAACATACGAGGAACACCTGGCCAACTGATATCAGGTTGCTCGCATTGTAAACAATATAACCGAGTAAATAAATTCAATTAAGGAAAATGAGAATAGTTGGAGAAAGCTGCTGAATTAACTTTATATCGATCCTTTCGTTTTATTATCCTCCATTATGAATTCAGTCGTTATAAATCGACCGCTGTAAACTAGCAATAAATCTGCGGCACCTCGAGCGAGTGAGTGAGGGAAAGAAATGGAGAAGATTTTCATCCTATTAGAGCAAAATATCCATTAGACTTCCTTATTCTATTAGTTTACGTGTGAATAAACTTACGGAACGCACTGTATAAAATGCCTTCTATAGTTGATAGATAAATATTGGAACATTTTTACGATTGGAAACCACGTCCCACATTTCCATACAAGAACTTAATTAAAGGCCTCATCAGCATAAAATTTCCAGTAATGAAAGACTTGATTTCAGAAACATTAGAATGTCGGAAGACTCTTTGGATATGCTTTGTTCCTAAATTTTCAGCGATGTATCTTTTCAGGAAAGTGCAGTTTTGATTTTTATCTCTCCCAACTGCCGTCATTTACGTAATTACTGCTATTCACTTCCTGCATAAACGTAAGAATTAATAACCCTTTAAATAAATATATAAACTGCAATAAAACCTGTGATGGCATGCCAAGATATTTGATTAGCTTAGTTCTGGTGGGCCTTTATCAGAATAATAATAAAAAGATTTTGTTTGTTTAGATATACCAAACAGTTAAGGTGCTAAACTTTTTTCTCTCGCCCTTTTTTAGTGTTGTTTTATTCCTGATAGCCCAATAAATAGGCTTATTCGCGAATTATATTTGTTTTATCACTTGATGGGGCCATCGTCTTCGGTTTCACTTTGAAAGGTAACACTGGTGAGCGGTCATGGGGTTCATCCCGCATACATTACGTCTAAGTGGGCCAATTAAGAGCTCGAAATTAGCTTTACAGCACGTGAACAGTTGCCTGGATATCACTCACTGCTTCTTTAATGACTGGCACCTCCAAATTAATGAGGCTCTGTATCAGCTTCTTGATCTCTATTGGGTCAAATTATAAAGACTTATTAAAAAGAAAGTTTTTCTGGTGACTCTGCACAAAACTACAAAGGCTTCTGTGTGACGTGTGAACCTATTGAATTGGAATTTGTGTTGATATGTAATTTTCTGTTTGGCTGTCAACTTATAAAAATAAGGATGCAGCATATTATATAAAAATATAGAACATCTCTACGTAAATATGTTAGGTGAAAATCCATAAACTATTAGGAAAAACGCGAAAATTTTACTTGAAGCAAGTAAAGAGACAGGTTCGGAAGTAAATCCCGAAAAGATAAAGTATATGATTATGTCTCGTGACCAGAATAGGCCTATTGTACGAAATGGAAATATAAGAATTGGAAATGTATCTTTTGAAAATATGGAAAAATTCAAATATCTTGGAGCAACAGTAACAAATACAGAGTGTTAAAAAAAGTATCCAATATTTTAGGAGGTAATAGTATGCATCAAAACAAGAAAAAATGTCTAATAAACATGGATCCTATAACACATACTTCCTGAGATCTCAACACTTGTTCATAGGAGGTGTTCAATGTGCCGTCCATTTATGACAATGCATTTTTCTACCTTACAATACAGGAGGCTACCATATAATCATATCGTAGTTGACACCTCTGGCATGAAATACTGGAAACAAAAGTTTGGTTGGGAAGAGATGGTGTTGTAAATTCTCGTAATCAGCATGTATGGGCTGATGAAAATTCCCATGCAGTTGAAGAACTAAGGCATCAGCACCGATTCTCAATCAATGTATGGGTAAGCGTTCTTGGCGATAGATAAGGGCCATACGTGCTACCACAGAGATTAACTGGAGCTCGTCATCAGGACTTTCTTATTAACGTATTGCCTACCTTGCTGGAATATATGCCACGTCAGCAAAGACCACAAATGTGATTCATGCATGATGGTACACCAGCACCTTTTTTCCGCAATGAGCGTGAACACCAGACACTGACATTTCAGGACCGCTGGATTGATTGGGGATGCCCCACACTTTGGCCTGCTCGTTCCCCAAACCTAAATCTCCTACAACAACCAGGTCAATTTCAAACAGTGCGTGATTCCTTACGCCGAAGGGCAGAGGAATGCATTGCCATGAATAGACGTCACATTGAGCACCTCCTATGGACAAGTGTACAGATCTCAGAAAGTATGTGTTGTAGGACCCGTATTTATTAGACATTATTGTTTTGATGCATACTAGTACCTCCTAAAATATTGGATACTTTTTAAACATCTGTATAAATGACACTTGGGAGGAAATTAAAATGGAGACGATTGAAAGGAGAAAAGTAGAGTGAAGATAAAATTAACAAAATTTAAGGAGAACATGAAACATGGAGTGAAGATTAGTAGGAAGAAATTGTTGTATAATGCAAACATATAACGGAAAAGCCGAAAGGGTGAGAGAGAGAGAGAGAGAGAGAGAGAAGGGAGATTGAAAGAAGTAAAAGGGGAGGAAGAGAAGAAGAAGAAGAAGAAGAAGAAGAAGAAGTGGAAGAATAACGAGGGATTTATGAAATTCCTTGGATTGCGTGAAAAGTCTTTATTCTTGGTATGTAATTTTTAAGTTAGGCAAGAACAAATTTAATGATTGAATAAATTCTACCACAGGCAGGATGGGTACAGATACAGATAATCTAATAACTTACATAATGAAGCGACACGGGCAGTGTGGAATGATAAAATGAAGGAAGGGCAAGTGGGAGAAGAAATGATTGAAAGGTACGTTATGGGGCGTCTTCGCAAGTGAATTTAGGAGTGTGAGAAAGAATCTATGCGATTTCCAAGCCTAATGCCTACTCGTCTCACTCAGTTTCTCACCTCGGGAGAATTTTGAAGTGGAAAAGCCAAAATTAACGTAACCTAGTAACTACCACATGAGGGAGAGGACCGTGTGGACAAACCTCGAGGCTCATTTAATAGCGAATGGAGCGAGGACCACGTGGAAAACCATGAGGCGCGGAGTTCATCTTACACGTCTATTTTCATGGTACACTGCTCCGCCGGTTTAGTAGAGTGCGTTTGAGTCTAAAGAAAGCAGCAATACAGTACAACGTGGTCTGTTGTTGCGATGAGAATCCAAGCCCCCGCATATCGGTAAGGCATCATGTCACAAACACGTTCACGTCTGAGTATTTTTGACAACGTAAATATTATTGAATGCCTTGAAAACTGCGCAAATGTTAAAGATATTGCTGTTGAGTTTAAGGTAATATTTATTTTTTTTTACCGTCCATAATATTTTTTAACTGTCATGCTCTATCTAAACATTACGCTTGCCGTTTGCAGGAGACTTGTTCCGTGTATTATATCTAAGTAGGTAACCATCGGCTTTCTCCTATATCGATGGATCAGTGTACCACGAGTAAATCTTTCATGTCAAAACCTTACAATTTTTATCTCCTACATTAAATATAAATGTTTCACGAGAAACGAAGAATAGATAAGAAAAAATGAATTTTGAAAGATGTAGCTAAGTAATAGAGCTCAATAGGGAGGGAAAGTTGAGTATGCAATTGGAAATATGAAAGAAAATAAGTAAAAAAATTGTGCGAAGAAAAATAAAGGCACATATTAATATTTTTCATTCAGTAACTTACAAGAGTGTATTTAAAACAGTCTTCTGTTTTCAAAACTAATAATAAATAATTATTATCGACATCGGTTTTTCCCTAGAATCGTTATTTTCATAGTGATCAAATCTTTCACATGTTATAGTTTTCTACATGCAAAATTACTCTTCGGAGTTCCCCAGTGGCTGTAGGTAATTGATGCGTTGTTACAAGAACTGTTTTGTTTCTGGAAATGAATTCCACTTGCATAAGAATGGGGCATTGAACTGCAGGAAGTTTTTCGTAAAACGCGTGGATTGTATATGGTCTACATAAAGCCGACTTTATTTCCCTATTACATTTTATACTACTTAATGAGTCTAAATGGAACTTAGTTGTAAGTGAATGCTTCAGAGCAGTGCTCCGGGCATAATAGTTGAAAGCAGATATCCGACGTCTTGAGATGATTTATGCTTGTATGACTACGTATGTGTGGCATTAACTTTCTACTACGTAAATATTTATATAAAATGCAGTGAGATAATGGAGCAACATATTACTTACTTCACTATCGAGTTCGATATAAAAGTAGAGACCATAGATTTTCGCATTAACGATAAATGTAATAAATCGTCGAGTGAAAGGAAAATTGGATTTCATTGTGAATATATAGGCCTACTTAATAATAGCGAATATACCACTATTTTTATCGAAAATTTTCGCCAAAAGGATGTTTTGCAGTGAAATTGTCTATAGCAATGTCACAAGAGATTTGAGATTTATTAGGACTATTACGTGAATAAAATAAAAAATGTAAATAATATATCCTTAAAATTCGCTCACAAAATGTTAATAATAAAATTGTATATTTGTGAATACTTAACCTATTCAAAAGTGAATGAATATAGATTACTACAATAAAGAAATTGGATGTTATTCAGTAATGTCTAGACTTCGTGGAATTGCCACGAGAATCGTAAGGTTTACTACGCACGCGGTATAGACTGTATGAGAAGGGAGCGTGCAACGGATCGAGTATGCCTCTGATGTAAACACTCAGCAGTATACTGCGGTTACAATAAAACCTGTATCCTGCATTCAAGAAATATAATGAATGATCATTGAAGTAGCAAATGTCTAAACATGTAAATACACAATTATTTTGCAGTGAGATATATTAACTCTTAAAATTTAATGTAATATACTCGCATCATCCTTGGATATGTGCATTGCAGTGAAGAGTTACGTACATTTTGAGCGGCTGCAAAGTAACCTCCTCCGATGGTCACTTAAACAGTTTTTATTTTGGGAAAATGTACGTTCAACATCACACGATGTAATAGGTGCATATTTGAAGGACGGGAAGTCACTACTTTTTAGCACACCAACTTCACATGTCTTGTCGTGACGTGATAGTACATCACTGTGAATAGGCAGAATTTTTAGCAATAATATTTCTCAACTTACATTTCACTTTTTCTGAAATTAGTGATATTTTGGATAACGATTTGTGATACTTTATCCACTATATTAAGGGCTTTTGAGAGTTGTAGTTTAGACGATTCTAACAGGGTGATGCTTTTGGACACGATTTTAAAATTAGAATCAATGAACAGAATAACTTCCAATAACTGTTCAGAAGGTAATAATTTTACAGCTGCAACAGCGGAACTGTCTGTGCTATCTAATGGATCAATTACTTCCATTATTTTGCCGTAATATTCTGAATAATAATTAACAGCATCCAATCACGTTTTTCAACGGGTCAAGACTGGCTGCGGGGGTAAGGGTATTCCAGAGGCAATTGTTTGGAACAGCAACAATCTCATTGTAGTATGTTTGATTGAATTCTTGTCTGCATTGAACAAATGTTAATCTTTGACTATTCCGACCACAGTAATGCAAAAACAAGTTCTTACATAGGTATACATTAGCTGTAGCTGCTCTATCTATTTGGACCGGTCACACCTCTTAACATGAACTGCTTATACTACGAGACCGGGCGGTCGCTCACCTCCTCTATACTACCGTACATCGGCAACCTGATTGCATGCTGCTTGTGGCAATTCAACGAAGTCTAGTAATGTCAATTGAGAAACGCGAAATACAGGTTCAACAATTTAAATTACATGTACTGCTCTTTCCTCTTGTTATTATAATAGAAATACATTTTCATTCTATGCTGAAATCATAATTTAATTTAAACATTTTATAATATAATTACAAAATAATAATCTGATTAATACATTAATTAAATAAGCAATTGTTATGAAGGAGTGTCATTTTCTTTAGATACAATAGACATGGAATTAGAAGATGAAGATGTAGATGTTGAAGTAGAATTTCGCACTTTATTTAGTACAATGGATTCATGCTCATCGATTTACTGGGAAACAGTTCGCGACACTGACTAAACAAAAGAACGACAATGCGATACTAAACAAAAGAACGTCAATGCCATAAATTGAGAGTGACAAATCGGATGCAATAATTATCGCGATGTATGATTGTGATAGATTGGAATTCAAAATTTCATTACACTTCATTGGTCGAAAATGGAATAACGTCATATAAACGAATTTGTCCCTATAATCAAGCATCGCTTTATTTTTACAGTGACGAAATCGTCCTTTCTTAGCATGTGAAAGCAGAAATTGAAAAGACGCACTGTATAGTTAAAAAAAGACATTAAACCTTTACCACGTATTTTCAGAGATTATCAACAGTTACCAGGCATTTACAGAGAGAAGGCGTGAGAAGTGTTAGGTAGGCTTTGCTAGTTTATGAGACAAATCATTTCCAAATTTTAGCTCTGAAAATGGTTGAATCACTGCAGCTACGATATATACCAGAGCGAAAGAAATTGCTGGTGAAGATATTTAGATATTCGACACGGATATTCTATATTAATCTACTCAACGAGGCAGCTCAAACGGTGACGTTTGACGCTCGCATTCGGGAGGTTCCGGGTTCAAACCCCGTGGCCGGCTAATCTGACTAAAGTTTTTCATTGTTCACCTTAGTCATAAAAGGAAATGCCAGATTGGAAACTTACATATCATGATTCATCATAGCCTTAATCACCAGTATCATAGGCCTAAGAATTAAAACAAAAATCTAAATTAGTTGCATGAACACAAGCTATCTATAGGCTAACACACAATAGAAAAACTGAACAATAATCATCGGCCTACTGATATACCCAAAGATTCTACACACGCGATATGATCTTAGATGTTAAAGCGTGCATAAATCAATTTAACCAAGAAGTAATGAAATAACTGAAGAAGTTCTTGTGAAAATATCGTTCCTGAGTTTTGAATAACTCTATAAATAATATTAAATAGAAATTTTTGTATAAAACTATATATTAAAGTGTAAATTCTGTAATGCGAGATTAGATTGGAAGAAGCGTGATACAGAACCTAACAGAACATTATAGGAAAGTTAAACAAGAAAGAACCAAATTTGTAATAGAGAACGATGAAAATGATATTAAGCGAAAAGATTCTGTTTGAAGTTTTAATGATCCAGCAGTTACAAACTGGTTTCAAAAGTATGTCCCAATTGGATGAATGTTTTTTATAAAGGGTAAAGGTTGGTAATAATATGATACGAGTAACGATTACCGCTTATCAACTTTTTAAGACGTAAATGTCTATTCTGGACAGATCACATCGAAGTTAGTATTTTTTTTTTATATTTTTCAAAAAATATTTTCATCTCGAATTTTTTCTATAATTTTCATAGAGAGTGAGCTATTAATTAAGAACATTACAGCGCGATTGATTGACTGTCATAGGAGCTACGACATGATAAATGTTAAAGGGGCGGGAAATATCGTATAATGACTCTTTTGGAAGTTTTACGAACGTTAACATATGTCACTAAATAGATCATTACTGACGTTAACATAGCGTTATCATTTAGCGTACGAGGGTGCGAAAACTCTCTATTAAGTCAATGTCGCATATTCTCCCAGAATATGTGTGCCATTATATTACGAACACAAGATATTGTTTTGAGTTCATTTAAGGATTTGGGAGAATAACTTACCATACAGTCCCGACTTTGCGTGCTCTGATCTTTACCTTTTCTGGAAGCTGAAGGAACATCTTTCAGAAGAACAGTTTTCATGTGATGAAATAGAAGTTGAGACCATAAACTATGTGAAGTATGTGTTGTTGTTTAGTCAACTGTCCGAAGACATATTTGAACATCGTGTCACCAATAAGGCATTACTCATAAGGCAACTAGACCAGGAAATAATGGGGTAGAGTGGCCAGTTCCTTTCCCCTTCCATTGCATACAATCACCGATTAGCTACATATTCCACTAGTCAGACTTCGGATGCATACAAACAATTGTTCTTCCTCTGACACATATCGTCAAGTGAGATGTACTGCCTGATAATAGATAAATACATATCAGCCAGAACCTCAATCAGAGGTAGAAGGATGTGAATGTAATTTTTATGTAGACAGCATTACTTACTGAACTATTTTGACATTTAGGAAAAATGCTTAAAATAGATTTGGAGATTCATGTTAAACTATTGTCGGCCACTTTTCAGACAATCACGGATTTTAACAATCATAAATTTGTATAGCCTATATATGATCTAGTACTTTACACTCGACAAAATATCGACAATTACTCATTAGTGGCCAATATACATGATCATGAAATTACAAATAGTGAACAAATTAATATTCCATATTGTAGATTACACAAGAGCTACACAAACTTTTTAATTATGGGGATGAAATTACATAATAAGCTCCCAAGTCAATGTTATAGATTACCAATCAATAGCTTCAAAACTAGATTTTACAGTTGGTTATTAAATAATTCTTTTTATTCTGTTGTTTTTCAACACAAATTTGTATGAAATCGTATTTTAATAAACAAGTTTAATTGCAATTTAGTTAGTTTTCTTTAATTTAAAGTTTAAAATTATTTCATGTTTTCATTGTATTATTTAAATTTTACTGTTTCTTTTATTATTGGTTTTTAAAATGTATTTATATGTTTTTCAGTGTATTCTGACGAAGCCTAAAACTGTATGTCTAATGGCCAAATAAATTGAATTGAATTTATTTATTAAGAAATACGATTAATTTTGGTGTATAGTAACAATAAAAAAGTTATTTTAAGTATACGTTATTTTGGGACTGCTCTTGTGCAAGTAACATTTTGTTGAATTGAAGAAGAGTATGGTTTTAAGTAGAAATTACCATGCGTTAAGTGGAAAGAGTCCTATAAGAATCCTGACATGTGCAAAAAATATACGAGGGTATCTCTAAATCGTAAAATATCCGTGCAAGAATGCAAACCTTAGTTGATATTAAGCAATCCAAGAAGAGTAGCATCGGCTACTTTTTTGAGTCCACGTGTCCTTGCGGATGAGGAATATAGACTGGAAATCAATCTTGATAAGGACGGTCTTAAAACGTTTTACAGTCCTAAGGAATTTCCAAAGCAATTAGCGAGCTACAAGATCAACATCATAACGAGACAGGTCAGTAACATAGGCCTAGACCTTCTTCAGTATAAAAAATCCCCAATTGGCCATTTCGAACAGGAATGATATAACTCTTTCTTTACTACCACGTAATTACATAATAACTTTTCGAATATCTTTCTGTTTGATTAGGCACGGCTTTCCTAACATTTTTATTTCGATCGGATGAGATCCAGAGAGCCCGTGTTTAAGGCGCAAGATGCACAAGAAACATATTTTAAATGCCACTGCATAAGTTGAGCGATTAAAATCAAAGCTAAGGAAATTATAAATCTTCCTTTCAAAACCTTTTAATGGAAGGGCCAAAAGGCTAAATCTAGAAGTGGAATAACCGTGCACTGAAAATTATGTCTTCTTGGTTTTTCCACCACGTTCTTTATACATCTCACTTACCTGTGCAAACCTAATTTTGTTGCTTCTTTCTCTAACAGCAAGAGATTTAATGCGGAAGGAGTCGGACAGTAACATTTAGCAAGACATGAGTCGTTCAGAGCAGAAGTGGTGTAAGTCAAAATTGAGTAATGAGATTTAAAGTAAAAATTCTGTGAAATACAGCGCAAAGTAGCAATTAATATGTCCTTCGTGCTATAGACTGACTACTAATAGTTTAAATGAATTGAATATTAATTGCTACTTTGCGCTGTATTTTATAGAAAGTTTACTTTAACCCTAATTACCCATTTTTCACTTACACCACTTCTGCTCAACGCCTCATATAATAGCAGTTCTCCTTGGAAACTTACAAACCGGCATAACTTAGCAAGATAGGGATGTATATATTCGTAAGACTGAATCTAAGATGTTTAGTTTTTTGTGCAGTTTGGTTAATGATAAACAGTAAAATTGTAATTATAACTCGTTACTTACTTATTTACTTACCTATGTATTGATATTGATACTCTGTTCTCTCTTTTTCTTCTATTCCGAAAAAATATAGGGCACGTGATCACGCGTCCTTCCAAGGGAATTTGGGACTATAATAATCGATCTGAGCTCAAAGCCATTGTGTCTTCTCACTCCGTTTTCACGGTTCTGTTGAAGGAAAGAAAATTTTAAATGGGACAACCGAAATTGGACGTAGCTACCTCATGTCTTATTACTTATAATAATTTTTTCTCCTCTCATTTCCCCTTTCTTTCATTGCAATATATTACGATGTTTTGCAATGTATTACGATGTGTGGCTCAGAAATGGTTCTTTACTTGTGCTCTTAAGAGTACACTGTGTTGCTATATTATATTATTACTGTATGTATTTATTCACACTGCAAATGGGTAAATACCCGGTGGTAGTGGTAATTAATTACACTCAATAATAAAAATTAATAATAAACACAATTAATAAAAGTGCATTTACTAATAAATCAATAATAATATAATTCTTTCAGCACTGCACTCATTTCGCTGTCAACTTACTCAATGCACTGGTACTACGACACATTTCACTGACACTATCCTGATTTCACTAACACTTCAGAAACATTTAACTGTTCAAATACTTTGCATTACCACTATAAACTATAAAACTTCACTGACACAAACACACTTGATTTACATAACACACTTTACTTAAACAACACACTTCATTGACACAACACTCTTCTCCACTAATACAATACTTCAAATAACAAAACATCAATTACACCCTTTAAATAGTGTGCATAATATACTACCATCTATTAGTAAAGTCTTTAAGTTTTTTTATATACATTATTGGTTATTGGTAAAGCCTATAGTAAGTCTGCAGGTAATACTATAATAATAATAATAATGGTAATAATAATAATAATAAAATTATTATTATTATTACTGTTATTGTTGTTATTGTTATTAAATTATTATTATTATTATTATTATTATTATTATTATTATTATTATTCCATTCCATTATCATAATTCTTGTATAGACGTTACACGCAATTATAGGTATTTTCTCAAATTTCTTGTCACTTTTTCCTATAACATTAATAGTTTATCTTTTTTTTTTCATCCACTTGTTTTTTATTTGGTGGAAATCCAACTTTTGCGAATAGCAAGCATTGATGGTATAAATTCAACCGGCAAAACTAAAGTAGTGACTATGAAAGGTAAATTTATAAGTCGATTAGGTGGTTATAGATGATCAAGTTATTGAACAAACGATTTTAAGTATACCTCGGATGTGAAATATCGCTATAAAAATTAATATGGATTTAGAAAATAATGTCAAAAAATATAGTGAAGAAAGGAAGTATTAATAAATGCTGAAGATAACTATAATAAAAAAGTAAAATTTTAAATTACAGCTTATAGTTTCCAAGTCCGCCGTTCAGGTTGAGGAGTTAGCGAGTCTAACTCCGAACCCAGCGGTTCCCAGTTCGATTCCCGGTCAGGACGAGTTGCCTGGGTGAGGTTTTTTCGGGGTTTTTCCCTCACTCCTATGGATGAATATCAGGTAACTTTATCAGCCGATTGGAACCCCACTCATCTTCGCCACTTCCTTTCCTACCCTATCATCCTTTCCTCATCATCCCGTTTCTGGTTTTTCAGATCACTCTACCGGCGGCCTCCCGAAGCTGCTGGCTCTCTCGACCGACCTCCATGGAATGTAGTTCAGCGATGTTGGTTGGCTTCTGCAATGGCACCCGAAGCGGACCTGCTCGGAGGAGGAGTTTCGCCTCGGACCGAGAGGGGGGCCCTTGGGGGAATTTGCCGAAGCAGGAATGGTATATGGATTCTGTCGGCTAAGGGACCGGTTGTTAAGGGAGTCATGTGGTTAGGGCGGTGCGCGTAGGGGATCTGTGGCATGCAACTCATTCCATATCGAGGGTTAGCGTAATGGATTTCAATAGGTCGCAGTACTGGGCCATCCGTGTCCCCCTCAGTTAAATTCCATTCCATAGTTTTCAAACAATTATTACAATATGGCAGCGAAGCCAGTATATTAAGAGAAGAGGTAATAGGAGAATTCAAACTCAGAAATTAGATTTGTTAGGTCTTTATTGGATGTAATATTGAAAGATAGGAAAAGAAATAAAGATATCCGAGCTCAAATGCAGGTAGAAGAATCAATATTAGCCTATATATAGCCTATAAAACTGTATCAAAGAAAATGGCAAGATCATATAGAGAGAATTCTTCCTGAACGCATACCTCGGCAAGTTCATTATTATAATCCAATTGAACAGGATATATGCCTTCCTCGTACGAGATGGTGGAAGAAGTTTCAATTTCCTTAGTCTCAGAACTGGTCGCAAGACTCAATCCTTGATATGTTGAATAAGAAGACTGTATAAATTCATAAAGAAGATTGCAATGCCTGTACAGAGACAAAGACTATACTTCTGTGGCAAAAGTTGCTGTATAAAACAGCGCTTCTTTTTTAAGGCCATTCTCGAGTTTAATTCTCCTTAACAGCTTTAGCTATTTCTCGGTGTCGCAGTCTTGAATAAAAAGGAATATAATTTGCATGATATAATTAGAGTGATAAGATTGTTGGTAGCGATTCCCCAGCACGTAAAATCGTATCTGTTCTCCGAGAGTTGTAAGTCGAGATTCCACCACTTGTTTTACGCTTGGACCAGCAAGAATGTTGTCCGAATCGACTGATTCTCTTGTCTTGTCCGTCATTTCACGTTTCCGCTGTTTTGGACTTTTCAAATCACACATAAAAATAAAGGAATACTTCTTCTGGCAGGAGCTAAAACATGCAATAAATTAGAACGAAATGTCGGCTTTCTCTTACGTGATCTGATTATTTAGAGTCTGCATGCATCAAGTTGATGCTGCTGAGTTGACAGAAGTCGTTGTAAACGTTTGGTCCAGCTGAACATGTAAATTACTCTTCCAGACTTCAGGAATCCTTTTGTAAAATTAGTCGTTTGATTTTAATTTGAAAATAAAGAAATGATATTTGATGACGACTGAACCGAGCTTCGAAATCATGCAGTAGGAGTAATATGGTTCTATGCAGAGCGGGTAAACTGTTTCTTATAGGTAATCAGTATAGTTCTGAATTTTTCGCATAGCTTTATTTTGTAACATAAATTGCAAAATTTGATGTAAAGATATGTTACAACAGTAGAATACTGTAGCTTTGGTGGAATACTGCACACATTTTTCGTGTCTTAGTTGTTAAGCTGCTTGTACACGATCAAAATATTCTTTCAATTTAATAGTCTATGGAGAAGGGTGGAACGTGTGAAATGGACAGACGGAATAAGAAACGAAGCTGTGTTGTAAAGAATGGGTGAAGAAAGAATGATGTTGAAACTGATCAGAAAGAGGAAAAGGAATCGGCTGGATCACTAGTTGAGAAGAAACTGCCTTCTGAAGAATGCAGTGGAAGGAATGGTGAAGGGAGAATAGTTCGGGGCAGAAGAAGATATCAGATGATAGACGACATTTAGATAGGCCTATATGGATCATATGAGGAGACAAAGAGGAAGGCAGAAAATAGGAAAGACTGAAGAATGCTGAGTTTGCAGTGAAATACCTCCCCTTGAGCAGAACACTATGAATGATTGATTTAATAGTCTATGAAAAAACTTTTCAAAGAATGTTAAAGATTGATCCATATTGAAAGAGATTTGCCAAACACTGTTTCATATTTCTAAAGATTTTATACGAATTTTAAACGTGTGCTTCAGATTTATTATAACATTTGTAGGCCTGCTTATCAAATGTTAAAATACAGGCTAAGCATGTAAATCCTTTGAAGAATTACAGGCTATACAACGGCCACCGCTGTGGAGTAACGGTTAGCACGATGAGCGGGCTCTGTTTCAATCGTGGTTGGGGCAAGTTACCTGGTTGAGGTCTTCCCGAGGTGCTTCCATTGAAGTAGAATTGCTGGGTAACTTTCGGCGTTGAACCTCGAATTCATTTCGCCATCATAATTACACATTCCGTCTCTCATAATCTCAGTATCTTTCCTAGGTTTCAGGCTTGCTTCGATATAGGCCTGTAGTCCGGGTCAACTTATTTAATATCCTAAGGGTGAAATCTAACCATGTTCCCCTGGTAGTGGATTATAGTGATTTTCTAACTCTCAGGTTGAATTTTCTTTTACCAACTTCGTTTCGAATTTCGGGTACTGATAAATACTACAACTGGCGGTTATTTTCTAACTGTATGTTGGCATCAATAACTTCAGTTTGCAGTAAAGTAAACTGATGAAAATGCAAGTACCTATGCTTGTGAATTAATAATGAATTAGTAATATCGGTATTAATATTAATATCAATACACAATTCAGTTCTGTTTCGTTGTGATTCCAATTGAACTCTATATTCAGGTAAGTGTAATTAAATAAGAAATAACTTGTAGATGTACTTCGTATGAAACATGCAAGTAAATATATTGACATTTTAATTAGGTTCTTTCGTGTTTAGATTTTTATTAAAATGTCCAAGAGAGAAAATAGCATGGTAGCGATTTCTCCAAAAAATAAAGTGCTTGAAAGTATTTTAAGTAGGCCTAAGGTCTACATTTTAAAGTGGTGTTCTATTCTAGGAATTCGTACTAATCATATCACGTGATCAAACTACATTTTTAGGTTGTCTCGTGAATCGTAAATTGTTTAGTTAAGGCAATGAATTTCACGTTGCCAGACAAAATAAATTTTAATGTTAGATCATACTAATCCTAATTACCAAGATAATATGCGAGAATTCCAGAAGAAAATATACCATTTCATAAATTATTGAATCATGTAGAAAACACCTCGCAACATAAAGATGAGATGTGGTAATTAAGTAAGACATGTGGTTATTGTTTATTACTGTATTGTTACTGTTATTATTATTATTATTATTATTATTATTATTATTATTATTATTATTATTATTTCAGTATGTAAAATTGTGATTTTTCCTTCTTTGGTGATAACTGGTATTAGTTGGCAACACTGAAGAGACGACCAAATTGGACTTTTAGGAAGTACACTTACGTGATCCTCACTATAGAGTCGGCTGCGAGCCGCCACAGCATTTGGACCCCATGGATATGTGGTCATTCGTTGTTGGTGATAGTGCTATGCACCGTGGGCTCTCCACTGGCTCATGCTAACTCGTTAAGGGACCGCGGTGTGACTTATGTAAAGGGATCATGTAGGCTGTAGGGAAGTTAGGGGACAGCGTTCAGGGGGATCTGTATCGCGGGGAGGGGGCTTTAGGGCATGCACACCATTCACAGCGGTTAGTAAATCCGAGCGGCCTACGTTGCGAAGACAGTTCAAGTCCGTGCTCTTCGAGAAGAGATAGGCTGTACAAAATAATATTTCTGTTACTTAACTGTACGGTGCCCTAAAACGAAGAGCATTATGATTGCTTACTTACTTACTTACAAATGGCTTTTAAGGAACTCGAAGGTTCATTGCCGCCCTCACATAAGCCCGCCATCGGTCCCTATCCTGTGCAAGATTAATCCAGTCTCTATCATCATACCCCACCTCCCTCAAATCCATTTTAATATTATCCTCCCATCTACGTCTCGGCCTCCCTAAAGGTCTTTTTCCCTCCGGTCTCCCAACTAACACTCTATATGCATTTCTGGATTCGCCCATACGTGCTACATGCCCTGCCCATCTCAAATGTCTGGATTTTAAGTTCCTAATTATGTCAGGTGAAGAATACAATGCGTGCAGTTCTGTGTTGTGTAACTTTCTCCATTCTCCTGTAACTTCATCCCGCTTAGCCCCAAATATTTTTCTAAGCACCTTATTCTCAAACACCCTTAACCTATGTTCCTCTCTCAGACTAAGAGTCCAAGTTTCACAACCATACAGAAGAACCGGTAATATAACTGTTTTATAAATTCTAACTTTCAGATTTTTGGACAGCAGACTGGATGATAAGAGCTTCTCAACCGAATAATAACACGCATTTCCCATATTTATTCTGAGTTTAATTTCCTCCCGAGTGTCATTTATATTTGTTACTGTTGCTCCAAGATATTTGAATTTTTCCACCTCTTCGAAGGATAAATCTCCAATTTTTATATTTCCATTTCGTACAATATTCTGGTCACGAGACATAATCATATACTTTGTCTTTTCGGGATTTACTTCCAAACCGATCGCTTTACTTGCTTCAAGTAAAATTTCCGTGTTTTCCCTAATCGTTTGTGTATTTTCTCCTAACATATTCACGTCATCTGCATAGACAAGAAGCTGATGTATCCGTTCAATTCCAAACCCTGCCTGTTATCCTGAACTTTCCTAATGGCATATTCTAGAGCTAAGTTAAAAAGTAAAGGTGATAGTGCATCTCCCTGTTTTATCCCGCAGTGAATTGGAAAAGGATCAGATAGAAACTGACCTATACGGACTCTGCAGTATGTTTCACTGAGACACATTTTAATTAATCGAACTAGTTTCTTGGGAATACCAAATTCAATAAGAATATCATATAATACTTCCCTCTTAACCGAGTCATATGCCTTTTTGAAATCTATGAATAACTGATGTACTGTACCCTTATACTCCCATTTTTTCTCCATTATCTGCTGAATACAAAAAATCTGATCAATAGTCGATCTATTACGCCGAAAACCGCACTGATGATCCCCAATAATTTCATCTACGTACGGAGTTAATCTTCTCAAAAGAATATTGGACAAAATTTTGTACGACGTCAACAAAAGTGATATTCCTCGAAAGTTACCACAGTTGGTTTTGTCCCCCTTTTTAAAAATAGGTACAATTATGGACTCCTTCCATTGTTCTGGTACAATTTCCTTTCCCCAAATAGCAAGTACAAGTTTATAAATTTCGCTATATAATGCACTTCCACCCTCTTGTATTAATTCTGCTGGAATTTGATCGATACCTGGAGACTTGTACTTTTTCAGATTTTCTATCGCAATTTCGATTTCAGAAAGTGTGGGTTCGGGAATAAATGGCTGAGGAGTTTGTATTTCAATTTCGTCCCGATCATTTCTATTTGGCCTATGTACATTTAGTAGTTTGCTCAAAATAGTTTTTCCATCTGTTTAGGATTGATGGAGAGTCTGCAAGCAAGCATTATGATTGCATGTTATTTAAAACAAAATATTTAAGATTAGTATTTAAATTGGATATAGCTTAGGTCCTGTTTCATTAAAAAGATACTGCAGGCTATTTGCACTGATACTTACATATGCGCCTTGCAATTTCTTCATTCGCGTTATTTTTCTATATTTTATTGTGGTATTCCACAGAACTACCGGCGTATAGGCTTGGCTTTATTTCATATAATTGAATTAACTTGCAAACATCGCCATGTTATTTTATGGTTTTTGGAGTCATATTTTCGAATCCCATCAGTGAATTCCTTCAAAGAATAAAATTGTCAAGTCTTTTTTCGATTAGAACATGTTGTTATTCACTTTGAAGACAGTAAAATACTTTGAAAGTATTGTAAGTGATTTGGCAAAATTACGAGGGAGAGTCAAACAGTAACCTTAATAATTGTTTTATTAATTGAATATGTACAATAAGACTACATTACTTTTAACATAGCATAACAGGAACACTAGCATTGAACGTAGTTGGGACTATTTTTAAAAGTGATAAAGTGTTTGTAGTCTTATTGTACATATTCAATTAATGAAACAATTATTAAAGTTACTTTTTGACCCTCCCTCGTAGTAAAGTGCTGTCAAATATTGAAAAGTCTTGTAAAGCGTTGAATTTGACAGACATTTGACCGTGTACAAGAAGCTTTAGACCATACTCACTACTATGAAAATGATGGATTTTTGTTCTAGAGGTTCGGGATTAGAGAATTAAAACTTTTCATTGGAGTAGCCTTTGATTTTGTATTACAATACTTCGTTAATTCCTCATGTAATAAGATTTTAAATTATAATAATAATAATAATAATAATAGTAATAATAATAATTATTATTGTTACTATTATTATTATTATTATTATTATCATTATCATTATTATTATTATCATCATTAATGAAACTTAAAAAAGACATTTTACGGAGAATCTCTGTGTAAACCTTCGCTCGTGGAGACCCGGATGTTCGTAGATTTTGATACCATGTCAAGATGTCTGCAGTCAAAATATTTCATATAGGAATTCTAACGAATTGGAGCCCCGTCGTAAAGATGTCTCTTCCTACGTGACCAAAGGGGCTTCTCCCAGGAGAGGGGAACGGTCAAAAAGCCCAAGGGTCAGGGTGCAAAGTGCTAGCCTCTCTCTCTACGACGTGCTTGGGAACACGACACCTCGCCGGCCAATTATGCAGATGTCAGCACCTGCCGGGATGGATCTGCATTGTTATCAGATAGAATTCCCCCTTCTAATTGAACACGTTTAATAGTAACGTCAGATAAGCATGATTGCTGCAGATATGAGAAAGCAGTTTTATTTGCGCTTACCAAGTTCAAGTGGTGTCTAGGTTCATTTCGCAGTTAGTTTTAAATTGTGTGAAGTATTTTTGTCGACGGCCTGCATACAAGGGCGCCCGCAGGATCCAATCTCAGTGATAGCAAGATCGTTAGAAAATTAGAGGAAACAGATGGACGAAGAGAGAGAAAATTGAACATGAAAAATAGCCAGTTCTGACATCTAAATTACCCTGTGCACGTATTCATAGTTCGAAGCACTCACTTTTGTTGAATTGTTTACCGAGGGTTTGAGAAAACAACATGTATCGAATACATAGAGAAAAATAAAAAACAAGTAAAAAATAAAAGAATCTCAGTGGTAACAATTGCTACCACTGGCTACCCCCCTGTGGACGCCCTTGCGTGCATAGGCTAGAAAAAAAATAGTTGTGTATGCAAGAATTAATGTAGTTCACTTGATATAGTTTTTCAAGAACACAAAAAACATAGCACGATAACAATGAATACGCTTTGTATTGAAGTATTAATGTTTTTTTTCTAACACCGTGCAAATTGAAGTGTAGCCATTTGCGCTTCTGCCTACTTCTGGCGATTATGAAGAAGAATCCTATTCTAAGGTTGGAGCACCCATTAGGCTACATCTGATTTTGTTTTTCCTTTGTGAAATAGGCACGATGGACGAGTATGGACATACGCTGAATGGTGATAACGACGATGACATGATACCGGTATGCGACGCCGAAAGTTAGCCAGTATTTGCACTTAATTGGTTGAGAGAAACCCCCAGAAATAAATCTCAACCAGGCAACTTCTCCCAACTAGGAGAAGTCAGACAACGCTGACGATTATTCCAGAGTGGTGGACGTCTTGAAGTATTACCACAGTCTAGTATATATATATATATATATATATATATATATATAGTCACGAAGCTCAATACGTAGTAAATATGCATCCATAGATAGTTGCTAACCACTAGGATCGCTAATATCGCCTCATTACAGACAATGCGAAGCAGTACCGACACAGTCTATTGTTTCTAGCACCCTCACAACTCATATATATATATATATATATATATATATATATACTAGACTGTGGTATTACCGCTGTCCAGTAAAAGCTTAAGATATATATTGAATCCATCAATTAAAGTAGTTCAAGCGATATTATTCTTCAAGAGCAGTAATATATAGGCCCTACTATTCGTAGGCCTATATACTGTACACAATATTAGGTTAGGTTAGGTAACGGTGGCTAGGGGTGTGTTAGGGACGACCCTTTGCACGTCGGCCATACTGAGATCTATTGTGTTCTCCGAATTTATGGAATGAATGATGAGGTGTACGAGCCCCACGGCCGCATGTTTCCCCTCACCCGCTCAACCAATGTGGACCTCCTACCCCCCCCTCCTCCCTAAGTTCATACCGCCAATGTGACCAAGAAGCACAGGATCCATTCCAACGGCTCTTCCAAGGTTTCGAAGCGCCCTTGGAAGTGCTCTTAAGGAATGAATCCTGGAAGAGGTATTGCTGAAGGCTGGGAATCAAGGAACGGTTGCGGGGAGGACGCCCCCTCCCGTAAGCGGACGAAGGCATACATCTTGACCTGAATATGTCTATGGAATGAGATGAAGAAGAAGAAGAATGATATGAAATCTAAATTCTTTTTGTACACGGAAGGAGAAGGGAAATGGACCGTTGCAATGAAAATTCCAACCCGGCATTTGCCTAAGTAACTGTGGAAAATCACGGAAAAACCACACTCAGGTTGGTCGGTCCGGGAATCGAACCACGACCTCCCGAATGCAAGACCCATGCGGAACGGATGAGCCGCCTCGCTCGGTGTATACAGTATTAATATTCTTTTAATCGATGTTGAATTTCAAAAAAAAAAAAAAAGTATATATTTGTAATACATGTGATATTCCTCTTAAGGAAAGGGTAAAATATTTGTATTGAAGTAAAGTAACAATGCAGTTCATAGCTTAAGATATTGTTCATTGTTCTTCAAGAACAGTGCAGAATTGATTGATTGATTGATTGATTGATTGAAATTTGAATTAAACACATCCAATATTGCCCAACAAAAGCAATAAATAGATATGCAGGCAGGCAGGCAGGCAGGCAGGCAGGAAGGCAGGCAGGCAGATGAGTGAATCAGTGAATAAATTAATAAATAAGTAAATAAATAATTAAATAATAAAAAATTAAACATAAAAATAAAAAATAAATAATTAAAAATATAAAATAAAAAATGGAAAATAAAAAATAAAAATAATAATAATAAATAAATAAGTAAATTAAAAAAATATTTATGGTTTATTTAACGACGCTCGCAACTGCCGAGGTTATATCAGAGTCACCAGTGTACCGGAATTTTATCCCGCAGGAGTTCTTTTACATGCCAGTAAATCTACTGACATGAGTCTGTCGCATTTAAGCACACTTAAATGCTATCGACCTGGGCCGGTATCGAATCTGCAATCTCGAGCACAGAAGGCCAGGGGTATATCGAGTACGCTACCCATGCTGACTGAAATAAATAAATAAATAAATAAATAAATAAATAAATAAATAAATAAATAAATAAATAAATAAATAAATAAATCTGTTAACCTTATTCATCCGACCGATATTGTTCAAGAGAATAAAAAATAAATAGGCTTACATATTGAAGTATTAATATACAAAGGTATCTGTGTTAATATTTTTCAAGAACAGTAAAATCGGTAAAGGCTGTGTGATGGCCATTATTGATAAACTTGGCTACTTTGAAGTTTGTGCACGCTGATTACCAAAAATGTTGACCGACCAGAATAGAGCAAGAAAAACAATAGCCTCCGATCTGTTGCAGCGCTTCAGTGTGGAGGGGGAGGAGTTCTTAGCGAAAATTGTGACTGGAGATGAGACTTGGGTTCTTTTTTTTAACCTGAGTCCAAGAGGCAGTCGATGGAATGGCATCACACAACGTCACCGAAGAAGAAAAAATTCAAAACTGTGCGATCTGCAGGGAAAGTTATAGCAACGATCTTTTGAGAAGCGGAGGGTGTGATTCTGGTTGATTTTTTGGAGCAGGGGCGCACAATAAATTCTGTGCATTATTCGAAACCCTCAAGAAGCTTAAAGCACGTCTTCGTCGGGTTCGCCCATCAAAAGCTATGGCGGATATTCTTCCTTTGCACGGCAATGCAAGACCACACACTAGTCAGTACACCATTGATCAGATTGCGAAAATTGGTTGGGAATTCTCATTCAATATACAGCCCTGACTTAGCACCTTCAGACTTCCATCCGTTCGGTCCACTAAAGAAAGGTCATCGTGAGCATCATTTTGAAGATGAGAAGATCCTGAAAAAATCCCGTGCGCCAATGGTTGAGAAACAAGAACTGGAATACATGCTCTTATTTTAAGGTAGACAAAAACAGTGGAATAAGAGGGAGATTATATTGAAAAGTGACAAATTTATTTTATTTTATTGGGTTATTTTACGACGCTATATCAACATCTAGGTTATTTAGCGTCTGAATGAAATTAAGGTGATAATGCCGGTGAAATGACTCCGGAGTCCAGCACCGAAACTTACCCAGCATTTGCTCGTATTGGGTTGAGGGAAAACCCCGGAAAAACCTCAACTAGGTAACTTGCCCCAACCGGGATTCGAACCTGGGTCACCTGGTTTCGCGTCCAGACGCGCTGACCGTTACTCCACAGGTGTGGACGTGACAAAATAATCGTGAATTTTTTGGCTGTTACGCTATGTAAATTTCGTTTAATTTTCTTGTACATTAAAAGAGAAAAAAAAATAGAAGGGATTATATTCTGACTATCCCTAGTACATTTCACTTCACTATCAGGAATCGAACCTGCTTCCTCTGGATATGTAAACAGAAATGTTACCACTTTAGGTATAACGAGAACTGTACTAATTTTCAACGTGTGTCTGTTTAATATTGCCTGCAAATGTGATAGTATGCGCGTATGTACTCGCTTCTCGCTCTGCCGGCGATGCGTGATTTTTGCGTAGGATCTCGACGACAGTTGTCATGCGAAAGAAAGCCGCGACTTGTCTGCCGGCTGTCAGTTGTCATTCCCATTGTCTGCAACGTAAGACTTGGTATAACCTGCACGCAGACCAGGAAGCTGTACCCACTCCATGGTAACCACATGACAGATCTCTCTGCATAGCATAAGCAGTGACGCATAACATTTAAATATTTTAAAATTCAGACATAGCATGCTACTACTATTATTTCAACCGTCATCTTTCTCTTTCCTAAGATCGAGGATTTGCTCGGAGATGTCGCAAGAAAAGTTTTCTTATCAGATCTACAAACAAAGCATGTTAAGGTTTAGTCAATTAGCCACATTCGCGTCTAGGAGCCTTTTAACAATTTCCAAACATGTTCTATCACTCATTACCTTTTGACGAAGAACTACGTCTTTCTTCTGACTAGGAATGGGTGGAGGATAACTTGGGGAATTTCAAATGAAATATCCTTGTTTCCTCTTGTTCTTTTCCTCCTGTTCTTCTCTTATTCCCATTCTTCTCCTTATATTCCCTATGTTTTATTTGCATTCTACTTGTTCTACTTGTATTCCGTTGTTCTTCAAGTATCCCCCTTGTTTTTCTTGTATTTCCCTTGTCATACTTGTATTACCCTTGTTTTTCTTGTATCCCCCTTGTCTTCCTTGTATTCCCCTTTTCCTCCTTGTATTCCCCTTTTCCATCTTGTATTCCCCTTGTCATCCTTGTATTACCCTTGTTCTTCTTGTATTTCCCTTGTCCTCCTTGCATTCCCCTTGTCTTCCTTGTATTCCCCTTTTCCTCCTTGTATTTCCCTTCTCCTCCTTGTATTCTCCTTGTCATCCTTGTATTACCCTTGTCCCCCTTATATTACCCTTGTTCTCCCTGTATTTCCCTTGTCCACCTTGTATTCTCCTTGTCCTTTGTCATTCTTGTATTACCTTTGTTCTACTTGCATTCCCCTTGTTCTTCTTGTATTCCTCTTGTCCTTTTTGTATTCCCCTTTTCCTGTTTATATTCCCCTTTTCCTGTTTGTATTCCTCTTTTCCTGTTTGTATTCCCCTTTTCCTTCTTGTATTCCCCTTTTCCTTCTTGTATTCCCCTTGTCATCCTTGCATTACCCTTGTTCTACTTACATTCCCCTTGTTCTTATTGTATTCTCCTTGTCCCCCTTGTATTCTTCTTGTCATCTTTGTATTACCCCTATTCTACTTGCATTCCCCTTGTTCTTCTTGTATTCCCCTTGTCCCCCTTGTATTACCCTTGTTCTCCCTGTATTTCTCTTGTCCACCTTATATTCCCCTTGTTCTTCTTGTATTCCCCTTGTCCCCCTTGTATTACCCTTGTTCTCCCTGTATTTCTCTTGTCCACCTTATATTCACCTTGTCCTCCTTGTATTTTCCATGTTATCCTGGTATTAACCTTGTTCTACGTGCATTCTCCCTGTTCTTCTTGTATTCCCCTTGTTCTTATATTCCACTTATCCTCCTTTTATTCCCCTTGTCATCCTTGTATTACCCTTGTTCTACTTGCATTCTCCTTGTTCTTCTTGTATTCTCCTTGTCCTACTTGTATTCCCCTTGTTCTTATATTCCACTTATCCTCCTTGTATTCCCCTTGTCCTTCTTGTATTCCCCTTGTCCCCCTTGTATTACCCTTGTTCTCCCCGTATTTCCCTTGTACACCTTGTATTTCCCTTGTCCTCCTTGTATTTCCCATGTTATCCTTGTATTAACCTTGTTCTACTTGCATTCTCCTTGTTCTTCTTGTATTCCCCTTGTCCTACTTGTATTCCCCTTGTTCTTGTATTCCACTTATCCTCCTTTTATTCCCCTTGTCTTCCTTTTATTGCCCTTGTCCTTCTTGTATACCCCTTGTCATCTTTGTATTACCCTTGTTCTACTTGCATTCTCCTTGTTCTTGTATTCCCCTTGTCCTCCTTGTATTCTCTTTGTCCTCCTTGTAAGTATTCCCCTGGTCATACTTGTATTTTCCTTGTCTATATCTCATCTTTTGTATTTAGTTTGTCCAATAACTGTTGTAATTCTTGATAAAAATTTTCTCTTTCTTGCCTAGGCTTATTTATATCCGGGACATAAATACTTATAATATGTTCTGTCTTTGTTGCTGAGATCTTTAAACTTACTTGTAGTATTCTCTTATTCACGTAAATGACGTTTGTTAATATTTTGTTCCAACCTCTTGTGAATTAATAGTCCAACTCCAGATTTTGCTCTTTCATCTTTACTTTTCCCGCTATATATTAATATGTAATCATCATAAGGAATATATCCTTTCCCTTCTTTTCAGTTTCAGCTACTTTAGCGCATATATCCAATATTAAAATGTGCATCAAAATAATTTTAATACCGGTAACAGATTAAAAGAAAATACGTTGCTCAGAACCTCAGAAACAAAAAGAGTACAACATTATAGGAAAAGTCTTTTGAATCCACCTAATAGTTTCTGAAATTTACTTTTTAGGATATTTATCTTATGTTTCTGTCACATTTGTGTCAGATTACTGTAGAAATGATCCGAAAAGTGTTCAGTATTTCCACGACAGTGTCCTCTAATTTATATTATGGAAAATCGCAGTAGATTTATGAAGCAGTTTTTGTAATATAACTGAGAAGCAATTTCTTTGTTGTGCATACTTTGTTAGTAGGAACGTTTGAAAACAAAACTCATTGAAAGCGAGACCGCATGATAAAGGGTGGCTCACGTGACACGAATATATCACGGGCGCACCAATTACAGCGTGTTTAACTGCTGTAAACAAGGACGAGGCGTGTAAATGCGCCTGAATATCGCGGAGATTCCCTGTCCGATTGTGCTGTGAGTATTGTGTTACTCTGCCTGCCGAGCAGGAATCTTTAAATCTTGCAGCGGGAGCGACATTGTGTAACTCTGTTCCAATTTCTAAAACGTTAGTATTAAGTTTCAGGCAGATGTATTCTATTGCGAGAAAAACACGGGCGTTACTCTTTCTCTTAATAGATCTACACAGGGTGATGTGTAAATGAGTATAGTTAACTATGTAGCTGAAGGGAATTTTCAAAACCATTAAGTAAAGAACAATTACTTTACGTAACAGCAAAGAATGATCCTTTTCTTATTTCTCGTCTTACATTATATTAAGCATTTTATTATATCATATTAGTATACAGCTTGGTTAACAACTTTTAACACTATATCACAAACTCAAATGTAACACCTGCAACAACTTCTACGTAGGACAGACAAGCAGATCATTTCAAACGCGTTACAAAGAACACATCACAGCCATAACAAAATTACAAAACACCTCCACAAATGCTAACCACACCTACAGCGACATAAACACTGACATGAAAATTCTACATATTCAACCAAAAAGCCGGAAACTAAACACACAATAACAATGCGAAATATATAGACACACAAAAACATATCCAAATGAAATTCTCAACACGCAACTCAATTTCAGAACACACACACTCTTTGACTTCACATTACACTACACAAACACACCCCCATAGGAAACGCAAACAAAAGGCTCCAAGACTAGCACCTACCAGTTCTGAAGATGGCCCATAACAGGCTGAAAATAGTTAACCAGGTACTATAACATTTAACATGCGAAAACTAAATAATACATATTCCGAAGATATTAGTACTTTTCTGTACCTATTGTGATTTTATCTTCGCACTTCTTTTTTTTTTCTTTCTTTTCTCTCTTATCTCTCTTATTTACATTTGTGTGTTTTTTATTATTTATACTTTTATTTCTTTTTGTTATTTACTTCTCTCTACATTCGTCTCTTTTTTGTATTTGTGTTTCTCATGGAGAAGGCCTGATAGCCAAAACTCCACCAAATTAAATAAATAAATATGTAAATAAATAAGTAAGTAAATAAATAAATCAATAAATGAATAGATAAATAGGTAAATCTTCTTCCCTAACACTTATTAGAGAACGAGCTCTTTCCAAATTTTTATATCTTGGTAATTACTCTTAATCACTTGACTTGTATCTTAGAGTTCTGTGTATATACTTAATTCTAAAATTGCCCAGTCGAATGTTTATAATTATTTACATTAAGATCTGTATTATGGTATTATTCTTTTCTTCTTCGCCCTGGAACATATCAGAATACTATATAATTTCAGTAACTACTAGATAAGGAGGAGATGATCCTAAGAGATATGCTACTGGAACTAAATGACAGCTGTGAGCAGTATGGAGTGAAGATAAATGCAAAAAGGACGAAAATCATGGTCATAGGAAGAAAAACAAAAAAGGTAAACTTGCGAATTCTAAATGAGACAGTAAAAAGAGTAGACAGCTTCAGATACTTGGGGTGTACTATAAACAGTAACATGAGCTGCTCCAGGAAGTCAAAAGGAGGATAGCAATGGCAAAGGAAACGTTTAATAGAAGAAGGAGCATCTTGTGCGGGCCTCTGGAAAAAGATCTAAGGAAGAGACTAGTGAAGTGCTTTGTGTGGTATTGTATGGAGGAGAAACATGGGTATTACGACGAAGTGAAGAGAAACGACTAGAAGCATTTGAAATATGGATATGGAGAAGAATGGAGCGTGTGAAATGGACAGACAGAATAAGAAACGAAGCTGTGTTGGAATCAGTTTAACTTTTTATCCCATGCTCTTTTCTATAACAACCACGTTTATTTTGTGCGTCATTTGACACTGCAGTGTTGCCACCTGAATGCGAATTGACAGGGGGAGGGAATGGGATGCAAGAGATCGTCTCTCCCTGGAGAATTTTGTGTTCCATGGTGAAATGGTAGTTTATAGCTGTCAGGAGCAAGATTAATCCCCTTTCGTTGCCTAATTCATAGTCTCAGTAGTTTGAGTTATTAATGCAGTACGATACATAACCATTATTATGCTTTTTTATATAGGCCCTTAAATTGAGCGTGACAACAATAGGAGTGGGCTAAGCCTTGCTCTGCGTAGGCCTTAACATAGTATAGGTTATGTCTACTTAAACTTATCTGAAAGTTTTATTTATTTTGTAGTCCATAATGCAACAATAAAAGTAAAACTTCTTCCCAGTTAATGTAGAATCTTGGTTATTCATCTGTTAGAAAAAACAGGTTGGAAACGTCGAAAAAAAAATAAATTACTACAAGATTTTTCACCGATGATAGAAATGTAACATTTTAATAATATAACTTTATGGATAAAGGCCCTTTTGCCAGACAGTTAAGTTCACATTGGCCCCAAAACTTAAACTAATTTTCTCATTTATGAGCGTACTTTTAGCATCTAACCTTTATTCTTCTGCCAGAATGTGCAGAAAATATGGAGAAAAATATAACACCGAAAGGTCATTTTTGTCAAAATGTGTTTTATTGACGTTTTTGAAGAGAATCTGAGTTGGGGAAGTTAAATTTTAGTTTATTTTTCACACTTGATTGGCCGGCAATTGGCTTCCCATACGTGCGTTTTACCCGTACGGGCAAATGAAATCATGTTTGTTCTCACGCGAACAGGACAGCTACCCCTCTGTGGAGGGGAAAGTAGAGAGTTCGTTTCGTACAGATCAGGGGTGAAGTATCTACTTTCTACTACGTCTTTTTTTAGGTTAGGTTATTTTACGACGCTTCATCAATATCTTAGGTTATTTAGCGTCTGAATGAGATGAAGGTGATAATGCCGGTGAAATGAGTCCGGGGTCCAGCACCGAAAGTTACCCAGCATTTGCTCATGTCGGGTTGAGGGAAAACCCCGGAAAAAACCTCAACCAGGTAACTTGCCCCGACCGGGAATCGAACCCGGGCCACCTGGTTTCGCGGCCAGATGCGCTGACCGTTACTCCACAGATGTGGACTTCTACTACGTATCTCCATGAATGTCACAAAGCAGAAACCTGGAACTGGGTTTAACAATGATTAGAAATTGATATTCTTTCTTTAAAGAATCAAAGTAGGGAGATGGACAGTGTCTTATTTGTGAAAACATGTCAGGTGCAGAAAATATCATTTAAAGCGGCATTGTGTGTTCCATGCTGAAAAATATAAAGGTATCGTTAGTGATGAAAGGATGAATTTACTCACTGTACTAAGTGAGGACGTAAGGCTAAGTGGTATTATTTAAATTTGTATGTAATGTTTAACAATCTAAAGTTCGATCCTGAAGCATAATGTCGAGAACGAAAAGAATGAAGACAAAGTAAGGGCAAGATGTGTGACGGATTGCACTTCGTAGGTTAAGAGCTGTAGAGAGACTTGCTGTACCAAAGTCCATTACATCATCCATTGAAAACTTCATTAAAAGAGAGGAGAAAAAACAAATCTAAGACCTTTGTGAATCTGTGTGTGTGTTTTTCTTTGGCAATAAGATATATTTATTATTATTTTCAGTATAATGTGCTTGTTTGCTAGGTAATCTTATGTTTGTAAAATTTTAGATTTGCAAACTGTGATGTTACTTTCTTTGACAAGAAATTTAACGTAACAGCTGTGATTTGTTTATTATAATTTTGTTATTACTACTACTACTACTACTACTACTACTACTACAGGGGCATCATTTTATTTTTACTAACATTTCTAATATTAATCTGGCTATACCTTTGGATCAATGGTTGAGAACCGTAAATACCGTTTGCTACCCCCTTCCACGACTGGAGTTCGGTGATACTGGCGCAATATACAAATAAATCACTTTACTAGGTATAGGAGGGAAGAAAAGTAGTTCATCTATTTACGTAAACTAGGAAATATCGCGATTTTGTGTTTGATAATTTTCATTAGGTTTTTGTTTAATCAAAATACAGTACAGTATTAACAGTGAGTGTTTTTACTCACGAACTGAGCTGTCCATGCGGACGTATTCATTATGCAGTGTACATTATACTGTCTATACCACATTAGCATACACTATAGAGAATGAAGTTAAATTGAAAAATAATAAAATATGCATATTTAAACACATTTTTGAAAATAGTGGCCGTTCATTTCGATATAGGCTTCAGTTCTAATGTGCATATTATCGCACTATAGACTATTGCACCTAATTCCAATTACCAGTTTCGTCCTTCGTACCAGTAACTCATGTTGAAATAATTCTGTACCTACTCTATAAAAGAGTACTTTACGTACTGTAAATTCAGTCTTCACTTCTGCCCGATCCGAATGGTTAAAATTACTCAGACATGCTATCTACTGTCCGTCCAAGTGGTTATGTAGCAGGGTCGTAGAAAGGGGGAAAATCACGTGACAGTTAATTATTTAACGAGGCCCTTTTATTTAAGTTATTTTAAGAAGCTGCATAATATTACGTAGACGTCCAATTCCTAACAGAAATTAATGTTTTCAGAAAAGAACTAAGACATCCCAGCCACTAGCCTTTACAGAAAGGCGAATAGAAGCGGGTAGGGGAAACCGGGATACGACGTAGGCAAACGGACGATAGTACCTGTGCTAAAATGATTCAATATTGAAAGCTCTTTCGTCACTGGAAAACGCGAACATATTTTTGGAACGTACTGTTTACTTTGACCGTAAGAATACTATGACTATATGCGGCCTTGGTTCTGTGTGGAGGACGGTTGAACTTCACTAGTGGAAGGGGTGGGAGTGAAGTACATTAAAAAATTCAGGTACAATAAAAATTGAAGTAAAAATAAAATGATGTCCCTGTACTACTACTATTACTACTACTACTACTACTACTACTACTACTACTACTACTACTACTACTACTACTACTACTACTACTACTACTACTACTACTACTACAGTAGAACCCCGTTTATCCGCCACCCTATTAACCGATTGGCGGATTATCCGATTATCTTTCTCTCGCTCGTTTTTTTTTTCTCTCTACAGAAACGTATGAAGTTGATACTGTTGTACGCTATATTAGAATACGTATTTTTTTCTAGAGTGTTATTACAAACATTTACACTTAGGCCTACACAGTTTTGGTCTACTGTTCGAGTTGCTGTACTCTATTACTTCTATATAAAATGTTTTCCATGAGTTAAAAAAAAAAGTTTGTGCTAAGTGTCGAATAAAATCCAAATAATTAAGTGGTTGGGGAAAGAGAAATTGTGAGTCATCTCGCATCACGATACGAGACTGATGTTACAGCTATGAGCGATTTAATAAAAATCAAGGATAAAGGGTATACAATATGTAAATCTACAACATGAGACTTTTACTATTCCAAACTTTCCGCTGACAGCCATTAAAAGGAGTTTCTTTTACTTCTTAAAAACACGTCTTTGACAACCGAACTTAAATTAATGAACTTCTGATTCACTACCTAGCGTATTAAACACAAGACCACGGAGAAAATAACCAGTGTTATTCACTTAATTTACGAAAATATTTTATGGTACGGATTATCCGATTTTTCGATTAACCGTTCAGCCAACCCCCTTCATTACCGCGGATAATAGGGGTTCTACTGTACTACTATTCAAGCATAGTAAAGAGTATTATAATTTAATACAAATAGAATAAACATATTTAGTTACTGTTGATTTAGTTTGTTTCTCTAGTTACTACTTATTTTATTAGTTACAATTTATTTACAGTCCACAAGCAGTGGTATTACTGATAAGATATAAGCACGAGTTCCACCAACGCGCTGATAATATACAACTCAAGTGTACAGCCCTAGTTCACGTCACCACACTGTAGGCTACTGCAGATACTTCAGCTGCTTACAGTTAGCTATGTTCCCGTACGGGCACGCTTCAGTTCTGTATTGCCAAAGCGGGGAGTTTTCCTTGCCGGCCCTGTCCTACAGTCTCTGACATGCTGCGACAGAGAATTCTAGAGATGACGCAGAGACGTGAAAGATAAAAAATGGGAGGATGGTCTATGTTTAGGAATGGAGAGTGTGATACGGTATTATAAGCTAGTATCTATTGCGTGATATGAGGATAGATGTTGGAAACGAGAAGCTAAATAGCAGACGTACAAACATTTTCTTATTTTTACTGAATTTAAAATGTGAAATAAAGTTATTTGTGAAGGCAATGAAAAAAGGAGATTAAGAATTTTAAAGTTATTTGTGAAGGCAATGAAAAAAGAAGATTAAGAATTTACCGATCGAAGGTAGAAATTCCTACACAGAGTGAGACCAAGATAAAAGAAGGGATTATTTTCAGTCCTCAAATAAATAAATAAATAAATAAATAAATAAATAAATAAATAAATAAATAAACAGATAAATAGATAAATAGATACATAGATAGAAAAATAGATAAATAAATAAATACATAAATAAATAAGTACATAATTAAATAAATACATAAATAAATAGAAAAATAGATAAGTAGATAAGTAAATATTTTCTTGGAAATGTAAAATCACACAACTATTGTACAGGGTAATTGCGAAGCAGTTACTTTATTCCTATTATTTGATTGGCTGCAATATATCTTTGAAGTTGTATTTTCTACGTGGTCTTTTGAATTATTTCCTGAAAATCTGTGTCTGAAGAGTATGGAGAAAGATTCACGAATGGAGAAAGGGATAGTAGCAAATCGAATCAAAATATTTGGTCGATTTCCATTGGACAATGAATCAGCCAACAGAACCAAAAAAGTAGATAATCTTCACAGTGTAGTTTGCAACTGTTATAGTTTGTAGACTATATTTTCATAGTTTTGCTAGCGCCATAATTATTTCTAAAATGTCTTCCTAATAATGAAAACATACCTAAATCTTCAAATAATTATTCTCATGATTAAATAATGGGTAATATAAGAATTTTGATATACTGTATTGGAAATCAGTATACCTAAATATTTATAAATCGCTAAGATTAGGCCTGCTATGAAACTGAATGTGAGGAGAGAAAATATTTTAAGACTTGCGTTATTTATTATAAATGGGGCATTTAATAAAGAAATAATTGTAAAGTAACATTAACTGGTCTTATAGGATGGTCTGAGAGAATTATAAATCCTTACTATAGGCCTAGATAAGTGTGAATGAACTAATGACAATATTGCACTCATCTTTCCAATTATCCCGTTAGAAGTGTGGGTCTTGCTTTAAAACCTGTAGGTGATAAACTGGGCAGAAACAATTCCTGGAATCTCTCGTGTATTGCATTCAAGCAGCTAATTATATTGCGTTGGGATTTCTGTGTTCCGATCCTTCTAATGTCTTCAACGACTTGAAGCAATTTTTTTTCTCGATTTCCTAGAACTTTATGTCGCGTACGGACATCTGTCGCATTCATTTCGCAAGCAGTGGTGTGAGGAAGACAGGGAAATTGTCTGATTCCATCGGCGTTATTCGAATTCCGTAATTGAATGGAATTGTGTAGTACAAAATGTTACTACTATACCTCTGTTCTGCTCTGGATCGTTGCTTAATCTCTTCTGAACTTAATGTGAATTAAACTGTACTCATGGGAAAACTTCTTGGAAAAATTGAGAGTTAAAAATTATGACGTAGTGAGCAGTATTCAATTGTGATTGGAGGTAGTTCAAACAGATCGTATGAAATAGTGCCTGATAGAAAATGATGACAGGGATTTTGAGGAAATACAGTGAATGCATAATATGCACTGTATTTATAATTTTCTATAGGAATTAAGGTAATAATAAAAAAAAAATAATAATAATAATAATAATAATAATAACCAAATGAGAGAGGAACAGAGATTAAGGGTGTTTGAGAATAAGGTTCTTAGAAAATATTTGGGGCTAAGAGGGATGAAGTTACAGGAGAGTGGAGAAAGTTACACAACGCAGAACTGCACGCATAGTTTTCTTCATCTGACATAATTAGGAACATTAAATCCAGACGTTTGAGATGGGCAGGGCATGTAGCACGTATGGGCGAAATCAGAAATGCATATAGAGTGTTAGTTGGGAAACTAGAGGAAATAAGACCTTTAGGAAGGCCGAGACGTAGATGGGAGGATAATATTAAAATGGATTTGAGGGAGGTGAGATAAGATGGTACGGACTGGATTAATCTTGCTCAGGATAGGGACCGATGGCAGGCTTATGTGAGGGCGGCAATGAACCTCCGGGTTCCTTAAAAGCCATGATTAAGTAAGTAAATAATAATAATAATAATAATAATAATAATAATAATAATAATAATAATAATAATTACAAAATGGGTTTTAAGGAACCCGGAGGTTCATTGCCGTCCTCACATAAGCCCACCATCGGTCTCTGTTCTGTGCAAGATTAATCCAGTCTCTATCATCATATCCCACCTACCTCAAATCCATTTTAATATTATCCTCCCATCTACGTCTCGGCTTCGCCAAAAGTCTTTTTCCCTTCGGCCTCCCAATTGACATTCTATATGCATTTCTGGATTCGCCCACACGTGCTACATGTCCTGCCCATCTCAAACGTCTGGATTTAATGTTCCTATTTATCTCGGGTGAAGAATACAATGCATGCAGTTCTGCATTGTGTAACTTTCTCCATTCTCCTGTAACTTCATTCCTCTTAGCCCCTAATATTTTCTTAAGTACCTTATTCTCAAATACCCTTAATCTCTGTTCCTCTCTCAAACTGAGAGTCCAAGTTTCACAACCACACAGAACAACCGGTAATATAGGCCTAACTGTTTTATACATTCTAACTTTAAGATTTTTTTTTTGACAGCAGAGTAGATGACAAAAGCTTGTTAACCGAATAATAACACGCATTTCCCATATTTATGCTGCGTTTAACTTAATCATAATAATAATAATAATAATAATAATAATAACTCAAAAAACCAATGTAGGCCCTACTATTAAGAAGACAAGTAAATAACTTTTTGAACCAGAGACAATTATTAACTTGTATATTTTATAATAATATAAGGATATGATAATATCCAAGACAGGGAATTGTCCAGATGATTTGGCTATAGAAGATGAAGAAGTCGTATCAGAAGGTGAAAAAGGATTTTCTATTTTAAGGGAAGAAGTTGAAATAGCGCTTAGGGAAATGAAGAATGGGAAAGCAACAGGAGTTGATGGAATCCCCATTGAATTAGTGAAATGCTTGGGTGAAGACAAGAAGCAAATTGTATCATTATGTATTACTCTCTTACAGTCAACATTTAAAAACTGTGATTATTATTGTCTTAATTATTAATAAAATTTATACTTAACAGATAAGCCATCTGTTGGGATGGATAGTGCATATTCGGGAAAGGGTTCAAATTCCATCTCCCAACAATTTCTCAATTTAATTTTTTTATTCATTTATTATTGTTAGAACTTTCATTAAGGGGTTAGGTACAGCTTACAGCAGAACATTTTTTGGAAATATTCAACACTTTTTTCCTCCATTACTGTATCTTGTACAATAATGAAAATTAGTATGTGTAAAACACTGTCCTTCTGATATATGAAAAAAAAAATATATTTTTACGATTTAAAAAAATTATTTATATATGTTTTACAAATTCAGAATTGTGGCAGTTCACTGTGCTGTGATGAAGAGTTTGCCTCTAAATTCATAAACTTGTTAACTTTTTAATGTTTTCTCTCTTTTATTTTATTGCTGAAACTCATGTTTACAATATCATGTTCTTTCAACTACGTTCCTTAGTAAATATGTATTTGTTTTATTTTGTGTTAGAAGAAAGTACTGATACTTGACCATTTTTAAATGAATTTCTTTTTCATCGGGCAATCTATCAAAGACAGAGAAGTCATCTTGCATCATACTGTACGAGTGGATATAAAATGCATAAATACACATAAAAAATTTCATCACAGAATGTTGGATAGTTTTTTGAGTTATGTGGGAAATGCTTCATCACGCACACTGAAATGAATTTTGAAAAAAAAAAAAAAAAGTAAATAATTTTTTTTTAATCATAAATATATTTTTTCATATAGCAGGACAGTGTTTTACACATACCAATTTTCATTATTGTACAAGATACAGTAATTTTACTGCTGTAAGCTGTACCTAACCCCTTAATTTAATGGTGTCCCTATATCTCAATACTGCAGTTATTTTCTAATAATAGTATTATTACTCGTATTTGATCAATAGGCTATTGTATTTATTCCTAATATGACATTGAGTGTAACTTTAATCAATTATATGGTGTTAATTAATATTAATAATAATAATAATAATAATAATAATAATAATAATAATCCGTGGCGCTACAGCCCACGAAGGGCCAAGACCGACCAGCCGGCTGCTGGCCTCACAGCCACATGCCGAAGCAGAGGTGGACGATCATCCAACCAGAACGGAGGTATCGTGTGGTTAGCACGATGAACTCCCCAGCCGTTATAGCTGGTTTGCGTAACCGGATTTCATTACCTATTGTAGCTCCCCAAGTGCATCACGATGCACCGGTCGCACACACTGGCCGAAATTTCATGAGAAAATTTCTTCCCCCATGAGGACTCGAACCAGCGCGTATTCCGTAACGCGAGTCCTAGACAGGATGCCTTAGACCACGGCGCCATGACGCGGGACCATATTAATATATACTTACAAATGGCTTTTAAGGAACCCGAAGGTTCATTGCCGCTCTCACATAAGCCCGCCAGCGGTCCCTATCCTGTGCAAGATTAATCCAGTCTCTATCATCATACCCCACCTCCCTCAAATCCATTTTAATATTATCCTCCCATCTACGTCTCGGCCTCCCTAAAGGTCTTTTTCCCTCCGGTCTCCCAACTAACCCATATTAATATATAGCATTTAAAAATAAATTTCGTAATCATTTTGTTCATAATTTGATATTTTTATTAATTTTCTATATTTCGTAATATTCTGATTGTATAAATCTGTTTATTGTCTGTATTCCCCAGTAGCATTTCTGTGGAGTTAAAAATGTTATAAACTTCTATGATGTGTAATATGACTTTCAATAACATACAATCGTATACTTCGCTTAGTGTACAAAACATATTGATGGAATAACGGTCTATGTTGTCCGTCCGATAGTAAATTTATAAGCGGAATTACGATGTAACATTTTAATTCCTCCTGCACAGTTAACAGATTGTAACATAGACCGTTATTCGGCCCAACGCTTCAATTTCTTGCCACAACACACTCATACTAAAATTTTGCTCCAAAACCGACTCCAGTCGTGCATGAGATAGTATGTGTATAGCTTACTATGAAAGTCCAGTGATTTTAAAGTGACAGGACAGTGTGCTACTATTTATTCACTCATACAAAAATTAAATATGGTCGTGGCATTTTGTTGTTAGTCCTAATTCTAAAAGAGAAGGAAATTGTACTTTGAAATGTGAAAGGATGTTGTTTCAACTTAATTATATTGCGTTTTCTTTCAGTACGCTATGATGTATTACATAAGGCGAAGAGAATATAGGCCTTGGGCTGATTACCTGATTGGATATTTTCCGAGGTTTTTCCTAACCCTAAGGCGAATGTTAGGTAATCTACAGCGAATCCTCGGACTCATCTCTCCAAATACCATTTTACTATCACCAATCTCATCGACGCTAAATGACCGAGCAGTTTATACAGCGTCGTTAAATAACCAACTAAAAAAATCGTAACTAATAAAGGTATGTGGAGGAGTAGCGGATAGAGATAAGGGGCTGTATTTTGCATAATTAGATCTTAAATAGTCATGGATAAATACAGAAGCCTTCATAATAGGACCTTTTTGGCACAATTGGACGTTTATTATTATTATTATTATTATTATTATTATTATTATTATTATTATTATTATTATTTAATTTGTTATTTTACGACGCTTTTTCAACTGCTATGGTTATATACATAAGGGAAGTGGGAAAAACCAGAGGCGGTATGTTACCCCAAGATTTTCGCTTGGCGTACCCTCTCCCTTACAACATACACATACAGTACATGATGTACAGGGTGGACCGTTCGAATGTACGTAATTTCAATTGTATGTGACTGGTAAACGATTGAAGATAGAGCCTTACGGTAACGTTTATATGAAAGGAAAACTCAACAAGTTTCGATATGCACATCACCATATCTCTACGTGAGCTCCAGCTGTCACCGTGACGATATCGAGGCGATGAACGATTTCTTGCCAAGCACGTTGGAGCATGTACAATGCGTGCAGTTCTGCGTTGTGTAACTTTCTCCATTCTCCTGTAACTGCATTCCTCTTAGCCCCAAATATTTTCCTAAGTACCTTATTCTCAAATACCCTTAATCTCTGTTCCTCTCTCAAACTGAGCGTCCAAGTTTCACAACCACACAGAACAACCTGTAATATAACTGTTTTATACATTCTAACTTTAAGATTTTTTTTACAGAAGACTAGATGACAAAAGCTTGTCAACCGAATAATAACACGCATTTCCCATATTTTTGCTGCGTTTAATTTAATAATAATAATAATAATAATAATAATAATAATAATAATAGTAATAATATTGATAATAACAATTCAACTACCATCATCCACATACATTACCTCGTTTTTACTGTGACAAAGTTTTTAGTTCCTTTTAGCATTCTGGTTATTGTATTAATATTGTGATTTGTCTTATGAACAATTTTAGATAAGGGCGCAAATAGTCATAGTTGCTGACGTGCCCTTCTTAAACCCCACTATCTGTCTGTCTGTCCATCTATCTGCCTGCCTGCCTATCCATCCATCCATCCATCCGCCCACCCACCCACCCACCCACCCACTCATCCATATATCTATCTAATCTAATCCAATCCATCTAATCTATCTATCTATCTATCTATCTATCTATCTATCTATCTATCTATCTATCTATCTATCTATCTATCTATCTATCTATCTATCTATCTATCTATCTATCTATCTATCTATCTATCTATCTATCTATCTATCTATCTATCTATCTATCTATCTATCTATCTATCTATCTATCTATCTATCTATCTATCTATCTATCTATCTATCTATCTATCTATCTATCTATCTATCTATCTATCTATCTATCTATCTATCTATCTATCTATCTATCTATCTATCTATCTATCTATCTATCTATCTATCTATCTATCTATCTATCTATCTATCTATCTATCTATCTATCTATCTATCTATCTATCTATCTATCTATCTATCTATCTATCTATCTATCTATCTATCTATCTATCTATCTATCTATCTATCTATCTATCTATCTATCTATCTATCTATCTATCTATCTATCTATCTATCTATCTATCTATCTATCTATCTATCTATCTATCTATCTATCTATCTATCTATCTATCTATCTATCTATCTATCTATCTATCTATCTATCTATCTATCTATCTATCTATCTATCTATCTATCTATCTATCTATCTATCTATCTATCTATCTATCTATCTATCTATGTATCTATGTATCTATCTATCTATCTATCTATCTATCTAAATCTATCTAAATCTAATCCATCTATCTTACATACTTGGAGGATTTAGTAGAGAACTGTTTTCAAAAAATGGGAGACGTGAGAATAGGGGAAAGAAGAATAAAGTACATAAGATTTGCTGATGATATTCACTAGATGAAGGCGGAAAATAGGGAAGACTGGAGAATGCTGGGTTTGCAGTGAACACTGTGAATAATAACAATAATGATAATGATAATAATAATAATAATAATAATAATAATAATAATAATAATGTAAGTGGGAGGAGGAGAATATAACTTTGTTAATGAGTTTGTTTCTTTTGTCTCGGAATATAATTTAATTTATTTAGTTTTAACGTTGATTAATTTCTACATCATTTTATTTGCATTTTAAATTGTCACTGATATTCATCTCTTCCAATTAGATACGAGTAAATTTTAGAACGGAAAGGAGAAAACGAAGATTATTCAGGCATTTATCTTAGTGTAATGGAAACTATGAAAGTTGCCAATGTAATCGGCTTCTGACATCGAACTTCGGATGTTCTGAATGATAGTCAAGACAGTTCTGTTTGTAAGATGTAAATAGCAAAGAGAAGAAAGGGTAAAATGAAAAGAAGAAGAAAATCAGGAAGAAGGTGAGCGAAACACCGGGAAGAAAAGCATGAGAATAAGAGAGTATGTTGTACATAGCGAGCTGTATAGAATTAGAGCAGAATGACACTTCTTGGATGTCTTTGTTCCTACAATTTTCTGCACGACCACGAACCCCGGTCCTGCTCAGCTGAGACACTGGCGAGATTCCTGCCATGCCTGGAGAGGCAGATCTAGAGTTATGTGGGCCGTGAGAATAGAGGAGCGCCATAAATTACTCGAGAAGTCCTGGAGGATGCGTCTCGAGTTTCGGTGGCGTATAAGACTTCATCCAACCCGCGCTTTGTTTTAATTCAGCTTCTATCTACGCCACCATCGCACTACATAATGAACAACTGCGCCATAACCGGCGGGAGCAGGGGCGAAAAACAAAACACTGTCAGCACGCAAAGTATTTTCCACCTTCCCGCGCGTTCTCCATTAAAACGCAACACACTGCATAATTTATGCTAATGCATCAGAGATCCACCGAGTTCAACAGCTTTATACAGCGAGGGGCGCCATCTTCAAAGTGAAAACTCATTTTATTGCTCTTTTGTTTCAACCCTTTACAGCTCTGATTAATACGTAACGAGGTTCGAAGCAAATAAATAGATTTACACAATTTATAGTTAGACCGTTATGTGAATGGCTAATGCATCGACTTTTCAGTTCAGAGACCCAAGCTAAAATCCCAACGCATCCGGTTGAAACGTATATGGCGAAAGGCAACGCATTTCCTTACTCGCTTTGATAATAGTAGTAAGGCTACCTTCTGCATAATTCACGAATATCTACATTTCATCAGTGTTGAATGTAAATGGACACCTTACGATAGGCCTATATGAGTAATTCCACGTCAAATCGCACAAAATTATACAAATTTTGACTTTCATATTTCTGATTGCGTTTATATTTTTTTTGCCAACTCTATGGGTCTAATAAACCAACAGATGTGTTTTTATTTCCTCGTAAGTCCACATGTTTTTAAAATATTGCATGTTACAATTCGTTAAAAAATGTCGCACAATGCAACATTTAAAGCGTCATATTTCTGAGGATATTTAAGTTAAAAATTTTTTGAAAAATGCATTTAAAAGCTTAAAGTACTGTCTTTTATTAAATATTTACTAACTAATTTTAATATAATTATTACAAATATTTTTTATGATTCAATTTTTAAAAGTTAGATATCAATGTGAAATAGCCCTATTAAAAATCTAAAAAAAAAAAAATTGCCTACTAGGTGCACTGAAGTATTCTTAATAATTCCAGAAAAATCACAATGGGATCTCCATTATTTTAATGGAAATTTAATTACTTACAAAACAATGTGTAGCGGTCGGTGCTGCAGCAGTGGACGGGAAGCGTTGAAGCGCGCTGGGAGGTTTATCGGCGCTGGATTATCGAGTGAACGTTGCAACATTACACCCAGTACAGGTGAAGTACTCGAGGAGACACTGCTAATTTACTTATGATATCTTCAAATATTTGTATATTATGCTTTTTAAACGTTTGTTTTCATTCACACTACACTTCAATTTTCATTCGCCTACCTTCTTTCTCGAAAGAAAATTGTTTTACTAAATCTTCAGTTTCTAACAACGGAGTAAAAGAATGTAATTTTAATGTACCAGTTATCATCGTTATTATTACTTTTATTAATGACCAGGTAGTTATTGCAAATTATTATATGTTCGACCAACTATCAAATGAATATAGGAAATAGGACCTGCCAGGGTTGTTTGGAAAGTTCATAGTCTGACAGAGAAATTAAACTGGGATTATTCTGAAACAATCTTTATTTTTCAATATAATACCCCCTGACATTCACACACATGGTCCACCGGTTCTGGAGTCCTGCTATAAATTATCGTTCTTGTACACAGATTCCACGAGGTCTGCAGAAAAAGCCTTCTGCTGCTGTGATGACCTCTTCAGTTGACGAAAATTTCTTCACAGTCAAGTGACTATTGAGCTCTGGAAAAAGAAAGAAGTCTGAGCGAGCGAGATTTGGTGAGTGGGATGAGGGTGCGGCAACGTTTAGCAACGCAATTGCAGACGTGTGAGAAGATGCAATGTCGTTATGAAACAACACTTTCTTCTTGCCCATACAGAGCGCGAATTTTTCCTTCAGTTGCTGCAGGAGATTTGAATAACAATCTCCAGTTATTGTTATCCCCTTTGCTAGATAGTCAATCATGATTTTTCCCTTAGAATCCCAGAACGTGGATGCCATGACTTTCACAGCCGATTGAATAGCTTTAACTTTCTTTGGAGGTGAAGAACCATTGTGCTTGCATTGTTACGGCTGCTGTGTCTCTGGTATTTAATAGTGAATATACGTATCATCAGTCGCCACAAACCGCCTATAAAGATCGGGAGTATTTTTCTCCAATCGAGCCTTGAAATCTGACATCGGACGTGCTTTTGTTCCGGTGTTAACAAATGCGGAATCCATATTGCCGAGACCTTTGACATGCCCAAGACATTGACTATTATGTAGTGCACCAGTTCAGTTGAGACACGTATAACCTCGCTAATTTCCGCACTTTGATTCGATTGTCCTTCAACACCATATGGTGGATTTTTTTCTACGATTTCTTCACTTGTTACTGTTACTGGACCACAATCTGAACACATGCTCTCGCCATGAAACAATACTAACAATACCATCCCATCACACCTCCTCATACTCATCCTCTTTCACAATAACCCTGCCAAGACTATGGAATTCGTTACCTGCTAGCATCAGGGACTGTCGAAATAAAATTGAATTCAAACGCAATCTTACTAGCCACTTGGTCAGTAATTGACACTCGTTCAGACATGGTTTCTTGTAAATAGTTCTCTTAATCTATCATAAAATATTTCAATATCCGATAATTTCATCACTATAGAATTTTGTTATTGTAGGTTTAATTTGTAATTCAGTAAATACAAAAAATATTCTTTGTTCTTAACTTCTATGATAAAATGTCTAGCTTTCATTAATCAGGTAATCTTGTCGTACTTTAATTTTTATTGTAATTGTAATTGTAAATTTAATATTAATTGTAATTTTATTGTTCATATTATAGTTGTAATCCCCTGGTAGAGGGGCAGAGAAGGCCTGACGGCCTTATCTCTACCAGGTTAAATAAATAAATAAATACTACCACTACTACTACTACTACTACTACTACTACTACTACTACTACTACTACTACTACTACTACTATTACTACTACTACTACTACTACTACATGAGGGTTGTCTTCTACACTCTCTCGACCATGTTTAAATAATGCCGTCCAGCAGTTAGTCTACTGCTATACTACAGATATTGTAACAACAGACTGTTATTGATTTTGCTGCTACTAATACTACTAATACTGATATTGCTACTGCTGTTACCCTACTATTACTACTACAGCTACCATTGTTATTACTGTTGTTACTATTAACACTGGTACTACTGCTATTACTATACTACTGCCCTCATTGCTATTGCCTAAAGTGACTTAGGACATCCGTGAAGCTATGGATAGGGTTGAAGTAACGGCACTAACTCTTCTCGATTTCAGCAGTGCCTTTAGTTCTGTTGATATCGACCTGCTTCTTACAAAGATGAAGACTTTGCACCTGTCAGACAATACCTTGAGTTAGATGGACTCCTACCTACGTGACCGCCAATAGTGTGTTTCACTTGATAATCATTTCTCCCCATGGCGATGCACAAAGGCGGGAGTGCCCCAGGGCTCCGTATTAGGACCACTACTCTTCTCTATCTACATTAATGACGTATCAAAGAACTTACAGTATTGCCGATATCACCTCTATCCCGACGACCTACAACTTTACATACATTCCAAACTCAGTACGATCAATGAATCAATTGATTGTGACTGAGCCACTGTTTCCACTTGAACAATCAATTTCGGACTCGCACTTAATCCAAGTAAGGCTCAAGCTATAATTATTGAACATAAACGTTTAGTTAACTCTCCTAATAACAGTAATCTTCCAGTTTTTACGCTTAACAACACACTAATCTCTGTTGTAAAAAATCTTGGTATCTTTTTTTTTATAATAATCTAAATTGGAATTTTCAAGTTAAAGAAACAATAAAAAAAAATCTGTTTCTCCATTCACTCTTTGAGTCGTTTTAGAAACTTCTTGCCCCAGCAACTCTAGTAGCCCCAGTCAGTTCAGAATATGTGCGTCAGATACGTGTGCATTATGCGACGATATAATCAAATATCACCGTCCTTCGTAAATCTTTCGTGGCTCCGACTCAAAGAACGTAGAACTTTATACTCTTTCGAATTCTGCACACCTCAACACCAAATTACCTTTCGTCTCGTTTCTCTTTTCTATACTCTAACCACGACGTAAATACCAGATCACTTATCTGTGGTACGTTAAATATATCTTTCCATATAACATCTCATTATTCATCATCTTTTACAGTATCCACCTCGCGACAATGGAATTCCTTGTACAAGGCTGCAAGACATTAAACATTTTTAAAAATAGCTTAAAGGACAACCTACTTAGTAATTCACTCTAATTATACTGGCTTAAACAGTCACCGACTATATGGTAACTTCTTTCTTGAGGCATGCATCCTGGTAGCGCTGTATTTTCAAAATTGTCTCATAATAAAATCTTTCAATTAACTAACATTATTTGTAACATATTAACATTCTATGTATTTTAGTTTAGTTCTGCTACACAGTTTGTATTTAATTGTTTAATTAATAGTTCATAGTATTTTACTGTTTAATTCATAAGTAATTATTTTATACACGTAACGTTTATCTAAATCAAATTGTTGTATTCTTTGTAGTTTGTAAGTTCATACATAATTCTGTATGTATACTTTTTGCTGGGTGAGTCAAATAGAGAAGACCTTACGGCCTTAACTCTGCCAGCTAAAATAAAATTATTATTATTATTATTATTATTATTATTTTTACTTATGTTCTTACTACCGCTACTACTAATACAAATAATAATAATAATAATAATAATAATAATAATAATAATAATAATAATAATAATAATTATAATAATAATACTTACAAATGGTTTTTAGAGAACCGGAGGTTCATTGCCACCCTCACATAAGCCCGCCATCGATTTCTATCCTGAGCAAGATTAATCCAGTCCCTATCATCATATTCCACCTCTTTCAAATCCATTTTCGTAAATAATAATAATAATAATAATAATAATAATAATAATAATAATAATAATAATGATAATAATAATAATAATAATAATAATAATAATAATAATAATAATAATAATAATAATAATAATAATACTTCTTGGCTTTTAAGGAACCCTCAGGTTCATTGCCACCCTCACATAGCCCGCCATAGATCCCTGTCCTGAGCAATATTAATCCAGTCTCTATCATCATATCCCACCTCCCTCAAATCCATTTTAATATTATCTTCCCATCTACGTCTCGGCCTCCTCAAAAGTCTTTTTCCCTCCGGCCTCTCAACTAACACTCTATATGCATTTCTGGATTCGCCCATACGTGCTACATGCCCTGCCCATCTCAAACGTCTGGATTTAATGTTCCTAGACTAGACGGCAATTCGGAAGGCGGACGGCTACTACATGCGCCGTAGCCTGTATGGCATGTGACGCCACAAGCTTGAACAGGAGAACCAGTCAGAATCAGTCAGTAACAAGTGCTTCTCGAGTTACTTTGTTCACATGTGAGTGTTTTAAAACATCGAATAAGTAAAACTAACATATACTGTGTATGTGTAAGATAAATAAATGGAAGGAGATACTATAAAAAGACAAGTACTGCACAGGCAGGGGCGGGAAATAGTGTTTAAGGCGTATAATTATTTTAAAAACATTAACGAGCAGAACTCTGCCGGGCATCATGGTGCTGGCCGCAACGTTGCCAACGCGCAGGAGACGACTGCAGAAGCATGTGGTGTGGGTTTGCGAACCGTGCAAAGAATTGTTAGTGAAGGAAACAAATCTTTTAATGTGAGCGGAACTGCCACGTTTCGTTCTCCTGGAAAACATCCTCTTCGTGAAAAAACAGTCTCTGAATTAGATGATTTTAATAAAAGTGTGCTGCGACGTACAGTATTAGATATGTACCTTCGAGAATCCGACTCTGAAGAATCTGACGGGACTGATGAGGGAATCAGCGACTTCGATTAAAACCAGGTACTGAATATTTATTAAATCCTAATTTATATTAATTGTGACCGAAATGCGACAATATAACATGGTACTCGTAGTTATTGTTTTAGGGTATTTAACTAGCTAAAATAATTTCTGCCTACAAATAGACCTAAATACAACTACTACATAAATAGTGTATCATTTTTTCTAGTAATACACCGTATACATTTCGTATTAAAACTGTGTGACAACATAATTTATTTATTTATTTATTTATTTATTTATTTATTTATTTAATGTGCTGTACAACAGCCAGTGGCCAATTACAGTTCAGCACAAATATAACAAAAACATAAAACAAAAATAATTATTACACATAAATATAATTACAATTACAATAATGACGAAGATTGGATAACTAAGAATACTATGAGAGAATGTTAATTGAGTATAATGCCTAAAAGAATACATAAATGATAAATCGTTGCCAAGAGCAAACAAAGTCTATACATTGAAGGGATCGAATTCGCAGCCATGCATGTTGGCATTTTTAATGCATCTGGAGACTGGTGAAAGAAATTTCGAATTTCTAATATAGAAAAGTTTGTGGGCTCTCATATCTTTTGTTGGAATACGTAAGGTAATATTGTTTAAGAAAGAGTCACAGGATATATCACCTTTGAGGATTTTACAAAAGAACAGATAATCTAGCTCATGGCGTCTAGCAAATAAATTTTGACAATTAAAATATTCACATTTTCTCTCATAACTATACCCGGAATTAATGGGCAGAAATCTGAATGAACATAAGGATATAAATTTTCTTTGTATATTTTCTAATTTAGCCGAGTCCGTAGTTGTAATCGAGTTCCAAACTACAGATGCATATTCGAGTTTCGATCGCACCAATGTATAGTATAGCATTAAAAGAGAATCGGGCGTGGAAAAAGAATAAGTTATTGACCGTATTATTCCTAGCATTCTGATTGCGTGATTGTAAATGTAATCAACGTGACTATGAAAATACAATTTACTGTCAAAGAATATTCCCAAATCTTTTACGCAATCAGTTCTGTTAATTAGTACATTATTTAGATAATAATTAAATTTCAGTGAAGAAGTTTTTCTAGAAAAGGTTATTACATTAGTTTTGGATACGTTAATTGTCATACCATTGTCTTCCGACCATTTAGCGACTGAATTAATGTCACATTGAAGTGATTGACAGTCAGTACTACTTTTGATTGTACGAAAAATTTTTAAATCGTCTGCAAATAATAAACAGTCAGAACTTATTCTTTTGCATATATCATCTATGAATATAATAAATAGGAGAGGTCCTAAAGTAGATCCCTGCGGGACTCCGCAATTTATATTATAAGAATAAGAGTGTATATTAAACAGTCTTACACATGAAACTCTATTACTTAAATAATTTTCGGACCACTTTGCGTAGCTTACAGAAAGGCCAATATTTCCTAACTTATGAAGAAGGATATAGTGCGGAACTACATCAAAAGCTTTGCTGAAATCAAAATATATTGAATCAGTTTGTCCCTGCGTTTCAATTATTGGTACAATTTGATTTAGATATGTGACGAGGTTAGTGACAGTGGATTTAGTTTTAGTAAATCCATGTTGTGAAGAATTGAGCTTGTTTTTCACATAAAACGATATATGTCTGTGAATAATGGTTTCAAAAATTTTTGAAAAGTTATTTAGGATCGAGATAGGTCTGTAGTTTCTGACATCATTTCTTTTTCCGTTTTTAAATATAGGAATAATTGCAGCTTGTTTCCATAGTGAGGGAAATTCACCATTTTTCAAACTAATATTAAATATGTGGGCTAAAAGAGGAATAAATATATTAGAGCATCCTTTAATTATAAAATTTGGAATACCGTCAGTGCCAGTTGTTTTTGTTGGTTCAAGTTTTTTAATTGCTTTACGAACGTCATCATGTGTTACTTTAGGTATAGGTAATGAGTCTGTTATATTCGTAATAATGTTTTCATATGTATGGCTGTGTTTAGTCTGAACAGATTTGAAGTGATCAGCAAAAGCATTGACAATGTCTAACTGATCTGTGATGTGTTTATCGTTAAGAATTAATTCAGAGGGATAATTATCTGTCTTCCGAAATGATTCAACATATTTCCAAAACTTTTTTGGTTCCGTTTTAAGATTTTCATTAATATTTTGAAGCCATGATAATTTATCCGATTTAATTTTAGATTTCACAAGTTTTCTATAGTAGGAAAATGTTTGATAATAAAATTCAGTTTTGAATTTTTTATATTTTTTATGTGCATGGTCTTCCTTTCTAATAAGTTTACGTAAGGTGTTAGAAAACCATTGTGGATAACTAGACCTTTTGACTCGAGTGACAGGAACTGCCTGGGATATGACACTATTAACTACTGAACATAGTGAGCTAGCTGCATCGTTAACATCGACAGCTTGTTAAACACAGGACCAATCGTAATTATATAGACTCCAATATAAGTTCAAGTAATCACCTTGAGAATAATTTGGGAAAGAATTTTGTTGATTCTGGGGAGAAAAATTTAGTGTGACTTCAAGAGTTATTGTTAAGGGAGGATGATATTCATCCTGCAAGACTAGCGAGTGAGTGGCCAGATTGACCTCAGTCTCGGTTAAATTTGTAAATACAAGATCAAGTAAGTTTTTGTTAATAACTGTTGAATTTACTTGTTTCAATCCAAGAAAGCAAGAAGATGAAAATAACTCTTGAGCCTTAATTTTGGAGTAGTAATGGATGTTATTAGCACAACAACCAGATGACCAATTCATACCAGGAGTATTAAAATCGCCGAGAAAAACTACTCTATTATTGTGTGTATCAAGATGATTTTCAAGAAAATTTAGATAAGATTTTAGAAACTTTGGATCAGTATCAGGTGGAAAGTAATGATTACCAATTAACAAATTGAATCCGTTTTCCATAGGAATCTCAACCCATACACACTCGCTAATGAATTCTAAGTCATGTCTCCGGTATACTACAGGTATTTGATTGTTGACAGCTATTAAGACACCACCACCACGGGTTTTATTGGTGTCCTCAAATTTTCTATCACCACGAAAAATTGTATAATAATTAGGGAATAAATTATTATACTCAACAAGCTCTTGAAGCCATGTTTCTGTCAAACAGATAATAGTGTCAGCATTACTAACAACATTACCGAAAAATTCATCAATTTTAGTGTTTAATCCTCTGACGTTTTGATAATATATTTCAAGATGATTGCTTGAACTATACATTGTATATCAATGGTAAAACTAAGAGGCATTCCCGTTGGATCCCTCAGGTTCTCTAGCAGTAGAAGCATAGTGTTGCTCCGGTTTCAATTTACCATAGAAAGGTGCGATAAAACACCCGACTGGCCAGACACCAGTGTGTTGTTAAATAAGTGGAAATCTTTTTCCTCAACCGAGATATGGAAAGAGGAATAAGTTTAATATTTTTCATATTTTGTCTTTAATTTGGTTACTACCAGAGAACTTAGCGTAAGTTGGTTCTTTAGAGAATCCTCAATACTTTTACCATTAACTTTCGGACTGAATCTAGAAACAAAAAGAGATTTCATTTTAGCTCTAACTGGAACTGTTTCCAGCGCACTAGATGTTAACACACCCTGAGTGACTTTACGAATTTTGCGCTTTTTTTGCTACAACTTGAAATCCCTCACCGTCAATAGGAGGTGAAGGGGATCCGACCTCATTAGCCGTAAGTTGCGTAGTCACAACATTTGATGCAGACGCTGACTTCGCAGTACCTGGATTACTTTGTTTTGATGACGCAGGTGCTGATTGAGACAACACCTGACTGTATGATTTTCTGATGCAACTAGCATTAACCTGCTGAACTACTTTCGGATTTGATTGATCCGAATTTGTAGAGCAAATTCTTTTGTCCAAAATTTCGGCCATCTGAATTTTCAGTGCCGCATTCTCATTCTTAATTTCTAACATTTCATTATGAAGACTTTTAACATAGTCCAATATGTCACTAAGAGTATCCAATATGGTCACACTATTTAACCTTACAGTCTCTACCTGGACAGATAGAGAATCCACAGAAGACAGAGAAGGCAGCTTGAGTTCTCTTGTAGGCGAAATAACTTTTTTCACAGGATAAACTAGTTTTTTAGAACCCACAGGAGTTTCATCACCACGCGACGTCTTCGAAGCACTAATACAACGCTCACAATTATAGGATGAGTTGCCTCTCTCCATGTATAAGTCATACTCTGCATCTCCCAAATTGATGCAGTCAAGATGATATCTAAAGCCACAAGGCCCCGCACACTTCAAGAATTTCTGCCTTCCGAAGAACGCAGCACTACAAGCCGGGCAGGTATCCTTGCTTGCCGGCATACTGATTTTCACCGTATAACAATATGTAGGCCGATTGACGCAACTATAAACACTGTTACCAGCGCAGCTACGAGCAAACACGTCTACCCCGCATGACAGTTCGTAGCAGAATAATAATAATAATAATAATAATAATAATAATACCACACATAAAAGTCTTAAAACTTGGTATAAGCATTATTAATAGAACGGAAGATTTGATAATGTTCTGATAAAAGGTTTGTCATGCTTGCAGTAATCAACGGCTAAGGTCATTATTGTCTTTTTAAAATTGAAATTCTCTCCTCAGCTACTTGTATTGCGCGCGCGCGTGAAGTACGATGTGGCAATGCTGTACATCGTCTTTCTCTCACTATGAGCGTATTCCGAATCTCACCGGTGAGCAATCCAATGGCATCACGGTGTTCCGAATTCCACCGATGACGTCATTGATGCTCCACTGGTGTCGCACCGGTGCCATCAACTTGCAGAGGTGGTGGCAGTCTCCATCAGCCGCCATCAGTGAATCTGATTGGTTCTTGTATAGGGCGGGAATTAGCAGACGAATGACATCGTGCACTGTTGTGTCATGGCGGTGTGTTCTGCTTTAGTTCTGCTGTATTGTTTGTAATGAGCACAACGTAAAAACAATATGTTAATGGCTTACGAGCGAACATGTCAACGGACCAGTTATTACTACCGGTTCAAGAAATAAGTTGTTTATGATCTCTCTTCTTTGAACGAGATGGTAGTACGAAAATATCGCAAAATTTTGCTAGCGTAGCACAGATAACCACTTACACGGTCGCCATGACAGCATCGATTCTTCCAGCAGTTTTGTTCCTTATTTTCGTTGCAACATGACGTCATTGATCCCACCGGACCGGTGAGATTCGGAATACGCAGTATCTGTCTCTCTCGAAGCAAACGCTAGCAGCCGACCGCCTTCCGAACTGGCGTCTAGTCTAATTATGTCAGGTGAAGACTACAATGCGTGCAGTTGTGTGTTGTGTAACTTTCTCCATTCTCCTGTAACTTCAACCCTCTTAGCCCCAAATATTTTCCTAAGCACCTTATTCTCAAACACCCTTAACCTATGTTCTTCTCTCAAAGTGATAGTCCAAGTTTCAAAACCATAGAGAACAACCGGTAATATAACTGTTTTATAAATTCTAACTTTCAGATTTTTTGACAATAGACTAGATGATAAAAGCTTCTCAACCGAATAATAACAGGCATTTCCCATATTTATTCTGTGTTTAATTTTCTCCCGAGTGTCATTTATATTTGTTACTGTTGCTCCCAGGTATTTGAATTTTTTTCACTTCAAAGGATAAATTTCCAATTTTTGTATTTCCATTCCGTACAATATTCTGGTCACGAGATATAATCATATACTTTGTCTTTTCGGGATTTACTTATAATAATAATAATAATAATAATAATAATAATAATAATAATAATAATAATAATAATAATAATAATAATAGTAATAATAATAACAATAAATAATTTTTTTAAGTTCCTTTCCATCGCTGTGGAGTAACGGTTAGCAGTCTGAGCGTGAAACGAGCGGATCCGGGTTCAAATCCTGGTTGGAACAAGTTACCTAATTGAGGTTTCCTCCTGGATTTTCCCTCAACCCATTAAGCGCAAATGCTGGATAACTTTCGACGCTGGACCCTGGACTCATCTCGCTAGCATTATCAACATCTCATTCAGATTCCAGATAACCAGTTGATAGAGTGTCGTAAAATAACCAATTGAATAATTTTATGTGCCTCAAGTTGTATCTTTCTCTTCCACTTATCCCTATCCATCGAGTTCCATTCTTCCTTTCACCACTATTTTAACTTCCTGTATTCATGAGTTTTGAAGCTTCCCTCAATATTTCTCTCAGGTAGACACCATTTCAACACCTATCTGGGTAACACTTCCTCTTGCGTTCTCAGTAGTCTATACCAGTTCATTTGCTTATTCCTCACAATCCAGCAAAGAATAATAACACTCATTTCATCTCTGACAACGCTATTTCTAATCATCTTTAATTTTGATTGTCTCACTGACCGACTAAAAATATCCATTTCCATTAACAGTAATTTTAATTTTAAACTTTGATATAGTTTCCTTGTTACAGCTCCATATGTAACTATTTATCGCTGTTGAATTGTGTGCTTTTGTACTTTTTCTCTGAGTATATTTATAACCAACAAAAACAGTTTCTAGGAATTTCATTGTTAAACGGGACATTGGATTTTATTTAACTACATCTCAATTGTCTAACACTTAGTGATGGGTCCAACCGGCTCTTAGGCGCCAGCTAGCTCGTTGGCTCGCGCTCCCAAGAGAGAGTCGTTCAAAAGAGTCAGTTCGTTCACGAGCTGGTTGATAGCTCCTTCGTTCGCGAGCTGGTTGCTAGCTCTTTCGTTCGCGAGCTGGCTGCCAGCTCGTTCGTTCGCGAGAGGCTAGACAGCTCGCGAACGACATCGTTCAAAGAGCTGGTTGCGTAACATATCGAAACTGTCAATAATAGTCTAATCTATGACATTAGGAATCAGAAGGATAACAGGGACAATCGTATTAGCCTATGTTAAACAAAATAGATGAAAAAACAAAGCCTGCAACATAAACGTTAGACAATGTTATACGTATAATTTTCTACACACACATCAGCTGATAGAAAGCCGCGTAATATTAGTTGCCTATCCGTCCGCTACTGGCGTATGGCGCGGTCTCACCTTCTCTGTCTTACTCAAACTGCAGATGTCACGTGATCAAGTATTGAATGCCATTGGCTATTCGAGAGCGGGAGTCGTGAGGCGAGCTGTGAGCTGGTTGAGAGTCGCGAGCTGAAGGAGCTGGAAGTGCCTCGCGAACGACCAGCTCTCAACGAGCGAGCTAGCTCGTTACTAGCTCGAAGGAAAGAGTCGTTCAAAAGAGTCAGTTCGTTCGCGAACGACCCATCACTACTAACACTACCACATTTTAAATATACAGTATTATATAAATTAAAGACAATAATATTAAAGCATTAAAAGGAAAAGATGTTTATAAAAATCACTAACCGTACCCGTGCGCTCCGCTGCACCCGTTAGAAATAAATATAAAGTAATTACATAATTAAAATAGGACATTTGATCCAGGGAACATTCGTGTTTGATAGAAGGATAAATCGTTTAATATGTTACTTAATTTAAATTGTATTTAAATAACTAAAATGCGATCATTTTGGTCCAGAGACCACTCATTTAGAGCAATGACAATATTCCTTTAACATGTTTCTTAATGAATTTAAATATTATTATAGTCACAATCATGCCATAGTATGAAAGAAGAATTTCACAACCTCGAGCGGGAATCGAACCTGCGACTTCCTGCTCTACCGCTGAGCTATCGAGTTCGTCTCACGCCAAAGCCTCGGAATTATCCTTTCATACTGGCGACTCTGTTATAGAGTACTGTCCATAGCGTCTGATCTAGTCAGCACTGCTTATGGGTTGAAAGAAACTTTTTCAAGATGAAGATTATGTTTCTTAATTTTTTTTACACGCAACCATAGTTTAATGAACATTGACATCATTTAGATTTAATGTGTATACTTTATTTTACTTGCTATATGTTTCCATTGAATTATGGTAATAACTTAATTTTAACCCTTGTTTTCTACGTCTTCAGTAAATGGCGCTTGGCCCACTATGGTTCTGAACCCATTATATTATATTCTATTATATTATATTATATAAAAAGTGTCTTGATAACGGATGTAACTTACATAAACATTATTTTAAGAATACAGGAAACGAATATACAGAATAGCCTATCAAGTTTTCTGTGCATAAGAAGCTATTTTAATCTTACCTGTCCTCAATTCACTCAGAAGTTACTGTAATAACATTATAGCATTATGTCCATCTAGACTCTAGAGAAACTACACTTTCAAGGTGAAATAATAATTAATTATACAAATCGGTTAATTTAGCTTCCGATATTACATCATACAAACACAGAAACATTCTCTGTAGGGTATGTTTCATAGCTTTCGATTGTTATTGTCCAAGGCCCCTTATAGACGAAGTCATTTGTTTTTTATTTCATTACACCGCCTTAGATGCCAGTTATTTTAATTTTAAAACTCATTTATCTCATTAAATATATGTCCTATCAAACTTTTTCAAAGAATAAAACTTATCGGAAATGATTTTTAAAGAAACTGTTGTTATGTAACATTTTTCACAAAAATCAATAATAAGCGAGATATTTCGATTTATTTAATTCAAGCCCCCATATAATCCTCCTTTTAAATAAGGTATTTTGAATGCCATATAGCCTAAAATCTAAGTTACGACGAACAGACAGACAGACACACATACAAACAAAAATGTCAAAAAAGCGATTTTCGGTTTCAGGGTGGTAAATTATACATGTTAACACCAATTATTTTTGGAAAATCGAAAATTACTAGAAAAATTTTGGCTACAGATTTATTATTAGTATAGATTACACACATAGAAAGTAATGTTCATCGAATATGCTAGCAGTAGGATTCTGCTTTGGGAAGTCTGAAGTTAGATCTCCGAGGTCCTTGGTTTTCTTAGTCCCTCCAAGTAAAAGCCGAACAGAAGTTTAAATCTGTCAGCAGCTGATTGCTTTCAAATCTTCCTCCTAGTCTAATTCATGTTCAATAATATACTGAAAAACGTACCCAGTCCAAAGTGTCTTTTTGGCGAGATCGAGCATGTTTCCTGTAGCTCCGTGAACCACCAGCAGCCTCACCGAGTTTCTGTAGTGTATGAGGCATCGGACTCCGGTAATTGTTGGTAATTAGAGATGGGAGAAGTTGTTATTTTCTCGTAACAGTTCCAGTTCCATGAAAATACTAGGTTCCAAAAATGCTATTTCACAAGATATACAGAAAGGACTAAACTATTTCCATTGTTTTGACTACTTTTTTCTTTTTTGGAAGTAATTATGGAAATTGATAAAATTAATTGGTATTCATGTGCAGTGTTGCCATTTGTAGGGATTTATTCCTCGGTGTAGAGATTCTTCACATGAAAAGGGATGTAGGGATTTTAAAAAAATAATCGCAAATATGTAGGAATTTTCACTGTGCGTTTTCTTTGTTTTTGTTTTTTTGTTTTATTTTGTTTTTGTTTTTTTGTTTTTTTTTTTTTTTGTTTTTTTGTTTATTACTGATGGACAATTATTTACTCTCAAGACGGAGCAAAGAGCCTAACATTCTGAGAAGCTCCAAGATTCCTGATCCGAAATAGCTAATGTCCTATTGGTCTGTGAGCACAGTCGCGTTCATTTTTATGCTCAGGACACAGTATAAAGAAGATACAGTAAAGACAACTAGGCCATTTCGTGGGAACAAATTCTGATTGCGCATGTCACGAAACCGGGTGTATTAACTGGAACCTCCACCAGATGATTCTCCATCTACGACAGGCCTGGCATAATTTAACATTAACTGAAATGATTTATTAATCATATTTTAACAATTTGAAAGACATAATAATAATTACTTCCGTATGTAAACATCATTAAAATATTCACTAATTGACGCTAATTTTAAAGTCGCTGGTAGATGCTTATGTTGGTAACGTAATATTGAACCATTAGCTACATAGATCACGACATTCGTTTCGATGAAGTTACGACGTCAACAATGGATATAATAAAATTTTGTTGACTAGCTAATAACATTATCAGGGAAAGGATTTATATGTAAATACATATTTACTTATAAAGCTAATATAATTTATATTTTGCATTATCTTTATGTTTCACAATGTGTAGGGTTGAAAAATCCTACTTTTATTTTCCATATTTTTCCATATTTTAGAGTTTAGTACATATTTTCGTTAATTTCCATATATTTTCCATATTTCATATAAAACAGTCCATATTATATTAGGTTTAACAATAAAACAAAACAAAATTCCATTAACTTTTAAAAATACATTTCAACAATAGAGATTTAAACACATGTTCAGTAATCCCTTTAACATCAGAGTTATTTGAAAATTAGCAGTCCTATCAACAATGGGAAAGTAAGTTACAAAACTGTATTAATTTAATTTAAAATTTTTAACAGACTTCAGTTGTGCAGCTCAACAGTTAAATGCCAGTCAGAGTACACATAGGTTCAGTTTTGTAAATCATACTATAAAGACGGTAAATATGCCAAAAGTACGTCATTCAGTCAATTTAAAATCAAAACTAACAAGTTACATTTCAGAATTTAAAGAAGATGGTTTATCAACTGACAATAAAATATTATTTTGTAATTTGTGTCAGTGTGCAGTATCATCTACACAAAAGTTCCTGGTGCAACAACACATTACAACTAGTAAACATCAGGCCAACAAACAACTAAATTCCAAGCAGAGACAATTGTTTTTAACACAACCAACAACATCGAATGTAAGATCTGAGTTTAACATCGACCTGTGCCGTTCTCTCATCTCTGCTGATATTCCTCTCTACAAACTAAAGAATAAGGTCTTCAGGGAATTCCTTGAAAAATATACTCAACATACAATCCCGGATGAGTCAACACTTAGGAAGACGTATGCTCCATCCATCTACGATGAGACAATACAGAAGATAAGAGATGAAATTAAAGATAGTTCAATTTGGGTTTCCATTGATGAGACTCCCGACAAAGAAGGTAGACTTGTTGGTAATGTAGTTATCGGTTTGTTAAGTGAACAATATTCTGAACGAATTCTTTTACATTGTGATGTTCTAGAAAAGTGCAATAACAAAACTATAGTTAAACTGTTCAACGAAGCTATGGGTATCCTGTGGCCAAAGGGTATTATGTACGATAATGTGTTATTCTTTATTAGCGATGCTGCCCCTTATATGGTCAAAGCTGGACAAGCATTATCTGTTGTATATCCTAAATTGACTCATTTTACTTGTGTGGCGCATGCATTTCATCGTGTGGCAGAAGTGGTCAGAGACAATTTCCCTAAAGTAGATTTGTTGATTTCATCAGTGAAAAAAGTATTTCTCAAAGCTCCCAGTAGAGTTAACGTGTTGAAAGAAATGTACCCTGAAATTCCATTGCCACCAAAGCCAATTTTAACTAGATGGGGTACATGGCTAGAAGCAGTTGAATATTATGCCGAACATATAGACTCTATTAACAATGTTCTCCTTGCATTGGACTCTGAAGATGCAGTCTCAATTGATACTGCGAAAACAGTTACCTGTGACATAAGTGTGAAGAATGACTTAGCTCACATTCAGCATACATTTTCATGCATCATAAAAACGCTCAAAAGTCTCCAAAATAGGCACCTTTCACTATCTGAAAGTTTTGAAATTATAAATAGTACTGTGGAACAACTGAATCGTGGTAGAGGTAAAGTTGCAGATGCAGTAAGAGCTAAGGTGGACACTGTACTTTCAAAAAACCCTGGATATGAAGAACTACAAAAGGTTGTTGCTGTGATGAGTGGTGAATCAACAGTGAAGATTAACTTGGACTTATCCCCAGCAGACATTGTGAAATTGAATTATGTACCAGTTACTTCTTGTGACGTCGAACGCTCTTTTAGTCAGTATAAATCTATCCTCAGAGACAATAGAAGAAGATTCACTTTTCAGCACTTGAAAGAAATGTTTGTAACCTATTGTTATGGTAACAGACAATAAAAATTGTGTTTTGTTGAAACTACATTGGAAGATAAGGTACGTCCATTATATTTTTTGTTTAGTTTGATTAAAATGTACCAATATTTAACGTACATAGTCATTTTTTTATAATTTTAAGTCCATATTTAATTCCATATTTTGGTAAAAATCCATATTTAATTCCATATTTTGGTAAAAATAACTACATATATATTTACATATTTCATATATTTTTAGTCCATATAAATCCGTTCCCTGAACATTATATTAGTGATGGATATTATTTCATACCAGTAACGTTATACTTAGGCCTACATGATTATTCCTATTATTGACAGTAATATTTTGTATATTGATATTGATTTTGGTTTCCAAATTGGAATTAACATACAAATTAAAATTTCTAACTGTATCGGTTGAATAGAATGTCTCTAAAGAGGCTACTGTAAGTGAAAGAAAACATAACCTCGGCTACACAATAATTACCCGATTACGTTGGTGTATAGCTAGCTCTTGGATCTAGCTATGAAAGAGTGATTGAAAAGATACAAAAATTGATATGAGCAATGACTCTTGCCCGTGTAGTAACAAGCCATAGTTTGAACTCCGTGAGTGCATTATTTCCTGGGTTCGAGGCTTGTACAGAGATAAGTAATTAGTATGCGTATGAAGGAGTTAAAAATGTCAAAATTTACATACATAGCCTAATGATTTTTGACCATAGTAATAAGCCAACTTTGTAAGGGAATTATTTTCTGAGTTCGACTCTTACAAAATTATAAGACGTAATTAGGGTTTGGTTTAGGCTCTTGTGTCTAGCTATGGAGTTAAGAATTTGTGTTACTGACTACAAAAATTCCCTTACGAGAATGGAAGAAGATAAGAATTTGTTAATTCAAATGTGTTACTACAATATATCTTTTACGAAAATGGAAGAAGGTAAGAATATTGTAATTCAAACGTAGCCTATTACAGCAAAGGAAAAGTGAAAGAAGTTACCGGGATTTACCTTTACATACAACAAATTTTGTTTTGTATAATTTTGCTCTGTAAAATTTTTGTACAATTGAGAATGGCACCAGAAAGAGAATGAAGTGAACAGATCCCTTGAAATTATGTCTAAATTGTTTTTAAAAATTATTTTGTTTATAATTTTGACATGCAACTTGAAACATAATATCTCATGCAGTTTTTAAGATAGAGCCACAGTTTTTTCAGTTTTATAGCTAAAACTATTCTCTAGTGCCTGATATAGAGCTATTTTTTATTTTTATTTATATTAATTAAATATTACCATATATGTAACTTACAATAATATTTTATGTTGCATAAATCATGTAAAAAATCCATAGATAATTATTAATTATAGTAATGTTATTTTACTCATTGTCAGGCACTGGGGGACATTTCAAGCGTCAAAATGACACCAATATCTTCTTGGTATCACCATATTTGGCTGAGATATCATGTTTGAAAGAATTAAATATTCTAAAATTACTATTACAGGAAATATGCCACAAACTTTCAGAGCCTAGAAGACTCCATCATCATATGTCACCCCTTAAGCAGCTTCATGTTGGTCCAGTTTCAGCTTCTTTCTGCCTCTCAAATACCTCCTCCTTGTTTTAACTTCAGGTGTTGAATGTTTTTTTTTTTTTTTTTTTTTTGCATTTTTGTCCCTATTTCCATTGATGCAACAAATCCTGCGATGGTGTTTGTCCCAGGGTTTATGCCCATCCTCCTCAGAATTGTAATTTCTACTTTTGGATTCTTATTAAAATAATGTACAACATCATTGACACACAAATTTACAGTTTTATGACTAACGGTAAAAGATTATAAATTACTTCATTATGTAAAAAAGTTTTTTCAATCTAATTATTATGCCCAGATATCTGTGCATCCATTTCGGGATTAGAAAGAAGTTTATTTTACAAGCAATGCTGGACGAGAGGATTGACTGCTACGAGGATCACTCCAAAAGTAAGGCACTCCAAAAGTAGCCTAAGTGACCGTGACTGATGACGCAGCATTTTGGAAAATGGGACTTATCTGAAAAACCATAAGGCATAAATCGAAAATTCTTATATCAAATTAAAGGGGAGGAAATTCTCTATTAAAATAGTTATATTTTGAAAATTCTAATTTTTCATCATTTTTTGCGTTTTGTGGGTGTACATATACCTTAACTGTTGCCAGTTAAGCATTGTCCTCTAAGTGCAGAACTCCATAATGATTTAAGGATTACGCAGTTATATGATAAAAGTTACAGTAGATAATTATTAGGCCCTCTTTGTACACCTAGATAGTTAGGCCTACAACTAGTAGCCTATATCGGACATATTTTTAATTATAACAGGTTACCTCGAATTTTTGTGGTATTTATTAAATGTTCTCCTGATGTATGTATTTTACAACATATTGTGATCCAAGATGAAATGCAATGGATATGAAGAAACAGAATAAAACGGTAAGCACTTCGCTAATAGTATGTTTTACTTCAATCATGAACACTGCAATTTTATATGTATTTTGAAAAGAAAAAGTGAATTTTCATTAGATCTAGGCTACATAATAAGACACAAATATCACTACAGAACAAAGGAGCAATTACAACAGTTAATACAAAGTTTCATCTGAAAGTTTAGCATGTCTGAACAGCTGATCGCTAAAATCAGCTGTTGGCTCTGCCGATACTAGCGACATGGTTGGATTCATTAAGAACTAGACCTCCCTGAGCTTGATTTTAGTACCAACAACACCAAAGGTGCCGACAAGAGTTGTCTCTACTGTATCTTCTTTATACTGTACTCAGGAGTGATAAAATATGCATTCGTGGATTCTCCAGCTTTCAGGAATCTCTCCCTCTCTGTCTCTCGCTCATAATCATAACAACACACCTACACAATTATACAAGATATTCTCTGCTTACGGAGTCAGTTACAGACTTTAGTCATTTTGTACCATTTCAGAATTTATTTTTGTCTTAAATTTGTTCACTAGGGGCTCAAGTGAACAGTCTATTTGCGCTTTTGTCCAATTTTCCTCTGCCGAAAAAATTGCCATAGTTATCTAAAGTTGCTAATTTAGGAATTTTGGAAACTAATTTTGCAATGCCAAAATGTTAAATCTCAATTCACGTTTCAAAATATACAGAAAATTGCCAAAATTTCTCTTTCTCTGTCTCACTCTAATGCTTCTGTGGAAGCTATATTTTCCATGATGCCTGACATTAAAATAAAAAAATAAATAAATTGTTGACAGATACTAATTCAACATTTAAGGGAACGAACAAGTGAAAAATGTGGAAAAATGGAAAAAAATACAAATTTTTGTTTTTATGTTCATAATTTTATTTAAACCTTCTACTTTCATAATATGGCCTCATTTTTTATTTGGGAGCCCTTTAAACCGTGTCACATGACGTTTAAATGTCTGCTTGCACGTGCTTCGTTGCCCTTTAAACGAGCTGTCAGCTCTAAAGATTATGTTGAGCTTTGTAATTTGAATAAAGCGGGCTAGTTTTTTTTCTGGTGTGTATCTAGTGAAATTAAGTTTGTTGTCACTCCTGAATATACTATCAGCTTGCCTGTCAGCCCTGCAAATACTTCGTTTTGAAACTGAACGGCAAAATATTGTTTGTGGACCGTTTCTTCTCGAGTTTGTGCGTTTGTACGTGAATATTCATACTTGTTTTGCTGATTTCGTGTTATTTAGGATGTTATTAAAGTTTTACACTAATTTTGTATTCAATTAGTTGTATATATTAGTGTGAATAAGTTAGTATAAGTGCATTAGGTTAGGAATCGTCACAATAACATTCAAGACCACGTGTATAACTCAACATTTAGCATTTTAGGCATAGTTTTAGTTTTCTAAACATGAATAGACTAAGTGACATTCATAATAAGGGCAAGAAACGATCAAAATATGCTAATAGGGCTAAAAATTTAGCAAATATAAGGTGGAAGAATGCCAAAACTATTGTGGAATGTGTGCAACAAGAAAATGTGTTAGGCCTAGTTGGTGATAATGAAGATCAAGTGTCAAAAGAAACAAATAATAAACAAAGTGCTAGTGAGATAAAGTTGATAAAATATGGCAACTTGCAGGAGAATTCAAATATAAGTGCCCCCCAGTGTAGTGAAGACTACACATTAGTGCATGTAAGTTTGTGGAGTGAACTGTATAAAGGAGTAAAATGTGGTGAATGTGGAATGGATAGTGCAAAAGCTGAGCTTACTGAACCATCAGGTTTTGCATTTAAAGTGATAGTGAACTGTTATAATTGCAACACAGTGTTGAATGAAATGTATACAAGCCCTAAGGTAGGTAACACTGAGTCAACTCGACCTCCCTTCGATGTAAATAGGAGAATGGTCAACGCCTTTGTTACCATGGGAAAAGGACACTCTGCTATGGAACAACATTGTATGGCTATGGGTATGGCAGGTTTGAGCTCACCATCCTTCAACTCTCACCTGATAAAACTGACGGAAGAAAACAAACTTGTTAGACAACATGTGTTGAGAAATGCTCACTCTGCAGTTAGACGAGCTCACATGGAAGTGGACAGTTCTATTAGTGATAGTGATGTTATAAATATTGGTGTGTCATACGATGGCACATGGATGAAGCGTGGACATACATCAAAGTATGGTTTAGGTTTAGTCATAGATATTTTAACAGGGCTAGTGTTAGATTTTGAAATAATGTCAAAATATTGCAGTACTTGTGAAAAGACAGAAAAAAAAAATGGATGTTGCAAGTGACGAATATAAACAGTGGTATCAAAGTCACAAAGATGCTGGTGTTTGTGAGAAAAATTTTGATGGATCTTCAAATGCCATGGAGATGAAAGCTGCAGAAATTCTCTGGACCCGGTCCATTAGGTTGTGTAATATGAGGTACACAACCTTATTGTCTGACGGGGATGCAAAAACACACCATCACCTTCAGCAGCTTCAAGTTTATGGTGAAGGCATTGACATTAGAAAAGAAGAATGTGTGAACCACGTTGCTAAGAGAGTAGGTAAAGGTCTACAGAATATTGTTAGGGAATGGAGAGGGACAGATTCCTCAATCGGAGGCAAAAAAAAGGGAAGTCTGACTGCAGAAATGATACCTCGACTGCAAAATTACTACAGAAAGGCCATTATTGATAATATCCCCGATGTAAACAAGATGAAGAAAGCCATCTATGCAACACTTGACCATGCAATGTCCACGGATGACAAGCCCCTGCATTCAAGATGCCCTAGTGGTGAAAAGTCATGGTGCTTCTTCAACCGGGCCATTGCGAAGCAAGAAGCTGTTCCGAAGCATGACTTGAAAACCATGAAGACAGTGTTGCGACCTGATGTTGTGGCTAAAATCATGCCAGTGTACTGTAGACTAGCTAGTGATGAACTTCTTAGCAAGTGCACTGCAGGAAAAACTCAAAATGTGAATGAAAGTGTTCATAGTGTGATATGGCGGAAGTGCCCAAAAGAAATTTTTGTATCAAAAAAAAAACTTGAAGTGGCTGTTACTTCTGCTGTGACTGAATTTAACATGGGTTGTACAGCAAACATTTCCATGAGAGATTTAGTGTCAACAGTGAAATTATCTCCTGCAGCATACAAAATTGGCAATAGGAGAGACAAGCGTCGACTGCAGCAAGCGGCTACTTCAACCAGTGAGAACTTCAAAACAAGCAGGAAGAAGCTACGTTTGTCAAAAAGTGTCACTGAAAGTAGGAAAAAGCAGCAGGAGGGGTCAACATATCAGGCAGGAGGGTTTTAAGCAATTTCCATAATGTGTAAGTACTCAAACATAGTGTTGTACTTTAAAACTTGATTTTCTCCCTTTTAAATTTTATTACATTTTAACATGTTCAAATTGCTCCATATGATGCATTTCTTAACCAATAGTGATGAAATTTTTACCACAAGCCCACATTACCTAAAGGAAAAAGACTGTCACATGGATTTTTAAAATATTTATTATTTGCCAAGATATAAATTGATTAAGATGCATGATATTAATTTTTTTCTTTAAATTGGCACTCACCCAGTTTTGAATTTTTTTCTCAGTAACTAAGAAGTGCTAACTAAAAATCATGTGATAGATGTTTTATTATTGTTAGAGGAACTGTTCTATATTTTTTTTAAATTCATAATGTTAAGCGTTCATCATGCAGCATTTTTTAAATATTAATTAGTATTAATTGGTAAATAATTAATTTCTTCAAAACTAATTAAGATACATTGATGAAATTTATAGGGATGTTTTAAATACATATCAGCACTCTGTGGTAAAAATTTCAGTCCATTAGCATCACAAATGCATAATTTGAATATTTCACCTGTTCATTCCCTTAAGCGTATAAAATTAGACATATGCAACATGAGAAAGGTATGCCATGAGGATCCCAGTGGCGGACGGTGGGTTTGAAAGTTGAGGAGGCCAAGACGTGACTGATGAGAATTTGCATTACATGTATTAATTGAATGAATGAATGAAGTGCATTTATTGATACACAATAAATTATACAAACTCATGTACACAAGATCCTTCGCACGAGCCTGTACGGCCATTCGTGATATAGCTATGCACACTCTGAAACTTCAAAGAAAAACAAAATAATACTACTAATAATAAAATAGTAAAACAACAGTTATTATTATTATTACCGTTACCATTAATTATCACAATTATAACTAATCTAACTTCATACCAAATTACACAAAAAATAAAAATAAAATAAATGTAAGATATGAAAGGAAAAAACACACACACAATGAAACATTATATATATATATATATATATATATATATATATATATATATATATATATATATACATATACACACACGATTCAATTCCTTATTGAAACTGCAACAAATAATCCAAATAATAAATATAAAGGTAAGACATAAAAAACATACACACGCAATAAAAATACAAATAGAAAAAAAGACACAATAAGTACAAAAAGGATATTGCCCCCTAATTACCTCATTCGCTCAGTGTTAATACTACTCATTACAATACTAATAAATAACTCTTTCCCTTATTTCCACGGTCCCTCCCCCTCGGCCAGTTCCACCCTCAACTGTCGAACTTTTGCCATAAATTTCCCCACACTGTCACAGAATTTAGCGTTAGTTAACATATTGTATGTTGCCAAGTGCCCCCTGCTAGATGTAATGAAGGACTCTGGCAGGAATCGTTTCCTCAGAGCTTCTGTGGCATCACACCCACATGTCGAAGTAGAGGTGGACGATCATCCAACCGGAATGGAGGTATCGTGTGGTTAGCACGATGATCCCCCCGGCCGTTACAGCTGGCATTCGCAACCGGATTTCGCTACCTATCGTAGCTCCCCAAGTGCATCGCGATGCTGGGTGGGCACCGGTCCCATACACTGTCCGAAATTTCGTGAGAAAATTTCTTCCCCCGTGAGGACTCGAACCAGCGCGCATTCCTTAACGCGAGTCCTAGGCGGAATGCCTTAAACCGCGACGCCACGGCGCGGGACAAAATATGGTTACATGTATTAAAATATAAGGCCTGTGACGTACTTAATTACCAAGCGCAGAATTTATAGGTTCTAAGAAACTAAAATTAGGTTTTCCATCTATGTTTTAGAATATTGCACTACAGCTGTTGTCACAACCTATTCCTAATGCTATAGTAGAAAGAGTCTTCAGCATCATGAATGCAATAAAATAAAACTCAGAAAGAATGAAAACATAAATGTTTAATGCAATGTAGCGATCCACCGCAACTCTCTAAATAAGTGTCCTAATGACATTGATGTATTTAAGCAATGTTTGAAGAGCCAAAGCAGTTTATTCAACAGCAGTCAATGGCAGTAGGCTACTGAAGAAAATATAAAGGATACAGTAATTGAATAGTTAATGATGATATCCTCTTTCTAGCAGAAATTTTCTCATAGTATTTCATTTTATTATAACAGTGATTTGTCATATTTTTTAATCTGAAGAGAAATATCTTTAATATTAATATAATAATGCATAATTTTATTGGTTAAAATTAATACACTATTATTATTAACTATTTAATGTATCTTAACTCAGTAAGTAGCATACCTTTAAGATCTTGTTTTTATTGCTTTTGCAATATGGCGATAGTTTGGCTCTGTTTTGTTTAGCAGTTGGCTAGAGTGGAATGTTGAAACATGACAAACCTGCAATATAAAATGTTTTAACGGAATCTGCTTTGAAACGCCATTTATGATATCCTTCCAACGATTTTCTAAATAGAAATTAAATGTTTTCGTGTAATAATAATAATAATAATAATAATAATAATAATAATAATAATACTTACGACTTTTAAGGAACCCGGAGGTTCATTGCCGCTTTCACATAAGCCCGCCATTGGTCCCTATCCTGAGCGAGATTAATCCAGTCTCTACAATCATATCCCACCTTCCTCAAATCCATTTTTATATTATTCTCCCAGCTACATCTCGGCCTTCCCAAAGGTCGTTTTCAACAAACTAACAAACACTCTATATGCATTTCTGGATTCGTCCATACGTGCTACATGCTCTGCCCATCTCAAACATCTGGATTTAATGTTCTTAATTATGTCAGGTGAAGAATACAAAGTGTGCAGTTCTGCGTTGTGTAACTTTCTCCATTCTCCTCCAACTTCATCCCACTTAGACCCAAATATTTTCCTAAGCATCTTATTCTCAAACACCCTTAGCCTCTGTTTCTGTCTCAAAGTGAGAGTCCAAGTTTCACAGCCATACAGAACAATCGGTAGTATAACTGTTTTATAAATTCTTTCAGGATTTTTGAAAGCAGATTAGTTTACAAAAGCTTCTCAACCGAATAATAACACGCATTTCCCATATTTATACCGTGTTTAATATCCTCTTAAGTGTCATTTATAATAATAATAATAATAATAATAATAATAATAATAATAATAATAATAATAATAATAATAATAATAGTAACAATAATAATAATAACAATAATAATAATAATAATAATAATAATAATAATAACACACTGCATTTTATCACAATTGGCACTAATTGAGAGCTTCTTTCCAGGAAGGTGCCGTTTCCAAGACACCCGGTTAGGCGTAGAAACGAACGTATTATATTGTAGTTTTATTCACACTTATCAGTATTTCTCTAAAGTGTCTCATTTCTACATTAGCACTATCATTAACAAGCTATCACAACTTCTTCTCGCATTGAAATCGTCCCTGAATTGTAAACATAGTTGTAACAATCCCTCCTTCGCTTTGATTTCGTATTCTTAACAGCGCTAATGAAACCTCGCCTACGCGAAACGTTTTGCATTAAATCAGGATGCATTAGATATGCAGCTTTGTGGTTTATAATCCGCAGCGTAGGAACTCGATGTAGGCACACCAGTCGGTTGCGATTATACAGGTGCCGAGAATATTGCTTTCTACTAACATCAGAAGATTTTGTCTCATCATTCTTGTCCACACCTGTGGAGTAACGGTTAGCGCGTCTGCCCGGGTTCGATTCCCGGTCGGGGCAAGTTACCTGGTTAAGGTTTTTTCCGGGGTTTTCCCTCAACCCAATATGAACAAATGCTGGGTAACTTTCGGTGCTGGACCCCGGACTCATTTCACCGGCATTATCATCTTCATCTCATTCAGAAGCTAAATAACCTAAGATGTTGATAAAGCGTCGTAAAATAACCTTCTAAAATAAAAAAACTCATCATTCTTAAGGGACTTCCAGGAAAATATTATCAGTAGCGTTTCCCAACCTGTGATCCACGAATAATTCCTTTGCAATATTTCTAGAAAGTAAAGTATTTTGTTTAATTTCAGACCCTTGTGGACCTACTAATTGAAAACGATATCTTTGGATACTTTATTCACAGTATATCATTTTAATTTCATACTGGATGCTTTAAAAATCATATTGAAATCTTATTAATTTAGGAATAATAGGCCTACTTACTTACAAATGGCTTTTAAGGAACCCGGAGGTTCATTGCCACGCTCACATAAGCTCGCCATCGGTCCCTATCCTTAGCAAGATTAATCCAGTCTCTACCATCATATCTCACCTCCCTCATATCCATCTTTACTATCCTCCCATTTACGTCTAGCACTCCCCAAAGGTCTTTTTCCGTCCGGCCTCCTATATGCATTTCTGGATTCGCCCATACGTGCTACATGCCATACCCTTCTCAAACGTCTGGATTTAGTGATCAGGATAACAGAGAGGGTTTGGAATTGGACGGGTAACATCAGCTTCTTGTCTATACGGATGATGTGAATATGTTAGGAGAAAATCCACAAACGATTAGGGAAAAGACGAAATTTTTACTTGAAGTAAGTAAAGCGATAGGTTTGGAAGTAAATTGCGAAAAGACAAAGTATATGATTATGTCTCGTGACCAGAATATTGTACGAAATGGAAACATAAACATTGGATAATTATCATAGTGCATTGATAATATTTCGGTTAACATAATAACGATTATACTTTTTACAGCTACAGCTATTCCATGGAGGCTATCTGCTATCTGCTTTCTGCTTTCGAGGACAAAATTATTACGTATCGAAACATGGCGAGATTTACAACACACAGTTGTCAAAGTATAAATGCTATTAATATTTAATAGTGACAGGCACAAAAAAAATAAAATAAAAAATAAAGAGGAAGCGATGGTTTGAAATACCGATATGATACATTTCCAAAATTCTGCGTTAGGACATTCATGAAACATTATACACATTACATACTGCAGGACTGAGCATTCAACATGAATTACAAAGATACTGTTGAAAAATGATATCGACGGTGTTCAGGTAAAAGGGCTTATCCGACAAAAGAAAATGTTTTCAGAAACAGCTATAATTAAATTTTAATACATTATTAGTTACTTTATATGAAGGAGTGCAAACATAATTGTCAAGAAACATATCTTCATGTTTTGTAATTAAATTTTAACTTATTATACTAGTTGCAGCAAAAAAAAAAAGTCATTTGAAAATGATGTTAAGCCGTTTTACCTAAACACAGTCGATATAAATGAAGATACCGAGTTCAGAATAAAAATGTTTCTTTTAGTCTGTTACTTAACGACTCTATATTAACTACTAGGCTATTTAATGTTGGTGGAATTCGTGATCGCGAGATGACGTCGAGTATTCACTATGGCTTATCCGATATTGGCCTTACATTTGGAGGAACATCAGAGAAAACTCAACCAGGTAGCCAGCGAAAGCGGGATTCGAACCTATTCCCGAGCGCAAACAAAATGTCACAACATCAGGTATTAGCTGCGATATTTCATTATTATAATGTCTACTGTTACTGTTAAATGTTTACCTAAGATCTTCATATGTCAGGAGGCTTCGTTCAATTCGTCGCTGCACTTCTGCTCTGTCCGGAATATTATTGATTCGATTAATACGTTCCTATATAATTATAGTCTGATCCAAAAGACCAATTGATTGACCAGCCAGATCACCAGATTTGAATCCCCTGGGTTTCTACTTGTGAGATCGCTTACTTCAATAGGATGCCCAACAACAGATATCCTAGACTGCTAAAAATTACACCCCGGCGGATACAAAAAATCCTGGAAGACTACTGAATACTGTAACGTTATGTTTGGATGGTTTATATTGTAATCCGGCAGAATGTAAATTTGGATATCTTTCCTGAATGTGTATGTTTACAAAGCGACTTCCAGTGCAGCAGTTTTTGACTATTTCTGTACGCATGCGTCGATCGCCTTCGGCCCCCACCTGGATGGTGGAGGCGGAGGGGGGTCGTCGTGTGGTGGACGGTCGGAACGCGAGGCAGTTGGAGATCTGCCCCGATACGGGTGGTTAAGACGAGAGGGTCAATTGATCTGGAGAGATCAACTGGGTTCGCGTTGACTTTGGTATGTAATAAGGTTACACCGGAAGTCTGGAGGTTGTTACTGTGGGATGGGTTATGTTGGGTTGAGAGAGTTTTATTGGATATGTAAAAAGGGTGTTGTTGGCTGAGATAAGGCAAGTCTTAATGACCTGATTTTAACTGATTAGTAATTGTTGAAATCCGAGATATTATTGTTACTTTGGTATGAAAGTTTGTTGTTAATTCTGTTTAACAGAAAGGAAATAATAAAAGGAGACATAATAAATTTTGGGGTTTTTCTGAACTTATTAAAGATTCTAATGAAAACACTGATATAGTGAGTTCCCGCTTCAATACCTTTCTCGACCTGCAATATAAGACCAAGACGGGCCAATCTGTGGCCCAACTCCTTGGAAACTATGATGATGATGATGATGATGATGATAATGATGATGATGAATCGAACGGCTTATGTAGAGAATGTTTACACGAACTCTTATGATTCGCCTCTTCGTCTTCGCTTCTGATATTATTTTGAATTTTACGAAAATGAATATTTAGGCCATGTGCACATAGAATCAAACGTGGCAAGGCACGGCGCGACGCGACATTTTGTCTGATGGTACTTGTCTCCCATTGATTTCTTATGATGTGGTGCACACCGAATCAGACGAGTCGTGACAGTCGTGAGCAGACACGGGGAGACACGGAGAGACAACATCGAATGACTGCTTGAAGTTCGTCACGAGGAGATTTTCTGATAGCTGCAGTGTACTGCGCATGCGTTAGTATGGCTATGATTGCACGCTTTCACTATCTACGAATACTATTGTTGTGTAGTGCACATTTTTCATAATGGAGCTCGAGTGCGGATAAATTAGTTGTTTTAGACAGGAAATACACATTCTGTTAAATCTTTGAAACATTATCACGACAATAATGTAGTTTTTAAAAACATGTGAGATGAAAGCACCAGGTGAATAGTAATATTGATAATAATAATTTGTAGTAGACCTACTTCTCTGCTGTATACTTTCACTCATTATTGATATAATATACTGTCTATATATTTAATTTGAACTATGGCGGAAAATATTATGAAAACTATATATAGATCCTGTGAGGTTGTGTGATGTCTCAATCGAAAGTTAATAATATTAATATGTAGGGAAAATCTAAATAGTTTGTAACGAAGTTCACAAAAAGCTTTAAATTAAATAAAAAAATATGTGCGTCTGTCGCAGCAAAGCATATACCGTAGGACATCTTGCAGTTCATTTCGTAATGTTGTGCAGACGGGCGTCGTTCACGTACTGGCTTTAAATATACTTTATCTTCATTTGAGATATTAATACAGCTGTGTTAGGTTTGTGAAGGTCATGAATGATGTCAGTAATGTGCCCCACATTGTATATATGAAAAGCTGTGTTTCAAATAATGAAATTTCAAACAATAAAATTTCGAGTTTCCTTAAAACGATCAGAAATATAGGTATCGATGCCTTCTGTACATGCGAGATGCTGACGTCACAATATCATGCTTTTCGATACCTTGATAATAATGGTTTGCAGTGGCGCCAACTTATATGGGCCCTTGGGGCCTGAGCCCACACAATAATTTGTAATTATTATTATTATTATTAATATTAATATTAATATTAATATGACTTAAGAGATATATTTATTTTAACTTATACCTCAAGATTGAGCCGAATACAAATAATGAACTCAAAGAACTCATGTCAAATGAATGAAAGGAGCAAAAGATACGAAATTAAAAATGGTTACATCACAACAGCGACATTGCCAAACATGATAGTTTTTTTTTTTAATTTATTTGACTAATTTTTGTACATTAGTACTATCAATTGTGCTTAAATAAGACATGATAATTATGATACCAAAAATGTGGTTTATTCTGAAGTATTAAGACCTACCATTAGCACGAATAAAATTTTTTCTACAACACCATCCTATTTGCACCCTAAGAATAACTCGGAAAAGCTAGAGACTGTCGTAACTTCATATTCAAAGTACGGTACATGTGTTATTTATTTATTAGTATTATTATCATCTTCATCATAAGTAGCAGCATTTTATTGTGGTTTTCAATCTCTATCAAGTAGCAGTTACTGCTACAAGCCACTAGTTTTTCTTTATTGTGAGTCGTGAAGTAGTCATAAACATAGAAAATGACGTTTGTGCACTACAATAGTAGTATTTAATTTTAATACTCTTTTAAATCCTATAGATTTTAGGCGTATTAGGTATCCTTGAGAAATAATAACCAAATACAATAGAATTTCTCGTATAGGCAGTCCTCTTTCATTGACGCCATTTTCTAGCTTAGGCCAGTTTTCCAAACCCACACAGCCAGCAAATCAGTTGTCGCGAGCAGACAGTTTTAAGCTGCCGCTAGGTGTTGTAAAGCAAAACGTCGTGTGTCGCCTCGCCTCGCCTGCCTCGCCGCGTCTTATTCTGTGTGCACCCGGCCTAAGCTGTCGCGAGGCGTTGTAAAGCAAAACGTAGCGTCTCGCCGCGCCGCGTCTGATTCTGTGTGCATCCGGTCTAAAAGTTTATATAACTATGCGAAATTATAAGTTTTTGTAATGGGATTTTGATTGTGTCACTTGTGAAAAAATCACTCATTTGAAAATAATCTACGATAATTGCTTATCGGATACAAAGTAGATATTTACAAGTGACTATGAAGGGAATGTAACTAATCCTCGAATAAAAAGGCGACCTAAGTTCCTTCCGTCTGGTATTTGTGGCAAAGAGCGAAATCTGGCTGTATGCTGTGACACTTAAGTGTACTCGTATCTCTCATGATGTCAATAAAACTCAGATTTATTCTCCCGTTTTAGGCTCTTTTTTATAGCTTTATTTCTGTAACTGCTCGGATTGCGTCTTTGCGTCTTAAAATGTCCATGTGAATAAATTTTCATTTGGATACATTCTTTTTAGGCACCAAATATATTTTTGAGGAAAGTAAATAATATTTCTTGCTCTAGTAGCTATATCCTTAACGAAGAGAGTCGTGTTAAGTACGCAAAGCATTATGATTAAGTTGCTGAAAACCTCTGGCTTTCAAATTGTTGCGTCAAAATTATAAATCTAGTCACACGCTTGCAGCAATATGCTGATCAAGTTCCAACATCGACAGCTGTTTCAAAGTGTTAGAGTTTCCTGTTGTTTAAATCAATGACCTCCTCCATATCTTTCTTTCCAATCTTTCCTCCCACGGGTTTAATTTTACTTTTATTATGAGGTATTTTATATAACACCTATCATTAACGTGAATGGAATATCAAATGGAGACTAATGTACAGATAAGACAAACAAATCGTTATGCACATTCCATCAGAGTTGCGAACAGATTTATATCTATTTCATTATAGTCTCCGCCTCACCGTTATGAGAATCGGACAAATTACTGCGGTACGGCGCATTGCTATTGGCTGTGTGTGGCTTGGGTACGAATGTTATTGAGATGGGTTCGAACGGTTAGTAGAGAGCTGTCATTGCAAGGGTAGGTGTAATTAAAAATTCTTTGGAATTAGTAAAAATGAATGAATCGAAAAGCGAGTGGATTATACAGGGACATCATTTTATTTTTACTTCAATTTTTATTGTACCTGAGTTTTTGAATGTACTTCACTCCCACCCTTCTACTAGTAAACTTCCAATCGTTCTCCACACAGAACCAAGACCGCATATACAGTACCGAGTTAGTGAGTTGTAGTACGTTCCAGAAATATGTTCGCGTTTTCCAGTGACGAAAGAGCTTTCAATATTGAATCATAGTTTCGCACAGATAATGTCGTCCGTTTGCCTACGTCGCATCCCGGTCTCCCCCACCTGCTTCTGTTCGTCCCTCTGTAAAGTCTAGTAGCTGGGCTGTCTTAGCTCTTTTCTGAAAACATTAATTTCTGTTAGGAATTGGACGTCTACGTAATATTATACAACTGTTTAAAATAACTTAAATAAAAGGGCCTCGTTAAGTAATTAACTGTCACGTGATTTCCCCCCTTTTCTACGACCCTGCGACAAAACCTCTTGAATGGACAGTAGATAGCATTTCTGAGTGATTTTATCTTTTCGGATCGGGCAGGAGTGAAGATTAAATTTACAGTACGTAAGGTACTCTTTTATAGACTAGGTACAGAATTATTTAAACATGAGTTATCGTACGAAGGACGAAACTGGTAATTAGAATTAGGTGCAATAGTCTATAGTGCGATAATATGGACAAAAGAACTGAAGCGTGTATCGAAATGAACGGTCACCATTTTCAAAAATGTGTTTAAATATCCATATTATGATTTTTTTTTTAATTTAACTTCATTCTCTATATTGTACGCTGATGTGCTGTAACAGTACAATATAGGCTATACTGCATAATTAATACGTCCGAATGGATAGCTCAGTTCGTGAGTAAAACACTAAGTGTTAATACAGTACTGTATTTTGATTAAACAAAAACCTAATGGAAATTACCAAACTGAAAATTGCGATATTTCCTAGTTTACATATATGGATGAACTACTTTTCTTCCCTCCTATACCTAGTGAAGTGATTTGTATTTTACGCCAGTATCATCGAACTCCAGTCTTGGAAGGGGGAGCAAGCGGTGTTTCCGGTTCTAGACCTTAACCCAAAGATATAGTCAGGTTAATATTAAAAATGTTAGTAAAAATAAAATGATGTCCCTGTATATTTAGAGTTGTCCGCTATTCCTTGTTCAAAACTGGTTGTTTTCATTCTGTTTAGTCAGTCGTTACCTGCAGAACGTAAATATTCAGTGGCGAACAGTTTACGCAATATTTGAAAACAGCACTGTACACAGTACCAAGATACAGACAGCTTCAGTAAGGAATGGGAATATGGTTATTTCGTTGTTGAAAGAGATAATAAATCTAATTACCTATTATGTTCGTTATACAGGGACATTTTATGTTTACTAACATTTCTAATATTAACCTGGCTATACCTTTGGATTAACGGTTGAGAACCGGAAACGTCGTTTGCTATCCCCTTCCACGACTGGAGTTCGATGATACTGGCGTAAAATACAATCAAATTACTTTACTAGGTATAAGAAGGAAGAAAAGTAGTTCATCCATGTACGTAAACTAGGAAGTATCAAATATCGCGATTTTGAGTTTGATAATTTTCATTAGGTTTTTGTTTAATCAAAATACAATACTGTATTAACAATAAGTGTTTTTACTCACGAAGTGAGCTATCTATGGGGACGTATTCATTATACAGTCTATATTATAGGCTACTGTTTACAGCACATTAGCATGCAATATAGAAAGTGAATTTAAATTAAAATAATTGTAATATGGATATTTAAACACGTTTTTGAAAATGATGGCCGTTCATTTCGATGCAGGCTTCAGTTCTTTTGTGCATATTATTGCACTATAGACTATTGTATTTAATTCCAATTACCAGTTTCGTCCTTCGTATTAGTAATTCATGTTGAAATAATTCTGTACCTACTCTATAAAAGAGTCCCTTGCGTACTGTAAATTCAATCTTCACTTCTGCCCGATCCGAAAAGATAAACTTACTCAGACATGCTATCTACTGTCCGTCTAAGTGGTTTTGTCGCAGGATCGTAGAAAGAGGGGAAATCACGTGACAGTTAATTACTTAACGAGGTCCTTTTATTTAAGTTAATTTAAACAGTTGTATAATATTACGTAGACATCCAATTCCTAACAGAAATTAATGTTTTTTAGAAAAGAGCTAAGACAGCCCAACCACTATCCTTTACAGAGGGACGACCAGAAGCCGGTGGGGGAAACCGGGATGAGACGTAGGCAAACGGACGACAGTACCTGTGCGAAAATATGATTCAATATTGAAAGCTCTTTCGTAACTGGAAAACGCGAACATATTTCTGGAACATACTATACTCGCTAACTTAGTAGGCTACTATGACCATAAGACGACTTTGACTGCATACGCGACCTTGGTTCTGTGTGGAGGACGGTTGGAAGTTTACTAGCAGAGGGGGTGGGAGTGAAGTACATTCAAAAACTCAGGTACATAAAAACTGAAGTAAAAATAAAATGATGTCCCTGTGTAAGGTATTCTAATATAAGACATTATTTTAATTCTACCCATGGCAAAGATTATGGGGAAAACAAACTTACAGGTACCGTACGTAATTATGTAAAATTGTAGTTGTGTTGGTTAGGGAATTTTGTTTTTATTAGGGATTTTTTAATTTAAAAAATGACAAAATGTTTAAACGATTTGTTGTCAACAGTATCATAAAACATTAGAGAAAAGTGATCGAGATTTATGTACTAGTTATTGGCAATAGAAATACATCGTAACACAAAAAAATGTTGCAGTTCGTATAATTGAAATGTCTGTCTCGACATATTGTTGCCAATAGTATTTTTTTTAAGGAATCTGTATAGTCTAAATCAGCTGCACGCTCGAGGTTAAACGATTGTCTTTGATCTGCGTCTATGTACCTATTAACACAATCCAGCCGAATATTGTTAAATTAGTGCAAAACAAGAGGTGTTTGCGATAAGCTAGACACTAACTAGATCAATGTTCAATAGTTTGTGTAGAACTTATCAATCTTATCCTAATTTATGTTTAGAGTGGTGATGCTTTTACAACATGAGTTTATGTATTACCCGCCACTGAAGGAAGTTTTTGATTGAGAGCGATGCATGGACATCAATCGTGACTAAAAGTTTTGGATTGAGGTTGACGTCATACTTTTCCCTTTAACTGAGTTTGGCATGTCTGATCTAATCTAGTTGATACACACTGTACAAATTGGTTAAATTTGTTACAGTATATTTACCTGTAATAAAACCGTGTTGATATTTAGATAAGTAACATTTGACACGATTAAAATTTCTCGTGTATAATATTTGTTCAAAAACTTCAGCAGATGTAAAATTTATTGAAATAGGTCTATAATTTTCAATTTCGGTGTTGTTGTCCGATTTAATAATAATAATAATAATAATAATAATAATAATAATAATAATAATAATAATAATGAACTCCACGTTCCTTTTTAAATATGAAGATTCATGTTACAGATGATTAAGCAACAGATTTCAAACTAGTTTTGTTTATGTTTTCCTATTTAAAAATGCCTGAGCAGAAGATTATCAGAGGCATCTATCTCCCTGGCTTCTGTTTGTTCGGATATCTCGACGGCCATTTATCATGACTGTAGACTTCTTCCAACCGGTTAGTTCATTGTGCTAGAATGCCTAGTCTTGGTGTCAGATTTCAAATGAAAACAAATAGTTCGTTCGGTTTCGGTTTTGGTAATTAAAGAAAAATCACTTTGTCGGTGATCCTGTCTGTATCATATTACATGAACAAACGTTCCAACACATTTATTCTCGTAAAAATCATCTATTTACAACACACCTGTGGCACCAAATCCAGCTATTCTTTGCGTTTCTTGTTCCTTAGAAATTTTGTTGTTGCATATTATTGAGTTGACTTGTGGAAAAAAGATGGGCTGCATCAGTTCTCTCTTGTTTCTTATATCGGTAATAAGGATAATATTAATTATAAGTAATTAAGCTGAAAAGGGAGTAGGTTACAAGAAGAAAACTTACTATTCCAGCACCAAAATTTAAATTTTAAGTCGCCAGAATTCGAATCTGCATGCTTATCTCGTCTTTAGTGGTTGACTAACTTTAAACACAACATAAAAATAATGCAATGTTATCAATGTTATATTAAACGCATAAGTTGGTTTACTTTTTTTTTTGTCTTTTTTTTTAACTTTCAGTTCGTATTCGGTGTATGTGTAAAACATTATACGATTTTGGAATTAAGAAACTTTTGAATCACTGAATTCATTAAAAAAATTACTTTCATAATTTGAATCTGTTGAGTTCTGCAAAAGTATAAAAACATAAAGTAATTCAAACAAGTACAAGAGTAGAATCCCAAGCTGTAGCTACTTGGACTAATGCATCTTACCTCTCTTGAAATTGATTAAGCATGGATGATCTACGATGAAAGAGTAATGGAACGGAGAAAAATTCTCTCTGGCGCTGGGATTTGAACCCGGGTTTTCAGCTCTACGTGCTGACGCTTTATCCACTAAGCCACACCGGATTCCACCCCGGCGTCGGAAGAATCGTCTCATTACTCTTTCATCGTATGACGACGCAGAATATCTGCATGGAAATGTCATATGTACTTCGGTACATTATAATAATATAAATGGATGATCTAATTAAACTGTAAATTCAATCAGAGCAAGCTGCTTCTAAGCCGGGTACTTAGGGGAGACCCGGGCAAAACGAATAACCCGGGCAAAGAGAATAATGCCTATTTCTTAGAAACGCCAACAGGTAACGCTTTCTGCTATGTTGGGGAAGAATCCCTACCAGATTTTGCTGCTGGAACTGACTTATCGTAATTCTAGCTAGTAAGAGAAGAAGTCAGCGTGTGTTTGAAGAAAATTGACTGTTTTCTTAAAATATTTCAAGGTAAGAGAAACATATGTACAACATACAGTACTGCAGAAACTCTTTGTTATGTGATAGTAATGTATATAGGCGATAGAATTAGTTCTAAAATGCCGTACTTACGAAGAAGATTATTGACGTTTATGTTTGTATAACCTTAAATGAAAAGCGAAGTGGCGTCTGCGGGCAAAGTGAATAGGGCAAAGTGGATAACTTATCCGCTATATAAGTGTCAGCTGTATTTTTGTGTATATTTGTCTATTGTAATAAAGCGTGTTAGATCATTTTACATAGTGGAGACATTAAGTCACACTGATTAAATTATAAATCAGCAACACTGATCTTAATTTTTACTTAAAAAGGTCGTAATGTGTTTTCAGATGGCTTAATTTTTCAAGAGGAAGACGGAACAAGCCAAATGGTCGGAAGAAGACATGAAGAAAGCAGTCAGTAGTTCTGCTATCTGGCCATACAACCATAATGTGTTTATTGATGAAGAGTTTGCTCCAGGTGAACTTACAGATCGCCCACTTGAGACAGAAATCAGCGAAACGACAGCTGGCTCAGATTTAACAAATTCTGCGGTGCCAGCTTCTTCAGCGGCTGAAGAAACAGTTAATGCTCACTCACAATCAACCACATCTGTGATGTTGGCATCTTCAGAGATATACGAAATATTCAATACATCAATTACACTCATTAACATCGTGTTTATGTGTTGATTTATTTTTATTATCAGTGAATAGAAATTAAATAGAAAGGTGAAAATGTTATAGGGATATTCACTTTCCCCGGGTTAATTATTCGCTTTGCCCGTGTACCCGGGCAAAGCGAATAATTAACTATATTTTCTTTCTCAAATCATATCACTCTCCGTAGGTGCGAGAAACGAATTGCTGTTTTGTAGATTTGTGGACAACCTGTGTCACAACCAAAGTCATGAAGTTTTTATTTCGGGAACACCAAAATATAGCCTGTGGCATTGTTTATTCTTTCTTAGCTTATCCGCTTTGCCCGGGTTTCCCCTAGTTACTTACAAATGACTTTTAAGGAACCCGCCCTCACATAAGCCCGCCATCGGTTCTTATCCTGTGCAAGATTAATCCAGTATCCATTATCATATCCCACCTCCCTCAAATCCATTTTAATATTACCCTCCCATCTACGTCTCGGCCTCCCCAAAGGTCTATTTCCCTCTGCCTCCCAACTAACACACTACATTCTTTTATAGATTCGCCCATACGTGCCATCTCAAACGTCTGAATTTAATGTTCCTAATTATGTCAGGTGAAGAATACAATGCGTGGAATTCTGCATTGTGTAACTTTCTCCATTCTCCTGTAACTTCAGCCCTCTTGGCCTCAAATATTTTCCTAAGCATCTTATTCTCAAACACTCTTGATCTCTGTTCCTCTCTCAAAATGAGAGTTCAAGTTTCTCAACCATACAGTACAACCGGTAATATAACTGTTTTATAAATTCTAACTTTCAGATTGTTTGATAGCAGATTAGATGACAAAAGCTTCTCAACCGAATAATAACAGGCATTTCTCATAATTATTCTGCGTTTAATTCCTTCCCGAATGTCATTCATATTTGTTACTGTTGTTCCAAAATATTTAAATTTTTCCACCTCTTCGAAGGATAAATCTCCAATTTTTATATTTCCATTTTGTACAATATTCTAGTCACGAGATATAATCATATAGTTTGTCTGTTCGGGGTTCACTTCCAAACCTATCGCTTCTTCTAAGCCGGGTGCTTGACAAAATGTGTGCTCTGGTCTTCTAAAATTAACATGAGTGCATAGGTAAATCCTCTATCTGCCATTAAAACTAACTCCTCATGATTCCATCTTTATTTGATTGATTGACATTATGTATATTGCTTGCTCAATAACAGAGAAGATGCACAGCTTTTATGATATTTTTTAAGATTTTATTATTTCATTTAAGATAATTTATAATTCAGAATGGAAGTCAATTAAACTTGTAAGGCGTATCGAATACGGCAGATTAGATGGACATCAAATTGACTGTTATAAACTACATGCTTCGAGTGTGAATGATATGCATTGTTAATTATGATGATTGAGGTCTGTATTAATAGCCACCCTATGATTTCTTATACCTCCTCCGTATCTGTCTTAATAACGATTGGCATTTGTTTACGATGGGCGAAACCATTTCTATATGGAACATAATATTTATTATTCATAAACCTGAGATCTTAGTGGTGACTGTTTTGTTGTAATTATATGGAGAGTTGAGCAACGACATAGAGTTAAGCATTGCTTTTTTATTTTATTTCCCTGGTATCATTTATTTCTAATCATTTTTTTCTCTCCCTTCCACAGCCCATGTTCTGCCAATTCTTGTCTGTTTTTTCATCCGCGAGCTATTGTCAAATTCTCTCTCTTTTTACCTCTTTTCTATCATTTATTTTTCTCTAATATCTCATACCCCTCCTCCCTTGTCTTCTCCTTTCTTCCTCACACTTATCCCATTAAGTTATCACTTCCCTCTATGCCATCTTTTTCTCACTCTTCACTCTATTCCATTTTGTTGTTTTCTCTTCTCTCTGTTCCAGCTTTTTGTCCTTTTTTCTCTCTTTTCCATTTTTTCCTTCCTTGTCTATGTTTATTATTGTTGTGCTCTGTTCTCTCTGTTCCATATCGTTGTCCTTTCTTCTCTCTATTTCATATCGTGTTCTCTATTCCATATTGTCCTCTCTTTTCTCTGTTCTATATTGTTGTCCTCTTTTCTATCTGTTCCATACTGTTGTCCTCTCTCCTCTATGTTAGAACTTGTTATCCTTTTTTCTCTCCTTTCCATATTGTCGTCCTCTCTTCTCTCTGTTCCACATTATTTTCCTGTCTGTTCTATGTTTCATATTGTTGTCCTCTCTTCACTCTATTCCATATTGTTGTCCTCTCTTCTCTCTGTTCCATACTGTTGTCCTCTCTCCTCTGTGTTAGATCTTGTTATCCTTTTCCTCTCTGTTCCATATTGTTGTCCTCTCTTCTCTCTATTCTATATTGTTGTCCTCTCTTCTCTCTGTTCCATATTGTTGTCCTCTCTTCTCTCTGTTCCATACTGTTGTCCTCTCTCCTCTGTGTTAGATCTTGTTATCCTTTTACTCTCTGTTCCATATTGTTGTCCTCTCTTCTCTCTATTCTATATTGTTGTCCTCTCTTCTCTCTGTTCCATATTGTTGTCCTCTCTTCTCTGTGTTAGATCTTGTTATCCTCTTTTCTCTCTGTTCCATATTGTTGTCCTCTCTTTTCTCTGTTCCATATTGTTGTCCTCTCTTCTCTCTGTTCCACATTATTTTCCTGTCTGTTCTATGTTTCATATTGTTGTCCTCTCCTCTCTCTATTCCATATTGTTGTCCTCTCTTCTCTCTGTTCCATACTGTTGTCCTGTCTTCTCTCTATTCTATATTGTTGTCCTCTCTTCTCTCTGTTCCATATTGTTGTCCTCTCTTCTCTCTATTCTATATTGTTGTCCTCTCTTCTCTCTGTTCCATATTGTTGTCCTCTCTTCTCTGTGTTAGATCTTGTTATCCTCTTTTCTCTCTGTTCCATATTGTTGTCCTTTCTTCTCTCTGTTTTACATTATTTTCCTGTCTGTTCTATGTTCCATATTGTTGTCCTCTCTTCACTCTATTCCATATTGTTGTCCTCTCTTTACTCTGTTCCATATTATTGTCCTCTCTCCTTTCTGTTCCATATTGTTGTCATCTCTCTTCTCTGTAGTCGGCCTTGGTGGCGCAGTCGGTAGAGTGCTGGCCTTCTGTACTATCCTGTTATCCTCTCTTCTCTGACCACTCTGTTATCCTCTCTTCTCTGTCCCAATTTGTTGTCCTCTCTTCTCAATCCCATCAAATTCTGCTTTTCCTCTCTTCCCTTCTATTGTTTCCTCTTCTCTATCTTTTCAAATCTTCCCCTTTTTTGTCCTATTTTTCTCCTGTCCTCTCATATTTCCTTTCCTCTTTTGTGGTATCCTATTCCCCTGTTCTTCTTTTCTTGTCCTCCCTCCTGTTAGTCATCCGTATGCCATATTTTCTTCCTGTATCCTCTCTTCTCCTCTGCCCACCTTTCCACTCCTCCTCTTTCTTATCTTCTCTCTCCTCTCCTTTTCTCTTCTTTCCTTACCTTTTCTTTTCTCTTCTTTCTTAGCATTACATTTTCCTCTCTCTTTTCTTCTTGTAAGAATCCATGGCGCTACAGCCCATGAAGGGCCAAGGTCGACAAGCCGACTGCTGGCCTCACGTCCACATGCCGAAGCAGAGGTGGACGATCATCCAACCAGAATGGAGATATCGTGTGGTTAGCACCATGATCTCCCCAGCCGTTATAGCTGATTTGCGAAACCGGATTTTCGCTACCTATCGTAGCTCCCCAAGTGCATCACGATGCTGGGTGGGCACCGGTCTCATATACTGTCCGAAATTTCATGAGAAAATTTCTCCCTCCATGAGGATTCGAACCAGCGCGCATTCCGTAACGCGAGTCCTAAGGTAGGATGCCTTAGACCACGACGCCACGAAGCGGGACCTTTCTTCTTGTACCCCTTCTATTTACTTTCCTTTTTTATCTTCGTTTGCTATGTGAAGACTTTATTTATTTATATTTTCCTTTCCTTGCGTTTCATTTCCTCTTCTTTCTCTTCTCTATCCTTTTTACTGGTTTTCTGTTTCATTTTATTTTCTTATTTATTCTATCTTATCCTCACCTTTCCGTCTTCTTTCTAATTTTCTTCCTTAGCCTCTCTGCTAGAACCTTCTTTCTTTCCTTTTCTTCTTCTAACATACCCTTTCTTCTTTTGCTAAATTTTATTCTTTTACCTTCCTTCCTCTCTGCTTTGAAATGCTTTATTCTATCTTATTCTCACCTTTCCGTTTTCTTTGTAATTTTCTTCCTTAGCCTCTCTTGTTAGAACCTTCTTTCTTTCCCTCTTCTTCCAACATACCCTTTCTTCTTTTGCTAAATTTTATTCTTTTACCTTCTTTCCTCTCTGCTTTGAAATCTTTCTGTCTGTTACATTCTTTTCCCTTCTCTTTTTTATTTTTCTATGCCGTTACATTATTTTCTTTTTCTTTTTCATTTTATCTTCCCTTTGTTCTGTTGTCAATTTCATTAATCATGCTTACCCTTTCTTTTACTTCCTATTTCCTCACGTTTCTCTCATACTTTCTCCCCTGAATTTTTATCATCTGTTTTTTCTATTTCTTTTTACTACTACTAACTGGCTTTTAAGAAACCCGAAGGTTCATTGCCGCCCTCACATAAGTCCGCAATTGATCCCTATCCTGAGCAAGATTAATCCAGTCTCTACTATCATATCCCACCTCCCTCAAATCCATTTTAATATTACCTTCTCATCTACGTCTCGGCCTCTCTAAAGGTCTTTTTCCCTCCGGCCTCCAACTAACACTCTATATGCATTTCTGGATTCGCCCGTACGTCCTACATGCCCTGCCCATCTCAAACGTCTGGATTTAATGTTCCTAATTACTTCAGGTGAAAAATACAATGCGTGCAGTTCTGTGTTGTGTAACTTTCTCCATTCTCCTGTAACTTCATCCCTCTTAGCCCCAAATATTTTCCTAAGAACTTTATTCTCAAACATCCTTAATCTATGTTCCTGTCTCAAACTGAGAGTTTCACAACCATAAAGAACAACCGGTAATATAACTGTTTTATAAATTCTAACTTTCAGATGTTTTGACAGCAGACTGGATGATAAAAGCTTCTCAACCAAATAATAACAGACATTTCCCTTATTTATTCTGTGTTTTAATTTCCTCCCGAATATCATTTATATTTGTTACTGGTGCTCCCAGGTATTTTAATTTTTCCACCTTCTATTTCTTCTTGCAGTAACAGATACAGGCCTATATATATATATATATATATATATATATATATATATATATATATATCTTTCACTTTAATTTGTTTTCCATTTTCTAAATTTTCCGTTTATTTCTTTTCTGTACTTTTTTTAACTTCTTCCCTTCCCTTATTTCTGGCATTCTTCTGTTTTCCCTTTATTTCGTTTTTCCCAGTTTATCCTTCCATCTTGGTTCGTTTTCCCTTCTTTATATCTATATCTGTCCAGCTCCATCAATTTGTACTCCCTCATAATTTTGTTTCCAAACATAAATGCGTTGTAATTTAGGCCGCGGAAGAGATGTGAACCTGGTATCGTAATCAGTATCAGAGAGAGACGGAAAGACGACCTGACGACAAACAAAAAGTAATAACCTGTGGGCAGGAATGCAGCACTGGGAGCTATCTTGATAACGCGTTTCTCGAGGGGGCTTCAGAAATTAGTAATTATTATCCCAGTCAATTTAAGAGCAACGGAAATATTGGTGATGCCGCGTTTTGTATCAGGCCTACTTCTTTTTCTCTTACTCTTTTTCGTTCTCTTTCTTGTCTAAAATGAGAGTGTTTTGTGTCTTATTTTATTTTTTCGTCCACTTCAATAAAGGTTTGATAAGTTATTGTTTTCTATCTCCTTGTTGTAGGACAATGAAGCAACGCACGGGGCATTGGAAGGAGGAAGAAGAGTGAGTGAGTACCGTCTCATTTAGCCCTCTTAACCCTTCGAGTCACAGTGTGTTATTACTTTCAAGATTGATAACCAACTAGTGGATGGTTATACCATTTCCTTTTATTTTAAGGAGAAAACCTTAAAATTATTTAAAGTCTGAGTTGGTCAAAAAATGGCTTTTAAAACTCTTCCAAGCAACGAATGATATGTCCTAAATGACATAGCCTAATGATTAGGTTTGAAAATTTTGATTATTGTTAAATTATACGTTTTACTGAACGTTTCACAAGCTCGTTTTTAAGATGTTTTATTGAGCATTGTGCGTGGATTATTTAGCAGAATTAATGCCAAGATTTCTTTATCAAATATAAGATTTTGACGCAAGCACATGGTCCAGGTCAGTAGAACATCTATTATCCGTGCTAATGAAGGTGGGGGACTGAACGGTTAATCGAAAAAATCTGATAATCTGTATCAAAATATTTCCATAAATTAATACTTATATTTTCGTAATTTCCTCTGTGGTTTTATGTTTAACATGCTAGATAATAATAATTTATTTTAATTTAATTTAATTTAAGGCCTTCTCTTCCTCTCAACCGATCTGCAATTAATACAAATATATAAATAATAATAATAATAATAATAATAGTAATAATAATAGTAATAATAATAATAATAATAATAATAATAAAATAATAATGTGAAATACTGTTATTGAAACTTACCATTTAAAGATAATTACTTGGAACTATCATTTATAAAGTAAAAATACAATTGAAGACATTATTACAAAAACAACCCTTGTCAAAATTGCTATTTTTCAGGAAAACAATACAAATAAATAGAACAGCACATGTCAGCTGTTTCCGTACAACTGGTGTTTATCTTTGTGGTTATTGCACCTGACATGTGTTATTTTTGGAGTCTATAATCATTTGAAATAGTAGCAAATGTGTCTTTAACTCAATTTCATTAAAATGACTAGGGCTGTTTTTGTAATAATGTCTTCAATTATTTAAAGACTTAAAAAATACTGTGTAATCACTATTCAACATATAAAGAGAAAATCAATATTAAACTAGTCTGAAAGAAACATTATTAATTATTCCTTATGAGTATTACATTTAAGAGTGAATGTAATTTACTATACCTGTTGAATTAGGTAATTGCACCATAGCGGACCAAAAGTTCACTAATTTAAGTCTGGTTATCAGCGATCGTTTTAATGGCCAAGTAAATCCCTTGTGATGGTTGTCTGCGGAAAGCTAGGAATAGTACAGGTCTCTTGTTTAAGATTTACATACTTTATACACTTGGTCCTTTTTTTTTATTAAATCACGCACAATTGTAACGTCAATGTCATATTCTGGTGCGAGAGGAGTTAAGGTTTTCTTTTTCCCAAACCGCTCAATTATTTGTAGTTTTTTTCGATACTTATAAAACTTGTTTTCTTTTGACACTCGTGGAAGACATTTTACATAGAAAGTATGCCACTGAAACGAGTAGGACAACTGAATAGTGCACAGGTTTGCTGTAAATTGTGTGGAAGTCCTTATTATATTTCTTTGAAACAGATAGTGACTATTTTACAAGTTGGGGAAAAAGCCCACAAGTAACTGTTCCTATTGGCAGCTGCAGCAAAAATACTGCGTAAAGGGTTGTAATAACATACTCTAGAAAAAATACTGCAACTTGTATTCTGCTTTAACCACCACACCCTCGACAACAATGTGACTTTATTTTTAATAATTCACCCAGCAATGGTTATTCCGCTCAACACAGCGACACAATAGTTGTTATTGCACTCCACACGACGACAGTGACAATGCACGACGTGTATTATTGAGAACAACAATGTACTCTTAATTTCAATTAATGTTCACAATGCACTATGTGCAAACAAAACTGTCAGTTCTCAGTTCACATTTTGCTTGCCTTGGCTAGTTCTTCTAGCTCACCGTTCAAGTTCACTCTACGTCGAACTCGGGTCTTCAGAACTGCGTCACACTCGCCTGGTGGACACGGTCACAGTCACGGACTCACTCCAGTTCACTGCACGTCGAACCCAGGTCTTCCAGATGCGGTTCACTGCACGTCGAACCCAAGTCTCCCAACTGAGGTCCACTGTACGTGGAACCCAGGTCTCCCATATGCAGTCCACTGCACGTCGATTTCGCCTGATGTCCAAGACTGACTTCAAGAATCAAGACTGACTGACTTACGACTGACTGACTGACTGACTGACTCTCTGTCGGCCACTTGTGCTTTTATTACTACACTACATGTTCTGGAATCTTCGATTCGCGTGGCTTTCAGAATCTTCAAGAGAAATCCGCTTCTAGATGCTTCCTTACTTCCGTCCAGTCACAGTAGTTTTTCTCTCCCCTTGCTCCGTACCACGACTAGCGTCAGAGGTTCGAGTTTCCCCGCACCTCCTCCTTGCTAGATGCGCGCGCAACTCCCTAACGCAACCAGAACATTCCGGAATGGCGCCACAATACATACTAATGTAAGACACAAAAAATAAAAGCGAAATAAATACAGTCGGATAATTCGCCGATCGGTTAAAAGACTGACGAATAATCGGGGGTTTACGCTATAATGCCTAGTAGATATTGATTTCTATGCCACAGTAGACATTATTCACATGTATCTTGAGTAGCTAGACTTGTTTGAATCTGAAGATGGTATTAATTTTGTCTTTATGATGTACCTTTGCAGCTTATATCTTTGGGTAATTTTATTTAATTATGAACAAAAGCTATTGGATATTTCTTATGCACATCAAATTTGTGCGAAACGTATATATTTTTAACTATCGTTTTTTTCGCTATTAAAAAGTGCACCTCTGGGAACAGAGAAGTGAATGAAATGTGGAAAAGTCTATAAATTGAAGTGTAGACTGTTTTTTTTTCTTCTGGAAAAAGTTTTAAATGTTTTTATAGCAGCTGAGAATACCTAATCCTGAAAGTTTAAAACAGTACTATTAACTAGCTTGTATATAAATACAGCAGATCTGTAAAAGAAAAGTGTCCGGACTCTCTTATTCAACCATTATACTCAAATTTAATTATAGTGAACCTTCACTGGCCATCACCCAAATGAAAATGAGAATTAGAATTTCAAGTTTATCCAGCTCTTCTTATTTCGTCAATTAGCATTAGAAACACATTTTAAGAAGTTCTGTGGCATGTATATAAAATCTATTAGACTCTAGGATGTCATTGTACACGCTCGTAACTCCGTCTATCGTAATTGGAAGTGATGTAAACAAAACCTCTATCAGATCTTTCCAAGATTTCGGACAAAATGGCGTGACGGTCCCGCTACGTAATGTCCTTCACTGTTGCGATTTAAATACATTTACATACATTCATGCCGTACTCTTACACCACTCGTGGAGAGAAACTGCCAGAATAGCATATAAAAGAGGTAATTTAAAACTAGCATTTTAAGTCATTTGCATCCGCAAATTCGCGTTTAGGTGTAGATTATGTTGTTCAGACATTCTCTTATGTTTTCCAAAAAAATTTACTTTCATGTATAGAGAAACCTTATTAGTTAAATAGAAAACTGCGTTATTAGCGTGAAAGATTACACATATTAAATCTTAATTACATACAAAACACACTAAGTAAGAGTCTATAAAACACTACTCAACCAATGTCGATATGCGATAGAGGGGCTTGGTCCATTTGTCTCATTATAGGGAACGAACTTGCAGTAAAAGGAATGAACTTCTTAAATAAAACTGTAGGAAATAGCTGATTAGATAGAAATAAAGATATTCTATACATTTATTTGGTAATTAAAAATTACAACACTTCAAAAACAACGGCCTGTTTCTTCAATATTAGCCAAACACACTTAATAAATATAAAATGTATTTATTAGGCGGATAAACAAACAAACAAACAAATAAATAAATAAATAAATAAATTAAATAGAATACTAAATACATCAATTAATAGATTAAGAAGTAGATTAACAAATAGATAAGTTACTAGACAACACAAAATAAATAATAATAAATGGATAAATAAGTGAGTGGGGCTAGAGGGACCACCACAAAAAGATTCGCGCATTTTTGCAAGTAGTTCGGTCTAGGACAAACGCTTGTCACTGAAGTATCTCTGTCTACAGTGAAGGGATCTATAAGAATCCTAAGAAACAATCTCTACACTTAAATATATTGGTCTCTTTGCTATGGAGATCTGCTCTCCTAAGTTGAGTCCTGCAACTAGTGCTAAATAGACGACTGTGATCACCTGACAGCAAATAGATACTAGGAAATTTTGTTTCTTCTGGAATTAATGATGTTTTGTTTAGTCGTCTTCAATTATTTATAATTGTGTTATTTCTTTTTCTTTCCCTCTCCATTGTTTTCTTTTTTTCATTATAATTGTTTACTTGCCATTTATTATAAAAAACAACAATTTTATTTATGGTAAGCTTTGTCTTATAGGCAGCCTTCACTTGGAGGAGGCTGAATAAAATTTATTCAAAATAATAAATAAATAAATAAATAAATAAATAAATAAATAAATAAATAAATAAATAAATAAATAAATAAATAAATAAATAAATGAATAATGAGTTAATGAGTGAAAGAGTGAGTGAGAGTGAATGAGCGGATAAATGAGTAAATAAATAATATAGCACTATAAATAATACAGCACTGGTGATGTCTTAGATTAGACCACGACGATATGGCACGGATTAGTTTGGGGCGTAGTTAAGGAGGAATCCATGTAAGAACAGCAGCTCACGCCAATTTAGAAGACAGTATTATAAAATTATTGTTTTTTTAAGTAGGTTATTTTACGACGCTATCTCAACATTTTATATTATTTAGCGTCTGAATGAGATGAAGGTGATAATGCCGGTGAAATGAGTCCGACGTCCAGCACCGAAAGTTACCTAGCATTTGCTCAAATTGGGTTGAGGGAAAACCCCGGAAAAAACATCAGTCAGGTAACTTGCCCCGACCTGGATTCGAACCCGGGGCACCTGGTTTCGCGGCCAGACGCGCTAACCGTTACTCCACAGGTGTGGACAAAATTATTGGTGAAATTGAAAAAAATTTCTCTAGAGAACATTGTAATTTTTAAAACGAGAAACACTACGGTGCAAAATGCTTAATTTTGAAATCTCTTCCATTTCTACTTGTAAAATTATTACCGCGATTCGTTTATTTTCATAATTTCTTGTTTTCATTTGGGAGTTGGGGGCTTATATTTCTTTTGAGTATTTATTGAACCAACTGCTGTTGATGAAGTAGATCTTAATATACGTGTTTATAAATAATTCATAGATAGTTTTCTGTCCAAGGACAAGTCTTTCACTGCAAATCCATCATTCTTCTTTTTCTATTTTATCATTATGAACAGAAAAAATAGATTTATTTTTTTACTGTTATAAACTCGACCATGACTCAATCTGCGAACAGCTTCTATCAATGAAGCCAAGATTTGATTACCATGAGACCGTTTCTAATTGCTGGTCTACGAAATGCCTGTACGAAGATTTGCTCCTAGTACTTCAGACTTTCTGTAATCTCAATAGGACTATAACGATTTTATTACCATTGCTTATTATTATTATTATTATTATTATTATTATTATTATTATTATTATTATTATTATTATTACTATCGCCTCTTAATAATTCTCCAGCTAAAAGGAGACGTCAGGTAAATAATTCAATTACAATTTCATGTTGTTTTGGTTATAGCATGTATGGCGGAAGTAAATATATACAAAGTTCTGGATATACGACATGGTGCATATACCCAATATTACCGTACTAATTAGACCATATTTTATGTATAAATGACGTTGATAAATGTCCTGATCGTCCTTCTTCGACAGTAGCACCGGTTGTTATAACCTCATACCTCCTTTGAGTGATAATATATGAGGTTTTTTTATGCGCCTCCCCCTCATATCGGACTTCTTTGTCCGTGCGGCGAGTCTGTTTCTTTGCGTTCTGGGAGATTTTTCTTTTCTCTTGTGTCTTCCAAACACGCTCCTTTCTTTTCAACCTTACAATAAACAAGGGGTGTACAGACAGCATTAGAAATAAACTCTGCAAATCTGTGTTCATCACTTTCGTTTTCTTTAGGATGTGATCTAGCGTTTCAGTTCTCTTTTATTGTCATTTCGTCGGTTTACAAGCAAAATACATTAAGGCCCGGTTTCTTCAACCTTTGTTAAATTTAACAGTGTGTTATTCCATTTTAATTCTAAACTTAACAGTTGAAGCATTTCTTCAATTACTGTCAGTATTAACAAGCTGTTAAAACCTATGTTAATTTAACTGCCCGATTTCATGTAGTTAAATCACTTAACTCTCTGTTAGCATAGAAGTATTCAATATGGCTGGTGCCTTAGATGCTGAACTTTTATATCTTGATTATTTGGAAGATGATATCCATGAATACATAAACCTAGCGGATGATTTCTCTAATTTGACAGACCAGAAGTTCATACAAAGGTATAGGCTATTTTCTGCCAAGTCTCACTTTTCGCTTTCAACTTAGATCCGTTTGTTTGTTTGTTCTCAATAATTGGTTTATACTGCGAAATAATTTCCAACAGAAGACTTCTCTCGAACGAAGAGAAATTAGTCCCACTATTTCTTTTTGTTTTAGTGTTTTCCATTTCACAACAGCAATACCAATACGTCGCTCCACGCTACTGTGAGACAGACGACGGAAAGAAGCAGAAATCAAATCTGAGAGAATAGAAAGACTTCTATCCTCTCTGAATCAAGCAACGGAAACAAGCGAGAACTGAAATTCTCACAGTTCATAAAACAGAAATGAGTCTATACTTGGTTATAGGTTATGGTTAAACTCTAGAATCTCTGGTCCTAACAGAGAGTTAACAAACAGAATGTTAAAATGTGAAATTTGAAGTTGAAGAAACGCAATATTTTTAACAGCAGTTCATACTTTTAACTTACAGTTAATTAACTCTATGTTAGGTGCATTTTAACAAAGGTTAAAGAAACCGGGCCTAAGTCAAAAATATTACTACTGAGAAAAAGGCGTATATAATTTACATAATGGAGCTATGTATATGAACTTAAAATTGAAAAAATTAAATACACATAAAGAGAAACAACTTACTAAAAATAATATTTTGAGGATTCAGTTTTGTCAAGAGCTTTCAAAACGCCTTTTTCTCAGAGGTAATATTTTTTACTTAATGTGTGTTGCTGCTTGTAAGCTAACGATTTTTTTTTTATCTTTTCAGCCATATTAAGAAACAAAGAAACACTAAATTACTGTTCGTGTGTAGTGAAGTAATTCTTATAATGCTTACGTCGCCGTTATTGTCATCTCACCGTTATAATTTCAACGCTATTAACATTATCTGATCATTACCATTATCTTCATTACTCTTTATCAACACCCGTTATATCGTTAAATCTTCGTCATAATTACTAACTATTCATCACTAATATTTGTCATTATCATCCAGTTACGTTTATCAACTACTGTGTATAAAATCGTGTTAACATTATACCTCTGTGCTGGTTGGATGATCGTTCACCTCTGGTGAGGTATATGGACGTGAGATCAGCAGCCGGCTGGTCAGTCATGGCCCTTAATAGTCTGTCGCGCCTCGGATTTATATATATTTTTATTTTTATCATTTATCATCGCAGTAAATAGTCGTCATAATCATGCCTATCTTATCGTTATTCATACAAATTTATCATGGTCACCACCTTCATCAAATTATTACTCATCCTCGATAACGTAATAGTCTACTAGTAACAGAAAAATTATTGGCAGTAGAGATGAACTTTTGGAAAAGATTTGCACGGATATGCTGAAGGAAAAAGTGAAACGTTTGTGCTCTTGGTTGGATGTTATTGTGATGTTTAGATTTTTAGTAATTGATTGTTTTAACAGTTATAATTTATTTTTATATGTAATATAATTTTAGTCCACCTAGTTACTCAGTATGGAATAATAGATTGGAGGAGGTGTAACAAAATCTATTCTGTTCCCTCTGAATCAACTTAATAAGAGAATAAATAAATTAATGTGTTTAAATAACCATTTAAATTCCTTTACGTTTTAATTGAACGGGTTACATCAGCTGCTTGTTTATGCGGATGACGTGAATATCTTAGGAGAAAATCCACAAACTATTAAGGAAAACACGGGAATTTTACTTGAAGCAAGTAAAGAGATACGTTTGGAAGTAAATCTCGAAAGGACAAAGTATATGATTATGTCTCGTGACCAGAACATAGTACGAAATGGAAATATAAAAATTTGCTATATATCCTCTGAAGAGTAGAAAAATGCAAATATCTTGGAGCAACAGTAACAAATACAGGGACATCATTTTATTTTTACTTCAATTTTTATTGTACCTGAGTTTTTGAATGTACTTCACTCCCACCCTTTCTACTAATGAAGTTCCAACTGTCGTCCAGACAGAACCAAGGCCGCATATAGTAAACAGCACTGAGTTAGTGAGTATAGTACGTTCCAGAAATATGTTCACGTTTTCCAGTGACGAAAGAGCTTTCAATATTGGATCATATTTTCGCACAGGTACTGTCCGTTTGCCTACGTCGCATCCCGATCTCCCCCACCTGGTTCTGCTCGCTCCTCTGTAAAAGCTGGACTGTCTTAGCTCTTTTCTGAAAACATTAAATTCTGTTAGGAATTGGAGGTTTACGTAATATTATACAACTGTTTAAAATAACTTAAATAAAAGGGCCCCTTTCTACGATCCTGCGGCATAACCACTTGGACGGACAGTAGATAGTAAGTCTGAGTAATTTTATCTGTGCGGGTCGGGCAGAAGTGAAGATTGAATTTACAGTACGTAAGGTACTCTTTTATAGAGTAGGTACAGAATTATTTCAACATGAGTTACTAGTACGAAGGACGAAACTGGTAATTGGAATTAGATGCAATAGTCCGTAGTGCGATAATATGCACAAAAGAACTGAATCCTGTATCGAAATGAACGGCCACCATTTTCAAAAATGTATTTAAATATCCATATTATAATTATTTTTCAATTTAACTTCATTCTCTATATTGTACGCTAATGTGCTGTAGATTGTATAATATACACTGCATAATGAATACGTTCGCATGGATAACTCAGTTCGTGAGTAAAAACACTTATTCTTAATACAGTACTGCATTTTGATTAAACAAAAACGTAATGAAAATTATCGAACTCAAAATCGCGATATTTCCTAGTATACGTAAGTGGATGAACTACTTTTCTTCCCTCTTACACCTAGTAAAGTGATTTGTTTGTGTTTTACGCCAGTATCATCGAACTCCAGTAGTGGAAGGAGTTAGCGAACGGTGTTTCCGGTTCTCTAAAGGTATAGCCAGGTTAATATTAAAAATGTTAGTAAAAATAAAATGATGTCCCTGTATAAATGACACACGGGAGGAAATTAAACGCAGAATAAATATAGGAAATGCCTGTCATATTCGGTCGAGAAACTTATGTCATCAATTCTTCTCTCAAAAAAGCTGAAAGTTAGAATATATAAAGCAGTTACATTGCCAGTTGTTCTGTATTGTTGTGAAACTTGGACTCTCACTCTGAGAGAGGAACATAGATTAAGGGTGTTTGAGAATATGGTGCTTAGGAAAATATTTGGAGCTAAGGAGGATGAAGTTACAATAGAATGGAGAAAGTTACGTAATGCAGAACTGCACGCATTGTATTCTTCACCTAACATAATTAGGAACATTAAATTCAGACGTTTGAGAAGGGTAGGGCATGGGGCTTTGCCCTGTTATAGATATAAATAAATAAATAAATAAACAAACAAACAAACAAACAAACAAAATATATATATGAAGAAATGCATATAGAGTGTTAGTTGGGAGGCCGGAGAGAAAAAGACCTTTGGGGAGGCCGAGACGTAGTTGGGAGGATAATGTTAAAATGAATTTGAATAAGTTGGGTTATGTTGGTAGGGACTGGATTAATCTCGGTCAGTATAGGGATCGAAGGCGAGCTTATGTGAGGGCAGCAATGAACCTTCGGGTTCTCTGAAAAATGATTTGTAAGTATTATTTATTATTTAAATTTAAATATACAGAATACTGAATATAGAATATAATTACAACAATAGAAATAGAAATAAAGTAATACAATCAATATAACAAAGAAGATACAGTAATATTAACAAAATTTGGGGACCGAATGAGCAGCGCTCGTGTTCGGTCGCAGTTCAGATTATATTAATAGGCTTGTAAGAGAATAGAAAATAAAATAAAATAGGAACTAAAATTAAATTTACAGCTGCAGTGAAATTATATAATATATTAATATAAGAGTAATACAGGAAATAGAATAAAATAAAATAGGAACTAAAATTAAAATTACAGCTGCAATGAAATTATATATAGTAATGCAATATTAACTTAGAGAAGAATAATATCGTACGTGAATGAAGTAGGACAATTTATGGAAAAATATATATTCCAAAATTATAGAATAGTAATATAATATAGGCTGATTAATTCATATATATATATATATATATATATATATATATATATATATATATATATATATATATAGGCTATAAATTTATTTAATCAAATTGAAGACATTAACACGTTTCTTATTTTCTTTTTATATGTTAGTGGGTTACATGTTAGAAGTTCTGGGTGTAATTTAGTAAGTAAGTAATCTTTTAGATTATGCAACAAATATGCTATATAAAGATTTCAAAGTTCTAGGCATAAAACAGAATTGAGAATATAATATGTATATTATTATCATATTGCCATAGAAATGAAACTGAGTACTCATCAAATTGTCATACCTATTCTAAAAAAAATTGAACCTAAATGAATAATGAATCCTGTTTGACGCATAAGTTGGATCTAATTTCGCCCCAAGACCATACCATTATTTTATTAATAATTATTCTCGCCTAACATTAATGAAGGGTACAAATTTTTTTGCGAACATTTATGTAACAGAAAAATAGAATATTTTCTGCATATTAATATTATACGTAACTAATCTTATTTCACTTTTTAATGTACGCTGTTTAATATTTGTATATTATGTATTTGTACTTAATGTATACAATGTGAACCGTAAGTAGTTTCATTAATTTCAGTATGTTATTCTGTGGGATATTTCAAACAAAAAATTCGAATACAATTTTGTTTACTTTTGCTTCTTTTTCGAGATAAAAATAGTTTTTACATGAAACATTTCATAGCGTGTTTTGGAAAAGCCATTAATTTAATTCCCAATATGCTCAGTAAATTTAAGAGAGCACTGTATTATGATAATGAATGCTTGAAAGAATATTAGTTTGCCCTTTAGATGTGCAGAAATTTGATCCGAGTAAATTAAACTTTTCGTTCTGCAAAGGAATTTTATTATTTACATTTGTTCGGATCAAATTTCTGCACATTTAAAGGATAAAACTAAAGTTCTTTCAATCATTTATTATCATAATACCCTGCTCTCTTAAAGTGACTGAGCATATTGTAAATTAAATCAATGACTTTCCCAAAAGACACTATGAAATGTTTCATAGAACATAATTTTTTTTCGTAGATTTTCGGAATATAAAGGAAATCAGTCGCTGATTAAGGGCTCGAAAAATTTACCTGTAAATTCTCCCCCCCCCCATGTCAAAATTTGGGAATGGCACAATAAACCCAGATCAGTGACCTACGTGCACGTGGGCTCCTCCATTCTCCATCAGCAATCCATTTACTATAAAGACTGTGATAACGGAGACTTAATTTATATCGGGATATTAAACCCATATTTATAACAGTGTGTTTTAACTAAATTCCTAGAAACTGTAGTTGACCTGTGATTGAACTATCCGCATCGATATTCAAGGAACAATTTTCTCTCCCTAGAGCAAAGGAGACATTGAGAGGGGAGGAGAGGTAGCGTGAAGCGCCTCGGCCAGGCTACCACATAATAAATTCCATCCTCGTTAACTTTCGAAACCTAATTAACACCACGGGAATCCATTTACGTTTTAAATGGCTCATTCATATTACAGTGAGTTGCTACCAAGTTGATAGCTTTTTATTTTTATATATGATTCCAAATTCTCTCCCTCCCAACCCATTTACGTGTAGTGGTAACAATGATTGTCATGGCGATGATTCCTCTTTCTAGTCCTCGGTTAGGAAGACGAAATCGTGCTTCTCCTCTTTCAAAGCGACGGAACGGGAACCACTTTTTATTCTAATGAGTCTATATTCATGAAATTTTCACAGCAGATCCTCACCTCGTCTTAGACACAAAAAGAGGTTCTATTCTGGAGTCTTAACAAGCTGATTTCAAAACTGTGATGAATTGAGATAATTATATGGGAACATTAATTTCTCGGCGGTTCGTAATGAATGAAATGCTGTATGCAAATAAAAGTCTTCCACTATTCAATAACTAGCGTTTCACATGAAATATGTTATGGATGCAGTTCGATTCTAATAAAACGTGACAGAGAAATCCCCATGAATGTGTGTAATGTTTATACAAGAGTAGAGTAATGCAATGTGGATAAATAAATAAAATTTCTGTAACATTTAAGTGCGTTTTTATTTAACAACACATTAAATTTTTCCCGTACATTTTTCCCAGTCTGTAATTTCCAGTGACAATTTTTTCCCGATGTCTTTTCCCCAAAGATATTTTTTCCAAACTGCAATTTCCCAAAACTAAAGTTCCCAATTCTTAAACTGGCCACTTTTCCCAAAAGTCATTTGCATTTGCATTCCAAAATAACATATTTGCATAGTTACAAACAGAAGTTGTGGTCAATGGATCTTAGGTACAGTCCGCGTCCCAGTTTTTGGCGTGTGAAATAAGTAATGGGAACGTTAAGTGCGAGTGTTTTACATTTGCCGCAGTCAATCTGACAACTGTGTTTGGCAAATGGCTGATGTGATGTGTATAGGAAGTGGTACCATTCTCAGCTGCACTAGCAACATGCTCACAAACTGGGCACTATATATCTAGCACACAGGCCAACAACGCTGGCACCAGAGTTCCGTTATCTTCTTTGTACTGAAAAAGTTGTCACAGCTAGTGTCATCTTATAACAGTTTTGGAATTCTCCTAAATCTTCAGAATTAATTGGTTCTGTAGGCAGTTCCATTCTCATAACACGGCATAAAGATTTCTTCAGATTTTCTTGATCTGTAGCTGGCTTAAAATTCCCTAATCAGCTCTTAGAAGTTCTGTACGAAGAATTTGTACAGGAAGTATTTCTGGGTGTTCAGTTGCAATTCTTTTCAGTTGTTGAGCCACCAATTCTGCATTGAGCCTTTCTTGGTCTAGAGCATGAGAATGAATACTTTCATTCAGTATGGTAATTTGTTCTCCAACCCCTTGTATAATTGCAGTAGCTCTGCATTCCTATCTTCGAGAGCAATAGCAGTAATCTTTGTCATTTTTTGTGTCTCTTCTATAGTATACTGCGTGTGTCCATTAAGTTGTAATTTCTTTACTGCTGTACATGAAATTATAATCTGTGCCAAAATTATACTGAAATTTCGTATTACTCTACTCCTAAATAGCATTACCATGGATTCTCACTACAATATGTAACTTACTTGGAAAAAATGGATAGGGTAAATTAGGGTCTGTTGGACAGTAGGGCATGTTGGACACTTTGTACTTTAACGTGTTACCTCGCCACTTGTGGGCACCACATTCTGCTACTTCCGTCATTGACTTCTAGCAGAATGTGGTGCCCACAAGTGGCGAGGTAACACGTTAAAGTATAAAGTGTCCAACATGCCCGACTGTCCAACAGACCTAATTTACCCTAATTTAACAGTGGACTATTAGAATGATGAAATTGAATTGGGAAAATTGCCCTTGGTAAAAATATTTTGGTAGAAATGGTCATTGTGATAATGCATAACTGGGATTATTATATTGGGAAAAATGGTTTGGGAAAACTGTCCGGAAGAGCATATATTATTCAAAATGCATTTTCTTTTAAGTGTCGATCTCTTGAAGTTGACTTGTAGTGTGCGAGTTAATTATTGCTTACCCGTTAAATGGACACGGAATTACCTATCTTGAGTATGTTCAATTATGTCATAAATAAGGAACTGTTTCTTTCTCAAAAAAAATAAATAAATAAAAAAATAACACTTTGTGAAGAATGAGCGTTAAAATTAAAATTGTGTAAACCCTCCGAGAAAATCGAAAAATTAAAATAGATACAAGTTGAATATAGTGATATATGATATAATCGTTTTAAAGAAGGAAAAACCAAATTGAAGAAATAAAAAATTAATCAATATTTTCACTCAAAATCCAATTCCGTTGCGCTTTAAAATAGGACTTTGGTAAGAGTTTATGAGGTCTCGCATTAAAATTTACAATGCCTCCACCGTTTTATAAAATCCTTTATTGCTTTTTGGTAGTCGTTTTTGTTTTCCTCTAGAGATGAACATTTTGACGTCATTTACAAAAAATGTTTTCGTTTGTTATTATGTTTTTCCACATATTTGGGGCTAAGAGGGATGAAGTTACAGGAGAATGGAGAAAGTTGCACAACGCAGAGCTGCACGCATTGTATTCTTCACCTGACATAATTAGGAACATTAAATCCAGACGCTTGAGATGGGCAGGGCATATAGCACGTATGGGCGAATCCAGAAATGCATAGAGAGTGTTAGTTGGGAGGCCGGCGGGAAAAAGACCATTGGGGAGGCCGAGACGTAGATGGGAAGATAATATTAAAATGGATTTGAGGGAGGTGGGATATGATGGTAGAGACTGGATTAATCTGCTCAGGATATGGATCAATGGCGGGCTTATGTGAAGGCGGCAGTGAACCTCCGGGTTCCTTAAAAGCCAGTAAGTAAGTATTATGTTTTTCCACAAGTTTTATCTGCACAACTTCACCATTTTTACTTTATTCTTTTTTTGCGTTCTATCCTAGTTACGCATGTATGATGCACGGGTCTATTTGTATTTTTTTTTCTTTCAGGAGTAGAAAATACTGATAAATTTTAAAAGATTAGATTTAATGAACAAAAGTGTCGATTATTTTTATTAGTAGGCCTACAATAATACCACACCGTGTTCACTTCGTTTTGAAGAGTGTAGGCCTATGTATATGAATGTTGAGAGGAAAACAGTTCTGTGAATGTTATGCCTAAGTTATTTGGCATCCACAATGCACCAATCTTACACCCAAAAGAATGCTCACAAATTGAGCATAATCACAATGAAAGGAATTGCAAAACATTCATTCAACTGATTTGCTACTTCGGTAGACTTTGTAAGAGTAATGTATTAATTAGTTTATTTATTATTCTCTTTCTCTCTTATTCCGAATTTTGCACACCTCTGCTCCCCCTTACTTATTTATCCGATTCCACAATCTTTCTCGCTATCATAACTTAAATACTCGGTCTCAATATGATAACACGCTAGAAATTCCACTCCACACATCATCTCTGTATTCTTCATCTTTCACCGTTGCTACTTCTCGTCACTGGAATTCTTTGCCGCCTGAAGTCAAGGGCTGCCGAACTTTGATTTCTTTTTAAATGTAAATTACAAGAATATCTTATGATGAATTGCCAGACCTAGCGCATTGCAAATATTTAGTGCAATGTACTCCATTTTGTTTATTTTTATTTTTTGTTTCTTATTTTTATTGTGTAATCATGTAAATCGTGTTTATTTATCACTTAACACCAATATGGTCCACACCTGTGGAGTAACGGTCAGCGCGTCTGGCCGCGAAACCAGGTGGCCCGGGTTCGAATCCCGGTCGGGGCAAGTTACCTGGTTGAAGTTTTTTCCGGAGGTTTCTCTCAACCCAATACGAGCAAATGCTGGGTAACTTTCGGTGCTGGACCCCGGACTCATTTCACCGGCATTATCACCTTCATTCCATTCAGACGCTAAATAACCTAGATGTTGATACAGCGTCATAAAATAACCCAATTAAAAACACCAATATGTACTCCACTGTATTATTATTATTATTATTATTATTATTATTATTATTATTATTATTATTATTATTATTATTATTATGTGCCATGCTGCTCTGATTTTGTTTCTGAAAACATAATGAGAGACAACTCCATTTTTAGACATGAATCATACAGAATCAAAATGTAACAACCTGAATAAACTGTTGTGCATGATTAACATTTAATAAAACATAACATCTGTGACTATAGATTAAATGGGAATGAAATATATTCAGTACGATTATATGAAAAGATATTCCCGTGATGCAGAGTACTAAACAATTAGAAAGAAGATGTAAAGACAGAATTAACTCCTGGAAAGTATACATGAGCCGTTCAGAGCAGAAGTGGTGTAAGTCAAAATTGGGTAATGAGGTTTAAAGTAAAAATTCTGTAAAATATAGCGCAAAGTAGCGATTAATATGTCCTCGTGCTATCCACTGACTACTAATAGTCTAAATAAAATGAATATTAATTGCTACTTTGCGCTGTACTTTACAGAATGTTTACTTTAACCCTCATTATCCATTTTTGACTTACACCACTTCTGCTCTCAACGGCTTATATGTACTGAGACAAAGATTAATTTGAAACAGTGTAAATTATTTTTTAGCCTATTAATATGTTTTTTTTTTGTGCATGGGTTTTATAAATAGGTACTCAGAAGTCCCATACTACAAAACCTTAATAGTATGAAAATAACTCTCTCCGTGTTACGGAAAATTTAAATTTAAGAAGGGTGGTAATAATGATGATTATAATAACAATAATACTAGTGATATCAATATTGAAACGAAGTTTTCAGTTTATATTAACAGTTTTAGTTCAGTGAGTAAATACTGTAAATATAACCGTCGTAATAAAATCCCAGAATATCTCTTCAAGAATTATAAGCATAGTTAGGTTAGTTAGGAAGGTTTTAAAACGGCATTAAGGCTCTTCATGACCTCAAAATACACATAACATTTGCCAGTGACAGGAAAATTACCGAAATTCTGCTCCTTTTGTAAGTTAAGGACTGAGGAATAAAAATGTCAGTGAAGACTGTATTATTTACACCAGATTATTATGAAGATCATAAAAATGTTTATAGCGCAATTCCACCTGGCAAGTTCAAGTAATTCATAATGTTTTTGGAATGTAGTACATCCCACATAAACTAGAGTGCGTATGATAGAAGTCTCTCAAATGGAACAGACGAATAGGACAAATTAAAAAGAAGTGAATTTCTCAGTTTGAAACATAGAAATCTTAAGAAAATACTTTTCGCGTTCTACTTGTATTACTTAAATGACCAGTTTCGGGGGGGGGGGGAGAATCGGTGGAGACTCTGTCAAATATTTTAAGAACGGCGGCGGGTAGTATGGTGGAACGAAGAAAGAATAAGGGGGGCAAGCGGGATGACTGGTATGACGACGAATGTAGGAGGGCTAAGAAGACGGCTGAAGAAGCCCTAAGGGTATTTAGATGGGTGGGGAATGATGAAAGTAGGATAAGATATGCTCAATTGAGGAGAAATTACAAAGATATCATTCAGCTGAAAAAGACTAATTGGCAACTCAGGAAAGCAAGTGAGCTGAGTAGAGTGGTAGAGAACGGGGATATATCTGAATTGTGGCACACTATTAAAAGTGTAAGAGGTGGGGGTGAGTAAGGAACAAAATTGCACCAGAAGTATGGCTGAAATATTATAGAGGCGTTTGTGGGGAAGGGGAGATGTGGGGGGGGGATTAGTGATAGGACTGGAATAATTAATGGGATAACTTATAGACTGGCAAATAACAAAAGGGAAATGTAGGGATAAGATTGCTCTGGAGAACCAATCGATGATCAAAACAAATTGGGGAACCGAGTTATACCTCTGTGGAGGAAGCAGAGAGGGCAGGCTGAGCTTAACCTGGTTTCGTCTAGGATCTTGGAGGGCACTTAAAATCGTCAACGAAGAGGGGACGAGAATATGTCTTCTTTGCGGTAGAGGAAAAACATTACATCATATTTTATCGGAGTGTGAAGCCACAGAAGCTCTGAGGAAACGTTTCCTGCCAGAGTTCTTTATTACATCTAGCAGGGGACACTTGCCAACATATCATATATTAAATAACGCTAAATTCTGTGAGAGTGTGGGTAAATGTATGGCAAAAGTTCGACAGCTGAGGGTGGAACTGGCCGAGGGGGAGGGAGCCGAGGAAATAAGGGGAAGAGTTCTTTATTAATGTTGCAATGAGTAGTATTAACACTGAGCGAATAAGGTAATTAGGGTATAATGTTTTTTTTGTATTTATTGAGTGTTTTTTTCTATTTTTTTTAATATGTATGTATATGTTTTTTGTCTTACATTTACATTTCTCATTTGGATTATTTATTGCAGTTGTAATAAGGAATTGAATTGTTTATATGTTTCTCTGTGTTTTTTCCTTTTTCTTTCTTTCAGTCGATAATTCGATATGCCCTAATTTTCTGGGGAAATGGAACCAAAATTGGAAGCGTCTTGATTTTACAAAAGAAGGCCATTAGAATTCTATGTAAATCAAACTACCTGGAACATTGTCGGCCACTTTTCAGACAATGACGGATTTTAACAATCATAAATTTGTATATATATATATATATATATATATATATATATATAACCCTCATTATATATATATATGATCTAGTACTTTACACTCGACAAATTATCGACAATTACTCATTAGTGGCCAATATACATGATCATGAAATTAGAAATAGTGAACAAATTAATATTCCATATTGTAGATTACACAAGAACAACACAAACGTTTTAATTATGGGGATGAAATTATATAATAAGCTCCCAAGTCAATATTATAAATTACCAATCAATAGTTTCAAAACTAGATTTTACAGTTCTGTTGCTGAGTTTTTCAACACAAATTTGTACGAAATTGTATTTTAATAAATAAGTTTAATTGCAATTTAATTAGTTTTCTTCAATTTAAAAGTTTCAGATTATTTCATGTTTTCATTGTATTACTTAAATTTTACTGTTTCTGTTATTAGTGTTTTTTAAAATGTATTTATATGTTTTTTCAATGTATTCTGACGAAGCATAAAACTGTATGTCTAATGGCCAAATAAATTGAATTGAATTGAATATATCTTACATTTAGTCGCCCTCGGTAGCGTAGTTGGTATAGCGCTGGTCTTCTATGCTAAGGTTGCGGGTTCGATCCCGGCCAAGGTCGATGACATTTAAGTGTTTAAATGCGGCAGGCTTATGCCAGTAGATTTACTGGCATGTAAAAGAACTCTTGCGGGATAAAATTCCGGCACACCGGCGACGCTGATATAACCTCTGCAGTTGCGAGCGTCGTTAAATAAACCATAATTTATTTATCTTACATTTACTTTATTTTTATTACTTTTAACTTAGAAAGCATGTTGTAAAGATTCAGATTGTCATGTAATACAATATAATACAATATAATATATTTGTTTTATTCAGTTTTATGACAAATCAATATTATTAAAAACTAATGACAATTATTTCATAACATGTAGTCATTGAGTTTTATATAAAGTAAATTACGAACGTTTTCGCCCATTCAGGCATCTTCAGGTACTGTGTACATTATCTCATTAGTCATATGGTAAAATACAATGATGGTGGATGAGAAGTACTGTTTAAAATTAACTATGATATATATGTATAATGTATAATGTATGCATAATTAAAACTGTGATTGTGTTGCAGAAATACATAAAATAGTGGAAATCATGAACACATTAATGTTCCTCGTTTTAAACTTCATAATACTCTGTGTAGATCTTGTTTCGTAGGTTCACATTGGATGTTGAATTGCATCTGAAATATATATTATGAAATAGAAAAGAGAAAGAAAAACTTCTAACTTGAGAATGTGGTTAAATTGAGTTATCAAATATACTCACGTTTTTAAACGTGGGAACTGCACAAGTTGTTATAATTTACCAATGTGACGTGAAAGTCTATATCTGTAATGAAAACTTAATGTCAAAATATGTAAGTTTTGAAATATTGACGTATACCAATTATGTGAACATACTTACAAAGATACGAGGCGACCTTGTTGCTTTGGATTCACTGATTAAAGTGACGCGAGCGATGTATTGTGCTCGTGTGGAAAGCGTACGCGGAAGGATATTGCGTTGTAATGGGGTTAAAAGTTATATAGACGATTCCGGATTTGAGTCAAATTTTCATTAAGAATACAGTTACCCTTTGAATCTGTTTTGCAATATAATATTCCTCTGCAGAATTTATCAATTTTGTGTCTATTCCAGAATTTAGGATTTTTAAGGTTTTGTGTATTGGGCCTAATTCATGTCCAGTTTCTATTAAATGGGAGGCATATGTGAATTTTTTACGGTTGTGTTTGAACTCCGAAATGTGTTCATTGTATCTAATTTTAAAGTTTCTTCTAGTCTGTCCTATATATTTTTTCTTACATGTAAAACATTCCAGTCTGTAAATACCATTATTATGAAACTTATTAACTTTGTGAAGTCTATTGTTTAGGTTGTTATTAAGTTTGTTGTCTAGTTTATGTGCTATATGGATATTTTCTTTTTTTAAAAAGTTGGCTAATTTATTTGATATGTATTTGTTATATGACAGGCCGAAATATTTTTTGTTAGTGTTGTTTTGTTTAGTTAAAGTAGATGTATTGTTTAATTTTTTAGTTCTTTTGTTCTTATTTGTTAATTTCTTGATCAAATTTGTACTGCAGCCATTTTCATTGGCTATCTGAATTATTTTATTATATTCCTTATTATAGTTGCTCTTGCTTAGAGGAAATTGTATTAGTCTATTAACCGCACATAAATTAAGTAACTTCAACTTTATGGTTAATAGACTAATACAATTTCCTCTAAGCAAGAGCAACTATAATAAGGAATATAATAAAATAATTCAGATAGCCAATGAAAATGGCTGCAGTACAAATTTGATCAAGAAATTAATAAATTCATTCATTCATTCATTCATTCATTCATTCATTCATTCATTCATTCATTCGCTAAATGTATTACATTTGCCGACCACTTCTGTAATGCAACTGGTTAACCTCAGTTCTTGAAATTTTATGTTACATACGATTTTGATTTAATACCCTTCTTCGCTGCTTGTCAAGCTGTTGGGTTTCTAACTCCAAGTCCAGGTATGGGATGCGATTCCCGAAAAAGATTTATGAATTTGTCTTTCTAGCTTTGTAATCTCGTGTTTGCCCCGTGTTATCTTAAAAGATGGCATTGCAATATGCTTATTAACATGAGTAAAGAATCCTGTTACATATGAATGTTTAATACTGGAGATTATAATTCCACAATATAGGAAACGGTTCAGATTCAAATGATCAAATTTTTAAAAGCTCGTGAACAGAATATAGTGTGAAATGGAAATATAAAATTGGCAAATTTATCATTTGACAAGCTGGAAAAATTAAAATATCTTGGAGCAACATTAACAAAAAAATTACACTCGATAGGAAATTAAATGCAGAATAAATATGGGAAATGCCTGCTATTATGCGATTGAGAAGATTTTGTCATCCAGTCTGCTCTCAAAAAACCTGAAAGTTGGAATTTATAAAACAATTATATTACCGGTTGTTCTGGATGGTTGTGAAACTTGGACTCTGACTTTGAGAGATGGACAGAGGCTAAGGGTGTTTGAGAATAAGTTGCATAGAAAAATATTTCGAGCTGAGAGGAATGAAGTTACAGGAGAATGGAGAAAGTTACACAACGCAGAACTGCACGCATTGTATTCTTCACCTGACGTAATTAGAAACATTAAATCCAGACATTTTAGATGGGCAGGGCATGTAGCATGTATGGGCAAATCCAGAAATGCTATAGAGTGTTAGTTGGGTGGTCGGAGGGAAAGAGACCTTTTGGGGAGGCCGAGACGTAGATGGGAGGATAATATAAAAATGGATTTGAGGAAGGTGGGATATGATGATAGAGACTGGATTAATGTTGCTCAGAATAGGGACCAAAGGGCGGCAATGAACCTCCGAATTGTTTAAAAGCGATTTGTAAGTTAGGTGGTGGTGGTTTCCAAGGACGAAAAGCTCACGAACTGTATTCATTGCTATGCAAGATTCACATGTGATGGTTCTTTATCAGAATTGGTAATCTAAAGAACACTGGAAAAACTAACGGTAGATTTTAATCCGATGCGTCGCGTCGTTGATTCGTATGAACTTGCACAAAAAAGTTACTTGTAAATTGAAGCTTTCGCAAGTGACTGAAGAAAAGCAATAGATTGCGAAGGACCGAATTTTGTTGACTCTTCTCCAGTGCTTGATGGAGATTCTTTTCCGCTGTAGTTAAAATAACCCCAACAGACGGTTGCCCCAAATGAAGCGTAGCTACCAAGCTAGTTCGCTTTAATTGAAGTGCTTGAGCAAAATCATTGTAGTACAATTATGGCCTACTTACTTAGTTACTTATTTAAATGGCTTTTACAGAACCCGGAGGTTCATTGTGAACCTCACATAAGCTCGCCATCGGTCCCTATCCTGAGCAAGATTAATCGTACACCCTTACTTTTTAATTTACAAATTTCTTAGATCGGCCAACCTATATTTGCACTTTAGCCTCTTATGCAATAATGGCACAAAAATATGATAATTCCACGTTTTTTTGTAAAATATTCCGAAATTGGCAAAATTTAAACACGTTACAATAAAAGATAAACGTATTGGGACGACAATAAAAACGTAAAGTAAAATTCTAGAGAATTTTTTCAAATATCCAGGACCTACAATTTCTCCCCCACACACGTTTCTGCGTTTTCTAAATTAAAGGTTTCTGAAATCGGAATCTTGGAACCTACGTGTCTCATTCGGTACTCTAGGGCGAGTTTACGCCAGTAGTGTCGTCCTACAGCGTGAGGGCTCGGATCCCTTCTTCCCTCATGTGTTAACTATTAGGTTACGTCCATTTTCGGCTTACCCCTTCAAAATTATCTAATTTTACTTCACAAGGAACGGTGAAAATCGAAGTGAGACAAATGGTCAATATGCTTTGAGCTCGCACAGATGCATCCTCACAGTCCGATTTCTCTCGAAAGGATGCGTTTTCGCGTACCTTTTAAATGTTTATCCTCCCATTTGCACCATTCATTCACTCGTTGATTTATTGACTCACTCCCTCACTCACTCACTCACTCACTCACTCAAAAATACGGGTAGTTTAAAGAAGTAACACTTTGTCATAGTGCGTTTTACACGTTTCGTACCAATCCAGTTATTTTTAACATATTGCAAATGAAATTATCGTAATTATCGTTTATAACTTATTTTCTTGAAGTACTATCCGAAATACATACGTAAACGGAATTGCTTTAAAATGCACTCAATCATAGTCTATCTCCAACCAATAAAACAGTGTTGAAAAAAATTATGAACGTAATATGTGATTTTCGACATGCAACAGTATTATACTGGGACTGTGAAGTGTTGAATTCGAATCTATATTTTGGTTCCTACATAGCGTCAAAGTCTTGTTCTAACTTTGGTTTCAGCACTGTTGACCTTGTGTATTTCACAGGAATTTCGAAAATATGTGCGAGGTTAGTTGAATAAAAGTACAAAAGGACATTTATATAAATGTACAATTGAAATAGTTGAAAGGCGTTAATTCTCTTCTCACGTTTCTAACAATTCCTTCGCTACGTCCTTGTTCATATTGGTACTAACAACTTTTTTGGTAGAACTCTCGTACTTTCATAGCCCTCTTCCAGCATCATACCTTTTGTTTATTACTCCTCTTTTCTGCTGAATCTTCGTGCCATTGTGCTTTTTAACAGTTAACTAACATTCCATTTTGTTCTTTATTCTTTTTGGCACTTTAATTTCGTAGTTTTATTTCTCTTTATTCTCAATTCCTTTCTTTTACTTACACCAACATTTTTGGTGGAGAAAACGTAGACTTTACACACAATTCTGGGTTAAAATTCTCTCACGGAAGAGCTATGTCCACATTACTTCGAGTTTATTATCCGAGTCCCAAAAAAACATAGTTCAAGTGTTAATTCTTCTAAAGTGGGAAGGACGAAAGAATGTTGTACGTGTGGATTTAATTTTATAGACTTGAAACAATTGATTGCCGTTTACGATTGCGTTTTCATGCGAATAGTGTTTGTGTAATATTTCTGTAGTTAGGCCCTGTATTGCAGTATATTCGAATAAAGGCTCTCTACAAGAGAACCTTCCATAACATCATGTCAAAACCCTCCTTAGATATCTGTAGGCCTACATAGTTAAACACAGTTTTATCTATTTATTTATTCAAATTTAAATATACAAAATAAAGAAATATAATTACAAAACAAACAAGAGAAATAGAAATAAAATAATACAAGCAATATAAAAAGAAGATACAGTAGTATTAACAAAATTTGAGACCGAATGAGCAGCGCTCGTGCTCGGTCGCAGTTCAGATATAATATTAAAATAAAAAAAATAATAATAAAAATAAATAAGTAAAATAAAATAGGAACTAAAATATAATTACAGCGGCAATGGAATACAGTTAAGAAAACCTAACCTACAGAAATGAAGTTCTCCTCTTCTCCTTCTCCTTAATTCATTGAAAAATGTAACTGCTGTTGAAATCACTGTCTGACCATCTCTTGCTTTGCCTGCTTATGTCTGTATGTATCCTTGATGATTTATCTCTTGCTGTTATTAATTCTAGTTATATGGTTCTGGGAATATATAGAATAAGCAGTCGCGGAGAGCCGATGAGGCGTGGTCCTCCAGCTTGGGGGTTGGGCGAAGGGCTAACAACGCATCACCGTAACAAAACAGCTTGCTACGAAACCCTAATGGACGAATCCAGAAACGCATATAGAGTGTAAGTTGGGAGGCCGGAGGGAAAAAGACCTTTGGGGAGGCCGAGACGTAGGTGGGAGGATATAATTAAAATGTATTTAGTGTATTGATTTAAATAAAGTTAATAGAAGACTTGAACTTCTTTTCTATGCTTTCAAAACTTGAGGGAAGTGAAATATGATTGTAGAGACTGGATTATTCTTGCTCAGGATAGAGATCAATGTCGGAATATGTGAGGGAGGCAATGAACCTCAGGGTTCCCTGAAAGTCATAAGTAAGAAAGTGAGTGAGTAAGTAAGTAAGAAAGTAAGTTGTATGGTTATCCCAGTCACTTCTTCGTATATACATCCAGCCACTTATTGGCTGAAACCAGTCCCTTATTTTATAATTAGTGATATGATCTCTCCGTGTTTTATTTATTATTCTTCGTATTATTTTGATTTAAGCGGTTTCATTTCTTTTGTTTTTGCAAGTTTTGATCTAGTTTATTCAACGTACATAAACATAGAGCGAACTGCAATTTTATAAATTCTCATTTTTGTTTCTATTCGTAAAAATGAATTACTCCACATATTATTCCCTAGGGTTCCGGTTATTCTCAGTGGTTTATTAGCCTGAGTCGAAACTTCAGGTTTAAATCACCGTAAGAGGTTATTAGTACTCCAAGATATATGAACTAACTTGCTCAATAATTTCAAATGAAAAAACATGCAAATGTTCAGTCTTTTGACTTATTTTAATGTAAAATATTAAAACAGTTATTTTTACCATTACATTATTAGTGTTAACGTTTTCTTCCAGTTATGAACATCTTCAGACATAAAATTCGATATGTATGTGGAAAATAAGCAATACATTTTAAATATTGACAAAATGAAGACATGTCCAAGGTTAAAATAGTGGAAAATGATAAAAGTTTAAAAACAGTACAAATGGCATCATTACATGTGTATATAATTATGCATATTTAAATAAAACTATATTTGAAAAATTATGCGTATTATTACCATTGATTGTTGAAAAGTGAACAGGAATAGAATCAACTGATTTGTAGGAATGACACCGTTATGAATAAAAACACTGATTAAATATGCATATTTTTACATGTGTACTAGGTTAACATGTGTAAAAAAATTAAAATATATATATGCTATGAAACGAATCTAGTGGTTGAAGAATATGACATTAATGAAATAAAGAACAAATATATATAAAAATAAACATAATATGAATGAACTAGAATAAATGACTTTTTTAACTGGAATATCAGATCTAACAAGCTAAAAAATTATTATGGTACAAAAACTGAATGTAAATTAGATACTATATTAGATTAATAAATATTAAATGATTGTGAGTGGCGTAAATGACTAATATTCATTCAAACTCAATTTACCTGAAAAAAGAATCGTTGGATTACATTAGAAATGAAATTCAAGCTATTATGTATTATGTCATTGGATACAAATTAATGTAGAATATTAAGCTAAAATACAAACATTATAATATACAAAAGGACGAAGTTTAAAATAGAGAATGTGGAGACAACAATCTTACCTGAAAAAACATTCGTTGGATTACGTTAGAAATGAAATTCAAGCTATTATGTATTATGTCATTGGATACAAATTAATATAGAATATTAAGCTAAAATACAAACATTATAAAATACAAAAGGACGAAGTTTAAAATAGAGAATGTGGAGACAACAATCTTACCTGAAAAAACATTCGTTGGATTACGTTAGAAATGAAATTCAAGCTATTATGTATTATGTCATTGGATACAAATTAATGTAGAATATTAAGCTAAAATAAAAACATTACAATATACAAAAGGACGAAGTTTAAAATAGAGAATGTGGAGACAACAATCTTACCTGAAAAAGCATTCGTTGGATTACATTAGAAATTAAATTCAAGCTATTATGTATTATGTCATTGGATACAAATTAATGTAGAATATTACGCTAAAATACAAACATTATAATATACAAAAGGACGAAGTTTAAAATAGAGAATGTGGAGACAACAATCTTACCTGAAAAAACATTCGTTGGATTACGTTAGAAATGAAATTCAACTATTATGTATTATGTCTTTGGATACAAATTAATGTAGAATATTAAGCTAAAATACAAACATTATAATATACAAAAGGACGAAGTTTAAAATAGAGAATGTGGAGACAACAATCTTACCTGAAAAAACATTCGTTGGATTACGTTAGAAATGAAATTCAAGCTATTATGTATTATGTCATTGGATACAAATTAATATAGAATATTAAGCTAAAATACAAACATTATAATATACAAAAGGACGAAGTTTAAAATAGAGAATGTGGAGACAACAATCTTACCTGAAAAAACATTCGTTGGATTACGTTAGAAATGAAATTCAAGCTATTATGTATTATGTCATTGGATACAAATTAATATAGAATATTAAGCTAAAATACAAACATTATAAAATACAAAAGGACGAAGTTTAAAATAGAGAATGTGGAGACAACAATCTTACCTGAAAAAACATTCGTTGGATTACGTTAGAAATGAAATTCAAGCTATTATGTATTATGTCATTGGATACAAATTAATGTAGAATATTAAGCTAAAATAAAAACATTACAATATACAAAAGGACGAAGTTTAAAATAGAGAATGTGGAGACAACAATCTTACCTGAAAAAACATTCGTTGGATTACATTAGAAATTAAATTCAAGCTATTATGTATTATGTCATTGGATACAAATTAATGTAGAATATTACGCTAAAATACAAACATTATAATATACAAAAGGACGAAGTTTAAAATAGAGAATGTGGAGACAACAATCTTACCTGAAAAAACATTCGTTGGATTACGTTAGAAATGAAATTCAACTATTATGTATTATGTCTTTGGATACAAATTAATGTAGAATATTAAGCTAAAATACAAACATTATAATATACAAAAGGACGAAGTTTAAAATAGAGAATGTGGAGACAACAATCTTACCTGAAAAAACATTCGTTGGATTACGTTAGAAATGAAATTCAAGCTATTATGTATTATGTCATTGGATACAAATTAATATAGAATGTTAAGCTAAAATACAAACATTATAATATACAAAAGGACGAAGTTTAAAATAGAGAATGTGGAGACAACAATCTTACCTGAAAAAACATTCGTTGGATTACGTTAGAAATGAAATTCAAGCTATTATGTATTATGTCATTGGATACAAATTAATGTAGAATATTAAGCTAAAATAAAAACATTACAATATACAAAAGGACGAAGTTTAAAATAGAGAATGTGGAGACAACAATCTTACCTGAAAAAACATTCGTTGGATTACATTAGAAATTAAATTCAAGCTATTATGTATTATGTCATTGGATACAAATTAATGTAGAATATTACGCTAAAATACAAACATTATAATATACAAAAGGACGAAGTTTAAAATAGAGAATGTGGAGACAACAATCTTACCTGAAAAAACATTCGTTGGATTACGTTAGAAATGAAATTCAACTATTATGTATTATGTCTTTGGATACAAATTAATGTAGAATATTAAGCTAAAATACAAACATTATATATACACAAAAGGACGAAGTTTAAAATAGAGAATGTGGAGACAACAATCTTACCTGAAAAAACATTCGTTGGATTACGTTAGAAATGAAATTCAACTATTATGTATTATGTCATTGGATACAAATTAATGTAGAATATTAAGCTAAAATACAAACATTATATATACACAAAAGGACGAAGTTTAAAATAGAGAATGTGGAGACAACAATCTTACCTGAAAAAACATTCGTTGGATTACATTAGAAATGAAATTCAACTATTATGTACTATGTCATTGAATAAAAATTAATGTAGAATATTAAGCTAAAATACAAACATTATAATATACAAAGGGACGAAGTTTAAAATAGACAATGTGGAGACAACAATCTTACCTGAAAAAAACATTCGTTGGATTACATTAGAAATGAAATTCAAACAATTATGTATTATGTCATTGGATACAAATTAATGTAGAATATTAAGCTAAAATACAAACATTATAATATACAAAAGGTCGAAGTTTAAAATAGAGAATGTGGAGACAACAATCTTACCTGAAAAAATATTCGTTGGATTACGTTAGAAATGAAATTCAAGCTATTATGTATTATGTCATTGGATACAAATTAATGTAGAATATTAAGCTAAAATAAAAACATTACAATTTAGAAAAGGACGAAGTTTAAAATAGAGAATGTGGAGACAACAATCTTACCTGAAAAAACATTCGTTGGATTACATTAGAAATTAAATTCAAGCTATTATGTATAATGTCATTGGATACAAGTTAATGTAGAATATTAAGCTAAAATACAAACATTATAATATACAAAAGGACGAAGTTTAAAATAGAGAATGTGGAGACAACAATCTTACCTGAAAAAACATTCGTTGGATTACGTTAGAAACGAAATTCAAGCTATTATGTATTATGTCATTGGATACAAATTAATGTAGAATATTAAGCTAAAATACAAACATTATAATATACAAAAGGACGAAGTTTAAAATAGAGAATGTGGAGACAACAATCTCACCTGAAAAAATATTCGTTGGATTACGTTAGAAATTAAATTCAAGCTATTATGTATTATGTCATTGGATACAAATTAATGTAGAATATTAAGCTAAAATACAAACATTATAATATACAAAAGGACGAAGTTTAAAATAGAGAATGTGGAGACAACAATCTCACCTGAAAAAATATTCGTTCGATTGCGTTAGAAATGAAATTCAAGCTATTATGTATTATGTCATTGGATACAAATTAATGTAGAATATTAAGCTAAAATACAAACATTATAATATACAAAAGGACGAAGTTTAAAGTAGAGAATGTGGAGACAAAATCTTACCTGAAAAAACATTCGTTGCATTACGTTAGAAATGAAATTCAAGCTATTATGTATTATGTCATTGGATACAAATTAATGTAGAATATTAAGCTAAAATACAAACATTATAATATACAAAAGGACGAGGTTTAAAATAGAGAATGTGGAGACAACAATCTTACCTGAAAAAACATTCGTTGGATTACGTTAGAAATGAAATTCAAGCTATTATGTATTATGTCATTGGATACAAATTAATGTAGAATATTAAGCTAAAATACAAACATTATAAAATACAAAAGGACGAAGTTTAAAATAGAGAATGTGGAGACAACAATCTTACCTGAAAAAACATTCGTTGGATTACATTAGAAATGAAATTCAAGCTATTATGTATTATGTCATTGGATACAAATTAATATAGAATATTAAGCTAAAATACAAACATTATAATATACAAAAGGACGAAGTTTAAAATAAACAATGTGGAGACAACAATCTTATCTGAAAAAACATTCGTTGGATTACGTTAGAAATGAAATTCAACTATTATGTATTATGTCATTGGATACAAATTAATGTAGGGTATTAAGCTAAAATACAAACATTATAATATACAAAAGGACGAAGTTTAAAATAGAGAATGTGGAGACAACAATCTTACCTGCAAAAAGAATCGTTGGATTACATTAGAAATTAAATTCAATCTATTATGTATTATGTCATTGGATACAAATTAATGTAGAATATTAAGCTAAAATACAAACGTTATAATATACAAAAGGACGAAGTTTAAAATAGAGAATGTGGAGACAACAATCATACCTTGAAAAAACATTCGTTGGATTACAATAGAAATGAAATTCAAGCTATTATGTATTATGTCATTGGATACAAATTAATGTAGAATATTAAGCTAAAATACAAACATTATAATATACAAAAGGACGAAGTTTAAAATAGAGAATGTGGAGACAACAATCTTACCTGAAAAAACATTCGTTGGATTACGTTAGAAATGAAATTCAAGCTATTATGTATTATGTCATTGGATACAAATTAATGTAGAATATTAAGCTAAAATAAAAACATTACAATATACAAAAGGACGAAGTTTAAAATAGAGAATGTGGAGACAACAATATTACCTGAAAAAACATTCGTTGGATTACATTAGAAATTAAATTCAATCTATTATGTATTATGTCATTGGATACAAATTAATGTAGAATATTAAGCTAAAATACAAACATTATAATATACAAAAGGACGAAGTTTAAAATAGAGAATGTGGAGACAACAATCTTACCTGAAAAAACATTCGTTGGATTACGTTAGAAATGAAATTCAACTATTATGTATTATGTCATTGGATACAAATTAATGTAGAATATTAAGCTAAAATACAAACATTATATATACACAAAAGGACGAAGTTTAAAATAGAGAATGTGGAGACAACAATCTTACCTGAAAAAACATTCGTTGGATTACATTAGAAATGAAATTCAAGCTGTTATGTACTATGTCATTGAATAAAAATTAATGTAGAATATTAAGCTAAAATACAAACATTATAATATACAAAAGGACGAAGTTTAAAATAGAGAATGTGGAGACAACAATCTTACCTGAAAAAACATTAGTTGGAATATATTATAAATGAAATTCAAGCTATTATGTATTATGTCATTGGATACAAATTAATGTAGAATATTAAGCTAAAATACAAACATTATAATATACAAAAGGACGAAGTATAAAATAGAGAATGTGGAGACAACAATCATACCGGAAAAAACATTCGTTGGATTACATTAGAAATTAAATTCAAGCTATTATGTATTATGTCATTGGATACAAATTAATGTAGAATATTAAGCTAAAATACAAACATTATAATATACAAAAGGACGAAGTTTAAAATAGAGAATGTGGAGACAACAATCTTACCTGAAAAAACATTCGTTGGATTACGTTAGAAACGAAATTCAAGCTATTATGTATTATGTCATTGGATACAAATTAATGTAGAATATTAAGCTAAAATACAAACATTATAATATACAAAAGGACGAAGTTTAAAATAGAGAATGTGGAGACAACAATCTTACCTGAAAAAACATTAGTTGGAATATATTATAAATGAAATTCAAGCTATTATGTATTATGTCATTGGATACAAATTAATGTAGAATATTAAGCTAAAATACAAACATTATAATATACAAAAGGACGAAGTATAAAATAGAGAATGTGGAGACAACAATCATACCGGAAAAAACATTCGTTGGATTACATTAGAAATTAAATTCAAGCTATTATGTATTATGTCATTGGATACAAATTAATGTAGAATATTAAGCTAAAATACAAACATTATAATATACAAAAGGACGAAGTTTAAAATAGAGAATGTGGAGACAACAATCTTACCTGAAAAAACATTCGTTGGATTACGTTAGAAACGAAATTCAAGCTATTATGTATTATGTCATTGGATACAAATTAATGTAGAATATTAAGCTAAAATACAAACATTATAATATACAAAAGGACGAAGTTTAAAATAGAGAATGTGGAGACAACAATCTTACTGGCCATATAAAATAAAATTAAATGTATGTGGATTGTTCTTTATCTTCATAATGCTGATAATATTTTTTGTAGAAATATAAAGATATAGAAATAGAACATATCTAACATGTAATTGGATGCCAACTCTTTTGTTTGGAAACAAAACTCTAATAAAATGTGCAAGATAAAAATAGATATCTCAACATAAGTACCCGAATTTTAGCAGTTTCATTATATACACTATCTACCAAAAAGTAATTGGGCACTGTTTTTGCCCCTTTAGAACCTCGTGGTACCACCTCTTGTTGCTATAACAGCAAAGACCTTGTCAGGCATGCTCTCCACTAGTTTGTGTAGGATATCCACTGGAATGCGTCGCCATTCCTCTTGCAACATGGCACTCAGTTGGACAATGGAAGTTGGCCCCATGTTTCGGCGGCTACTATGCAGTGGTCTGCAGACAATAATGTTCACCGATTGGAGTGGCCTGCACAGAGTCCTGATCTCAATACCATTGAGCACCTTTGGGACGAATTGGACCGGCGATTGAGGTCTGAAGTGATGCGGCCAACTTCCATTGTCTAACTGATTGTCATGTTGCAAGAGGAATGACGACGCATTCCTACACAAAATAGTGGAGAGCATGCCTGACAGGGTGGCTGCTGTTATAGCAACAATAGGTGGTACCACGCTGTTCTAAAGGGGAAAAAACAGTGCTCAATTACTTTTTGGTAGATAGTGTATTTATTATTATATTCAGACGGGTTATAGAGTTAAACAAATTCATTTATTTTGTTAAGTTTATTTACACACCCTTTAACACCTGTGGTCATATCGCTTGTTTTAAGATCTGTGGGTATACCAGTAGGTCGTTTTTACTATTAGATGGCTTGTGTTCTTGTAACTGATTATAGATTTTTTATTAATGTTTATTATATTGGTGATTGAGACAATGACGAATCATGACATGTAAATTTTCATTTCGGCATTTGCCTTTGAGATTGAGAGAAATCATTAAAAAAAAATCGCCCGCACCTATGGAGTAACGGTCAGCGCGTCTCGCCGCGAAACCAGGTGGCCCGGGTTCGAATCCCGGCCGGGGAAAGTTACCTGGTTGAGGTTTTTTCCGGGGGTTTTCCCTCAACCCAATACGAGCAAATGCTGAGTAACTTTCGGTGCTGGTCCCCGGACTCATTTCACCGGCATTATCGCCTTCATCTCATTCAGAAGCTAAATAACCTAGATGTTGATACAGCGTCGTAAAATAACCCAATAAAATAAATAAATAGAAAATAAAAAAACCCAGTTAGATTGGTCGGCCACGGTGTTTTGAACCCGGGAACTTCCGAATGCGAGTCTCAAACGCTACCATCTGAGTCAACCCACTCGATCCTAATTCCTTTATAACTCGTGATAAATTTTATAATACAATCTAGTATAAAGCTTGTATTTTTAATTTAGCTAGGCTTCTACATGTAACCTATTTAAGTTTTTATCAATATGTATGTATTTATTAACACCACAATTGGGGGTATATAGGCGGCCGGGTAGCTCAGTTGGTAGAGCAGCTGGCTACGGACTGGAAGGTCCGGGGTTCGATCTCAGGTGGTGACAGGATTTTTTTCTCGTTACCAAACTTTCAGAACTGCCCCGAGGTTCACTCAGCCTCCTATAAAATTGAGTACCGGGTCTTTCCCGGGGGTAAAAGGCAGTCAGAGCGTGGTGCCGACCACACCACCTCATTCTAGTGCCGCTGTCATGGAAAGCATGGGGCATGGCATGTTACGGGGATACCTTCACCTTTTTACCTTTTTTACAATTGGGGGTATACACCCGGTGGCAGTGATATATAATATACAATAATACCATTTTACAATTATTCAATACCATTTTACAATATATCCCTATTATCCGAAACTATCATTGCTTAGGAAGCAATCGTAGAATTTAGCTTTGTAATGATTGAAAAAGAATGTCATTCTGGTAGAACTCAAGTTGTTGACTTCGTTATTGTCCTTGCGACCATAGAATTGTGACCTCAGACCTTGGAGATGGCTAGTGAGTGGCTGTCTAAAGTCTTGTTCGAACATAAAGGTAAGCATACCGTTCCACTACCAGTCCATAAATAAGTGCAGATAGTAGCGTAGAATGTTTTACACGGGTTTGTACTTCTTAACAATTGTTTGTAACTCGCCATTTTTGTTTGGGAGTCCTTTGCGCCAAAGCTTCTTATGAACCATGTTTATAGTCCATTGTTCAACAGACACAGGATTTTCTCTCTGTTTATAATCCAAGTGGACAAAGAGGGGTGGGGGAGACAACCTGCTGCTCTGAAACCGCTGACGGCTGTAACTCATTTTCGACATAAACCGGCGTCTCTGTAGTAGAGTAGCTACCACTCTTTAGCCCAATAAATTATAATAACTTGCATATTTTTATGTTCATCTCCATACATTAAAAAAGCTTCTCGCCGGGCCTGGCTGCTTTCTTTTCTGGGCTACATTCCATTGTGTGAGAAAAATAATTCACAAAACCGTTCTGTTTTTATTACTATTATCGCTGGTGTTATAACCGTTCCCCCACCCCGTTCTCTCCACTTTTCCTTTTTAATTTACTATAATGTGTTGTCTCTTGTAGCAGGCGTTCTGGAGGGGATAAATCATTAATTCCAACAGGTAATTAAAACTGGCTGATATTGTTTTGCTCATCGCAATATTTTTTCCTTTAAACGAGCTGAACGCAGAGCACTCATACCTTGTTTCCAGTTGCCGGTAACTCCAATTAAGTGGGCAGCTTCTTGCGGGCGCCGTGGAAGCAGTACAACTGTGCTATAAATTCCCTCTGCTGATACGCGAGAGGATTTTTGGAAACGCGACAACTCAGGCACGTCCGCTTTCTTTTAACTTTAGAGCATGGCCGTGTTTCAATCTCCTGAGGACATTTCATCAGAGACACTGAGATGAATTTTCTTTCTTCTTAACTTCTACAATAAACTGTCTAACCTTTATTAATTATATATGTTATATATATTATTTATATATATTTTATATACATTATATATATATCATCGCTTTATTAATTAGTTAATCTTTTAGTAGCCTACTTTGATTTTTATTGTATTTGTAAATTTAATATTAATTGTAATTATAATTGTATTCTTAATATTGTAGTTGTAATCCCCTGGTAGAGGGGAAGAGAAGGCCTGTTGGCCTTATCTCTACCAGGCTAAATGAATGAATATATATATATATATATATATATATATATATATAAACTTACTTACTTACTGGCTTTTAAGGAACCCGGAGGTTCATTGCCCTCCTCACATAAGCCCGCCATTGGTCCCTATCCTGAGAAAGAATTATTCAATCTCTACCATCATATCCCACCTCCCTCAAATCTATTTAATATTATCTTCCCATCTACGTCTCGGCCTCCCCAAAGGTCTTTTTCCCTCCGGCCTCCCAACTAACACTCTATATGCATTTCTGGATTCGCCCATACGTGCTACATGCCCTGCCCATCTCAAGCGTCTGGATTTAATGTTCCTAATTATGTCAGGTGAAGAATACAATGCGTGCAGCTCTGCGTTGTGTAACTTTCTCCATTCTCCTGTAACTTCATCCCTCTCAGCCCCAAATATTTTCCTAAGAACCTTATTGTCAAACACCCGATGACATTATTACCATTAGAAATTTAATATTATATCATGATGCGTCTATTTTTCATTAATTGTACATAATATTGATGCTATATTGATGACATGAAAGTGAAACGTTTTGAGATTATGTAGGCCTAAGTAAATGTAGAGAATATCTTAATTTAGATCTTCATTTCTATAATTTACTGAGTGACTGCTATATATAACTACAAAACTTAAGATAATAATATTGTTATGAAAAATAAATTATTTTTATACTTATTAACCCAGTGGGTTTGGGTCTTTTTCATATACTTAATGGCGGTGTAGTGTAGATATTGATATGTGTCATTGTCTTCAGTATTGGCTCGAGAGAGCTAAAAAATTACAGTTCCTAAGGAAAGATAAAAAGGTTTTACTTATTGATAAAATTAGAGATCTAGAAAATTTTGTAGTCTCCAGATCATTTCAGCAAGATCTCTTAGTGGGATAAAATGATTTTACGCTCTACATTTCAAGTTCTACATGCAGCAGCTATACGAAAATGCTATTGTTCGAAAGCTTAGCAAACCTGACATTGTTTGCCTACAATCCACAATGACCTGAAATAGCTACTGCTATCGTCCTGATATTGATACTTGCGTTTTCGCGTTGAAACTCAAAAACTGAAGTTGGATAGGTTCAAGAAAAAGTATTTGGCCTAAAAAAAATCCATTCAGAGGGAGTATGTTTCATTATTATGGAAGCAAATAACTATCAAAAAGACAAGTATTCTTCATTGAAAATAAATCTGAAACATTTTTATTTGAACGTCTAACGAACTTAGTTTGCAGCAGCATTTGCTGCATAAGCCACTAGTTTATTCCATTTGTCCAACAATGACACCAGAGGATGAGATAAAATAATCTGAAATGACCTCTCCAATATTTAATGCATTTTGAAGTGGCATTTCTGGTACCAGTTCTTAAGGGGTTAGATACAGTATAAGACTTAAAAAAAATGGAGTTTTCCTTTTTACATTTTTAAGATATGTTTTGCACATGACCTCCAGGCGGGAAAGCTTTATCTCCGAGAAAGTAAAGTGCTGTAGGAGTTTCTAATTGCCGAAGGGGAACTGGAGGTGGTAAAGGGCGCAAGTCATTATTTAAGTTGTAGCCAAATTGTGAATTTATAAAAATTCCACCATCAGTCTGAGATCCATATGCTCCTACATCAACATGGGTGAAGAAATATTTTGCATCACATACCACCATTAGCATATACTGAATGTCTTTTTATAGTTGATAAATATTATCATCCTGAGTTAGTGGGTGCCTGGATGATGACATGTTTACTATCAATAGAACCCACACAATTCGGTAGGTTTCAAAGTTCTTTGATTTCATCTGCAATTATTTTATATTTCAAAACTTTATCAAATCGGGCGAGCATCAACCTCGTGTACAATAAAAATTGAGGTTCGTATCTTTCATTTAACGCAAAAGGTTATGGGAGTCTCCTTGCTGATTCTCCTCTGGTTCAGTGGATGAACCCACAATCGTTTACGTCTAGATTTTCTGGCCTTCAAGAGATGAATGGCAGAAAGGAAAGCTAATACAACTTGCATGAACATAAATTGTACAGATGAATAGTCACTTATGTAATTTGTTGCAATTTCCATAGTTTCGTAATATATAGACTACTATACTCTGGGAAACTGTTCATAAGACAATCCAGTAGGCAGTGTCTGCACATAACCTTTCCACGTTAATTCTAGGAGGCCGTGCTAAGTTCTAGCGTTAACGCTTACGTTTTCATTGTGAATGGTATCACGTCTTTATGTCTTGCGCTAACGTTGCTGTTACGTTTGCGTTTTCATTGTGAATGGGCCTTAATGGTAACTAAGTAATAATAAGTGCACTGTAATGGTTCCATCTCTGTATGGTTTTATGTTATGAAGAATAGTTTCTCTACCAAAACGTTTCTGTGTGAGAATTCTAACTTTCAAGACCTGAAAACAATAGCTGTAAATGCAGCATATTGCAGTTTCTCGTCTTGCAGGTATCGAAACATTAGAAGTTGGGTGGTATCTACTGGTTTTGAATAAAATTATCGTTGTTCACGATCTTACAAGTATTTGTATTTTTTAATGGAGTTACTTACTGGTATGGCAATGAGGGGAGGTCTCGCAAACAAATGCCTCCCCCAAAAGTGTGTCGCAACTTTAAAAAGTTTGGGAACCATGTTCTAGATAATTTTTCTGATGCTCGTCAAAATATAGTTTTGTGTAAAAATGGTGCGTATTTTGTGTCAATTTTTATGTCTTTTCTGGCTTCAGCATACAAAAAAGTACATAAAGAAGAGCCTGTGCTATACAAAAAGGAACATTTTACGCTATTCCTAAAGGGACTCCTTCTGGTTAGCCTTAGCTCTGCTCCTGTTGCTATCTGCTATATCTTTTTTTTTCCCCTCGTATACCTGTCACTTAAGGTTTTTAGCCTTCCTTGGTATACTTGAACTGGAACAGAATAAATAGTGTCTATCAAACTGATATTATGTAAGGGAAACATAATAAATTATTGTATTTTTTTAGGTTAACTGCATTGTTGATTTTTCGTTTTGTTCAATGTAATTTTATTTCCTTTTTATTCCAAAAAAAAGGTTCCGGCTATAAATATATAAACGTTAACACATTTTAAATTAAGACTTAGTCAAATTAATTTACCTTTAATTATGCCCTATTTCACTACCAATTGATTTATTGCACACCAAAGCTGACCTAACCTAACTTAATAATTAACTGACAATGCAACATAACTGTGCCTTTTCCAAGGAATTTACCATTTTGAGAATACAATACTGCAATGATGATAATAATAATAATAATAGTAATAATAATAAAAATACTAATAATAATAATAATTTCTTACAGGGAATGACATACATTATAGGATATACGTGGTGTGTCTAAAAAGTTCGGTGAATGGTGTCATATCTGAACGTCAACTTGGCGCATGTGCTTGTGCATGCGCATGGTTCTTCAGAGACTTGGGGAGAATAGATACACAGCATGCAATGCATGTGACTGGCAGTGTAAACAGACTGCGACCAGTTGAACGTAGTCAGTGCGAGAGGTAGTGTCACAGCGCAATGGAGCAACGTGTAAACATCAAGTTCTGCTACAAATTGGGGAAGACTGCAACGGAGACACATGGAATGTTGGTGCAGGTGTACGGGAGGGAAGCCGTGAGCAGAAAATGTGTTTACGAATGGTTTAAACACTTCCGTGAAGGGAAGGAAACAATTGAGGATGAGCCACGTTCAGGTCGGCCATCGACAAGCAGAACCCCAGAAATGATCGAGAAAGTGCGACAAATGCTGGCACAAGATCGGCGACTGACTCTAAGATCGATTGCGGAGGAATTGGACATTAGCAAGAACACGGTGCACACCATCGTCCGCGATGATTTGGTTAAGCAGAAGATCTGCTCCCGATTTGTGCCGCACAAGCTCACAGACGAGCAGAAAGCAAAACGGATGGAAACTTCTGGTGATTTCATTTCCATGTGTGACCAGGATCCATTGCTTATGAAAACCATCGTCACGGGAGATGAGACCTGGTGCTACCAGTTCGATCCGGAATCAAAACGGCAATCGATGTCATGGTGTTCACCGACTTCCCCGCGACCAAAAAAAGCCGTCTGAAAAAATCCAAGGTGAAAACACTATTGATCGCCTTCTTCGACAACAACGGCATCATCCACAAGGAATTTGTTCCTGCAGGTCAAACCATTAATGCTGCATTGTACCAGTCCGTTTTGAACCGATTGCTACAGCGTATCCGGCGGGTTCGTCAAGAGTTGCACAGGACTGGAAAATGGATGCTGCTCCATGACAATGCCCCTGCACACTGTGCGATCCGTGTGCGCCAATTCCTGGCTCAGAAGATGGTAACTGTTCTTGAACAGCCTCCGTACTCCCTTGATCTGGCTCCTGCGGCCTTCTTTCTGTTTCCCCGCTTGAAAGGGGCCATGAAAGGTGAACGTTTTGCGGACGTGAATGCCATAAAAAATCGTGTGACAGCCGTTCTGCGATCGATTCCACAGGAGGCCTTTGCTGATAGTTTCCAGAAGCTGAACGAACGTTGTCAAAAGTGTGTTTTAGCGGGTGGCGACTATTTTGAAGGGGCAATAAAAAATTTGTTTGTATCTTTGTTTTGTTTGTTTTCTGATAACATTCACCGAACTTTTAGTCAGGAATTGGCGCACACGGGTCGCACAGTGTGCAGGGGCATTGTCATGGAGCAGCATCCATTTTCTAGTCCTGTGCAACTCTTGACGAACCCGCCGGATACGCTGTAGCAATCGGTTCAAAACGGACTGGTACAATGCAGCATTAATGGTTTGACCTGCAGGAACAAATTCCTTGTGGATGATGCCGTTGTTGTCGAAGAAGGCGATCAATAGTGTTTTCACCTTGGATTTTTGCAGACGGCTTTTTTTTTTTTTTTTTTTGGTCGCGGGGAAGTCGGTGAACACCATGACATCGATTGCCGTTTTGATTCCGGATCGTACTGGTAGCACCAGGTCTCATCTCCCGTGACGATGGTTTTCAGAAGCAATGGATCCTGGTCACACATGGAAATGGAATCACCAGAAGTTTCCATCCGTTTTGCTTTCTGCTCGTCTGTGAACTTGTGCGGCACAAATCAGGAGAAGATCTTCCGCTTAACCAAATCATCGCGGACGATGGTGTGCACCGTGTTCTTGCTAATGTCCAATTCCTCCGCAATCGATCTTAGAGTCAGTCGCCGATCTTGTGCCAGCATTTGTCGCACTTTCTCGATCATTTCTGGGGTTCTGCTTGTCGATGGCCGACCTGAACGTGGCTCATCCTCAATTGTTTCCTTCCCTTCACGGAAGCGTTTAAACCATTCGTAAACACATTTTCTGCTCACGGCTTCCCTCCCGTACACCTGCACCAACATTCCATGTGTCTCCGTTGCAGTCTTCCCCAATTTGTAGCAGAACTTGATGTTTACACGTTGCTCCATTGCACTGTGACACTACCTCTCACACTGACTACGTTCAACTGGTCGCAGTCTGTTTACACTGCCAGTCACATGCATTGCATGCTGTGTATCTATTCTCCCCAAGTCTCTGAAGAACCATGCGCATGCGCAAGCACATGCGCCAAGTTGCCATTCAGATATGACACCATTCACCGAACTTTTTAAACACACCACGTATACACCTACCTTCACATTTCATTTCATGAGCGATCGTCTTCCATATAATTATCTTTTAATGTATTGCCTCTATAATACGTCTCCTGTCCTAAAGACAACGCTGTTCTTGATACAAAGCAATTAATGTTTCATCAAATCATTCCGTAGCAAATGAAAATTATTTACTTCGAACGTTCTGAAGCAGGAATTGATGTAAAATGCAGTTTGTAGGAACAGCCAACAGATGGTGTTAGTAAAAAGAGCGCTCTGCGATCGTGTTTTGTTTGAAAATAACATAACGCAAGCGCAAAAGTTTGGAGTTTGCAAACTTTTCTTGCGTTTATGTCAGAATTTGCGCTCCAAAGTCTTGCGTTTATGTTGCGCTTGCGTTTAATTTTCATTGTGAATGGGCCTTTACGGTGCAGCTTTGCAAGGACTTTTGAATAATATTGCTCTAAATTTGCAATGCAAAATATATTATATTTGCAGTTTTAAAAATATGAATGTGCAACAAATGTTGTACAATACAGTTTGTGAAGTGCATTAGAAATTCTTGGAAATTGAAAAACTCGCTCTGCTCATTTTTAAAACTTTTCCTCGATTTTGTAAAAAACTACTTCCCGACCTTGTATCGCAATATAATATTTCAATTCTTTTTCGCTTCTAGACTGGCCTTCCTTCTTATATATTTTTTTAAACACTTAGAACACTTGAAATAGTAGTTTGCGAAGCCAAGATGTTAACGTAACAGCCAGAGATAAAATCGACGGATTTATAAGGAAACTTGTTTTCTGGTAGATATTACAGGACAAAAGAAAATTTATTAATTCCAGTGCATTAAAAAAAAATTCGCGAAAAATGTAGCTACGTATCGTACGACACGACAAATTCTTAGTTTGTTTTTGCGGACTTACAATTAACTTTGCACAATTTTAAACAACAACTTTTTGAATACCTTCCGGAAGAAACTGCAAACAATCATGACAGTGACAGATAAACACTGGATCCGTTTCTAACAGTTGCATTCAGCTGGCTGAAATTAAAAAATAAATAATGAGAAGAAGAAGAGGACTTGTTAAAATATGTGCTTACTGATGGAGGGTTGAAAGTATAATTTTTTCACAGCGTAGGTTAGTTTTATATCAAAGAATGTAAGAATACCTCGAACTTGCACAAGAAACTCTTACGGTTTTGATAACATTTGCAAACTTTTATTTATTCAAAATAAGTTTCCAGTCTATGATTTCCATCAAAACAAAAGTGAGAAAACTTCTAGAAAATGGAAATGGTATAATTTTTTGCATATTGAATATAGAGCGAAGATTTGAGAAGCTACTTTCTCAAAAACAGACACATTTATAGCACTATTTATTTCTTACTTTAGCTATAACTACTGAAAATTTTATTTTATTTTTATGTTCAATTTTGCTTATGTTTCTCAATACAACATAAATGTGTTAATAAGACATTTTTGTTTTATTTTGTAAATCATCTCGCGACCCCCCTCAACTCTTTACACGACCCCCCAGGGGATCGCGACCCACACTTTGGGAAACGCTGATCTAGAAGACTGTGTGATGTAGAAAGTGAAAGTTCTGAAGAGTTTACCAGTTTGAACTCAAGGATTTAATAAGAAATTTAGGATCATCCAAGGAAAAAGCTGACATCTTACACTCTAGATTAAAATAAATGAATTTGCTGACACCAGAAACGTTTATTTAATGGCACAGCAATAAAGAAGAGGAATTTGCTCTCTACGTTTTACACGAGGCTGCCTTAGTATACGGCAGTGATTTCCTGGATTGATACAAAAGTTTAATATTCAGTACGAAGTGGATGAATGGAGATTTTTATCGATTCCTCCAGAAAAAAAAAGTCTGAAGGTAGTGATCATTGCTTTTGCACAATGGCAACAAGTATGCTTCGTTACCTATTGGTTACCTTAAAGAAACTTATGAGAATCTTGAATTAGTTATTACAAATATAAAATATAAAGATCATAACTGGATGATTTGGGATCTGAGAGAGTTGTGCATGCTTCTTGGCCAGCAGACTGAGTATACTAACTTTCCATATTTCAGCAGAACAAGAAGCAGTCATTGGGAACAAAAACACTGGCCACAAAGAACATCTCTTGAAGTTCACGTGAGAAGAAAATCAACAAACGCAACTTCAGCATGAAGAGAAAAAAGCATTAAAAACATTTGACCAAATGTGAGTTGTTAATTATGTCAATCTAATAGTTTCTGTAAAATATATCTTTAATGTTTTCCACAGGACATGTTTACTTTATCACTTTCCACATTAAATTCAATAACGCTACATTACTATAGCTAAAATACCAATGCATGTTGCAGAAAAATGTTACGTGATATAGAAAATCTCAGCCAGTTTTGGATTCAACACCCCGAGAAACTATAAATGTTTAGAAAAGTTTTTATGATCCTTAGGGTCGATTTCTAAAACGAGTTCTAGACCACGACCATGGCTTTAAACCGCGTTTGGATTTATAAAACGAGGTCTCTTTCATTTTTCTGAGCCACGGCTCGAAACCATGGTCTGAAGCAGAGACCACGGCTGGGGCAGGTTTAAAACTACGGCTTCATGTATACAAGATGGAGGTAGCAGATCATCTGGATGATTATCAAAGGAAAATTTGTGTCTACGAGTATTAAATACCCGGATTAGAGTGATAAGAGACAGGGATAATCCTTTGTAACTATATAACGACGATAATTTCAGGCGAATATTTCGATTTTCGAAGAAATCAACGCAGAATTTAGCAAGAATGCTAAATAATAGTCTGCAACAAAATGCAAGAGGCGACGGGTTGACAATTTTTTTTACATCTTCTTGTTGCTCTCAGGGAAGTAAGATATAATATTTTATATAATTATATCTTTATGCCTATAGGACGATATAGCTTAATTCTTATTCTTTACAGTAATTTTGGACATTTCATTTAATACTCGAAAATGTTGTGGGCCTACAAGAATATGAAGCTAACATGATTTTGTCTTCTTATTTTAAGTTTTATGCTACTAGGGCTTTACGCGTAGTACTAGCCTATTATATGTAAAAATAGAACCATACTACATTTTAGTTTCAGTTGAAATTTTAATCCAGTTAATATTTAGGTTATTAATTCCTTAGAATCGGGTTTTCAGGTTGTTAATGTTGGTAGTAGTTATGAAGAAACGATCAACTATAACATAAACGCTCGACTTGTGCTAATTATTTGTGTAATATCATTCTGGTACCTAAAAATCCGTTCCCTATTAAATACTAAGTAATGCTAGTATTTTCAACGCACGTATATTCCCTATATAACAATACCTTAACTTAGAACAAAAGAACGTGACTTACTGCAATGCAATAAAAATATTAATCCCGATGTTTATTTATTTCTAATATCGACTGTTTACAGGAATAAAAATCGATTCTTAGCTGTGTTGCCATATATAAAACGCACGAACCTCGGTTTCTACTCAAGCCGCGTCTCGGCTTCGTTTTAGAAATCGCATGAGGATTCAGACCTCGATCGCGGTTTAAAAGCCGAGGCTTGGAACCACGATTTCGTCCGTGTTTTAGAAATCGACCCTTAATGTCGCAGGCCTGTGTAGTTAATAACTTTTTTTCGTTACCGTTAGTTAAGTGACGTGGTGCGATACCTTACAGGCACACTGGTATAACGTCTTTTATTGCACAATTTAGACGCGTCTGAGCGCTAGCGCTCTGGTCTTCCATGCAGGCGCTCCGAGTTCGATCCAAGGCCAAATCGTTACGTAATTTGTGTTTGATAAATCGAACGTTGCAGGAAGTTTTTCTTGGAGTACTCCCATTTTCATCTATAATTCTACCAACACTCTCTACCTTCCCCTCCTAATTTTACTTCTACTTGTTAGTTTTGCAGATTTGGATATTAATTTACTACTGAACAGTGGTAAATTGGTAAAATATGCCTTGTTACCATTAACAAGTCTTTCTTTAATTTCTTCTTCCAATGTATTATTTCTGTTTACTTGGTACCAAGATGTTTAAAGACTGAAACTGAGTTAATTTGCATATTATCAATTTGTAAATTATCAGGGTTCCTACATTTCAAATATTTTGTTTTATTTTGATTTACTAATAAACCAAATTGCTTACATTCTTCCTTTCTCTATATATAGACTTCAAATAAATGGCGTCATAGATGAAACACTTGAAAAGTTTACAATCTGAAAACGGGTAGAAATATTGACGTCACTTTTTTTTTTCTTTTTTACTTCTCAAGGACCGCATGAGTGTATGTATGCACTAGTGGCCTATAGCCGAGTGGATGTCGTTGTCTAATGGAATGCTGCCGAATTTACATACAATACCTCCTTAAACTACGTCTGTGAAGACATGCGGACAGCATAGCTGGAGCGTTACTCACGGGGGCTCAAAGCACTAAATGAGACTGGAAGAGATTTAAAAAAATGTCCTTCCTGGCACAGGAATCCGCTCTGTGTGGCCGATGTGATGGTCCTCGCGAAAGTCTGGCATTCCGCATCGGGTCAGGGAAAGGGAAGCTCTAAATCTCGTGTCTCCTTTGTTCCTTTCTTTCAGAACGAGATAGTGCGTCTGTATTGTTCCTGCCAACGAGAGAATTTTTCTCTGCCGTCTACGTATTATGTTATGATCGAGTGTGACAAATAACCACATTTAAGAGAATATGGTTTTCCTTTCTTCTGAGGTATTCCAAGCTGCAGAATTATAATACTACTTCAATATGTGTTGGCAATGTGAGAGATTTATTGTTTGCTTTAATATATTTTATTTAGTTGTGAAATGTACTTACCAACAAAGAGAGTCCAAGATTAATTTCCAGGAAAACAAAGGAAAATTTACTACCTTTCAGCATTTTCCGAGTGCTATTTCAAGCGATGATGTCTAAAGTTCTCCATCTCTTACCGTATGACTAGGGAATGCGGTTTTTATGTCTGAATAGACCGTACTGGATAAATTAAACACGCGAAGAGTAACTAATTAATATATTTATGTATTTAATAATAATTTGAAGTATTTACAAATAAATAAATAAATAAATAGGTGGATAAAAAGATAGATAAATCAATAAATAAGTTTAATGAAATTAATAAATATATAAATATGTTTTAATTGGTTGTTTAACAACGCTGTTTAAAATATTGGGTTATTTAGCGCCGATATAATTGGTAATAGCGAGATGTTATTTGGAGAGATGAGGCCGAGAATTCGCCACAGATTTTACTTTATATTCGCCTTAAGGTTGGGGAAAATTCGGAAAAAATCCAACCAGGTATTCAGCCCAAGCGGGAATCGAACCCACACCCGGACGTAACTACACAAGTGGCTGATAAATAAGTAGGCCTAAATAAGTAAATAAATAAATATAACAAATTAATATATTTGACTTGTTTTTTCATGTATGCTTTAAATGTTATGAAAATTTATCAAATTTGATGTCATTACTACCTATAATAAATTTCGTGTTCAATTCAATACACGTTTTCCAATACCTACTTTTCACATAGTTCAAAACACACATTCGGCTTTCTGTTTAGAACATAAAAAGTATGGTACCCACTACAGCCGAAATTGGCGTTATCTTCCTAGTTTCTCGGGCAACAGCATCAACACGTTGAATTCAATTTGCCGTAATAGCATTGAGCACTTATTCTGCATTTTTTTCTCGTCCATCTACGTATGTTTCATACAATCAGCTGTTCATCGTTTTTTTATTTCGGGGGAAGTTAGGAATAATTATAAATTAATTAATTTTAAATAATAAATCTTTTAATTTACTTTTACGTTAACAATAATAATAATAATAATAATAATAATAATAATAATAATAATAATAATAATAATATAATAACAATAGTAACTAATACTTACTTAATGGCTTTTAAGGAACCCGGAGGTTCATTGCCGTCCTCACATAAGCCCACCATCGGTCCCTATCTGAGCAAGATTAATCCAGTCTCTATCATTATATCCCACTTCCCTCAAATCCATTTTAATATCATCTTCCCATCCACGTCTCGGCCTCCCCAAAGGTCTTCTTCCCTCCGGCCTCCCAACTAACACTCTATATACATTTCTGGATTCGCCCATACGTGCTACATGCCCTACCCATCTCAAACCTCTGGATTTAATGTTCCTGATTATGTCAGGTGAAGAAAGTAATGCATGCAGTTCTGTGTTGTGTAACTTTCTCCATTCTCCTGTAACTTCATCCCTCTTAGCCCCAAATATTTTCCTAAGAACCTTATTCTCCAACACTCTTAACCTATATTCCTCTCTCAAAGTGAGAGTCCAAGTTTCAGAACCATAAAGAACAACCGGTAATATAACTGTTTTATAAATTATAAATTTCAGATTTTTTGACAGCAGACTGGATGATAAAATCTTCTCAACCGAATAAAAACAGACATTTCCCATATTTATTCTCTGTTTAATTTCCTCCCGAGTATCATTTATATTTGTTACTATTGCTTGAAGGTATTTGAATTTTTCCACCTCTTCGAAGGATAAACCTCCAATTTTTATATTTCCATTTCGTACAATATTCTCGTCACAAGACATAAGCCTATTCTTTGTCTTTTCCGGATTTACTTCCAAACCTATCTCTTTACTTGCTTCAAGTAAAATTTCCGTATTTTCCCTAATCGTTTGTGGATTTTCTCCTAACATATTCACGTCATCCGCATAGACAAGCAGCTGATGTAATCCGTTCAATTCCAAATCCTGTCTGTTATCCTGAACTTTCCTAATGGCATACTCTAGAGCAAAGTTAAAAGTAAAAGTGATAGTGCATCTCCTTGCTTTAGCCCACAGTGAATTGGAAACGCAACTGACATAAACTGACCTATATTGACTCTGCTGTACGTTTCAGTAATAATAATAATAATAATAATAATAATAATAATAATAATAATCTACCAGAACAATCTCAAAGAGGAATTTTTATGCCATCGATTCTTTGAACGATCCACTTAGAGAATAGCTGTCTAGGATGAGGCGATAAAGATTCGGGAATGAAGGAATGAAGTGAAAAGAATTGCAGAAAATTGTGTCCAGTAAAAATCTCTTACAGATGCACTGTGCTTCTAACTGGAGTTATAAGAAAATAAGTAATAGAGTGAGTGAGTGATATTATAATAGTAAATTATTGCAACGTTTAGCATTACAAATGATTGCGTTAAACGTCTATTCTCGAAGTAAAGTAATAAAAAACAATAACTTATGTTCTTTCATCAACTCTGTACTGTATATTATTTGATATGTCTCCTTATTTTCCATGACGAAGCATTGCTGGCATTCATTACGTTTTCAGAATAATGTAGACAACTCTCCAAATTAATAGACTCGTCCATGTCGCTTATACTTACATATGCAGTCCCGTGTAATAATAATGGACTCGTCCATGCAGTTACGCTTATTTTATCTCGTGTGACATATCCACATCGTAAGTGCGCAAGTGACTTCGAGTGACGTCAGAGTTTATTTCAATATTTTGGATAATAGATTATGTAAGAACGTGTTAATAGTCGATGATACCACAAGTGTCACAACATAATTTACAAAAAAAAAACCTTTTATGTTTAAACGTTATAATTTTTATTGTCTTGTAGGTCGAGTAGGTCCACAAACAAATATATGAATGAAAAGATGGATGGATGGATAGGTAGATGGGTGGATGGGTAGGTGGGTAAATGAGTAGATGGATGGATTGGGTTGGCTTATCTTGGGTTGTATTGGATGGATGGATTGAATGGATAGTTTGGATCGGTGGATGGATAGATTGGATAGATGCATAGATAGATTGGATATATACATAGATAGATTGAATAGATGGGTGGATAGATTGGATAGATGCATAGATAGATTGGATAGGTGGATGGATAGATTGGATAGATGCATAAATAGATTGGATAGATGGGCGGATAGATTCATAGATGGTTTGGATAGATGGGTGGATAGATTAGATATAGATAGATGCATAGATAGATTGGATAGGTGGGTGGATAGATTGGATAGGTGGGTGGATAGATTGGATAGATGGGTGGATAGATTGGATAGTTGCTTAGATTGGATAGGTGGGTGAATAGATGCATAGATAGATTAGATAGATGGGTGGATAGATTGGATACATGCATAGATAGATTGGATAGATGCATATATAGATTGGATAGATTGGTGGATAGATTGGATAGATGCATAGCTAGATTGGATATATGGCTGGATAAATTGGATAGCTGCATAGATAGATTGGATAGGTGGATGGATAGATTGGATAGATACATAGATTAGATAGATGGGTGGTTGGATGGACACATTGGATAGATGGATAAATGAGTAAATAAATAAATCAATAAGTAGATAAGCAAGAAAGTAGATAAACAAGTGAGCATATAAAAGAGTAGGAAAAGAAATGAGTCCGTAAACAAATGGGTAGATAAATAAGTGAGTTGGTAAATAAATGAGTTGATAAATAATTTAGGCTTGCATAAAACGTCGGCTAGACACGTATGACTTTAAAGTTGTGTGAAAATATAGTTCGGTATCTTGTATTAAGAATTAAGTTTTAATCCCATGTTTAATCTGAGGTAGATGCTCTCATGTATCTTTCAAAATTGTAAGCGTAAGAACTGTGAGAAATCTAGAGAGAATATCCTCGACTACTTTATAGCAAGAACTGAACCATTAAGTAACCGTTTGTACACCGAAGCTTCCGCAGTGGTTATATTGGCGTAGAGTATTGCACACTGCAATGAATCGCCGGTAACTCGAGAAGGCCCACTTGTTCCTCACGTCCATGCGAGTATCATTTTGCATGTGTTTTAGAGCGTTTAGTAGTTTACACCTAATAAATCTCAGCCATGCAACCCGTTACACTAAGCTGCTCGATGTGTTGCTGACACGTACGGCGCGATCTGACAACTTGCCAACACAATTTATATCCGTAGCCACAAACACGTCACAAGCGAGTCCTTCCTCTTAACGAAGCATTATCAACTCTTTAAGTTTATATACTGCCTGACAAGTTACAGGAAAGCACATTAGAGGTGAAAATGTTGTTGTTGGGAGGCACGAACTTGTAACAGAATGTCATACATATTGTGTAAACAGTAATTTGCAATGTGCCAGGCATGTCATCAGAATCACTTGTGCTTTGATATTAATATTAGATCAATATTAAAACACCTTTCTTATATCTGTGCATTAGAATCATTACTACTAATGATGATATTACCACTGGAGCCGCGCTGAAGCGCCAGGTTATGCCGTTGCGCTAGCCAAGAAGTTGCTGGTTCATACTCCATTTCTCTAATGGACAAAACACTTCCGGCCGCATTATAACTTTCGGGTTCACTCAGCATCTGACAAAAATGAGTACCGGGGGTATTTCTTTGGTAGGAAATGCGGCAAGTCCGTAAGACTGGGATCCCTACTGCTACTAATGACGTTTGTCTAGGAACGGTGGGAGTCTTAACCTCTCGTTACCCTGTGGGCATTTATGGCCCAATAAGAGAAATATTTGTACTACTACTACTACTAATACTACTACTACTACTACTACTACTACTACTACTACTACTACTACTACTACTACTACTACTACTACTACTACTACTACTACTACCTCTGCTAGCCACCGGGATAGCTCAATCGGCTAAGGTGCTTGTCTGTCGATCCAGAGTTGCGCTCGGGCGCGGGTTCGATTCCCCTTGGGCTGATTACCTGGTTAGGTTTTTCCTGAGGTTATGGCCAAGCGGAAGACAAATGTAGGTAATTTATGGCGAATCCTTGGCCTTATCTTGCCAAATACCATCTCGATATCAATTTCATCGACATTAAATAACCGAGCAATGATTAATACAGAGTCGTTAAATAACCAAGCAAAAAACTACCTCTGGTACTACTACTAATACTAATACTACTACTGCAACTACTACCACCACTAATACTGTTACCATAACTACTTCTACTATACTACTACTACTACTACTACTACTACTACTAGGTCCACCGCTGTGGATTAACGATTAGCACGCCTGACCATGAAACAAGTGGGCCCGTGTTCAAATCCTGGTTGGACAAGTTACCCGGTTGAGGTTTTCCTGGGGTTTTCCCTCAACCCATCAAGAGCAAATGCTATGTAAATTTCGGCGATGGACTCTTTAGTCATTTCACTGGCATTATCATCTTTACCTCATTCAGACACTAGGTAGACTAATCATAACCACTGGTAAAGCGTCGTAAAATAACCAATTGAAAAAACTACTACTACCACCACTATTTCCACCTCTACTACTACTTCTACTACTAATACAACCTCTACTGCTACTGTCATCACTACTACCTCGACTATTACTAATACCTGCTCCACTATCACCTCTACTACTAGGCCTACTGCTGCTACTACTACTGCTGCGTCTTTGATGCATCAGTCCTCACTCTTGTGAAGATATAAACAGCGCTACAAATTGACAAAAAGCAGGACCCTCTGACCATGTAGTCACCATGACGCAGAGTCACCGCTTAAGATGAGAAAGAGCCACCGGCGTAGCTCATTCGGCTAAGGCGCTTGACTGCGATCGGTCGCGGGTTCGATTCCCTCTTGGGCTGATTACCTGATTGAGTTTTTTTCCGAGGGTTTTCCCAACCGTAAAGCTTATGTCAGGTAATCTATGGCGAATCCTCGACCTCATCTTGCCAAATTTTCATCTTGCTATCACATATTCCATCGACGCAAAATAAATTCGTAGTTGATACAGCGTCGTTAAATAAACAATAAAAAGAGGAGAAAGAAATTACAAGGAAAGAGAAGCATCCAGACCCTGGGAGGGGTATTAGTATCCAGTTCCTTCTCGAGAACCGATCATGAGCCCACTTAACTTGTAGCTGGATATGTAACCATTTGAACTAAAGGAAGTTCTAATATTTTGTTATATAGTGTTATAATTTTATTGTTATGTTACTTTGGTTTTATTCTCAAAACATGTTATCGCTGCATTATTTGAATTTCTCATTGATTTATTGTCATGTTTTCTAAAATTTCTGTTTCCTGTTCCAATAGAGAAGTGTGTAACTTCTGCTTTCGTGAAAAAAAAAAATATAGTTAAACTTTTTTCGATCATAGAAAAATATTTAAAATTTGGAAATGTTAGATCCTCAGTCTTCACAGAGATTTCTAGAGGAAGACGATAATGATGGTCCTAGAATAATATTTAAAATCCACAAACGGAAAGGTCGTCCACCTTTAAAAATACTACTAGAAAAATCTGCCGCCAGATATGGAGGGTAGCTGCAAATTTATTGAATAAGCAGTCGTGGACAGCCGATCAGGGGTTGTCCTCCAGCTTGGGGGTTGGGCGAAGTGCTAACAACCCATCATCGTAAATAAACAGTTTGCTACGAATCCATACAAACAAAAAATGGGTAGGCCATGTAGCACGTATGGGCGAATCCAGAAATGCATACAGAGTGTTAGTTGGGAGACCGGAGGGAAAAAGACCTTTTGGGGAGGCCGAGTCGTAGATGGGAGGATAATATTAAAATAGATTTGAGGGAGGTGGGATATGATGATAGAGAGTGGATTAATTTTGCACAGGATTGGGACCGATGGCGGGCTTATGTGAGGGCGGCAATGAATTTGCGGGTTCCTTAAAAGCCATTTGTAAGTACTAGAAGGAACCGATAATGATGCTATGAGACTAATATTGCAAACTTAAGAATGGAAGGCGTCCCACCTTTAAAAATCCTCTCGGTGAAGCTGATAATGGTGGTGATTTATTATTATTATTATTATTATTATTATTATTTTATTATTATTATTATTGTTATTATTATTATTATTATATTAAGATAGTAAAGTAATATAATTATAAAACAGGCTGGGCGAATGCGAACCAATAGAAACACACTTTACCTTTCGTCTCGTTTCTCTTATCTATACTCTAACCACGACGTAAATACCAGATCACTTATCTGTGGCACGCTAAGTATACCTCTTCATAGAACATCTTGTTATTCATCATCTTTTACAATATCCACCTCGCGTCAATGGAATTCCTTGTCACAAAGTATTAGGGGCTGCAAGACAATAAACACCTTTAAGAACAGCTTAAAAGATAACCTTATTAGCATTTCACTCCAATCATACTGATTTAAACTATCACTGACTACGTTGTTACTTTTTTCTTTAGACATCATCCTGATTGTGCTGTATTTTAATTGTCTCGTAATAATCTCTTTCTATTATCTAATATTATTTGAAATATATTAACATTCTATGTATTTTAGTTTAATTCTGCTACACAGTTTATTTCAGTGTTTAATTAATAGTTCATAGTATTTTGTTGTTTAATTTGTAAATAACTTTTGTATACATGTAACTCTCATCTAAATCAAATTGTTGGATTCTTTGTAAGTTCATGCATATGTATATACACTTTTTGCTGGTTGAGTGGAAGAGAAGGCCTTACGGCCTTAACTCTGCCAGCTAAAATAAATCATTATTATTATTATTATTACTTGTCCTACAGATTCTTTCTTATATAGTTTTATAAATCAAACTCATATCCCTTTGGTTAGAAACACAGATGATTGGCTGATTAATTGTTTGATGTTTGTTACTGAATAATTTGAAATACATTGATACGATGAAGACGAACCATTCGAGGTGCTAAATAAATTAATTTGTATGTTATTTGTTTCCTGTAGCTGCAACAAACAGTTTGTATCAGTGAAGTCGAAATGGATGCATTGAACAAAGCAATTGCAAGTCTGAATTAAATAATACACTCCACTCTTGTTCGCAAATTTCTGTGCTGGAGATAAAAGTACGTGGTGCACGTGTAGAGGCAGCGTGGCGCATGTGAACAGAGCAACCGCGGACTCGCTGCCTGATTTATGAACGCTACCAACCGGACGACAGTCGAATGCCATTAGCAAGGGTCATCGAGACACACCGTCAGGGCTGGCCAGACCTGCCGCCATTGTCACCAGGAGCGTGGCTAACGATGTTCGTTACCACCACCACCACCACCACCACCACTACCACCACTACCACCACTACCACCACCACCACCACCACCACCACGATCAACGTTTTCTAAATCTTTTAACAACGAATTTTTGCACACAATTGGGTTTAACTGATTTTTTAAATTAATATTTAATATTTGAGGAGAAAAATTCGCTCCGGCGCCGGGAATCGAACCCGGGTCTTTGGTTCTACGTACCAAGCGCTCACACCATTGAGCTACGCCGAAGTCCAATCCATAGCACCGGACCGAACTCCTCTCCTCCAGTTGTTATTTCCCTTAGTGGCCTCACTCCAAGTTGGGGATATATGTTGACATTTTTATTCAAGTCAACTGCCATTATACAAGGAGCGCACCCAGTTCACTGACTTAATGGCTGGGATTCCACAGCAAAATGCACAGCAATCTGTACAGAAATAATGCACTGCAACTTCGAAGAATCTACCGGGTTCGATCCCCGGCGCCGGAGCGAATTTTCTCATCAAATATTAATTGTTACCATAACAAATAAATATTCTGTAGGACCAGATGATTTTTTAAACCTGACCAAATTAGTATCTAGATGAGTCTTGGATACAACGGGGAAGTGTAACGGAGGAACTCCATCCCATATCCTTTCCGTTTATACTGCCTTATAAACAAACATACACTCTGCATCAGTGATGGATTTCAGGCGACCAGAGAAAACCGAAAGTTCGTAAAAGTTATGATGCAATCCGTCACTGAGCAATACTTAATTATTGGTCTACTCGTCTCAGCCGGGGAAGGGGGAATGAGAAGTTAAGGGGAAATCTTGAGGGACTCAATTGAGTTAATAGTGCCCAGGTCTGATTTAGATCCGTACTCTTGAAGAAACCTCCTCCTCCTCCTTCACGGTTTGTACTATTTAATCCATTCCGACTCCATATTGTTGTTGTCGCCAGTTTTTCTGCTTTTCTTTATTGTTTCACTCCGTTTTTCTGTTTCTAATCCTTGTCGGCTATTAGTTTTTTCCTTGACAAGTTTTCTCTAGCCATCTATTAATCTAAGGAATTTCATTTCTACAGCTTGTACTTTGAATGCATACTTTGCCGTTAGTGTACATGTTTCTGATCCATATGCAGTTCTTGGTACTGTCATAGATTTATAAATTTTATTATGGTATTGCCATAGATTTATAAAGCTTTATAACGAAGTCTTTCCTTGCTTTGTGTTTAAGCGTGCATTGTGATGATTCCGTCATGTGGTTAAATTTATTTACTATTTACGCCCACTTCACTCTGGTGAGAGAGTTTACACCCTAAGCGATTGAACTGTGATACTTGATCTATAGTCATATTATCCGGAGTTATTTTCGATCAATGTATGTGTGTTAAAAGACTACCGTTTTTGTTTTTGCGATGGATACTTCCATTTAACATTTTTTAGAAACATTCTTGAAGCAATAGAGCATTTTTTGCAAGTCATCTTAATTTGTGGCCAATAAAATTTGATCGTGTGCAAACATAATAGTTTTAATAATTTTTTTCTAACATGAATTCCTTCTTTCACTTTGATTTTTTAAACTCTGACTACTTCATAATTATATAGGGCTATACAAATTAAAATGGGTGGTTGATAAAGAGTGACGTTGTCTTAAACTACCATTAATTGTTATCGGTTTTCTATTTTATCGCAAATACTTCTCATAACGCCTCCTAAGTGTAGTAATATGCCTCTGTTTTTAGTAGGTTATTCAATAGGCCTAATATCAGCTTTTATGCTTTGTCATATCCTTTTAAGTAGTCTATAAAGTGTGAAGGATGTATTTCTAAATTTTCTTTCCTTCGCTTGAACAAACCAGACCATAAATTATTCATTCGAACATAAACTTTAAGAAGCATGAATACTGGTGGTGGCAGTGATGCGATGCCGTATCGGGATTTTTCGTCACCGAAAACACGCACCTGGGACATTTCGTCACACAAAAGAAAAATAGCATTGGAACATTTCGTCACACAGAAGAAAAATATCACTGGAAAATTTTGTCACACAAATGAAAAATGTCATTGGGAAATTTCGTCACACAAAAGAAAAATGTCACTAGGACATATTTGTACTTTTTCTAAGAACTTACAGGATCTGACTGCTTTACATTTTCTAAGTAACTTCACATACGAAGCACGGCATAATAGGATTAATACGATAGTTGGAAAAGATCATCCATTTCTATTTTGTCTTCTTGAGCACTTAGAAAGGGAGGTTCACCGAAATTCTGCGGAGTGTGAAGAAATTACAAAGTGGGAAAAGAAGTAGAAGAAATATGTTGATAAGCGGGTTGAGCGTGTAATATCTCGCTATCAAGAATATCGTGATCAGGGTAATATCCCGCAGTATTTAAGGGCTCTGGCCACAACTTTGCCGAAACTTTTTGAAGTTAATTCTGGTAATCTCTGAATCTAAGACAGCAAAATTATTGTAAATAGACCTACGGTATATATTGAAATAAATCAACAGTGTAAAGCCCATATTTTACTCTAATAGAACAGAACGCATTAAAAATAGCCCATTACCAATGTTAGTGCTATTAGTCGGGCTATGGCTTAACAGTAAGCCTATGGCACTGGTGTACCATCCCAGATTCGGTCCCCGGTCAGGATCTGCGTTTAAATTCTTGTAGTGGTACGGATCTCCCTTACTGATGTTGGATTTAAGGTCTTCGGGCTACGAGCTTTGGGCCGTATTTATAGATATTTTTAGCGCGGGCTTCCGGTGGATGATCAGCGTTTTTCGTATTCATGAACCAGTGTTAGCGATAGGATATGATTTGAATTCTGTACTAGTAACCAGTGGATAGCCGGGGCTAGCTTAGTACGCTCGTAGCGCGTGCTGCGAAATGTCTATGAATAGCACCCCTAGAGTTTATCAGGTGGTAATCTGGGGATGAGCTCTTGTAAGGACTGAGGCAGGTTGGTCCGCCTGTCAGCATCGGATTCACGAATGCCACCCAGGTCACCCGCCGGACTTCAACAGTCATCGCATATATAGGGCCTACATGGGATCAAAGGGTACCTAATTACACGAATCGCCAGATCTCAGCTATATAAATATGGAATTATTTTTTTTGTGGGACATGAAACGTCTGGTCTACAGTATGAGATCCAGCTACTGTAACTGTTAATGTATCTGCAACTCCAGCGAATATTTGCGAAACCCCGAGCATTTTCAGAAATACCAGTACATCAACGGTACGCAGAGGTCACCTCTGTACTCAGTTAAATTAAGGACTCAGAGCTATAGTGGGCCAAGCGCCATTTATTAAAAACGGAGAAAGCAAGGGTTAAAGTTAAGTAAATACCATAATTTAATGAAGATTGACATATCATTTAATTTTAATGTGCATACTTTATCTTACTTTCTATATGTTTCTTTAAATTGTGGTAATCACTTAATTTTAGCCCTTGTTTTCTCCGTTTTTAATAAATGGCACTTGGCTCACTATGGCTCTGAACTCTTCAAATAGCATATAGCTTCAACTACTTTTCTGACGCTTATGCGAATCAATCCGTGAGCGTTCCTATCGAGAAAACGACTCATCTGTCAGACTATTGTCACGTCCAAAAACTGTTCCTCTCCTCCTTCTCTATCGAACTTGATTCCTTGTAAAAAACTATTTGAACGCGCTGTATAATTCATACAGAATAGTATCATTTATCCGGGATCGATATTTTGATTTAATCAACACAGAGCAATGGAGTACTAATTTTATTATTTCATAACAATAACTTACTGTAGCGACAATAATATAATTTGTATTATGTATTTTTACTGTCTCTTTGATCACAGTAATAGTACATATAGGGTGGAAATGACATAACCTGCAGATTGAATGGGACGATAGGGTATCTGAAGTGAATATAAAACCTTTATTACGTTTTGTAATTAAATGCACGGTTAATTAGAAAATTAAGTTCGAAATTTCAGCAGTCCGACAACATCACCGTCGCTAATACACACTTCTCATGATACAGATGTAAGAGGTCAAGGAACTCGGTAACTCGGTGTGTCTCACTATACGAACTTTTCTCTGGGCTGTGTTACAACCAACTCGAGACGAGCTGTGGTTGAATTTAGAGGTTTTTAAAATTAAATTTACACGAAAACCGTCAACAATATAGAAATGTGACAGAGGGATATTATCAGACAGTGTATGCGGTATGACTTAAGGAAAAGTGAAGTTGTTTCGTATAGGAGTATATGGCACGTGCCGCGTCGTTCGTCTTTTGTGTACCTGGCGAGTACAGTAGCGTACATAACGAAGGAACCCCGGTCCACATTGCAACGAGTTGAATAGTGTAGTGCTGATCCATTCATAATGTCAAAGTCAAAACGTTAAATTCGCTTAGAGATACGAAATGCAATTAAGAAGTATGAGAGTGACATTTTATGTATTAACGAAGACAATATCGTATGTAATGTATGTAAAATTGAAATAAAACCCAGAACAACTCAGGCTATACAGAAACATTACAACAGTATATCGCACAGGAAATGCGTTGAAATGAAATCTGAGGAACCATCATCATCATCATCATCATCATCATTTAGTTGTGCGGGTCTAAACGACACGTGCAACATGATGCTCAGTGCAAATATTTCTCTAAAGAAATTAAGTGATCCCTATTTTAGAGTTTTTCTTCAGAAATTCTCTCGATAAAAAACTGTTTAAGGGATAAGCAAAGACAATTCAGCTTCGACAACTTACAAGAATATAATATCGTCGTTTACTGCAACGCTGGTAATTGCATCAATGATGACGAGGACTGAACTTGCAAGGTATGTACTACAGTGCGTTATTTTTCTTTTCCTTCTGACTGTACGGAGATACAGTAGCATGTTGACGTCGTCTGTTTACGTTTAAAACCTGTTGAGCCAAGGGTCTGAATGAAAAAAATGTAGCATATGGTAAATGTGCACCTACAGTCAACGATAACTCATCCCGCATCCACTGTCTACATATTATTCTTTATTAGTTTTCCTATCGATATGGAGAAATGTTGCGAGCCTACTCGCAATAGTTACCGTATAAAAGGTTGTTAAACATTTTAGAAAAATATTTTTTTCTGAAGAAACCATTAACTTTCCACCAATATGATGTTATAGTTTTGTGTTACATACAACATCAACTATTCGCTCTGAAAATCTGCAAGGCTATTTCACTTCCACCCTGTATTTGTCGAAAATATGTCTGCTGATGAGTTCTGGATATCTGTTTTCTGTCAATTTTAGTGTACAACACAAAATATGTTACTTCCTTAAGAAATTCTACAAAATCTTTATATTAGAAATTTTACTAAGTGCTTCTTCAAAACTTGTATTAGTTGGAATGCTGTATTTAAAATTACTACCAATACCTATTCTTTTATTTCTTATTTTCGCAGCATTATTTGGTTTTTACCTCAGAAAAGTCTGACCTGTTTTTCTAGTTCTGGATATTTTAAAACTCTTATATTTCAACTGTGTACATAGGCTACTACGTCTGGCTAGTAGAAAAGAAACCTTAAAGTCACACGAAGCGTGAAAAATAAATTTTATTTATGCCTTTGACCTGCATATTCGTGAAATTCCAACTCTGTAACAAAAGCGTTCTTAGTGTTAAGTATGCAACATTGTAGTTACAAAACTCTGCTATGCTCTGAAAGTTTAGACGGGTCATTAAATAAGCATTAAGATCGCGGCAATTTCAAGAAAGAAAGTAGACACAAAACATCGTATTTACATTTGTCGGTTTGTGAAGTACTTCCTACTGCTTTCGTATTCTTTGTATACTGTTTCTACATTCTTCTGAAGCCTTTATATAGAAAATAACAAAAATGTATTTAAAATAACGTCAGGATTCTTAGAATACTTTTATAGCCATAAGTAAAGTAATGGGTCGTTAGCTAGGTGAGTAGTGTTGCTGATTTGTACGTGAGAGAGTTGAGTTGAAATTTCGGTCAGTTTAGTAAGGAATTTTTTATTGTGACGGGATTTATTCGTTGTTAATGTTACACATTGCAGTGTTCTCCCATTTACTATTTATTCCAACTTGTATATGGATAATGCAATATTTCACTTATTCGTGTTTTCGTAACCTATCAACATCATCGTAATAACCACCACCACCACCACCACCACCACCACCACCACCACCAACACCGCTTAAGGTTATTTGGTTTGTGCAAGGATCGCAGTATATACTGAGATCTCTTGCTAATATGATGCAATGGAGTAGATTACATTTTTCCGAATATACTGCAGGTCTGTGTATTCGCTGTCAAAAGCGAAGTACTAATAACACTGACGGAGCATAATGAGCATAATCCATGGTAAGAATAAACATGAGTATATAGTATATACTGGAATTTTTTTAGTAAATGCTCTTGTTAATAAGAATAAAAACATTTGAGTGCCTACTCATTTTTGATTACATACTCATAACATGGAAGCATAGTAGAATATACTCAAGCGTCCATCTTGTACAGAATATATACTCATGCTTGTTAAGAATAAAAGCTAGTATATTCTCATATTTATAAGTTCGTTCTCATGTTATTCTGAGTATGGTTTGTAGCAGGCTCAATTCTGAGTATTTGTTGATTTGTGTTCAGTTTAAAGTTAAATTAAAAAAAATGGCAGAATTTATTAACGATCTAGTGCCTCATAGAAAAATATAGAAAAAGACGTGAACTTCAGAAGCCTTTAACGCTTCACAAAAGTGTATGTGAAAAAGGTTAAACACGTATTTGTTATTCATAAAAAACATAACCTATAAAAATATGACTGGCTATCAAATTATAAGGTTAGATTGTATTGTTAAATATAATTAACAATTGCAGTTCATTTTGTAAAATTTGAATTGCAAAATGCAATTACTTGTCACTTGAAAATTATATATGTATAAATCTGCGGTGCTCGGGAAACGTGATACAAGTCAATTTCCACAAACCTTTTTTGATAATTTATTGCCAACTTTTGGAACATCTGCTCGCTTGGAAAAAAATACATAAGTATTTCTCCCATTACAATAATTCATACAGAAAAAAATCAAATCGACATAAACCAGTGTAAGTTGTCAATAAATTATCAAAAAAGGTTTGTGGAAACTGACTTATGTCACTTTTCCCAGGCACTGCAGATATATAATTCTCCATAATAAGAAACAAAATTAGCATAACTGGAATTCTGGAAATGGATTGTGACTCCTATCCAACATCCCGTAATGACTATTTCCCAGTACTATTTTCTTGTTTCCTGTTTTATTAACGTCAGTTACCCGATTCACTCTCTCTGTCATGTTTATTTATTTATCTATTTACTTATTTATTTATTTATTTAATTTTATTTATTTAATTTACTTATTTAAATTATTTAGTTATATTTTATTAATCTAATTTACTTATTTATTTAATTTATTTAAATATTTAATTAATTAATTAAATTATTTATTTATATATTTATTTATTTAATTTATTTAAATATTTTATATAATTAATTAATTCATTCATTTAATTATTTATTTAGTATATTTTATATTTTTTATTTTTATTTAATTATACATGTATTTAATTAAATTAATTAATTAATTTATTTATTTATTTTATTTTATTTATTCAATTTATTTATTTTACTTTATTATATAATTTTTTTATTTAACTACTTATTTAATTATTTATCTGTTTAATTAATTAATTAAATTAATTTATTTAATTGTTTAATTATTTATTTATTATTTATTTATCAATTATCGATTATCAAAATTTACAAAAAGCAAAACAAACCACTACAGCATGCCGATAGCATGTGAAAGTCTATAAAAAAACTGAGCATCACGCTGCAATGTGATCAAAGAGGATAGGTAACACGGGACATACTAAATTTAGTATATATTAAATTTTAAAAGATCAAGAAGGCTGTAGAGATGAGTATATATTCGCGTGAGGTAGAATGTCTTTATTCTTAAGAAAATGAGTATGTTCTAGTGATTACGAGTATCACAGGAAGTGCTCATACTCATAAGTATAATCCTTGAGAAAGTACTTAAGCTTTATTCTTACTACCCAATGTTCTTGTAAAAAGTGGAGGTATGTCTCACCAGTTAAGTGTCCAGGGAAAATGAATGGCCCCAGCAGAGGTCATCCAGAACACCACACCACACATTGAGACTGAATCGGCTAATAAATAGCGACTATCAACAATGTGCATGTAGTTGTGGCAACAACATGCCTGACGCTCCATTCACTATGCCTATGAAAATGTGTTGTAGCTGCATAATTATTATGAATGTGATCTCATTAATTATTTATTTACATTTTTTGTTCCAAATAACCTCAGGAATGACTTCCATAAACCGGGGAAAAACTTCGTGAATCACTCTGTATATATATATATATATATATGTGTGTGTGTGTGTGTGTGTGTGTGTGTGTGTGTGTGTGTCCGTGTCCGTGTCCGTGTCCGTGTCCGTAATAGTTATTTCAGGTTTCGAATAAAATTATGCTGTACCATTATTGGAACGCTGGAATCTTCATTGTATTATACGCTCACTAACGAAATCTTTACCCTCTACTTCACATATTCTTGGAGTCACAGTAGCGGCTTTATAATCTTGTTTCCTGTAGTGCTTTCGAAGAATAGTAATATTCAACTTTATCACCTCGATTGTTTATTCTTTGTATTAGCAATGGACGACTGTCGCATACTCACAATCTATACTAATAATAAATCTCTAGCCGAAATTTTTCTGGTAATTTTCGATTTTCCAAAAATAATTGGTCCTAACATATATAATTAACCACCCTGAAACCGAAAAACGCTTTTCTGAAATTTTTGTTTGTATGTCTGTCTGTCTGTCGGGATGTTTGTTACCTTTTCACGCGATAATGGCTGAACCGATTTATATGAAAATTGGAATATTAAGTTAGTTGTAACTTAGATTTTAGGCTGTATGGCATTCAAAATACTTTATTTAAAAGGGGGGTTATAAGGGGGCCTGAATTAAATAAATCGAAATATCTCGCTTATTATTGATTTTTGTGAAAAATGTTACATAACAGAAATTTCTTTAAAACTCATTTGCGATAAGTTTTGTTCTTTGAAAAAGTTTGATAGGACTGATATTTAATGAGATAAATGAATTTTAAAATTAAAATAACTGCCATCTAAGGCGGTGTAATGAAATAAAAAACAAATGACTTCGTCTATAAGGGGCCTTGGACAACAACAATCGAAAGCTATGAAACATAGCCTACAGAGAATATTTCTGTGTTTGTATGAAGTAATATCGGAAGCTAAATTAACCGATTTGTATAATTAATTATTATTTCACCATTTGAAAGTGTAGTTTCTCTAGATGGACACAATGCTATAATGTTATTACAGTAACTTCTGAGTGAATTGAGGACAGGTAAGATTAAAATAGCTTCTTATGCACAGAAAACTTGATAGGCTATTCTGTATATTCGTTTCCTGTATTTCTTAAAATAATGTTTATGTAAGTTACATCCGTTATCAAGACACTTTTTATATAATATAATATAATATAATATAATATAATATAATATAATATAATATAATATAATATAATATAATATAATATAATATAATGTAATATAATATATAATATAATATAATATAATTTAAGTTATTTGAAGGGTTCAGAACCAAGCGCCATTTATTGAATACGTAGAAAACAAGGGTTAAAATTAAGTTATTACCATAATTCAATGGAAACATATAGCAAGTAAAATAAAGTATAGGGTACATATTAAATCTGAATGATGTCAATGTTCATTAAACTATGGTTGCATGTAATAAAAATTAAGAAACATGTTAAAGGAATTATCATTGCACCAAATGAGTGGTCTCTGGACCAAAATGATCGCATTTTAATTATTTAAGTACAATTTAAATTAAGTAACATATTAAACGATTTATCCTTCTATCAAACACGAATGTTCGCTGGATGAAATGTCCTATTTTAATTATGTAATTACTTTATATTTATTTGTAACGGGTGCAGCGGAGCGCACGGATACGGCTAGTACACAATAATAACCATAGTGTCCTGTAAATTGATTTGCCAACTAAAAAATCAGTTAAAATCCTGCGAATCACGAAACTTAAAAAACCGACATTAGTTAAGATGCGACCTAATATTTTCATTTTCTGAACGGCGACGAAATCTTATGTGTTTTGGTATTAACACAGTCTAGTATATACAGTCACGAAGCTCAATACGTAGGGAATATGCAACCATAGATAGTTGCTAACCACTAAGATCGGTACTATCGCCTCATCACAGACAATGCGAAATAGTACCGGCACAGTCTATTGTTCCTAGTACCCCCAACAACTCAAGCTTCGTGACTATATATATACTAGACTGTGGTATTAATATAATTACTCGTATATGCCTACTGGTGTGATTAATTTCTTTTATTTATTTATTCGTGTATCATTGAAGTTTTAATTAAAGCCTTAAGCTGTACGTAGTATAAAGTGAATCGAAACTAAAAAAACAATTTAAATTTTATGTTTAAAGTTGTCTATATCCATTACTTTGCATAGTTAATCTGGCCTAATAGGTTATAGAAGTACAGTAGCAAAAGTCTTAATTCCGTCGAGAAACTAGTATCTACATAAAGATTATAACATCAATTCAAACCTTCAGGTAACAAAATTAATATTCAGAAATTAATTCCTAAAGTAGATGTAATACTACACGTTACAAAAATGAAAAAATCTAAAACTACACTTTCTGTAAAAGTTAAATGTTCTGTAAAATCGCGCGGGTTTGTTTTTCTTTACAAATAATTTATAAGCCAGTAGAATCATCCTCAGTCGGCCATCACAGAGGGAGAGGAGCAGTACGCCAGCCGCCACTTAGCAGTAGAGGCAGTTAAGTTTATATGCACGGATGTGTCCATACTGGTTTATTGTTTCACAGCTTTTCCTCGGATCCAATCGTTTTCGCGGTGCTTTTGGTTACTTGCGAGAAGCAAATAATGCGTTTTACGATCGTATTAATAACTGTCAGTTGATTTTACTATTCCTATGAATTTATTATTTTTATTTTATTGGGTTATTTTATGACGCTGTATCAACATCTAGGTTATTTAGCGTCTGAATGAAATGAAGGTAATAATGCCGGTGAAATGAGTCCGGGGTCCAGCACCGAAAGTTACCCAGCATTTGCTCGTATTGGGTTGAGGGAAAACCCCGGAAAAAACCTCAACCAGGTAACTTGTCCCGACCGGGATTCGAACCGGGGCCACCTAGTTTCGCGGCCAGACGCGCTGACCTATGAATTTGAATACATATTTCATTAGAAGGTAAATTAATAATAAGAAGGAATAGAAAGTTTTTTTTTATGTTAAATTGCGCAAAATTAATTGCATCTATCTGAGCTACACAATTCGTAAATTAAGTCAAAAATGTTTCAATTTTTAAGAAAATATTTTTGTCACATTTGTTGTATGTAAATTAAAAAATAGTACATTATGCAACGAGCCTATAATGATAGTAATGAAGACGCGAGTATGTTTGTTTATGAAACGAGTGCAAGCGAGTTTCTTAATTTTCATACGAGCGTCTTAATTACCATTATAGGCAAGTTTCATTTGACTTTTTATGCTCGACAATATTTCTAACGTGAAATTATTCATAAGTATTCATATTATTCTTATCTGTCTGGGGAGCGGAAGTGACCTTGTGCAATCTCGTAAATTGTGAGATGTGCGCAGACGCGAAAGTATTGATTTTTTCCGAGGAACAATAATGTCATTGACCTTGATGTAATGTAAAGAATAACATGAACTAATTTTGATATAACCTGGAAATTGATTTAGAATTGAAAAACGAGACGACAAATTGTATTTATTTGAATATTATTTACAATTAGCGCTGATTATTATAGTAACAGAACATAACCTTCTGCGACAGTATTGGATTTCCAGCCTCCTTGGCGTTTCCCTCATTGCTTTTCGATTGCATATCCGAGAATAATCGAAAACCTGAACTTTAATGAATAGGTGTACTTTAATGACATGCATTAAAGGACTGCTACCAGGTGTATAATCACTACATTTCGGCATGGTCGAGCATAAAAAATAATTAGTTGTCTTACTTATGAATACCTTTTGAATGGTAGTGTAAGCATAACCATAAAGAGGAATATTAATTTTTAAGATAGTGGTGGTGAATTGTGTTGATAAAGGTGATTAACTTAATTGTTGCTGAACGAGTAAAACGTTCTTTCTTCTCTTCTCCTTCTTCTCGTCCCTTCTTCTCTTCCTGAACCCCGCTATAGGCTACACATTACGTACTACTGCTACTGCTACTTGATATAACATGCTTTAGTTTACTTTTAGATTGTGGTATACGAAACTGGCAGTCTGGTTGAACCTAAACTTTATTCGGAAAGTTACTAGAGAAGAATGCCAACAAGTGAGACGACAGTTGATGTCCTCTGTTCGGTGACACGCAGAAGTCGATATCGATACGAATTCCGCCGAGTTCAAGGGCAATCAAGCGATTGTATCTAGCATCTAGCCAGGCGCCACACAATTGATGTCTTGAGCGTTCCGAAACAAAGCGATGAGTGCAAAACCCCAGTTGGTTTTACTGCCCGAACGGCCTTGCATGCCTTCATACGAATTATGCAAGTGGATTGGAAATATCTCGTTCAAGTACCCTATAAAATTTTCTTCACCTTTATTAAATATAATACGCGATAGAGGATAGGATTGCTGTTCAAATTCTACTCTCTCTGGAATCTGAAAGAGCTCTCAGCATATCAGTGCGGTCTCCCCATCTTTCCAGCTAAGTTAACTGTTGGATTTTCAGTGGATGTTCGAACACTTGCAAGTCCTATAACTTTTCATAGTTAAAGAGAATGGAGAAGATTTTCTCCGAGAAGTTATACAAGGTGGAAGCAGTTTGAAGAAGACAATAGATTACATTAAAATTAAAATAAAAGCTATTGTGCGTTTCGTAATTAAGTGAATGGTTAATGTGAAATTAGGCTGAAAGTCTGCGATGTTTGGTAACAGCGCATCACTGGCTGACCTACGAATACACATAGAACTCAGATCTGAAGAGTAGCATTCCGTCACTTAGTTACTGGAGCAGGGTTGCCAAAACTTCGTAATGGCAGAAAATAACGATACTTTTTTCATCTTTTTACTTAATTTCCAAGAAAACTGTTAATTTTATTGAAAACTGGGAAGGGATAAATAATTTCTTCTCTAATGGTGGAAATAAAAATCAGAATCGTGTTAAATTGTAGCGGGCATTTTTCTTTCTGAGAAAAGTATTCATTTGGGACTTATATGATATTAGAATATTTTTGTTGCACTCTCTCCGAGGAATAAATTGTTAAAATATGCACAGTTATATTACTTACAGTCTGTATATATATCCTTCTACCATTTCATTATTAGTTACCTGTTGCCTCTTCTTACGTTACAAAATCGTGCGGCAGTAGTAAACATTCTTAAGCTGTAAATGTACGAGTATAGTCATTTTTAAATGTTCGTACAATGAGACACGAAAAAATTAAGGTTATGTTTAACACTGATATACTTACTGCATTCGTACGTTTATAAATTGCTTTTTAATTATCTGATAAGTAATTTTGAGTTAAACTCAGTTACATAAGTATTCCTAACTGTAATTCACTTTTGATTGAAGACCTGGAGTTTTGTCTCTATTTATGTTGTACACCAGTGAGGGGATCCAGACGGCGGTGGTATGAACACAAGAAGGGGGGGGGGAAGAAGAAGAGAATGCATAGAGAAAATTTCAAAAATAAAGAAAGGAAGTTTGAGAGATGTTGACTGAAGGATGAAATTACTGCAGGCAATAATTCTACGAATATAGGCTAATTCCAAGAGGTTTGAAACGTGAAGTTACGTTTTAAAGCAAAAAGGAACGTAACCGATGCTTTATTGCATTATGTATAAAATGTTAATACAGACCTTTCTCTGCATGTAATTAAAATGAACCTTACGTACCATTTTATTTGCAGGAACAGTATTCGTTCTTCAGTATTTTGGTTAACAATTATTATCTTAACCATATTGAACTAAAGAAAATCGCTGGTTACAAAATTGTTCTTAAATTGAGATGCAATGACCTTGGGATTAGTATTTATATAAGTCGAAGTTCAGCGTTAATCAAGGTTAATTTCATTGCCTGATCTCATATGAATCATTTATCTTTATATATTGAACTGCGATTTAATTGTAAATTAGTATCACCAACTGAATTGTTCATTGATGTTAGCGGTGTAGGAACATTCAATAAATCGTTGACACTTTGTAACTGAACTGCAGAAAAGAGGTTAGGAAAAATTCTTCTTCCTTATCCTGCATTCTTACACGTCTTACACTCTATATTTTTTTTGGCTCAATTTTTGGCGGTTCATTTGCACGCTTTTTTTTTAACGCAACGCTGTCCTTAATTCAGCCCCGTGTTTTCGGTTTTGTTCTAGCAAAAACCTTAATAACAACGTAATTTCACCCACTGGTTTCGGATGTGTAACACCACAACATTATATAGAAGACGTACTGCTAGGCTTTGGGTTCGAATCTCTCTTGGGCTGATTACCTGGTTGGATTTATTCCGAGGTTTTCTTCAACTGTAAGGCTAATATGAAGTAATCTCATGTCTAATTTTCGACCTCAATCTCGCCAAATACCATATCGCTATCTCCAATTCCATCGATGCTACATAACCAGTTGAATAAGGATGGATAAATAACCGATTAAATTAGTTTGGTGCTTGTAAACGAAAAAAATCTATATCAGATCTTATGCCCCTGAATATGTTCTTTAATGCTATGTCCTCACTTCAGAAATACTGGAATATCACTTTGATAATTTACAAACCTGTATATATCGGTATAGCCCGAGCCATTTAGGAAGACGTCCCGAGAGGGGAAAAATGCGAGTGTGAGCACTGAGATGTAGAGTGAGAGCGCTCACTTCTCCTCGAGGAAGATTTTGAATACGTACAGACCACCTCAAATATTATTTTGATGGCGCTCGTTGCACGAGACCCTGAGTTCGATCAGACGGCTGTATTCTTCTAATACCTTGTGATGAAGACTAGATTCATTATCGTGTGATATCAATTTCACTTTCCAAATTGGGATGACAGTATTTTTTCGAAATAAATATAGACCCATGACAAAGACAACAAAAACCACGACAATGATAAGGACCATGACAATGACAGCAAAGATCACGATAAGCACCACGACAAGGATCAAAAGATAAACAATCGAGCGTTCTTGGAAGAGAATTTGGTATGGAGAGGAAGTGTTGTGAGCTCCAAGCTTGTTGACCATTTGTCTCAGTCAGATTTTCAGCGTTCTGTTTTAAGGAAGATATGAGAATTTTGTAGAAGAAAAGCCGACAATGGTAGTAACCTAATAGCTACCACACGAGGGGGGAAAGATACCACATGAATGGATGCGGAAAATGGGATGAGAAACACTTAAAAGGTACAAGAAAAGACATCCTTTCATGGGAAGTTGATGCTGGAAGGAAATGTTTATATGAGCTCCAAGCCTGTTGGATACTTGTCTCATTCCGATTTTCGCTGTTCTATATGAAGGAAAAATTGAGAATTTTTAAGGAGAAAGGTTAAAAGAAATTCACCTAATAACTACCACATGTTGAACACCATAATTCTTGTTTCCATGGTACATGCTGTCTGCGCGGTCTCCAATGTCTGTATTAGGAAGGGATTTCCTTTTCATTTTTCTTTGCATATCTTAAAGATCCTATAGCAGTCGCATAATATAGGGTTGCCATACGTCCGGGTTTTCCTGGACATGTCCTCTTTTTTAGGATTAAATTTTTCGTCAGTGCGAGTTTTTAGATTTTGACTAATTGTCCGAGATTTTAGGTTAAATTTAAAATACGGCGTTACTAGTGAAGGAAAATGCCTCAAACATTTGTAACAGTTACTTTGTTGTAACTTGGAACCTTCCACCCCACTTTAAATGCTCTCGTGAATTCCTCTTTATGTACTCTTTGACCGCAATATTATCGATGTTTTATTTTTGTAATGTTTGGAAGTTTGCGTCTTGTGTTTAAAACTGTTGTCACTAGGTGACAATGGTATATGTCGTCTTCTTGTTACTATTGCATGCTGGCTGCCGACTTTCATAACGATCTTTTGTTGTGCTGCGCATGCTTGTAGTTTGTACGAGAAGAAATGTCAAAAAGAAGATGTAAATTTTCTGCCGAGCTACAGAAGAAGTATCTTTGTTTTTGGAAGAGGTAGAGATGATTTCGAGGGTGAATGCATGGTATGCAAAGCCGGTACATTTGTTTCAGTGTCGAATAAATGAGGATTTGAATTGCGAGCGCATTTGGATTGCGAAAAACAAAAAAGGGCAATTCGAGGAGAAAGTTCTTCTACAAAATTAACTGACTTTTTTTTTTTGTAAAATCTGGCAGCAAATTGGAAGATGAAGTAACCGCAGCAGAAGAAACTTTCGCTTTCCACACTGGTAAACGCCACAATAATTACAATGTGATGGCGTGCACATCTTTCCTACTGAAGGCGACGTTCCCAGATTAGGATATCGCGAAGAAGTTTATTGTAGAAAAACGAAGACAGAGGCAATTATAAACTCTGTTTTGGCACCCGATTCTTTTGGAAATCTTTTAAAAGCCATTAAAGAAAATGAAATAAGCTTACTTTATTGTGGAGTTTCCACTGATGGAAGTAACCGTGGTTCGATAAAGCTCTTTCCAATATTTATCCAGTATTTCGACAGGAAGAATGATAGTTTACAGTCCAAAATATTGAATTGAAAGTCAACCCAATGAGACTGTAGGTACAATATCGTCATATATAACAATATAGAATACCAAAGTATTGAAATTGTGTGTTATCTGTATTGTTTTTTGTGATTTATAATTAGACTCATGGTTACAAAGATTAAATTATAACCAATTCACTTGTTTCTGATATTATTTTTTTATATAAGTTTAAGAAAATTACTACTAGCAATATTTCTCAGCTTTAATAGTCTACATACGGTACATATATCAGTATTGTACATGATATAGGCCGGAAGTAGGTGTCGATCAAGTGTCCTCTTTTTTGCGTATCAAAATATGGCAACCCTACATATCATATTTTCACATACCAGTTTCTTGCACTATTTTTGTAGATAGGCCTATTATTGTCTTAAATCACATGTTGATTTTGTTTTTTTTATGTACTGGTGCTTGTAAGGTTGCGATTATGTGTAGCGTTACATGAGGTGATAAAAGATTATTCCGTTGGTAGAAATTCAAAGAGGACTGCAATGGTAATTTTGGAGTACGTCTGGACACACCGATAAAAATCACGAAAACCTCAGTGATAGCAGTCGTCCTGGAGATGAAACTCCTCCACACATCATGCTCCAATGTGCTGAGCTGGATTGAGGCAGGTGCAAATACCTTGGGAACTGCTCTTTGACTCCTGGGAATTCCAAAGGGAATAAAACAAGTCTATCTACACAAGTTACATACACATTGCCTCTAGGCGAGATGGGCGCACAGTTGGTAAAAATAATAGACCTTAGAGCTACTGGTGTGATCTAGGGATCGGCGAGTGGAACTCGAGCTCTTAGGCTACGCTAGGGCATGGGTTCCAATCCTACTTGGACCTGTTATCTCATCAGTAGTTTTTCCCAAGATTTTCCCTATAATGCTGAATGTCAGGTAATCCTATGGTGAAACCTCGGAACTCACCTTGCAAACCAGTTCATCAACGCTAGATAACGTAGCTATTAATAAAGCATTTTAAATCGACTGACGAAAATGGGCCACAGTGATTTTTAATATGTGAGTTAAATGCAATATATCAACTACTAGGTTATTTAGCGTCGATGAAATTTGCAATAGCGAATTTATATTTAATGAGATGAAATCGAGGATTTACTATGTGATTATACGATATTATCCTCGAAGTTGGAGAAAAACCTCTGAAAAATCCCAACCAGATCAATTTACATCAAACACAAGACTGAACTCTGGGCGAATACGCTACCACCTGAGCTACGCCGGTGCTTCAAGCGAATTATGACTATCTGGAGAATAATAATATATTAACCTATTTATTTATTTATACTTTTATTTATTTCTTTATTTACTTATTTACCATCTTCATAACTGGGATTACACAAAGATGCCTGTTCCGTCTTCACAATGTTTCAGATTCATCGTTTCCATGGACGCCCGACATCTCTCCTACGTATCGGTTTAACTATGGCTGGGATTCTTTCTTAATCATTCAGCTTAAGATTACTTGGTGGAGTCTATGTTATGATTGATGAAAATCTTGTCTATCTGCAATACTTCTGGAGAAAATTAAAGTTCTTTTGAGTTGATGAAACACACGGAACAACTGATAATCTCTACCAACTTTCCTTAAAAGTGGATTCTCTAGTTTCCTTTATATTCTACTTTTTCATGTAAACTGTATACGTTGACATGTACTTTCGTCTCTTATCCGTCTTTAATTCTATAACTCTTAACTCTACTGAGGAATATCATTTCCTCTGATTGCGTTTTACTTATACCTCTTTGTCTTATTATCCAAGACTCACTTCGAAACATAAGAAATGAAAAAACCATTATCTTGTGAAATTGTATTTATTTACTTATTTATTTATGCTAATCAATAGAGAGTAGCTTATAAGAGATTAATATCATGACGGTTGTCACTATTGGTCTACTTAAAACAACAAAATTATTTATTTATTTATTTATTTGTTTATTTACTTACTTATTTACTTATTTATTTACTTTATTTATTTATACATACATACATTTATTTATTTACTTATTTATTTATTTATTATTTATTTATTTATATGCTGGACAACAGCCATTGGCCAATAAAAATCCAGCACAGTGATGCAATTAATACAATAAAATGAACAACTATGATACAAATTAAATAATTGAGATAACAACTAAATGAAGAACATAGATTACAATGATTAATTTACAAGAATTATTAATACTATAATATTTTATGGAAAGGAGTTGATTCTTACAAAAGTATTACCAATTTGTGTAGAAAGATTATGCAAAGGATAATAGCAAAGACATTGCCATGTTCTAATACTTCTATACATTGAATGGATCGAAATCGCCTACATGTATGTTAGCATTTTTAATACATCTGGAGACCGGCGAGGAAGATTTAGAATTTCTAATATAGAAGAGTTCGTGATGTTTCATGTCCTTCATAGGAATACGAAGGCTGACACATTTTAAGAAAGATTGACATTTAATGTGATCTTTAAGGACCTTACATAAGAATAAATAATCGAGATCACGACGTCTCATAATAATAATAATAATAATAATAATAATAATAATAATAATAATAGTAATATAGCTTTTGTCGTCTAGTCTGCTGTCAAAAAATCTGAAAGTTAGAATTTATAAAACAGTTATATTGCCGGTTGTTCTATATCGTTGTAAAACTTGGACTCTCACTTTGAGAGAGAAACAGAGATTAAGGGTGTTTGAGAATAAGGTTCTTAGGAAAATATTTGGGGCTAAGAGGGATGAAGTTACATGAGAATGGAGAAAGTTACACAACGCAGAACTGCATATATTGTATTCTTCACCTGACATAATTAGGAATATTAAATCCAGACGTTTGAGATGGGCAGGGCATGTAGCACGTATGGGCGAATCCAGAAATGCATGTAGAGTGTTAGTTGGGAGACCGGAGAGAAAAAGACTTTTGGGGTGGCCGAGACGTAAATGGGAGGATAATATTAAAATGGATGGCGGGCTTATGTGAGGGCGACAATGAACCTGCGGGTTCCTTAAAAGCCATTTGTAAGTAAATACTACTACTACTACTACTACTACTACTACTACTACTACTACTGCTACTGCTGCTGCTGCTGCTGCTGCTGCTGCTGCTGCTGAGAATGTGTATGATGAAGACGATGATGTCTTATGTGTTGGTATGGCTGTTATATAGGCCAGTTTATGTAAGTGACTTGTATGTTTTACTGTTATAAATGTCAAATAGCTTTTTTCGAACAATAATGAACATTTCTCTCATATTTTCAAACGAAACTGGACATTGCAAAAATATTTTTTTCTATAAAATGCACAGAAAAGACTAAAATCATGATTATTGGACACCATTGGTACAACGGGCGTAACCTGCACGAGACATAAAATTGTCCTTCACTTTGGGGTAAATTGAAGCCTCGGTATAGTTTTTCCTGTTTCCCGAAAAAAAAAACACTATTTTGGAAATGACCGCTTTTGTTCGCAACCTCCACATATATCCTATTATTTTTACGAGCCCTTGACGTGGGACATTTCTGTGCAAGTAGGTTTTTCATATTTTGTTTCGTTTCGAAAATATTTGAGGTCGCAACGTTAGATGAAACACGTGTGTGTGTGCGTGCGTGCGTGTGTGTTTTTTTGTATTCTAAATGTATAGTGTTAAGGACTCTTACTTCTTGATATACTAATTGAAAGTTTTAGTGCATTTTTTTTAAAACCAAGGCTCCTATTTGGAGATCGTGTGCTCTAATTAACAGTGGTAATAATACAGTAAATTTTAATATATTTTAGAACGAATATTTATTTCACGATATCAAGACTGGTAAATCAGACATAATTTAGGTTCTTTCCAGAGATAAAATTGTTCCTAAAGTATTGGAAACACCTTGTCGGCGAATTTTGTATCGTTCTGAAGGTGTTGAATTTATAGAGCATGTTATACACATTTGAAATAATGTTCGAAATACTTAGAGCCTGTTTGAAGATTATCGTGCTAAAAGGGTGTGTAATGGTTAAAAAAACAAATTGGACCTGGAGCGCAATTGGAATTATTTGTCTTATCGCGGCAATAAACAGATTCAGTTGTTTTATTAACTTTAATAATAGGTGTGTGTTTGTAATAAGGACGGAGGTAATAGAGTGGGTGGTGATGCAGGCCAAGATACTACAACGACCACTGAATTAAACGTTGAATTGAATCTAGAAACAGAACATCCGGTTCGACTTTTTGTTCGTGTTAGTCTTATTACAAAAGTTGATGTTTCAACTCCGATGAACTAGAGGTTACATTTCAAGGGGTAAACTTTACCTGCTTTAAAAGTAATAACAGAAGTTAATTTTTTTTTCATAAAGTGATTCCTTTTCATCAGACGAAATTAAAATTGTAGAAAGATAACAAAATGAATATCATGGCTATTTATATTCGAGTTATCAACTGCTGTGGTTATCTAGCGTCTCAATGATATGAAGGTGGTAATGCCGACGAAATCATTCCAGGGTCCGGCGCCGAAATTTATCGAGCATTTGCTCCTAACCAGGATTTGAACCCTGGCCCGCTCGTTTCACGGTCAAGCATGCTATCCGTTACTCCACAGAGGAGGACACATCCATGTTAAAGAAAAACTGGGCAACAATATTTTTTTTAAATATATTGTAACTCCCAGGATTAAAATAAACTCTGTCAAGTAGGTTATGTATAATATGTTGTGTATAAAAATTTTAAATTATGTTCTATTTAACGACGCTTGCAACTGCCGAGATTATATCAGAGTTGCCGGTGTCCCGGAATTTTGTTCCGCAGGAGTTCTCTTACATGTCAGCAAATCTACTGACATGAGCCTGTCGCATTTAAGCACACTTAAATGTCATCGACCTGGGCCGGGATCGAACTCGCAAAGTCGGGCACAGAAGCCAGCATTATACCGACTGCGCCACTCTGGACAACCTTTGTATAGGAATAGACTCGTTTTTCTTGTGCTTTATCGATTATAACCTAAATGTTTCTGTGTTAACCTCAGTGTAATTTCCTTTCCACAAAATTCATTTTTTCTATTAGTGTAAGTCGAATATAAACGTTATGCGCCAATATAAAAAAGCATTGCACATCGACAAGCAACTTTTCTTATATCCCAGCCTTAACTCTTTTCAACGGATATGACATAACGGTACTTAAAATATCTTCTATTAATGATATGTTGCGCTATTAATTTTTGTTTGTTGTAAAAATGTTCTTTAATATAATGTATTTCTTCCTTTCATGATATCTCTGTACTTAGGAAGTTGATTAATTCTGTGAAATATGAATTATTTTACTTTTATTATGTGAAACTTTGTATTATGGTAATAATATAAAAATGCAATACAAAGAAATTGTAAATTTACAAAATTCTAGCACTCTCTGAAAGAGTGTTCTTGTGCTCAGGGGAGGATTGGATACATAGTAAATGTACATGCATGAATTAGAATAAAATAACTTGTAAAAATTAACAAGTTAATAAAAACAAATTGCTTACATATATTTTTAAATTTCAAACTGTTGGAGGTAAATATATGTGGATATTTCTTTATTAATTTGTTATAAATTCTAGGGCCGATATTAGTACTAGGTTGAAAGTAGTGATCGTTAAACACTTGAGTTCAAACAAACGCATTGTATACATGCTTTTGGTTTTGAGTTTGTGAGTATATATCGGAAATATGTGTAATTTTTATGTATAAAATTTAGTAATGTATTAATATAAATTTAATGTACCGTATTTTCAAGACTTTAAATTCTAAATATAATTTTTCGGTAGGATAATCAACTCATTTTTGAATTATGTGAAATCTTTCTGATATATTACAACACAATAATGATAATAAAATAATAACAATGACGGTAAAGATGATAATGATAATAATGATAATAATAATAATAATAATAATAATAATAATAATAATAAATAAATTGGTTACATACATTTTTAAATTTCAAAATTTTGGAGGTAAATAGATGTGGATATTTCGTTATTAATTTGTTATAAATTCTAGGGGCGATATTAGTACCTACTATGGTTGAAAGCAGTGATCGTTAAACACTTGGGTTCAAACAAACGCATTGTATGCATGCATTTGGTTTGAGTTTGTGAGTTTATGATCGGTAATAGGGCCCATGTGTAATTTTTATGTATAAAATGTAATAATGTGATTAATATAAATTTGATTTACCGTATTTCGAAAGGCTTCAAATTTCTAAAATCAATTTTTCGGTAGGATAATCAACACAATTTTGAACTGTGTGAAATCTACCCGATACATTATAACACAATAATGATAATAAAATAATAATAATGACGGTAAAGATGATGATAATAATGATGATAATGATAATAATGCAATAATAAGTTCGATCAAAATATTTTCCTATATTCTGCATTATGCTATTCTGCATAGTAAAATTGGGATTCAGAATCCACGCACGGCAAGGCTGTTTGACTTTTCGGACGGTCATCATTCCTTTTGCTTTGTTATTGTTTTTCGTGTGTATGCATGTAGGAAGGAATTGGTTGGCCCGATGGGACGTCCATAAATTTCGGTAGCTCGAACTGCCTTGATTGTTTTGTAGTGAGACGTGAGAATCGTCCTGCAAGTTCAATGCACCTGGACCCGTCATGAACCTCGCTGAAGAATGGAGGGCTTCTTAACAACTGAGTTAGCTGTTCACATCGTGATAGAATCTACCCAAATATTTCAAAGCAGGTCACACAAGAAATACATTAGTCATCTGTCTCCAGCTCACCAGTTTAAAATCCAGGAGTACTTCAACTTTTAGTGGCTCTAAATAAAATAATAATATGATCCACTGTTATGGTTGCAAGCGCAGTGGAACCAAATGCGACAATAATAATCAATTGAAGATTCGTCCCCATATTTTAAAGGCCGATTTTATTTTCTTTATTATTTCCTCAAGAGACAGAGTCTTGCTCCAAGCTGATATAATGTTTCAGAGCTTTATAACTAGTAAATGCTAAAAGTTTATGAAATAAATAATAAATTATGATGAAGAACGTAAACAGAGAAGAGCAGGGAGGTAAGAAAGAGGAAGAAGAAAATGAAGAGGGTAAGAAAATGAAAAGAAGAAAACAGATAGATGGAATATCACACAAAATACAGAAATGTAAAGAAAATGGATTAAGGAGAGGAAATGGTAAGGAGCTTTATTAAGCTGTATACAGGGAGTTAAGAAAAAGTATCCAATATTTTAGGAGGTGTTAGTATGCATCAAAACAAGAAAAAATGTCTAATAAACATGGGTCCTACAACACATACTTTCTGAGATCTCAACACTTTTTCATAGGAGGTGCTCAATGTGACGTCCATCCATGGCAATGCATTCCTCTTCCCTTCGGCGTAAGGAATCACGCACTCTTTAAAATTGACCTGGTTGTTCTTGATAACCAAAAGTCTAGGGGATTTAGGTTTGAGGAACCAGCAGGTCAAGGTATGGGGCCTCCCCAATCAATCCAGCGGTCCTGAAATGCCAGCGTCAGGTGTTCACGCTCATTGCGGAAAAAATGTGCTGGTGTGCCATTATGCATGAACCACATCTGTAGTCTTTGCTGACATGGCACATACTCCAGCAAGGTAGGCAATACATTAATTATAAAATCCTGATAACGAGCCCCAATTAATGTCTATGGTAGCACATATGGCCTTTATCTATCGCCAAGAACGCCTACCCATACGTTGATTGAGAATCGGTGCCGATGCCTTGTGCATGGGAATTTTCATCAGCCTACACATACTGATTACGAAAATTCACAACACCATCTCTGCTGAACCCCGCTCATATTCGCAACCAAACTTTTCTTTTCAGTATTCCTTGCGACGTATCAGTATTCCATGCCAGGGGTGTGAACTACGGTATGATTATCTGGTAGCCTGCTGTATTGTAGGGCAGAAAAATGCATTGTCATAAATGGACGTCACATTGAGCACCTCCTATGAACAAGTGTTCAGATCCCAGAAAGTATGTGTTGGAGGACCCATGTTTATTAAACATTTTTTTCTTGTTTTGATGTATGCTATCACATCCTAAAGTATTGAATACTTTTTAACACCCTGTATATTTGCATACCCTATATCTACGTATGGGTGCGAATACCCTTCGACAGGTGTATAGTTCTCTTATGCTGCATATCTTTATATAGAAGGGTCGGATAGCAGAGCGCAGAACAAGGATAATAATGGGAATGCAGGGAGAACATGAGGAATTCAAGAAGTATAGACCCAGAAACAAAATTTGCTCAGTGCATGCACAGTATGTTGTAACTGGAAGTTGAAAAATTCAGTTGGTCCAAATTATGTTTCTGAGTCTGTACAAGGGTAATAGGCCTATATGGAGGAAAGGGGGATACAAGGAGAACAAGGGAATACAAGGAGAACAAAAGGACATCAAAAAGACCAAGGGAAATGCAAAGAGGTTGCATTTTCTATGTGACAGTCATTTACCAAATTATCCTTCTATACGTAGTGAAGATAAAGACTTAGTTCTACATCAGAAATTGTAAAAATGATCATCAACTGCAATACTTAGTCCTTATGGCCTGTTCCGATTGCAGAATACATCTTCTCGTCTTTGCCTCGATATTCCCACCATTCTTCTTCCTTCTGGTTTAAAGTGTAACATGTTTGGCAGCCTCGATACACCCTCGTAATATGAGTTGTAAGATAATTGTGAAACGGAAACATTGTCAAACGTGGAAGTGTGTAGTGTGATCCGGTTTTTGCGTCTAAGAATGCCTCACCAGTAGAAATTCATCGTCAACTTGAGGTGTACAGTGCAAAATGGCGATTCCAGTGGCAAGTACTGGACCATTCTCCCCACAGTTCCGACCTGGTACATAGTGATTTCCATCTCTTCGGACCGTTGAAAAAGCATCTGTGTGGTAATCGATTCAACACCGATATGGCCGTTCGGCAAGCCGTCATGACGTGGCTTCAGGGACTTGACGCAGATTTCTTCTATGCCGGCATCGGCGCCTTGGTATACAGTTGGAACAAGTGTCGTCAGCTTATAGACTGAAGCCAGACGAATAGAATGATAATGAAATGAGTAATATCTGCAGTGTGTGAGTTGTGTAATGTTGGATCCTGGTGGAACATCTGCTGTTTTGCTCTTTCTTGTTGAAATGATATATAAACTTCAACTGTAAACGTACAATTTGTGGGAAAGGACCATATAACAATTAAATCAATGTGTAATTTCAGATGTATCAATTTTACTATTAGGGCAGTGTGACAAGCAATATCATATGTCTTGCCGATATCTATAAATATTCCTATAGTTTTTTTTTTCTAGTTGAATTTACTTGCAACTAAATTTGTTCGTAAATTTATGGGAAAAATCGAAAACTCTCTTTGCATTATCTATAATGAAACTCGGAAGAAATGTTAAAATATTCAAGTTATTATGGATATAACTATTACCTATTACTGTTAGTTTGCCATATTTATATTGTTACAGGTTTACGTATGCTGAAATCGTATTGAAATGCCCCACATTTTTTGCTACTTGTTCCTTTCGAAAGCCGTTGTCAAATATTTTAGACGAGGAATCTCAGAGAAATTACTGATAAAACTTACACAACACAAACTTCATGTATTCCGCAAACTGCGTTAATTATCCGAGAATTTTTGTCATAAACCCTGCATTCTTTTGTTTTCTACAGTTACACCGCTACTTCATTGCCTCCTACTTTTTCTCCACATTCTTTTGAACAATTAAACACAAAGTTTATACCTCATTACATCATAAGGAATGAAAGGTAAATTAGTGAATAAATGCTGTACCCCGCATAAATTATATTTGTTAATGGTTAGAGGTCCAATGGGCAAGGATCAGTAACAAAGGTGAATAGATCATGAAGAATGCCGTTTCACACGAAACAGCGCATTCGAGTCTTTTGAGAATGGGTTTTCAAGTTCCCATATTTCACCGGTAAGTATAAAATGGAAGAGCTGTTCCGTGTTAGCTTGACTTATTGTGTGTGTAGTTTTATCCCGAGGTCAGAGTGGGAATATTGTATCGCTTCCATGCACAGTATTTGTCTTGCTAGTATTTCGCCAGCTACGAATGTTCTTCAGCGAATTTTCCAGCGTTGCTGTCAGGCGCCCGTGTAAGGTCTGCTGTTTCCATTGTGCAAGAGAGATCGGTAACATCGCGCTCGTATCGCACATTTCGTCGTTTCTTGCTGCTCGCGCCTTTGGTACGAAAATCCGGAGACATAAAATATTTCAAGACAACATTTTGGTGAAGAATAATGGAGTCATGAATCATGGGGCGTAATTTATTTTGCTCTTAAGACTGGTTGTTATGGAAACAGAACATTTATGAGCCGGCCATCAGTACACATGCGTGTGGATGTATGTACGTGTGTACATGTTCGTTCATCTGTCTTTGAGAACTAAGCAGTAATGCTAAGACAAGGAGATAAATCTCCGTCGACGCTGGGAGTCGAACCAGGAACCGCTTGTTTGGAAAGCGCATGCACTATCCCCTGGGCCATAGGGGGACACACATTACTATTATCATTTGTATTTTTATTACGAACTTGTTACATATCGTTGTTCCTGCAATAACTTCTATGTGCAAAATACAAAACTTTTCAGTAGGTAGAAAAAACACATTTATTCATCCTATGACTGCCGTACATAGGGGACTGTGAATCCTTAAATTTTCGAAACAAAGAAATTTACATCTTGAATCTTGCGTACACTACTTTTAACACTTAAATACAAATGATTGATAAAATGGCAAACTTACTAGTGTTAATTATGTAAGCACGTGTGGCTTGCAGCTGTTTCGGTGTATACTGTACACCATCATCAGAGCCTATTAGATCCTGGCGTCATCTAGATATCGCTACCTGTTGTAGGGGTGTGTTCGCGTGTTGAAAAGTGAAGTCAAATAGTGTGTTCTGAAATTGATCTGTGTGTTGAGATTTTGACACACTAAAACACACCGTAATCAAATTCTCAACACACAGATCAATTTCAGAACATACTCACTATTTGACTCCACTTTTCAACACGCGAACACACCTCTACAACAGGCAGCGATATCTAGCTGACGCCAGGATCTAATATGCTCTGATGATGATGTACAGTATACACCGAAACAGCTGTAAGCCACACGTGCTTATATAATTAACGCTAGTAAGTTTGCCATTTTATCAATCATTTAAAGACATATAATTACATACAGGAGATTTTATTATTTGCTGTATCACTATTTAATTTATTTAATAGAGCAAAAATCTGAAAATCGATCAATATGTCACATAGGAGTTAATGCAGGAATAACGACGATATGTCCTATCGTGGTATAATTTTAATTTCCTCTTGAGCTTCACTTCTTGAAACAGTGGTGCATTTCTGTCTAGTTTAGAAATTGAGGCTGCAGAATTTGTTCTACTGAGTATAATACCATTAGAATGGCAGTACAAGACGATTATAAATGCAATACAACATGTATATGCTAATTCATTTTTTTTTAAATTAAGATAGGGAAACGCCATTCTAATAGCTCTCAAGTAACGAAAGGTCTGCGTCACAGTCGTTCTCTCCCGCCCACAATATTTCATTCCCATTTTTTAAAATTGATATATCATGTTTGAACTTCGTTTATTTTGTGTTTAAAAACTAATCCATGAAACTTAGTTCAGTCTCAGGTGAGTTCCCGTTGAGTGGTTAATCAATGCATATCTATCTATATATAATTTCGTTATTTGTTATTATGGAATTTCCTGATAGTGAGATGGTATTTGACGAGGTGAGGCCGAGAATTCGCCACAGATTATCTGACATCCGTTGTATTGTTGGGGAAAGCCTTGGAAAAACCTAATCAGATAATCAGCCCAAGCAGGAATCGAACCCGCCTCCGAGCGCAAGTCCGGATTACCAGGCAAACGTGCTACTAGTATCTGATCTTGTGGGATCAAAACTATAGTTAAAATTGGTACTGCAAAGTAGGACTGTAGGGAAAAATATTTACTTACCTTCTATCTAGTGGGAAGATCTGTCTATTTTTTATGCAAATCAATGAAACAGTCAAGTCCTTTTCAACTGTAGAGACGTTACGAAAAGACAGACTTGACGGATTCTTGTACGCAAGTGTGCAGCAGATATTTAACTATGCAGTGCATATTAAATGTCGATTTTGAAAAAAATTGAACTTGTCTGGTTTTTGCACCGAGGTCTTCAATTATTATGCACTGCAGCCTGAGGCTTATAGTACATACCGTTCCTGTGTTATGAATGATTTTGTCGCCTAACAGCACGCTGCAGCGTGAATTTATCCCGGGCTATGGTAATGATGAAAATGACATTTGAATTATTGGTCTGAGGTCGAACGCTGAAAGTTACTGAGAAATAACTTTAAAGTATAAAACATTTTACATAGCACCATATCTAGGATTCTTAAATGTAGTTGAATACCGCTTACATGGTTGATTCATAAATATTTTTTACGCTTTTTACCGCCTCTTTTCCCTTTCATCACTTATATCAGCTTGAATGTTATGTTATTAAAGAAGAGAAATATGCAACATTTAATTAACGTTGATTTTTTTATTTTTAACTGACAAATCTTAAGGGGAGGTTACAAGAGGAAAGGATTTACCTGATCAACTGTAGTTTAATAATAATAATAATAATAATAATATTATTATTATTATTATTATTATTATTATTATTATTCAGGACAGGGATCGATGGCGGGCTTGTGTGAGGGCGGCAATGAACCTGCGGGTTCCTTAAAAGCCATTTGTAAGTAAGTATTATTATTATTATTATTATTATTATTATTATTATTATTATTATTATTATTATTATTATTATTTCCAATGGCAAGGTCCTTAACTTACCGTAATTATTTTTTTATTTTTATGAGAAAATATTCGGGTTCTATTAGAGGAATTTCTATTTGTATTAGAAAGTATTTCCCCAATGAAGAAAATTGCATTTATATTGCTCTTTTCTAAAAATGAAATGATTTTCGCATGTTCTTTCTTAGAAAAAGACCTAAATTCTAACATATCTCCTAATATAGCTATTTTATTTCCTTGAATTTTATTAAAAAATGTAAGAGTTTCTATCATACTGCTAGGATTTGCATTATAAGAATCTACTATGATTTTTACATTTTCTTTCTCTAAAATTTGAGAACGATAATTATTGGAAATATAGACTTCTACAGCTTTTTTAAATTTTTTTTTAAAGGAACTTTAACGTGGTTCATAGATAGCCTATCCATAGTGTCAAGAAGAGTCGAACACTTACACGTAGTTCATCAGACTCTATCCAGAGTGCACCACAGGCGGTGGGTCTACTCATAACGAATGTTGTCGATCATGATGGATAATTGTTGAGATGTCACAGGGGAACCGGAGTATCTTGAGTTGCCTAAACCAATACAAGATATAAATTAAGGCCCATTCGGCCGGGTTTTGAACCTGGTCCCCTGGTTTATAAGTCCATTGCTAGCTCCGAGCCACCTATTATTATTATTATTATTATTATTATTATTATTATTATTGTTATTATTATTATTATTATTATTATTATTATTATTATTATTATTATTATTATTATTTACATTCTGTCTATGTAAATTTTCATTGTGATGTTCGTAGGCTATATAAAATGTTACAAAGTTAGGTACTTATTCTAAAATTACACAACTTATTATAAAATTCAAACTCAAAATTGAATAATTAATATTCTTAATATAACTCACAATATAAAGTTTTCTGCACACTTTGTGCATTGACTTTCAAGTTAAATCTTACGAACAGAAGGACCCACGAGCTTGTGGACTGGACACAGCAAACCCCGTGTTTACATTCCTCACTCATATACGACTGTACGTAAAATATATGCTTTATGAGTCAGTTCACATAGTCATAAATTACTCTTTCACGAAAAATTACATATATGATATGCACTAAAAGCTCTTTTCTTCTGGAGACCAGTCTAAAAATGATCTTCGTTTATTCTGCGTGTCTTCCGTACCCATTCCAAGCCTGAACGTTGTGGTTGTGCGTTACCTCTTAAATCTTCTTTTTTTTTACGTCACGAAAGGTGGTCGGTGGCGTTTCTAAAAGGTAGAAAAACATTTAAACCCAATCCTATGAATTCCTCATATTTCGCATTCCTGAAGAAAGTCTTACCTTTAACTTGGATGTTGCTATGGGAACGAAAAGCATAAATCAAACCCAAAACGCAGACGTGTGTTGGGAACGTAATGAAACTGAAATTCGTACACGAGTAATTTGTGAAAGAACAACAAAAAAGCAATATTATCCGGGATGTTCTCAGAGAGAAACTGTTGTAACATTCCAGTTTTATTTACGATGTATTCCTAGAATCAATTATCCCGTGCTTTATTTAGTTTTGGACACCTTATGTCTTGAAAGAAAAAAAAAAAAAGAGCAACGAAACAAAGACGTGTATGTCTTTAAATTTCCGTGTGAAATTTACTGTGTTTGAAAGAAGTGTTACTCAAAGTATTTATAAATAGATCGTTTTCATTCCACTGTACTTCCGCAACAAAATATAATTGCTCTATATTAAATCTATATAGCCTATGCTAATCTGTGTAGTTTAAACTTTTGTCAAATAAGCATTACCTACACAACATATTTATACAGTGAGTGAAAGTATGGAAGATTGCCTATAACTTTCTTACTTATAATTTATAAAGTAATTGTATAAGAGTTGTTAGGTGTAAATCAGCTTTTACACATACGTAAAACAGTAGTTTTTCATTTTCCATAGGTTGTGAGAAGGAATGTATGCTTTTAAACAATTTACAATTATACATCATGATTACACAACTTTTAACACTGTATCACTTCGGAATATGCATGATAAGACTTTCGTGTGTTAAATTCTAACGTACCTTATTTACATGTTTCGACCTATTTATGGGTCATCCTCAGAACTGGTCGTTGTTGGTCTTGGCGCCTCTTGTTTTGTTTCCTGTGAGGGTGTATTCGTGTGGTATAACGTAGAGTCAAAGAGTGTGTGTGTTCTGAAATTTAGTTGTGTGTTGAGAATTTCTTTGGGGTGTGTTTTCGTGTGTCTGAAATATATGAAATATACAGACACACGAAAACACACCCCAACGAAATATGATGATTTCTGCAAATATTCCGTTCAAGAAACTTTATAATCCAAATTTTAGAGGTTTTCTAGAGAAATATATGAAGCATCATATTCCAAGTGAGTCTGAAATTCGTAAAAAAATTATTTACCTCTCTGCTACAATGATACTATGACCAATATTAGGAAAAGTGTCAATAGTAATAAAATATGGGTTTCAATTGACGAAACAACACACGCTACAGGCTACGATGTACGAGTATATTGTGGTTCAGTGTAATGCATCCTTTAATCATCCAGGCGGTGGCAGTTAACATTTGAGGTAAGCTTTTAAATCGTCATAAAGATAGTCTATTACAACTTCAGTCCAGGATTTATACAGGGACATCATTTTATGTTTACTTCAATTTTTATTGTATCTGAGTTTTTGAATGTACTTCACTCCCACCCCTTCTACTAATGAAGTTCAACCGTCCTCCACACAGATCCAAGACAGCATATACAGTCATAGTAGCCTTACGGTCATAGTAAACAGTACGTTCCAAAAATATGTTCGCGTTTTCCAGTGACGAAAGAGCTTTCAATATTGAATCACTTTCGCACAGGTACTGTCGTCCATTTGCCTACATTGTATCCCGGTTTTCCCCACCAGCTTTTATTCGCCAGCTAGTTGCTGGGCTGTCTTAGCTCTTTTCTGAAAGCATTAATTTCTGTTAGGAATTGGATGTCTACGTAATATTATACAACCTGTTAAAATAACTTAAAAGGGTCTCGTTAAGTAATTAACTGTCACGTGATTTCCTCCCTTTCTACGACCCTAAGGCATAACCACTTGGACGGACAGTAGATAGCATGTCTGAGTAATTTTATCTTTTCGGATCGGGCAGAAGTGAAGATTGAACTTACAGTACGTAAGATACTCTTTTATAGAGTAGGTACAGAATTATTTCAACATGAGTTACTAGTACGAAGGATGAAACTGGTAGGCCTAATTGGGATTAGGTACAATAGTCTATAGTGCGATAATATGCACATTAGAACTGAAGCCTGTATCGAAATGAACGGCCACCATTTTCAAAAATGTGTTTAAATATCCATATTATGATTATTTTTCAATTTAACTTCATTCTCTATATTGTACGCTAATGAACTGTAGACACTGCATAACGAATACGTCCGAATGAATAGCTCAATTCGTGAGTAAAAACGCTCATTGTTAATACTGTACTTTATTTTGATTAAACAGAAACCTAATGAAAATTATCAAACTCAAAAGCGCACTATTTCCTAGTTTACGTAAATGGGTGAACTACTTTTCTTCCCTCCTATACCTAGTAAAGTGATTTGTTTGTATATTACGCCAGTATCATCGAACTCCAGTCGTGGGAGGGGGTAGCAAACGGCGTTGATCTAGAGGTATAGGCAAGTTAATATTAAAAATGTTAGTAACAATAAAATGATGTCCCTGTAGATCGATTGAATGGAGTGATGAGGTTCTCATTACCAGACTGTACTCTCTTGCCGTTGTTTACGTGAGTGAATGACAACAGTATAGTCCGTTGACACTGAACTTAAGTCTTAACGGGCATTTTTCCGCCCTTTAGTTATGGCCAACCTTATAGAATCCTTCTTTAAATTTTGCGCTGGCAGACTTGGAGCAACTTAGCTTGACATTTTGTAAATGACTATACTTGGCTTTCGTATAGTAGAACTGGGACAGACCACTTCCCACTTGCTAATATACTTATCTAATCTACTGTAAGAAAATAATTTTCAAACTGTTTAGAGCCTATATATTGTATGACATTTGAATGAGACCAAGAGCACGATTAAAAGCATTATCCAGAAACTGTTTAGTTACTTCTCTTGAACCACTCGACTTGAACAATTGGATCTGAATTAGTGATCAAATCCTCTCGTTCTTTGCATATCTCTATCTGAAACGTGTCGCAAGAAATGATCAAAATAAACCTATAGAACAAAAAGAAAATAAATGATTGGAACCTGTTGGTCCAGATGTCTAATCGACACCAGCCCACAATTCATAAGCTCCCTGTGAGACGGACGACCGGCACAGTGAATAAAGATCAGCAGGGGACTCTATAAGCCTACATTTTCTGGATGTTGCGAGGTAACAATGAACTCCCCAGCTCATTGTTTCGATAATTTATAGACACCCGTAAGACCTACATCGATCGAATAAATGAATGAGGTTTTCTAGGAATTCTTTTTTTCCCTATCTGGTAACACTTCTTAAGACTAAAAGCATGCGCCTACTGGAGTCTCGAGTCTATGCATCTTTTTGTTGACTTTTCTGTCATGTTCTCCGATCCCCTAACTCGAGTTCGGTCTCTGGTCTTCTTTTGTTTATTTATGTAGTTCAAGAGGTAGCGCAATAGAGACCCTTGCTCCATGTACATCAAATTCTTTGTTGGTTTCACTATATGGACGTGACATTGAATATGCTAGTAAATAAATATGTGAAATACTACCTCCATTTGCCGGCATATGGAAGAGACATGTTTGTTAATTTTTCTTCAAGTAATAGCGAAGCACTATTGTGAACCGTAATTCATATTACAGATGAAAGCTTGAAATGATCGTAAATCTAAGAATAAGTCTATAAATTCAAATAATAAACCATAAGAAATCACAAGTAATAAACGTTATGTCCTGCAATATTGTTCTTACTGTTGTTTTCAAAATTATCATCACTATTAACATCACTTTAACAGCTGGAATATATGTTCAGGCTACAAATTTCTGCTTTTCTGTCTTGTTTATACCAGTAAACTTGCTTCGGTCTTTTTAAATAACTAGTCTATTTAGGTTCCGTGTTTTTGTTTTACCATTAACATATTTATTTAACAAAATCTTAAGCGTACATTAACAATAATACTTAGAGTAATAATTTTAGTGGTATCAGGAACTCTCTTTTCTCTCTCTCTCTTTTTTTTAGAAAGTCATTGTACTCGTAATTCTCTGAATAGAATACGATAAAACAAAATGACAGAGGGAACAGTATAAAAACCTAATAAAACAATAAACTCTCTTTATATCGATCGTCTAGTTCAAAAGTGCGACAACTAAAAAAAAAAAAAAAACAAAAAAAAACAAGTTTTGAGATATCTTCAGTTGAAAGTTTCAAATAAATCACTTAGAAAGGAACAGAGTTCTGGTTCATAACCACGACAATTAGAAATGAGTCTGTATTCAGGACGAGTATATCACAATCTTCCAGTTCATTATTAATACATTTCGAAATGTAGCAATAATGAATTAGTAAAGTCCATAGTTATAATTACTTCTAAAGTAGTTTATTCCGTTTTTTTTTTCTTTTTGGTTGTAAATATGACTTATCTCAATATTGAATCGGAAAGAGCTCCGAAAGGGGCTTTCAGTAGTATAAATAACTAAAAAATGGCAATTTTTGAGTTGTCGCACTTTTGAACTGGACGATCGATATGGTGTTAGCAATATCTGGAATTATGCCATTATACCTATAGCAGTGTTGCCGGGCGACTTCAAAATTCAGTTATTTTATATAGAACTCATATCGTAAGTTTATTCCGAAATTATTTTAAATTTAAAATAATATTCTTATTCCACAAAAACCAATATAATATTCAGTTATATTTAACGTTAACGCCTGTGTGTGTGCGTGCGTGTGTGTGTTTATGTTTTTAAGTTGGTTGAAATATGAATGATGGTGAAGAATATTCAGAGTCCTCGCACTAACAGCGGCAATGACACAGCATACGAAAACAACTACATATAACACACGTGCCCTGGCGCCGTAAGTTTGGCAACACTGTCGCGACGAATATGGGAATGTCGTACCGCGCTAGGTTGACATTGTATTGCCAGTTTGTCGCTAGCAGACAAATTTTTGCATTATAAACTCCAGTGAAAAATTATGTTCTCACTCAATGTGACAACGCTGTACAAGTTATTCTTCTAGCCCCCATTCACCACTCGCATTCCGTCGCTTTAAAACATGGAAAGTAGTATAGGTGCATTCCTAAAGCACTGATTGTGAGTGCTGATTACAAGTGGGAAAGGTGAAGTTTTATGTTATGAATAAACAGATGAATGAGAGGTTTTGTGTAGACATGTTACTATGTACAAAACATCGCTTTCAATCTTTCATCTTAAAACAATGCTCGTAAATTTATTTATTTATTTATTTACTTATTTATTTACTTATTTATTTGCTTATTTATTTATGTATTTATTTATTTATTTATGTACTTATTTATTTATGTATTTATTTATTATTTATGTATTTATTTATTTATGTACTTATTTATTTATTTATTTATTTATTTACTTTTTTACTTATTTATTTACTTATTTATTTATGTATTTATTTATTTATTAGTAAGTTTGAAATGAATGCAAGTTAATACAATGTAAGATAAACTAGCCCACTCCTGAATGAGTAAGGCTCGTGCTCAGGAGGGAATTCCAATACAGACAAAAATAAAATTAAAATTGAGAGTGAATACAGATTAAAAAGTGTTTGTATGTTTAATCCCAAACTATAAATTCAATACATTATTTTTATTTTTTTATTAATTTGGAGAGGATTTGAGGTTAAAATAATATTGGAATAAAATTTGTTTAATAATCAGGGACCTTGACTCATGTTATGATTAGGTTCAGACAAACGCAGAGAATTAATATTTTTAGTTCTATATTAATGTGTAAGTATAACTTTCAAAGTTATTAACATTTCTGTGAAAATATTTCAATAAAATGAAATAATAAATTAGTTTAATGTTGAAAACTTTGACTTGTTTAAACAACAATTCAGTTGAGTAATCTTCCTGCTTTTTTAAACAAATTTTTAATCAATCAAAACAATAAAAACATTCTTCTAATCCTATCCAGAAGAAATTTTTCAAACACATAAATCTACTGGGAAAGATATTGTTTCATTGTTTTACCTAAGATGGTTGAGAAAATAATTGAAGCAAAGCAGTCATTCTTCAAGAGAGTAATTTCAGCCCAAGTGACATAGCAAGACTGTGGGTTTGAACTGTTGTGTTGTTGAATCCGTCAGACAGTTTTTGTTTCCAAATCTGAAACAGTACTTAAGAAAAGGAGGAAATTCGATGATAATATTGTTATGATGAAAGCAGTGAATGATTTATTTCAGTCAAGAACTTCTGGTTTTAGGGGGGTAGAAATGCTTCATTGTATGTACGTCAGAAGATGAACTAAAAAGGGGAACATTTCAATTAAACAATATCGCAGAAATTTAAAATATTAAAACTTCTCTTGGAAATTTACTAAAGATGTTATTTTGGTCCAACAGAATAATAACTGATATAGTGACAATATTTGAGGAGAAAAAAATTAATTCTCTTGGAATGCTAAAGCTATGGAAATGTGTAGAAAAATTTTAAGAAAGTCAAAATAGAACTGAAAGGAATTATTATTGAGCAGGTATCTGAATTTAATTAGCTTGGGCACCTAAACTTCGATATAAACTATGATGTACTGTAGACGTAGACATAAAATTACAGAAGTGCAACAAAATAACTGGAATTGTTAAACGAAATTTTGGAAAACGGACTTCCATACAAAAAAAGAAAAATGACAGATTACATAACATGACAGCAAAAGCCTCTCTGAAATATAGCAGTGAAAATGGATTTTGAATTCCAAACATAAGGTCGGACTACAAGAAATAATATATATATATATATATATATATATATATATATATATATACACTGTTAGGTTTAAGCAGGATTGGTCCACACCTGTGGAGAAACGGTCAGGGTCTGGCCGCGAAACCAGGTGGCCCGGGTTCGAATCCCTGTCGGGGCAAGTTACCTGGTTGAGGTTTTTTCCGGGGTTTTCCCTCAACTCAATACGAGCAAATGCTGGGTGACTTTCGGTGCTGGACTCCGGACTCATTTCACCGGCATTATCACCTTCATTCCATTCAGACGCTAAATAACCTAGATGTTGATACAGAGTCGTAAAAAACCCAATAAAATAAAAAAATTAAGCAGGATTGACAAAAAAAAAAAGAAATATAAACATAAGAAAGAAATTAAAAGTTTGAGGCACGGTAGAAGATATCCAGGTATATCAAAAGCATTTGTTAAATCACTTACAGAGAATGAAAACAACTTACTTACAGACGAAGGCAGAGAGGACTACCTAAATAACGATGGTCAAATCAAGAGAATCTCTAGACACCTGAAGAGACTCAAATGAATCGGATCTAAACCGTTAATTATGAAGAGAAATGCTTCTGATTTGTGTTAATAAATCTATTGCGTTGAAAGATCAATTAAATCTCTTCGCTGAGGGAGAAGATATAGAACAAAAAATTTTTTGATAGACGTACAATAATGGAGGAGAAGAATAAAACTAATTAATTTATAATCTTACATTCTGGAAAAAGTTAAAATATTGTTAAACCTCAAATAGGCCTATAGCAGACCTGCAGAACTGTAGCCCCTCAGAGCGACTGCCTTCTTACTCCCTTCTACCCCACCCACCTTTTCTTCCAGTGTGGTCACGGCGTTCTAGTTGCGCTTAGCTATATCAACATTCATCCTAGTGGCGGCAGGTACACAATACGCGTACTGCAGTTTGAAGAGAACTGAAACATGGCAAAATCTAAACCCGTGAAGAAATACTACTTCCAAAGGAAATCGGAATATCATTATTTTGTTGTTGAAGAATACGAAAGAATTGTTTGTATACTGTGTCCCATCCAATTTATTTCTACTCGTCATTTCAATATTAAAGGACATTTAAACAAAGTCCGTATTAAGAATTATGGAACAGACAAATTTTCGGGCAAGTTCATTATTATGAACTCTATATTGATTACTTACTAATGGCTTTTAAGGAACCCGGAGGTTCATTGCCGCCCTTACATAAGCCCGCCATCGGTCCCTATCCTGAGCAGAGTAATCCAGTCTCTACCATCATATCCCACTTCCCTTAAATCCATTTTTATATTATCCTCCTATCTACATCTCTCTTCCCTCCGGCCTCCCAACTAACAATCTATATGCATTTCTGGTTTCGCCCATACGTGCTACATGCCCTGTTCATTTTAAACATCTGGATTTAATGTTCCTAATTATTATGTCAGATGAAGATTACAATGCGTGCAGTTCTGCGCTGTGTAACTTTCTCCATTCTCCTGTAACTTCATCCCTCTTAACCCCAAATATTTTCCTAAGCACCTTATTCTCAAGCAACCTTAACCTCTGTTCCTCTCTCAAAGTGAGAGTCCAAGTTTCACAACCATGCAGAACAACCGGTAATATGACTATTTTACAAATTCTAACTTTCAGCTTTTTTGAGAGCAGACTGGATGACAGAAGCTTCTCAGCCGAATAATAACAAGCATTTTCCACATTTCTTCTGCGTTTAATTTCCTCCCGAGTATCGTTTATATTTGTTACTGTTGCTCCAAGATATTTGAATTTTTCCACCTTTTCAAAGGATAAATGTCCAGTTTTTATATTTCCGTTTCTTTCAATATTCTGTTCACGAGACATCATCATCTTTATCTTTTCGGGATTTACTTCCAAATCTATCTCTCGCATATTGAGTATTTATTTATATATTGTGAAATTAAGGATATCACACGTTGTGTTCAGCTTGTATTAAAATAAATAGTGACATTTATATTAATTTTCAAGGCTCATTACTTAAATGCTACAAATTTATGTTTCCGCAGATGATGAAAGGAGGAAAGTTTCGGAAAATCTAAAGCAGTCTATGTGCAAAGAAATCTCAAAGAAACTACCGACAGAAAATCTAGCATAATCGTAAACCTTGAAACGACATAACGCATTATAAATACAATGACTTTATTACAATCTTTTTTTAAAATTACAGTGCCGCCACTGATAGACTTTCCCACATGCAAAGAATGTAAACAACTCTACGTAGAAGTCAGTCAACCCCAATAAAAGTGGAGTGAGGTTGACGTCATATTTCCCCTACTTACGGGTTCTGCAGGCCTGGCTTATACTATGAAATCCTTTAATTCTCTTCTTTCGTGATCTGAAATTATTTTATTAAGCCTCCCTAGTAAATATCAGACACATTAAAGACTTGCTATCAATTTGAACACTGCCAAGTGGTCGCGGCAGCGAACCTGTTGACGCTCGGTGCGTGTCTGTCGAGAAACCTGTGTCACCGCGGTGCGCAAACCTGTGGCTGCGGGTCGCATAACCCACATTAGCAGGTTAAGTAGGCTTGATTTACGGGCGCAGTGGGGAGGGCCCTGAGTAATGGTCCGGTGTAGGTGGCGACATTGTGATGAATGGCACCCCAGGCCCCATGCTCCACTTCTTGTACCAGGAGGGGCTAATGTACATGTGATAGATGGACCAGTTGGTATTTCGGAGAGGGGGTCTGGTACGACAATAGCTAGGAATGCGCCGGGCATAAATTTTGGTCGATTTATCTCGGCCTCGTGTCTAGAAAGTGGTCAACTTAATTGAGTCCTAGCTATAGTTGTGGGGCAAGAAAACGTTTGGCTGTGATTGTGTTGGTCATGTAAGCATAGCTATGTGGTTTTACAGAAGTAAATTGGGGAGAGTTGTACAGATAAGATAGCGAGTCAAAAGTTTGCACCATTCATGTCTTGTCTGTCAATCTGCCAGTTTCCGGTCTTCGAAAATTCAGCCAATCAAGAAGAATAGACAAATCACTTCATTGTCAGGAATGAAATTCGACTCCTCTTGATTGCCAGTCGGAAATGCTCCTACTCGTGCTTTCATTGTAATGTGAAACGTTTATGCTCGAATATCAAATGCAAACAACGCTACGGAAGTTTTACCATCTGACGCCACTTGCTTAACAATGGCAACAAGTTAGTCACACTATTACTTAGCAACAGCAATAAGATTCGTTATAATATTCTGACTTGACTTGCTTAACAACCGCAACAAGTTACGTTACACAATTGCTTAGCAACGGCAACGAGTTACGTCATAATTTTCTGACTTTACTTGCTTACCAACGACAATGAGTTAAATCACATTATGGCTTAGCAACAGCAATAAGTTTCATCATGATATTCTGACTTCACTTGCTTAACAAGGACAACGAGTTAGTCATACTATTACTTAGCAATGGCAGTAAGTTGACTCATAATATTCTGACGTCACTTGCTTAGCAATGGCAATGAGTTAGTCACACTATTACTTAGCAATGGCAGTAAGTTGACTCATAATATTCTGACTTCACTTGCTTAACAACGACGAGTTAGTCACACTGTTACTTAGCAATGGCAAGAAGTTGAGTCATAATATTCTGACATCACTTGCTTCGCAACGGCAATGAGTTAGTCACACTATGGCTTAGCAACAGCAATAAGTTGAGCCATAATATTCTGACTTCACTTGCTTAACAACGGTAATGAGTTACTCACACTGTTACTTAGCAATGGCAAGAAGATGAGTTATAATATTCTGACTTCACTTGCTTATCAACGTTAACAATTAAGTCACGCTATTGCTTAGCAACGGCAACGATTTGGGCCATAATTTTCTGACTTTACTTGCTTAACAACGGCAGTGAGTTAAGTCTCACTGTGGCTTAGCAACAGCAATATTAAGTTTCGTCATAATATTCTGACGTACTTGCTTATTAACGACAATGAATTACTTCATACTATTGCTTTGTGACGGCGAGTTGCGTCATAATATTCTGACTTCGCAATGGCAACGAGTTAAGTCACACTATTGCTTAGTAATGTTAAAGATTTCCGTCATAATATATTCCGACTCACTTGGTTATAAGCGGTAGCGAGTTAAGTTCACTCTGTTGCTTAGCAACGGCATTAAGTTGCATCATAATATTCTGATTCACTTGCTTAGCAACGACAAAGAGTTAAGTCACACTATTGTTTAGCAACGACAATAAGTTTCGTTATAATATTCTGCTTTCACTTGCTTAGCAACGGCAACAAGTTACGTCATACTATTGCTTAGCAATGGCAACGAGTTGGTTCATAATCAGGCCAACGAGAAAGACAGGCTTCGGCACAAATCGGAGTCACGTGATTAGCATGGTCTAGTCATGGCCATCTTGACAATCGTCTAATATAAATACATAGTCAAAGTTCTAAAAAACAAAGGAATTGCTATATTAAACTCATGTTAAACGTGCATATATATATATATATATATATATATATATATATATAAACTCTTTCAATGTTGGCCATGATATGACTAAGAATGTGACGTCGCGCCGTAGCCTAGCCACGGTCATAATATTCAGACTTCACTTACTTAGTAACGGCAATCAACTTAGCTTTAAACATTCCATTTAGAGCATTACCTGCGTTACAGTTGTACCGGTGTTTAAGTTAAAATTTTACAACAAAAAATATCGTAATATGGGCTTAAACATTGTATTAAGAGTGGTGCCTATGAAACAGTAACATTTTAGTTAAAAGTTTACAACGAATTGTATTGTAATATAGGCTTAAACATGTGAAAAAGTAACATTTTAAGTTAAACATTTACAGCAAATGCTAAGTTTATTATTTTGCAATACACAACACAGCCCTACTCTTGAAATAATTCTTTTATGTGTGTGTTTCTTGTCCTTGATGCGGGAGTAGTCTGTTTGAATCGTACAGCACTATGCGCCACTACTCTTCATCAAGTCATTTGGCTCATTGCATTAAGTTAAACATTTACAGCAAATGCTAAGTTTATTATTTTGCAATACACAACACAGCCCTACTCTTTAAATAATTCTTTTATGTGTGTGTTTCTTGTCCTTGATGCGGGAGTAGTCTGTTTGAATCGTACAGCACTACGCGCCACTACTCTTCATCAAGTCATTTGGCTCATTGCATTAAACGATGAAAGAGTAATGGAACGGAGAAAAATTCTCTCCGGCGCCGGGATTTGAACCCGGGTTTTCAGCTCTACGTGCTGATGCTTTATCCACTAAGCCACACCGGATACAACTCCGACGCCAGATAGAATCGTCTCAGATTAAGCTCCAAATCTTAGGTTCCCTCTAGTGGCCGCCCTCTGCACTACGTCATAGATGTCTATGAACGCAGGACCGAAGTCCACACATGTGCTGAGGTGCACTCGATATGAGTGACTAGTTGTCCGGGATCCGACGGAATAAGCGCCGTCTTAATCATGAAGTGATTTACGCATATCATATATATTATTTTAATGTACCGAAGTACATATGATATTTCCATGCAGATATTCTGCGTCATCATACGATGAAAGAGTAATGGAACGGAGAAAAATTCTCTCCGGCGCCGGGATTTGAACCCGGGTTTTCAGCTCTACGTGCTGATGCTTTATCCACTAAGCCACACCGGATACAACTCCGACGCCAGATAGAATCGTCTCAGATTAAGCTCCAAATCTTAGGTTCCCTCTAGTGGCCGCCCTCTGCACTACGTCATAGATGTCTATGAACGCAGGACCGAAGTCCACACATGTGCTGAGGTGCACTCGATATGAGTGACTAGTTGTCCGGGATCCGACGGAATAAGCATTAAGTTAAACATTTACAGCAAATGCTAAGTTTATTATTTTGCAATACACAACACAGTCCTACTCTTTAAATAATTCTTTTATGTGTGTGTTTCTTGTCCTTGATGCGGGAGTAGTCTGTTTGAATCGTACAGCACTACGCGCCACTACTCTTCATCAAGTCATTTGGCTCATTGCACAAACTCCGTACTGACTTAACTTCAAAGAGTAGAGGCTAAGTCTCCGGTCTCTCTCTCTCTCTACATATATATATATACAATATTATATACATGATCGCTCGCCCTTGCAAGGAAATTTGGGGCTGTGATGAAACATGTTTGTAACCTCCAAGCTTGTTGACCATTTGTCTCACTGCGATTTTAGCCGTTTCAGTTGAAATATTAGAGACTTTGAAGGACAAAAATTGAAAAAGAACGTAACTTAATAGCTACCACTTCAGGGGCAGGATCGTGTGTAAAGTTTCGAGGCGCAGTAGGTAGACAATAAAGCCAGACAGACCGAGTGGAAAAATACGAGGAACGAAATTCGTCTTACACTTCCTGTTTCCATGGTACCGCGAGTGACGTCAGCGTAAACCTTTCATTACAAGCTGTTACAATTTCTCTCTCTTGCATCTCGAATAGCTATAGGTACATTTTTCGCGTCTAATTCAACCAGTTACACAAATTTGCTCCTGTGAAATATAAAATACAATAAGCATTGTCCTTATTCCCTTAACCTACTCTAGGCCCGAACTAATTTGCTGTGAGTCTGTAAGGTGCTATGCATAGAAATTAGGCTAGCCCGCGCTACGAGCGGGCTAAACTAGCCCCGGCTCTCGACTGATTACAGGATTTATATCATGTCGCTAACAATGGTTTATGTATACGAAAAACGTTAGTTCGCTCATCATCCACCGGAAGCCGGCGCTAAGAATGTCTATGAATATGGCCCTAAGTCAGGCCTGCAGAACTGTAGCTCTTGAGAGCGACTGCTTCCCCCCCCCCTTTCTTACCCCATCCACCTTTTCTACCTGTGCGGTCACGGCGTTCTAGTTACGCTCGGCTGCATCAACATTCATTCTCGGGGCGGAAGTCGATCATCCCCAATAGAAGTGGAGTGAGGCTGACGTCATAGTTCCCCTACTTTGCGAGTTCTGCAGGCCTGCTGTAAGTGATAATTTTAAATCGGGTTGCTTGCAATTACTTTACATTGTGTAGGCCTACATCATGATTACGCTACGGAAAATGATTCACACGACGGAAGCGAAAGAACTCTACAAATTTATGTTCACAGAATGATAAATGATTTTTCAGTGAGCATACTTTCCACCGCGCTATACCCGATTCCGCTGTACAACGGTCAATGTTATATTGGGCTTTTTCTCTAATTAAAACTTTAAAAATCTAAATGTCTCTTGTATAGAAATGTAATAAAAATGGTGAAGTTGTACGTTTGTCATTACACCATCCGCCACCCAAAATTTGCTTTTCAGTGCACTCTGTGAGCCAGGTACCTGAGGCTTGTATACCTTGGCAACACACGTGTTCGCCACTGGGTGTTTAGAAACCAGTACATCACAACTGTCGCTATAAATCTTGACAACCGCCACTGCATGCAAGAACAGGGTGTTCATAAATAACAAGGCGTTGTCATCTTAACGAGTAAGGACCCCGCTGTTGTGCCTAATCAGAAGTCTGGAGCTAGGGTTTTCCCAGGCGGTGCTTTGATGGTGCATACAGATTCTCCGCATGTGTTGGAATAAAAGACCTACTTTTGGAGCATAAACAGTTCAGGAATGTGTGCATGCACGGCTTCGTAACAAAGAGCCTCAGCTCTTATTCCTGAGAAGTGATCAATGAAATACTGTCTTCGCATGCAGGAGCAAGAAATTTCTTAACCTGTGGTTCGCAATCCAAGTTTTGGCCTGTATGATTGTTGGTTTCTTTTAATGTTGCTGTGAATAAAATACAAGGATATATTATTATAGTTATTATTATTATTATTATTATTATTATTATTATTATTATTATTCATGATTCAGACTACAGACTAAAGACTCCACGCATTTAATCTTCTTCAATCCCTTTTTGTTCTCTGTTCATCCACAAAATATGTTATTTATTATAATATAATATTAAATGATTATTATTATCATTAAAAGTATAATATTATTATACTTTTAATGATAAACGTTTATGCTCGAGGATGAAACGTGTAAAATGTTACGGAGGTTTCAATATCTTACGTCACTTGCTTAGCAACGGATCAGACTCTTGCATTGTTATGGTGTTTGCTATAAGGATAAACTTATTTTCTTGCGTGAATTATCTCTTAGATTCCTTACCATATTTATTTTATTTACTAGAGCTTCCTCAAATTAGAGGCTGCCAGTAGACAAAGCATACAAGAACAAATAGATGATGAAAGATAACAGAGTAAGAAAAAGAGTAAACTAGTTCACAAACAAACAATGGCAGTTTACAGAATAAAAAAAGTTACAAGTAAAGAAGCAATGGAAGCTAATAAGAGAAATAAAAATGATAATGGTACGTCAGTATTTCATTGATCACTTAAATTGAATTGAATTTCTGGACGGGGTACTATAGTCCCGTCGCTCTTATTACCGGCAGCCAATCACGTTGCAAGTCGGCTACATTTAAACGTGTGCGTCTTGTGATTCGCTGCTGATGACGTTATGCACTTCCTAAGGCTCGATAAATACTTAATAAAATCGCCCGCTATTTTGGCTCTTTCGTTGGCGTTCGCAGAAAGCACACGAGGACGTTAATTGCCGCTCAATTATTTGCTGAATTACAGTGCGTCTGATTTATTATCATAGGAGCTACGACATGATAATGTTTAACGATGTGGCAAATAGATTCTCGGCAACAAAAGAACAAAATTGGTGAACGATACTACCTACCTAGACTTTATAGAGCCTTCACTTCCTAAGGCGTAAGCAAAGAGGAGTCACGCCGGAAATAACAACGACGCGACTATACGACCCAACACTGCAGACTATGGTCCATCTCAAGGATCTGTAGAGTAGAAAGACGAAATAAGACCTCTGCGCAAGTGGTATGTGGGAGGGCTAGGACCAATGACCGCTCTGGGGGTAGGCATTGGTTGAACGAAACCACCAATCGCTTGCAGAGAGATTATTTCTGTCTGAACACTCTACCACGAGCATCTTACACCTTAGCGATCTCTAGTTGATGCTGCCCGCAATACACTTCGGCACAGATAGACTCCGCCCCCATATACGCCAAGAACTGTACAGAATTCTGAGACGGATCATAGAAGAACTTGCGCTAACCTTTTTCAAGCTGGGCGCATCTCCATCCCACACCAGGTGATTACACTAAGATTTGTTGCATACCAGGTTTCGAGCAGGCAACTCCATTCGTTCCTGGACATCTTCCGTGCGTCGACTGCCGGCGTTCTGGTAATGTTTGTGAATTATATTTCGATGGCTCAGAACCAGAGAGCTATTTTAAGCTCCTGACATTCAAAGCTTCATGAAACAATTTGGAATAGCTTCATAACCTTATGGAGAGGAATAGGCCTATTCACAATTTTGTTCGATTCATATATGCAGACAAGAACTGGAACACAATGAAACACAGATTTCTTTCTTATAAAAAGTTGGACTTAGAACAGTCTGGTTCTCAGCCATCGATTTGTCGCCGAACGGTTGCGCTCTTTTACTAAACACGCTGCAACGTGAACTTAACGCGGGCTAAGGTAATCATGACAATGACATGTGATGGCAAAATGAGTCCGAGCTCCAACGCCGATAGTTACCCAGCTATTTCGCTTCAATTGGTTGAGGGCGAAGAAAACCCAACCAGGTAAATTGTCCCATCCCAATCAGGATTTGTACCCGGGCCTCTTAGTGGACTATCATAGGCCCATACTAGAGCTCCAACAAACCAATTGAGATGGTGGTACGATATATGTTCGATAAAGAATTGAAGGAAATGTTTTATTTTAGTAGGTTATTTTACGATGCTTTATCAACAGCTTAGGTTATTTAGCGTCTGAATGAGATGAAGGTGATAATGCCGGTGAAAATGAGTCCGGGGTCCAACACCGAAAGTTACCCAGCATTTGCTCATATTGGGTTGAGGGAAAACCCCGGAAAAATCTCAACCAACTTGCCCCGACCGGGAATCGAACCCGGGCCACCTGATTTCGCGGCCAGACGCGCTAACCGTTACTCCACAGGTGTAATTGAAGGAAAAATAATCAATAACATAACACTTAAATTGCATTACATTTACTTCAACCTTAAACATGATCACAATGAACATAAATAGGAATTAATTCGCTATAAAAGTATGTAAATATCACAATACTATCCAACAAAGAACAAAAACGTTTTATGCAATTACAGGGATCCTATGAATCCCCCGACTCTTTTTAATATTACTTTTTTCATTTCGGCTTCTGTTATTATTAATACGAGATCTGTAACCAATTATTAAGTCCTTCCAATTCGGGGCTAGCTAAGGAGCAATTCACACAGAGAAGACGTGGCTCGGACATCGGGTAGAGGCATGGCTTTTCGAGTCTCTCCCATGGAAATAAATATATCAATACATAGACCTACAGAGAAGACGGGATGGGGGCACGCCACTCTGTAGCCAGCGCTTCGCCTATCGAGTCACGAGTGGACCTTCAAAGCGACACGTGGCGTCTACTGTAAATGAAAATTCGCGACGATTTTGAATTTAATATTCAATTCTGTGAATAGATGGTGTAATATTGTATAGAAACATTGGTGGGACATTACATAATAATTCTGGAAACGGTCGGGATACATGTTCAATTCTTTCATCACATCTCCTACTCCAAAATATCTGAGAATTCGCTTTGAATATCTTACAACGTTACGGAATCAACATCAGGCCTTACTATCCATTCCTCGTCATCGCACAATTTTCCTCGTGTTTACTTCCTTTCCGAGATAAAAATTGTTTTATATGAGACATTTCATAGCGTGTTTTGGGAAAGCGATTACCTAATTTAATTCCCAATTTGCTCAGTCAATTTAAAAGAGCAGTGTATTATGATAATAAAGAATTGAACTAATTTGCTTTGTCCTTTAAATGTGCAAGAATATGATCATAACAAATGTAACATTGTAAACTTCCTTTGCAGAACGAAAAGTTACATTGTTCAGATCAAATTCATCCTCTTTCACCATGTCAATTTGTTGCTTATGGAACTTCTTAACTCGTCATGTCAGGGATTGCCGAACAATTAATCAATTTAAATTAAGAATTAAAATTACATACATTTAAACAGTGTGAACCATAAGTAATATCATTAATTTTAGGGGTTATTCTTTGAGGCATTTCAAACAAAGTTTAATACAATTCGAAATTTTCTCGGGCTTCCAGCCAGGTCATAAGTTGGTGATCTACCGACGTTTCGAGGATGTTCATCTTCCTCATCTTCAGGGTTAATTTAACCCTGAAGATGAGGAAGATGAACATCCTCGAAACGTCGGTGGATCACCAACTTATGACCTGGCTGGAAGCCCGAGAAAATTTCGAATTATCACGTCGCCAGGAAAGCTTCAATAGTTATTTCAATTTAATACAATTTTTCTCGTGTTTACTTCCTTTTCGAGATAAAAACTGTTTTATATGAGACATTTCATAGCGTTTTTTGGGGAAGCTGTTACTTAATTTAATTTCCAATTTGCTCAGTCGATTTAAAAGAGCAGTGTATTATGACAATAGATAACTGAAATAATTTGATTTGTCCTTTAAATGTGCAAGAATTTGATCCTAACAAATGTGACATTGTAAACTTCCTTTGCAGAACGAAAAGTTACATTTGTTCGGATCAAATTTCTGAACATTTGAAGGAAAAAACTAACATGCTTTCAATCATTTATTACCATTATACACTGCTCTCTCAAATTGACTGAACATACTGGGAATTAAATCAGTGACTTTCCCAAAACACGCTATGAAATTGTTAGTATAAAGCAATTATATCTTGAAGCAAAAACGAGCAAAATTGTATTGCATTTTATGTTTGAAATATCTCAAAGATTAGCCCCCTGAAATTAATTACATTACTTATGGTTCATTATGTATTTGATGCCTTTGAGCTATGGATTGGGAAAGGGAATATCAGGAAAATTGAATAGTTTAATTGTGCTAGATACTATTAATAACATTTTCAAATCCTGTTTTGTTCAAAAACGCACTAGAATGTAATTTGGCGAACTTGCAATCCACATCCCTGATTTATTCATCATGTTTAATATGGTTGTTAATTAACAGTAATTAATGCTAAAGTTTTGCATGAAAGTTATGCAATGATTATACATTTTCCTGGATCGTCCACAGAACCATGAATTTTTAAATTATTTTTACTTTATAATGTTTGTAATAACTGCATGAACAACATAAACTGAAATCTTTTACTTACGGCTTAAAAAAAAATGTTTTCTTTTTCTTCAATTTTTATAGAGTAAATTATTATTTTAACATTTTCATCAACGATATCATTTTTAAATTATAAATAATAAATCACAAACTTAAAAATGTAATTCATGTTGTATAAATGTGGAGAACACACAAGCATATAAAATTTAAATATCAAACAACTTCCCATTACTCAAATTCCATAGCCCTCTACCGCATTCTACGACCTGTTCTCAGCACCCCCTCCTCCCTTTCAGACCGTCGAAAACTTCACCAAGTATCTACATTTGTTGGGCGAACGATAATGGATCTTACTGCCTAACGTTATATAAGTCGTACCGGAATGCGTAAGTGAAAGAAGCTGATCCATGCTGCAGCTACTGAAGTGGGAGAGATAAATGGGAGTCAGGGAATTTGTAGTATTATCATTTCTCAACCACTGTCTTTATTGATCTATTTGGCGAACAGTAATTCCTACGATGCAAAGGATCCCCTTCCCCTAAAATTATCTATTTCCACCATCTTCGTCTGTCACATAATAGTAATTCACATTTACATAACGGCACCCATCGATAATTTCTTTGGCGTTACTTTTCTTCTTCTTCAAATAATAATAATAATACTAATAGTAATAATAATAATAATAGTAATAATAATACTTACTGGCTTTTAAGGAACCCGGAGGTTCATTGCCGCCCTCGTGTAAGCCCGCCATTGGTCCCTATCCTGAGCAAGATCAATCCAGTCTCTATCATCATATCACACCTCCCTCAAATCCATTTTAATATTATCTTCCCATCTACGTCTCAGCCTCCCCGAAGGTCTTTTTCCCTCAGGCCTCCCTAATAACACTCTATATGCATTTCTGGATTCGCTCATACGTGCTACATGCTCTGCCCATCTCAAACGTCTGGATTTAATGTTCCTAATTATGTCAGGTGAAGAATACAATACGTGCAGTTCTGTATTGTGTAACTTTCTCCATTCTCCTGTAACGTCATCCCTCTTAGCCCCAAATATTTTCCTAAGCACCTTATTCTCAAACACCCTTAACGTATGTTCCTCTCTCAAAGTGAGAGTCCAAGTTTCACAACCATACAGAACAACCGGTAATATAACTGTTTTATAAATTCTAACTTTCAGATTTTTTGACAGCAGACTGGATGATAAAAGTTTGTCAACCGAATAATAACAGACATTTTTATACTGTGTTCAATATTCTCCCAATTATCATTTATATTTGTTACTGTTGCTCCCAGGGATATGAATTTTTCCACATCTTCAAAAGATAAATTTCCAATTTTTATATTTCCATTTCGTACAATATTCTCGTCACGAGATATAATCATAATAATAATAATAACAATATTATTATTATTATTATTATTATTATTATTATTATTATTATTGTTATTTCTTCTGAATTCTTAACGAATTCGAACTGGTGATGTTGACCAAACTGTGGTTCCGAGGCGCACCGTGGCATAAAGCCGTCCACTGCAGTTGAATAAACATCCAGGCATCACAAAGTCCTCCTATTCTATAGCTGAGAATGAGAGTTCTGCTGGCCGGCATCCCTTTTACTGGAGATGTGGTACTTCAATTCAGATTCGTTTGTCTTTCATCAATTACCAATCTCGCAGAGGAAAATATCCCCAAGTGCGGGCGTTTGACGTCGGAATGGTCTTCAGTAAGTGAGGCTGTTTTGCATAGGAATGGCTAAATCCGTATTAGCAAGTCAAAATCCGCGTTTCTCTCGGTCTCTCTTTTTCTCTGTTTGAAAATAGCCTACCTCTCCTCCTTTCTCTGTTTTCTCTGAGGCTTTCCGGCCATGTTTACATCACCTGGTCTCTTCTTCATGTACATACAGTGAGCAAATGTATTCATTTTGTCCGTCACTTGTTGCGGTTCTCTGTCCTGTTAGTAAAATGGACATGAGGCTATACATCCACGCTCTTGCATAGTTCTTCCCAGGGATAATACATTTTAGGTGTGTTCGACGCAGTCATGAAATATGAGAAAAATACTTTGTCTTTGTAATGTCCGTCTGCCTGCATGAGAAAGCTAGGTTAACACTTGGAAAAATTGTACCAAGTTTGTGTTTAGCAGTTTAATAAAATTTTATCGAAACTGCTTTATTCGCTGACAATCAGGATGTAATGTGAACCTACACACAAGAGCTTCAATTCTAAACTTCAGTTTGTAAAATGTTACAAATTGCTATAAATTTTGAAACAGGTATGTGTCGGTGTAGTGCCGAAAAGAAAATCATTATCATCGTCTGTATTACGGTGTAGATCAGTGGTCGTCAGCACTCGCTGTAATGTGCAAAGGGTACGCGGTGCTGTCCGGTGGCACTGTCGTGCAACAGGGATAGATAGAGAGCATACCCACTAGCAGCTACGGAGTGCACCCTAGTGCACTGCGTTTTCCGCGGGTAAGGGACTCTAGCCCCAGCGTGCTCTGTGCTGACGACCCCTGGTGTAGATTCTTGGTCTGTTCCAAACTTCAATAATATCAGAATTGCTCCGTCCATCTTTTTCTGGTTATTTCCAAACATTTTCCTCCATATGAATTATAATTATTTATAGTTCACATAGTTGTTGTGGCTGGCTTTTCACATGTTCTTGCCAATTAATTTTGTGACTTCTTTCTTTGATTGTAGGATGTTCTGTATTTTTAATTTTCAGCTGGCTACGGACTGGAAGGTCCGGGGTTCGATCCCAGGTGGTGACAGGATTTTTTCTCGTTGCCAAACTTTCAGAACGGCCCCGAGGTTCACTCAGCCTCCTATAAAATTGAGTACCGGGTCTTTCCCGGGGGTAAAAGGCGGTCAGAGCGTGGTGCCGACCACACCACCTCATTCTAGTGCCGAGGTCATGGAAAGCATGTGGCTCTACCTCCATGCCCCCAAGTGCCTTCATGGCATGTTACGGGGATACCTTTACCTTTTACCTTTTACCTAATAACTTCACATTTTATTTTATCCCTTGAAATGTATCCCGCTACAAAGGTTTACAGTATTTATATAGGCCTTACATACTTACTGGCTTTTAAAGAACCGGAGGTTCATTGCCGCCCTCACATAAGCCCGCCTTAGGTCCCTATCCTGAGCAAGATCAATCCCGTCTCTATCATCATATCAGACCTCCCTCAAATCCATTTTAATATTATCTTCCCACCTACGTCTCGGCCTCCCCAAAGGTCTTTTTCCCTCCGGCCTCCCAACTAACACTTTATATGCATTTCTGGATTCGCCCATACGTGCTACATGCCCTGCCCATCTCAAACGTCTGGATTTAATGTTCCTAATTATGTCAGGTGAAGAATACAATGCGTGCAGTTCTGCGTTGTGTAACTTTCTCCATTCTCCTGTAACTTCATCCTTCTTAGTCCCAAATATTTTCCTAAGCACCTTATTCTCAAATACCCTTAACCTATGTTCCTCTCACAAAGTGAGAGTCCAAGTTTCACAACCATAAAGAACAACCGGTAATATAACTGTTTTATACATTCTAACTTTCAGATTTTTTGACAGCAGATTGCATGATAGAAGCTTCTCAACCGAATAATAACAGACATTTCCCATATTTATTCTGTGTTTAATATACTCCCGAGAATATTTTATATTTGTTACTGTTGCTCCAAGATTTTTAATTTTTCCACCTCTACAAAGGATAAATTTCCAATTTTTATATTTCCATATGGTATATGGGCCTACAGTATGTAAATTTTAACAATTACTATTTACTTTATGTTCCGAATTGAAATAAATTATTTTTCATAATTTTTTCTAAAAATATGTATTTTTATGTGAAATGAGATTTCCTATTTATGATAGATCTTTGATCGGAGTTTTAAACTATTTTTACACTCCTATAGCTACTTATTACATCTTGATTGCTCAATTTGTTTAGAAATTACATTAATTTCAACTATATTATTTTACATTTTAATAACCCTATTATATTTTAAGTGCATTATTTAGAAAAATTACTGGGAAATATAGTTCCGTGTATCTGAGGAGCTGAAAATAACTTTTGTCTCATAGACTGTATTGACGGATGCAAAAATAATTCCCATGGCTTTTTCTACAATTGTCTGTTCATTATGAATACTGACAAAGTTTTAATTGAAGAATAAATCCTCCGACATGGCATGTCTGTTGCATGAATGAACCGTGTTTACATTTCCATAAGTAGCAAGTTGGGTTGATCTAAGCGACGCGTACAATTCGGAATTAATAAACTACTGAAATGTTCAATGCTCCATAAATCATAATTATGTTTGCATACCACGTTCGAACACACTTATAAATCTTCGTAGTATGGCTCTTCGGTAGTGGTCTTTTTTATTGGCAGAGCTGTAGATGAGCTTAATAACTATTAATGAGAGTGCAATAGTGTGAAAAACTGTGGCAACACCTTTACGAAGAGCATAATGGAGGAAAAAATGAATTTCTCATAAACTTATGAATTTATTGGCGTTCAGATGTTGGTGAAAAACGGGAAATATTTGCATTAGAATTCACCATGCCGCCAATTATAGCACGTGCTTCTGCCTGAGATTGCAAGAACTAGTTCAGGGGTGACAAAAGTTTCTAATTTACCGCTACTGGTGCTTCATTTGTCCATGAAATGTGACATATAACAAAATAGTAGTAGGTCTATGCGCTGTTACACAGGAAACTTACTGTAAGAAAAATTGTGAAATTATTTTATTTTAAAAGCAGCTTCATGTGATAACATTAAATTACATACCAGAACAACACTAATTGGAAACATAAATTAAAAATATGTATTGATCTCCAAGGCTCCTCATGAGAATGTTAGGGTAGTACCAACTTCAGGAGCCATGACCAACTTTCTTTCCAATTCTACAATTCTTTATAACATAATTTCCTACGTTATCACTTTCCGCGACAGACTGGCCATCTGTCAGAGAAGTATCGCAGCTGGATTAGGGGGTCAGTTCCTCTGCATTTCTTTCTTCTTTATCTGTCATTCTTCTTCCTCTGCCATTCTTTCTTCTTCCTCTGCCAATCTTCTTCCTCTGCCATTCTTCTTCCTCTGCCATTCTTTCTTCTTTATCTGTCATTCTTCTTCCTCTGCCATTCTTTCTTCTTCCTCTGCCATTCTTTCTTCTTTATGTCATTCTTTCTCCTTTATCTGTCATTCCTTCTTCTTCCTCTGCCATTCTTTCTTCTTCCTCTTCCATTCTTTCTTCTTTATCTGTCATTCCTTCTTCCTTTGCCATTCTTTCTTCTTCCTCTGCCATTCTTTCTTTTTCCTCTGTCATTCCTTCTCCTTCCTCTGTCATTCTTTCTTCTTCCTCCGTCATTCTTTCTTCTTCCTCTGCCATTCTTTCTTCTTCCTCTGGCCATTCTTTCTTCTTCTTCTGCCATTCTTTCTTTTTCCTCTGTCATTCCTTCTTCTTCCTCTGTCATTCCTTCTTCTTCCTCTGTCATTCTTCTTCCTCTGCCATTCTTTCTTCTTCCTCTGCCATTCTTTCTTCTTCCTCTTCCATTCTTTCTTATTTCTCTGCCATTCTTTCTTCATCCTCCATCCTTATTCCTTCTTTCCCTTTCATCTGTCGTTCTTACTTTTTCCTACTTGCGCCGCCATTCTTTCTTCTTTCTCCTTCCTCCGTTCCATCTTTTTTCTTCCTCCTCTCATCTTTTTTCTCTGTCATTCTTTCTTCTTTCTCTGCCATTCTTTCTCCTTTCTCTGTCATTCTTTCGCCTTTCTCTGTCATTCTTTCTCCTTTCTCTGTCATTCTTTCTTCTTCCTCTACCATTCTTTCTTCTTAATCTGCCATTCTTTCTTCTTCCTCCGCCATTCTTTCTTCTTCCTCTGCCATTCTTACTTCTTCCTCTGCCATTCTTTCTTCTTTATCTGTCATTCTTTCTTCTTCCTCTGCCATTCTTTCTTCTTTCTCCTTCATCTGTCCTTCTTTCTTTTTCCTACTTGCTCCGCCATTCTTTCTTCTTTCTCCTTTCTCCGTTCTTCCATCTTTTTTCGTCCTCCTCTCATATTTTTCTCTGCCCTTCTTTCTTCTTCCTCCTCCCTTCTTTGGCTTTCTTCGCTCTTCTACTCTTCTTTCCTCCCGTCCTTCCACAGCCCTTCTTTCTTCTTCTTCTTCTTCTTCTTCTTCTTCAATCACCCTTCATTAGTCTTCCTCATCCCTTGTTTCTTCTCCTTCCTCGTTCCTTCCTTCTTCCTCATCCCTCAGTTCTTTCTCATCCCTTCTTTCTTCTTCTGCCTCCCTTCTTCTTCCTAGTCCCTTGCTCCTTCCTCGTTCTTTCCTCATTTCCTTGTCCAGTCTCCCTCGTCCCTTTCTTCTTCTTGGCCCTATCTTCTTCTTGGTCCTATCTTCTTCCTTGTCCCTTTATTCTTCTTCGTCCCTTTCTTCATTTTTCTTCGTCCCTGCCTTCATCCTCGCCCTTTTTCTCTTCCTCGTCCTATCTTTGTTCCTCGTCCCTTCTTCTTACCCTTTGATATTCTTATCAGAATAAGTTTTTCTATCCTCCTGCTTGTCTGTTTTTTCTAATCATCTTCCTCTCCCTGCAGTTAGTTTTCCTCTTTCCCCCTTCTCCTTTTGGCTTTAATCATCCTCTTCTTTCTTTCACTTTTCTTTATTACGTTTTCTTTCTGTTTTTATTTTCCTTTTTTCTGCTTTTCTTTCTCGTTCTGCTCTTCCTTCTCTTTGTTCTTCTCCGTTTGCTCATATTCTTAATATCTTTCTTCTCATTATTCTCAGCTCTTTTCTTCCTTTCTCCATTTTCTTTCCGTTTCTTTTTCTCTACGCTTTTTAGTTTCATCTTTTTTGTTCTTACTCTTCCTCCTCTCCACGTTCTTATCTACGCACAGTGAATCACTGTATAAGCTGAGAACGATTCCTCATTGCTGTTATTTATGAGCATGTTATTGAGTGATTAAGTTCAACTACAGAACGTTAAACAGTGAACTCGGCAGATGACTATGACTTGAAAAATACTTATAATTACTTGTAACTCATTAGGTACGCACTGGATGCTTAGCTTCTGGATCCGATGTTCATTTTGAAAGGAATAACTAATGCAGACATTGGTTGCTAAGGAGACAGTCCTGTTCTAGCGACTTAACAAATGAAGAACGGCAACGATTTAAAATTACATTGGAATACATGTAGCGTTCCTCCATAGGACAGATTCTCAAAGTGTCTCACACTTCTTACCCAATGTATATCACTCGCAATATTGAGAGCTATGTCCAGGTCCTAAATCAAGACATTCCTTCGCCTTGGATGTCGAAACAGGAAGATGTATCGCCATAAGAATCCGGTCCAGGAACTAACTTAGATATGTATCCCGGCTGAAATATGGAGATGGCATTTAAAACACGGCGATAGATATGTATCGGCACCGCTTTTGCTTTATGATATTCTTCAACATAAGCTGTTTCTTCGAATAAAAATTTGTTCACGGCCACTTTAAGATGACAACAAGATTTAGAACTGTTTCATGTTCGGAGGTTGTCATGGGAACCGATGGCGATGTTCTGTTGTCGTAAGTTGTACAGGAAGGAGGGAATGTTGCAGACGTTTACTAATTGAAAGTTAACTGTTGTGCTAAGATAAACATTTATTGCAAACAGAATGGACGCGTTCCTCGACTGTTCTCACGTATGCTACTTTCCTTCCAGCAATTGATGCTCCTGTTAACTTGTTTGATTACCATGTTATTAGTTTTTTGTGATTGTTATCCATTATGTGTCTGTATGTCTGATTCTATATTAAGAACTTCAGTATGCTTGAACCGGTGAGTGTGTGATACTTTACACTAAAATATTAACATTGTAAGTACAATTTTTACTATTATTCAAAGTATAATGAGAAAGTATTCTGTTGTTTAAAAAAATCGACGTAGAGATATTCGAGGAAATACACTTCTTTAGCATTATTATTATAAAAATAAATGTGTGTTTGGGTGTGTCACCTCTCCGTATCTGTGTACAGCGATTTCTCGTAAACATGTGGACGAATTTTGCTCATATTCACCACCTCGGAGTCAATTTATTAGGGATGTAAATGAAATATTAGTTATTTATGTTATAAATGACTGAAATTGATCATTATTTTGTGAGTGTCGTGATTTGTCATGAACACAGAATGGAATTTTAACCACATGTATACAACTTTTTATTTTATGCTACTAACTATGGATGTTATTTTTCTTCTTACACATATTATTAGTTAGCCATAATGAAAAATAATTAAAATTCCGGCATGATATAAAAATTCTTTGTTGCTAACAAGCAAACATTCTGATGGGGGCAGATAAAAAAGTTAATTTTTTTCTTTCACCATGTTAATAATGTCAAAAGAAATGCTTATACAAATTTTGGCCACTCGACCGCAATTACGAGGACCGTAAAAAAATAAATTCGCCCGGGGCCGTTAACAGAAAGAAAACACAATTTCATTAGAAACATTTATGGAGACAGACAGAGCAATTGTTGAAATATTTTTCAACATATTCCCCACCGGAATTGACACATATTTTTTTATATCATGGGATCGACAGAGAAGCACAGATGGCTGTCAAACGCTGGTACCGATCCCAGGCGGCTGACTTATACGACACAAGGATACAAAAATTTATCCCATGGTATGACAAATGTCTCAATTTCAGTGGGAGATATGTTGAAAAATAGCGCAACAATTGCTGTATCTGTTTCAATAAATCTTTCCATGCAATTGTGATTTTTTTCTGTAAACAATCCCAGAGAAAATCACTTTCTGGATAGCCTCGTAATTGCGGTCGAATGGCCAGAATTTTTATAAACATTTCGTTTGATATTATTAACATGATGGAAGAAAAATATTTAACTTTTTTATCTGCCCCCATCAGAATGTTTGCTTGTAAGCTACCTATCAAATAAAAGATAAATATTCGTTCCCAATCATTTATAGGCTAATCAGGATCTAAGATAACTTTATTTCACATGTGCAATAATGAGTTAGTTCTGACAGTTGCTAATAGTTTGGTAAACAATACGCCATGTCAGTAGGATAAGATGAAATAATTTAGTTACATAATCGTATATTTTTGTTTGAAGTCTTCTTCTGCTGCTTGGAATTAGGCTATAGACCTGTTTCTATTTCAAGAGACTGAGCTCTTTCATCTTTTTAATAGCGGGCCAATAAGTTATTTCTTCTTCCTTTAAGTATACAGAGAGGGAGTGAAATAATCCTCCAGATTGAAGGGGACAATAGGGCACACATAAATTAATAGAAATAGTATATTACAATACAAGGTTGGGAAGTGCTTTTTACAATATCGAGGAAAAATTTGAAAAACGAGCAGAACAAGTTTTTCAATTTCCGAGATTTTGTAATGCACTTCACAAACTGGTATTTTAAGTAGGCTACAACATTTTTTACACAATCATATTTTTAAAATTGCAAATACAATATATTTTGTATTGAAAATTGAGAGCAATATTGTTCCAAAGTCTTCGCAAAAGCATACTGTAATGGTAACAAGTAACAATAAGTGCACTGTAATGGATCTATTTCAGTATAGTTTTATGTTATGAAGAATGGTTTCCTAGCAATACATTTCTGTATGGGAATTATAACTTTCAGGGCCTAACAACAATACATGTAAATACAACAAAAAACACGATCGTGCAAAAAACTATATTACGTTTTGTGATTAAATGCACGGTTAATTATAAAATTAAGTTGAAGTTTCAACAGTCTGGAAACATACCCTGTTTTTCGTCTCGTAATACAGGTGTAAAAGGTCAACGAATTCAGATCTGTCTCCCTAGGTGAACTACCTCCCATCTTCCTCTCTGGCTACAATGTTGCAAGCTGGTCGCATCGTTCAGTGGTTTGAAATTAGTGGTTTTTAAATCAAATTTACACGAAAACCGTGCACGCTATTGAAATACGCCAGAGGGATAAATGATTCTTTATTAGATTTCCTATCGATATGGACAAAAATCACGATTCTACTCGCAATAGTTATCTGAGAAAACTATGGACTTTCCACCAAATGGTATTACACATTATAGTTAAATACAACATGAGCTATTCGCTCTCAAAATCTGCAGGTTTATTTCATTTCCACCTTGTATAGTGATTTTTTTTAAATTTTATTGGGTTATTTTACGACGCTGTATCAACATCTAGGTTATTTAGCGTCGGAATGATATGAAGGTGATAATGCCGGTGAAATGAATCCGGGGTCCAGCACCGAAAGTTACCCAGCATTTGCTCGTGTTGGGTTGAGGGAAAACCCCGGAAAAAAACCTTAAGCAGGTAACTTGCCCCGACCGGGATTCGTGTATAGTGAAGTAAAGACTGTAGTAGTCCTACTATTATCAGACGGCACTCTTTGTTTACTGGTGTTCACATTAGATTAGTTCCTAAAAAGCGTATAAATGTTGCCAACTGTTACTAAATATCACCAAAGCAGATAAAATCACAAAGCTATTAACAGGAATTATAATTATTTATTTATATATTTATTTATTTTATTTATTTATTTATTTATTTATTTATTTATTTATTTATTTATTTATTTATTTATTTATGTTGTGGGTTCCTATCGCCACGGCATGGCGCGTCCTCAGTTTGCGGATAGAGGAGACGATCTCCAGATATGGAGGGTAGACTAGCTGCGAATATATTGAATAAATAGTCGTGGACAACCGATTAGGGGTGGTCCTCCAGCTTGGGGGTTGGGCGAAGGGCTAACAAACCATCACCGTAAAAAACAGCTTGTTACGAAACCTTACAATAAGCCTCGGAATGGGCATGTAGCACGTATGGGCGAATCCAGAAATGCATATAGAATGTTAGTTGGGAGGCCGGAGGGAAAAACATCTTTGGGGAGGCCGAGAAGTAGATGGGAAGATAATATTAAAATGGAGATGAGGGGTGTGGGATATGATGATAGAGACTGGATTAATCTTTCACAAGATAGGAACCGATGGCGGGCTTATGTGAGGGCGGCAATGAATCTGCGGGTTCTTTAAAAGCCATTTGTAAGTAAGCATTTATGTAATGTATTTTGTCTGGCAACATGAAATTCATTGGTTTGACCGAATAGTTTATGATTCATGAGACCCATCCTAAAATTGTATTTTGACCACATGACGTGATTAGTACAAACTACGAAAACCGAAAAACACTTTAAAATATATACTGTTTATTCATTTATATAGTTTTTGCTGTACTACTTATTAATAATTAATCTTAATAATTACGTTCAAATTTCAAATAACTCTCGTTAGTAACTTTTGTTTCATGAACCTTAGCAGCTTTTTCAAAGGCAAACGATGCTCTTAACATGACAGTTAGAAAGTAACTGCCACATGTAGTGTTTATGAGTACCGAAATTCGAAACGAATTTGACAAAGAAAATTCAACCTGACAAGTAGAAAATTACTAAAATCCACTAGCATGGGGGGAAAATGGTTAGGTTTGATCCTCAGAGTATAAAGTAAAAATGTTTACTAGGCTATTTACTGCGTTCATATCAGTTGACCTGTATTTTATCCTTGAGGATAAATATTTTCAATTCACCTCTTTTATCCTGATTGTTTCTTATACAGCAGTCCGCCACTCAACACAGAAATTCCATTTTTGCACTTTCGATCTTCCATATATCGGATCTGTTAATAGTTCAGATATATAATTCTGTGGTTTTTATAGTCTATTTTTAGTGTACTGTTATTATTCCACACATACCAGGCAATTTGTTCAGTATCTTGTCAGTAGTACGATTTATTAAAATGTGTATGTGCCACATTTTATCTATCTCGGAACTGTTTCTCCCCGGAATGATCATTCTTACATGATAGTCTTTGTAAATTTTTCACAGAGTAAACAACAATATTTCCTGTTATCTTCCTGCAGCTTTTTCCACAAATTTCAGGTCAACATATAATTGCCATTGGTGTTCCTGGCATGCTGTTTTATATAGCAATCTTTTTATATTGCCACATGTTTCTTTCATGGAGATTGTATAAGCAAGGGACAATGAAGGATGTTTTTTTTTTTCCATTATGCAGTAAAACTGCCTTGAGAGTAACACTGTAGATGATTCGAGAAAAATCTTCCCTCCTGAGGAATATATTTAACTTGAATTTTTTTCATCAGTCGATAGCAATCATTGCGACTGCTTCTTTATTTATAACTTGAGACTTTCACATTCTTATCTCCTAGATTCCATCTTGTAACAGTATAAGTGTGTGTGACGTTTTAACTGTAACCTGGCAAAATGCGATATTTGAGGTTATAAGCAGGCTTCGAACCTTGGGACCCGATACAATAAGTTTACTGTGCATGTACTATAGGTTGTTGACTCGCTGCAGATAGTGAAAGGTAGAGATGTGTTCAGGTAACAACGTTGCTGTTTAGAGTAGAGTACGGTAGTATGGGGAAACAGACACATATGTACATTCTGAAAGTAAATATACATTACACAATGACAATGTCAAAAGAATGTGAAAAGCATTTATTCTCCTGTCTTTTATAGCCATTTGTGTTTAATTAAACACGATGTTAATGGTGGAAATAAACATGTAGCAATTTTAATTTCTTCATTTATCCTATTGGTCGTATTTAGGAAGTACAGTTACAGTATCGAATTGCAATGTACTACAAGATATATTCTTAGTGTCTCAAACGTAAATCTTTTTCGGTTATCTGCTAAACAAAGTTGGTACTGTGAAAAGCTGCGATCTATTTCTCACGACGTGATAGAAGCAAAATGAAAAATCTAATGTCATTGCAGTCTCCAAGAGACGGTCCTATATTCTCGGGTGACTCTATGTCCACTAATTTGCTGTTTATGTTACATAATGTTCCATATCCGTTATTTTTACATAAAATTGATTTCCACTTCTGTTTTACACGTTCAGTAACCGGTATACTTGGTGTCTCATTAATTCTCTGTGTCATTTCCTCAATTAATTTGAGGGCTTCCGGCATCTTTTGCTCTGACTTTTCTAACCGTGTAATAGTTTGACACAGTTTGAAAATGGGTTTATGAAAACCAAATTATTAGTCAGAACCTTCAACTCTAGAGCTTTAATTATTCTGATTCCAGAACAGTCGTCACTCAATGCGTGTTGATTATCTGCACAATTGTACGGGAGTATCTGGCATAATAAATAGCTGCATTAAACCATGTACCGCATCTAGTAACAATGGCCTCTGGAGGTAGAGGAAGAGTGTGTGCTAGTTTCTTGAATTTCGCAACCGTTTTTGCGTATTTGTTGGTATGCATTCTACAGTACCTCCACCCACTGTACGCTTTACCATTATACTCAGTACGCCGTTATGCGGATTTCCCACTGAACTGCTCTATTGGGTCCGAAGTCTCGAAGCCTGGTTATAAGGTTTCCATTGTTATCGATCTATGTATCGATTCTTAGCGAAGTGCGCACTGATATCGATTCTACCTTATGAACAGACCGATCAGTTCCTTGTTCATTCCCTCAAGGGTGCCTGTTAGATTAAAAAAATAGCTCTGATTCGGGCTCAACTTATAATTTTAACAGGGAGGAAATTAATGCCGATCTATGTAATTACACGTTCTTTTAAATTAGCGAAGTAGCTGTGGAGAACGTTTTCTTCTATAGAGTATCCGTACCTTAAATTGCAGTACAGCGCTTATGGAGTGCGTTGTTGCGACGTCAACTGCAGAATAATGCGCGCAAGAGTGGCTTAATCGAAACATCACAACTATAGGCATCCAACAAGGAAACCTCGGTGCGCAGAAACCAGCGGGCGCGAAGTCTCGGGCAGATGACGTATGCTCCCGTTTCCAGCATGCTCTCAAGCCTACTGCAGGGGAGTAAGAGGGGTATAGCATGCGCGCCGCGAGGAGTCGAAGCTGAGTTTGGTTTGTAGGATATCTATACATAAGCTTATCTATGAAACGTTTCTTTGAGAATCAATTTTACACTCTGATATCTTATAGGCCTATATCTTATTTTATCTTGCACAAGTTTTGCTTTAAGGAACTCTACGCACAAGCACTAACTCACACACACACACACAGATATAAAACTACTATCCTTACTTACTGGATATATTACACTGTAAAATTACTTATGACCGTCAATGTACGTGCCCGTGTCAAGATTGAAATGTATATAATTCCGTGATCCCCATAAGGCAAAATTCGAATGTGTGTATGTTGTACGATATATTCAAGAGCTATCTCAGCGCGTCAAAACGAAATAGAACAGATATCCACTCTTTTCTAAATCACAAACCTGGAACTAAATGAGCTACAGACTTGGTATTTCTTTTAAAAATAACTTCCATCTTCGAAAGACATTTCTCCCGCTTTGACCCCATGTATAGACAACAACGAAAAAACTTTTCCGCTGGCTGACTTTTTCGTGTTTTCGTGTAAAAATTTCTGACTATGACTAAAAAGAAAGATACATTCTGCATTTTCTTATCATTCAAATGTGGATTTAAACTTATGTACGTGGAGAGTGAACGTTTCTTTACCAACAGTAAAAAGGAAAAATTTCTAATGGATTTAATATAGGAGTTATGACGTGATATGTTTCGTGTAGGGAAGATTTTGCATTTGAGGTAAACTTTATTGTAATGACATTTTAACCCTTAATTGCTTCGTAAGACATTTTTCATTAACGCCAACAGATGCAGCTTCAAATTCTCTATATCATCATGTGTTTTAATCGATTACTATATACCTATTTTACGGAAATGTGGCAATCTCGTTAGATTAGGAATTTATGAGAAGGAAAGAGACGAATAGTCTCCATTCTTTGCTCTACTGCAATTTAAGGTCCAAATACTCTATAGTTGGAATATCCTTGCCATTTCTTGATTACCTTCTTCTCTTCTTGTCATATTCTCAAGTGCCCTCCGTACTTGAAACACGACGATGTATGAAGAGTTACTACTACCATTACCCGACATTGCGTGACGCCCTCCCGTCTGTTCCCAGATTGAGTGCTTGCAGGATCTCTCCACTGCCAAATTAATAAGATGAACTTACTGGAAGATTTATCGAGTGGGACCAAACTCATTCGACAAGTGAAGCATTTACGATCGCGGTTGCCATGGCAGCGCAGTTGAGCGTCGTATTACGCTGATTTACTGCACTCTTACTCGAGAGATTGATGTGGGGGCGAGGACGTCTCCGAACGCAGCTATCGGAGTCAAATCTTCGTATAAATCATACAATCGAGAACTAACTGAAAATAATTGACAACTAACTTGTAGTGTAGCTTTCGGATCGTTCAACTGTATCATTCATTCATAGTTTTGTACCCGAGAGCAGATCTTTCACTGCAAGTCCAGCATCTCCAATCATCCCGCTTTTCCGCCTTCCTCTTAAGTCTCCTCATACGATCCATATATCTTAATGTTGTATATCATCTGATTTCTTCTTCTGCCCTGAACTTTTCTCCAGTTTACCATTACTTTCAGATCATCCTTGAGTAGGCAGCTTTTTCTTAAAGGGTTAGGTACAGCTTACAGCAGTAAAATTTTGGAAATATTCAGCATTTTTTCCTCCATTACTGTATCTTCTACAATAATGAAAATTAGTATGTGTAAAACACTGTCCTTCTGCTATATGGAAAAAAAATATATTTTTACGATTTAAAAGAAATTATTTACAAAACGTTTTCAAAATGCAGTTCACTGTGCAGTGATGAAGCGTTTCCCACGTAACTCAAAACCTATCTAACATTCTGTGTTGAAATATTTTGTGTGTATTTATGCATATCATATCTATAATATGATGCAAAATCACTTATCTACCTTTGATAGATTGTCTGATAAAAATAAATTCATTTTAAAAATGTCAAATATCAGTACTTTCTTCTAACACAAAGCAAAAAAATATATATATATATGTATTATTTATTGAGGAATCTAGCTGAAAGAGTATGATATTGTAAACATAATTTCCAGCAATAAAATAAAAGAGAGAGAACATGAAAAGTTAACAAGTATATGAGTTATCAGGGAAAAGCTTCATCACTGCACAGTACACTGCCACCATTTTGAATTTTGAAAAAAATATATATATATAAATATTTTTTTTTTAAATCATAAAAATATTTTTTTCATATAGCAGAAGGATAGTGTTTTACACATAGGCCTACCAATTTTCATTATTGTACAAGATACAGTAATGGAGGAAAAAAATATTGAATACTTCCAAAAATTTTACTGCTGTAAGCTATACCTAACCCATTAAGCTTTCATCCAGCCAAATTCTTTTTCTCTTCCTGATCAGTTTCAGTATTATTCTTTCTTCACCCACTCTTTCCAACTCAGCTTCATTTCTTACTCTGTCCATTTCACACGCTCCGTTCTTCTCCATAACCAGATTTCAAATACTCCCAGTTGTTTCTCTTCACATCGTCGTAATGTCCATGTTTCTGTAACATACAATGCCATACTCCACACAAAGCTCTTCACTAGTCTCTTTCTTAGTTCTTTCTCCAAAGGTCAGGAGAAGATGCTTCTTTTTCTATTAAAAGGTTCCTTTCCTATTGCTATCCTCCTATTGACTTCTTGGCAACAGCTCATGTTACTACTTATAGCACACCCCATTTATTTAAAAGCTGTCCATTTATTCTATTCGAATTCGCACGTTTACATTCTTAATTTTTCTTTCGATAATCAAGATCTTCGATTTGTTTGCATTTATCTTAACCATTTCAACTGTATGAGAAAATGCAGTATTTGTAAGTTTTCGAACTGTATGTAATGGATCGAAATTACATTTAATAATAATGCATCTTGATTACACAACTTTTAACACTGTATCACTTCGGAGTGTGTATTAAATGACTTTCTTGTGTTAAATTCTATCGTACGTGGTTTACATGTTTCGACCTATTATTGGCCTTCTTCAGAACTGGTCGTTGCTAGTCTTGACGCCTCTTGCTTTGTTTCCTGTGAGAGTGTGTTTGTGTAGTGTAATGTGGAGTCAAAGAGTGTGTGTGTTCTGGATTTGAGTTGTCTGTTGAGAATTTCATTTGGGTGTGTTTTTGTGTGTTTGTATATTTCATATTGTTCTAGTGTGTTTAGTTTCTTGTTTTTATTTCCTTTCCGAGATAAAAATTGTTTTTTTATGAAACATTTCATTACGAGTTTTGGGAAAACCATTGATTTAATTCCCAATATGCTTAGTGAATTGAAGAGATCAGTGTATTATGATGACTATTACACTCTTACTACGTCATACTACTTTTGACCAATAAAACGGTACGAAAGACGTATTTCAACCAATCATGGCTGCTTATCGCATAATTTTATCGCGTCCCTAGCATTTGTTTAATTTTATCGCGTCCCTAGCATTTGTTTCTTTGTCTGCCAACATTTGAAACTGCGCTGGTCTGGACGTCAAAAAAAAAAATATATATATAAATATATATATATATATATATATATATATATAAAATTACAAACCACTGCAGTCGATGCACAGCAGTTTCAAATATGACTCGCATTGGCATTCAAGAACAAGAGTTAATAAAAATCACTGATCATACCTATGCATCTTCTGAAATCCGATTTACAAATAAATGAAGAGCACCATTCGGAAATCCTGAATAAGTTGAATACACCATGTAGACCTAAATCAACGAGTTCCACTTCTATTACGCACACGTCCAATATAACATCAATTGAACCACCAACCACATTCAAATTTGAAAATTGTACATTCAATAATTATTCCTTTTAAAATTATTCATTCGGAAATCATGAATAAGTTGAATAACCATATAGGCCTAAATCAACGAATTCCACTTCTATTACGCACACGTCCAATATAACATCAATTGAACCAATTTGAAAATTGTACATTCAATAATTATTCCTTTTAAAATTATTCATGTTTATTTTTTATGTCATCGTCGTTAATTAAAACTTGTCTAACACTTGTGTATATTAGTTAGGTTATGTTATAGCTTCTGCTATATGATATTATGGGTAGTCACGTATCAGAGATTGTTTAATATTAAGATTTATTGAAAATCATCTGTCAAGTGACGTTGATTACTGGGATTCGGATAATTGAAGTGGAATGTGGCATTTTTAATAAAAATGAAACTGAATCAACAAAGCCTTCTTGACTAGTAACATTGCCATCGTGTATAGATCGAGAACTTCTCGACGAGAAGGCATTGCTAGCAATCATTACAGTGTCTGTATAAAGACACTACTGCCATCTAGCATGCATCTAGCGTAATATTTGTAATGTTGAGATGGTACAATAATACAATAAGACAGTTGTATTTTCGTAAGCCAATTAATATTTTATTGTATTGGAGTACTTCGTTACTTCTAATCTTTATATAGTTTCTTCTAATCGTGTAATAGTCAATTAAATCCCACTCGAGTTTTGATTTTCTCTAGATAAATCAAAACGTCTAGTGAGATTACTGTTGACTATTACACTTTTACTACGTCACACTACTTTTGACCAATAAAACGGTGCGAAAGGACGTCTTTCAACCAATCATGGCTGCTTATCGCACAATTTTATCGCGTCCCTAGCATTTGTTTAATTTTATCGCGTCCCTAGCATTTGTTTAATTTCATCGCGTCCCTAGCATTTGTTTATTTTTATCACTACCCTAGCATTTGTTTCTTTGTTTGCCAACATTTCAAACTGCACTGGTCTGGACGTCAAAAACAGAAAATTACAAACCACTCCAGCACAGCACTTTCAAGTATGATTCGGATTAGCATTCAAGAACAAGAATTAATAAAGATCACTGGTCATAGCTATGCATCTTCCCTAAAACCCTATTTACAAATAAATGAAGAGCACCATTCGGAAATCCTGAATAAGTTGAGGGATACATCATGTACATCAACGAGTTTACTTCTTTCACGCACATGTCCAATATAACATCAACTGAACCACCGACCACTAAAACATTCAAATTTGAAAATTGTACTTTCAATAATTGTTTCTTTTAAAATTATTCATGTTTATTTTTTATTTCATCATCGTTAATTAAAACGTTTCTTGTTTATTTCATCATACCTAATTAAAACTTTTCTAACTCTCGTTTTTATTATTTAGGTTATGTTTGTTATAGCCTCTGCTATATGATATTATGAATAGTGACGTATCAGAGATTGTTTAATACTAAGATTTATTGAAAATCATCTGTCAAGTGACGTTGGTTACTGGGATCGGGATAAGTGGAATGCAACTGTTTTAGTAAAAATGAAACTGAATCTACAAAGCCTTCTTGACCAGTAGCCTTCCACACAGTTCAATGAAGATTCCATAGTTGGCATAACTGATATCAAGACAAGAGCTAATAATAACACACTACTGCCATCTACTAGCGTAATATTTATAATGTAGAGATGGTACAAATTTGAAGACAGTTTTGTATTTTCGTAAGTTAATATTTTATTGTATTGGAGTACTTCGTTACTTCTAATCTTCATATACTTTCGTCTAATCATGTAATAGTCAGTTAAATCCCACTGTTGATAAATAATTTAAAGAATTTTATTTTTTCCTTTAAATGTAAGATAGAAATTTGATCCGAACAAATGCAATTTTTCGTTCTGCAAAGGAATTTTAAAATGGGGACATACTAAGAGAATGGAGCTAAATGGCAGTTGTGGGTAGTATGGGATGAAGATAAATGCAAACGAGGCGAAGGCCATGGCTATCGGAAGAAAACTAAGGAGGGTAAAGTAGCGAATTCGAAATATGGCAGTGGAACAAGTGGACAGCTTCATATATTTTAGGTGTACTGTAAGTAGTAACATGCGCTATTGCCAAGAAGTCCAAAGAGGATAGCAATGGTAAAGGAGGTTTGTAACAGAAAAAGGAATATCTTTTGCGGACCCGTGGAAAATAACTAACAAAGAGACTAGTGAAGTACATTGTGTGGAGTGCGGCATTGTGTGGGGCTGAAGCATGGCCATTACTACGAAGGGAAGAGAAACAACTAGAAGCATTTGAAATGTGGATATGGAGAAGAATGGAGTGTGTAAAATGTGCTGACAGAATAAGAAATATGCTAGAAATGTTGGGTGAAGAAAGAATAATGCTGGAACTGATCAGAAAGAGAAAAAGGAATTGGTTGAGTCAGTGGCTAAGAAAAAACTGTAGGCTATACTGAAAGATGCACTGGAAATAATGGTGAACGGAAAAAAAATTCGGGTCAGAAGGAATCAGGTGATAGACAACATTAAGATACATGACTCGAATGCGGAGACTAAGAGGAAGGCAGAAAAGAGGAAAGATTGGATAATGCTTGGTTTGCAGCGAAAGACCTTCTCTAGGCCAGAAATCTATGAATGAATGATTATTATCATTATGTAAAAGTTTCTTCTGTGTAGATTATTTCGCAATTACTTTCGGAATTCCAGAATATCCGACACCTTTACTGTCACCCTCTGTATAGAAAAGTGAAGCTCCGATATTAAAAGTTGTGGTAAGAGGACTGAAGACCATGGCAACTGTTAAAGTGGACCATAAAAGAGCCTCATGGCGGGATGCCTCAATAACAACGTCATATCCGCTCTGTAAAACGATGTTGTACGCCCGTATTTAAGAAGGCGTGGTCAGAGGAACGCCGTCGCCAGGTGTCGCATTTGCTGATGTCTAAGCGCATGACGATAAGGTTGCTATGTTATTGCCTCTACTGACACACAAACCGTGGAACACGATCCATCCTTGAATGTCTAGGCCTATAACAAAATTGCAGGAACGTGTTATTAATACTGGAGACTCAGCGATAGGCTCCTCATTCGGTATCGACTATACAGGATGATTCAGAAAGAAAAGGTCATACGTTGAATGGTGATAGTACGGACAATATTAGAGGAAAAATGTATAAACTTATATCTTATTCTCATTTATTTTCTAGACACAGCTATCTGAAAATAACAGGTTTGAGCCGCCTTTCTTCATCAGCAAAATTACTCAAATTGGTGGAGACGCAATCAAAATATTAAATTGTACTATTGTCTTTGTCATGTTGACCACTTGCATGTGCGCGTGTAACTTGCGCATGGAGGTGCGGATGAATGCGTCTTATCATTCTGGTTCGCCGACTTCAAGACTATATCAGAAAGGTTGTAGCAGTTTACTAAATACGAGTGCACTCTGTGTAGTGAAGTTACAATGCCACGAATCTTTACACATGTAGTGTGTGCCAACATTGTATCATTTCTTGGCCACCTAGACCACCCGACCTTACACCACTAGATTAATGATTGTGGGGTTGGTTAAAAAGCGAAGTCTACAGGCGTAAAGTACAAAAAAGGGAGCAATTGTTTGCCCTCGCTTTAGATGTCTGTGATCACCAGGCAGAGCATTTTCGTTCCCAAACAAGTTAGGAAAGTTATCGGTTAGTATAACCTGAAGTTTTAGAGTTCAATCTCTGACCCTAAATGCTTACTTCAGGACGCTAAGAAAGGTATAACCTAGCTTCGGTGCATAACACTGATGGAGCATGACAACTGTAAGAGTGGGATTTCTACTAAATTAAAATGATCTGTCCAACTACTTTTTAACCGTATAAACGCACTAACACTGCGAAACTAACCCTGTACAAAATATTAGTGCTACATATTACAGAAAATATAATTAGATCGATAATACTACTGAACTGGTATATGCTATATCTATTATAGAACATAATAGTAAACATGATACACTATAACTGTAAATACTCTACATATAATATATATACAATTAATTCATTTAACGAAATCAACAAAAACATATATTTTGAGATTATGAAATTCACATCTTTTACTGTAACTGCCAGTAAAAATTTGTTTAAACTAAGAACATTTTCCTCCTACGTGACATGACGTTACAGGGGAAAAATAATAATAAAAAAATCAATAAACAAATTACCAATATTTATATTTTACACAGTATATGGAAATAATTCGTTTATCAAAACCTATGCCGTTGCAGTGAACAAAAAAATATATTCTGAGGTTATGAAATGCAGATCTTTAAAGAATATCACATAAAAATTTGTTTAAACTAAGAGAATGTTATTTCTAAGTCATATGACGTTACAGGAGCATATGTATAATACTTTACATCATTATTATAGCCTATTTAATGACTCATGCAATCTTGCTTGCAATTCTACCTTACTTATGAATCCAGGTGACATAATAAGATGTAGCTACCAGAAGAAGCTACTCGATCCTCTGTACGTTAGGGAAATAAAATGCGCTGCCTGATGATAGCATCGATAAATGTTGGAACCAGCTGAAATTAGCAATACAGTTTTGGCTACATGAGCTGCAAACTACATCGAAGTTAATGGTTGCATTTTTGAACATGTTGTGTAAAGAGAAATGGATAAATTAAACATACCATACAGGTAACGAACTTATAACTTATTATCACCTGCACTGTTCCCTTTCCTCATAGTTTCGATTGGTTATCTACAAAACTATTCAGAATAAGACATGTATTTATATGTTTTTCCTTTAGAATTATTCTTACTATCACCCCTCAAAGTATAGCCCTTTCATCCTAAATCAACTTGTATAATGGGACAAAAATTCGGTCACCGCAGAGAATTAAGAGATATGGAATGAAGTAGACTTAAACCAGTGATGGGCAGGTTCCTGTACTCCGTGCACGTACTGTCGCAGGGCTAAAACGTCATACATATTTCAAGCACACTGAACCTGTTCTCAGCCGAAGTGGTACCATAACACATGAGAATGGTCTAAGGATTAGCGAGTTGTTTCGATGATGCGAGCAAAGTGAAATAAATTACATAGGCTATAATATAATAGGTGGTTTCAATAGTTTAAACAATGAAATTAACTATATTGCAGGCATTTTCTTTAATTTCGATAATAAATGTTATCTGCACATAGGCTAAATATACCTGTATACACTTACGAAAACACAAAACATCAAAATGTTTCATTGAAAAATAATTTAAAATAAAAACAAAATATGTTTTTTCTAGTAGAAATGCATCATAATATTCACGGTATACAGTAGGATAAAATAATACTTATATTTCCAGTTTATCTTAAGATCATTTAGAAGGGCTTCACGAACCACTCCTACAACAGCAAGCGAAAGAACGAAGCTTCGGATATTTATTTTTTGGCAAAGATTTGAGAAGTTCACCATCTGTCAAGTCCTTACATCCAGCTTTCATTTAACATCACACTGTAAATCTGCGAGTTTAAAGTGAAGATCTAACCGCATTATTCGTACATCTGCTGAAAAAGGATCGACGTACAGAGATGATGATGATGATGATGATAATAATAATAATAATAATAATAATAATAATAATAATAATCTACATATTGAGTAATACCTTACGTTCAATAATGGAGCTCTAAACTCAATTTTTCTAATTATTTTTCACAAACTGAACACTGTGCTTCATTTTCTATCTCCGAAACAATCAGTTTCCTGCAAAGAATTCAATTGAGACTCAGCGAGTCCTTCAATAGTAACACTCGTGCTAGCCCTTCAGGGACTCACAAAAACTCTATTCATATATAACATTAATTATTATTACGTATTTTAGTTTGCTAACTGTAAGTGTTGCAATCGATGTTTGTAGATCACTGACTTCTGCCAAACAAGAAAATCAAGAGCGCCTGGAGGTTAGACAATCTTGAGAACAATAGACACGAATGAAAAAACTATGGTCCGTCCCAGAAATCTGTGGAGTAGAAAGACGAAATAAGACTTGTGCGCAAATGGTATGTGGGAGGGCTAGGGTCAATGACTGCTCTGGGGGAAGGCATTGGTTGAACGAAACTACCAATCGCTTGCAGTGAAGGGATCATTTCTATCTGAACACTCTACCCCTTAGCGGTCTCGAGCTGATGCTGCCCTCAATACAATCCGGCACAGATAGAATTCGCCCCCATATGCGCCCAGTCACTCTACAGATAGGCCTACCTGGGACGGACCATAGTTGCATATGCACACGAATGCACATCTCTGGTATCAGCTTTCATTTTATTTATATTCAATAGTGTAAGGCCTATCAGAAGGTTTTTTCCCTGTAATTGTGTTTCGGTCAATTCATACTGATCAATTCATCGTCATTTTGACACAATGCAAATTAGTAGAGGCGACGACAGACTTAAGACTTAGAAACCGAAAACTTGCTAAAAAAATCGTGGCTCTTGGCAAGTGGCTGTTGTTCCAGTTTATTGGATAAGTATAGTCTCATTCTCTAGAATAGATGATCTTTCTGAATAAGGTTTATCTTCAAGACTTACATAGGTCACTACCATTGAATCGCTTAACTATGGTCCGTCCCAAGAATCTGTTAAGTAAGTTTGCGCATGTGGGCGAAGTACAGTAAATGGGTGGAGTCTATCTGTGTCGAAGTGTACTGCGGGCAGTATCAGCTTGAGGCCGCTAAGGGGCAAGATGCTCGTGGTAGCAGATGGCATTAACAGAAAATGTGGCGAGATTTTTAATGTCTATAGATCCTCTCCCTTCTAGCTCGCATCGTTCAAGCAATACCTTCCCCAGAGCTGTCATTGGTCCTAGCCCCTCTACATACCACATGCGCAGTGATTTTGTTTCGTCTTTCTACTCTACAGATCCCTGGGACGGACATTAATTTGATACTGCCCTTACTACTGACCACCCTTCTATTTTTCGCTTCACATACTTTTCAGCTGCGGATTTTCCACTCGTGTATTTATTTCATAAATAAATGTAGAAGCATTCGAATTAGGATTGTATTGTCGCATATTTTCAATGACAAACTGAATATGATAGACGCTATAGGCCATAATAGTCTTCCGCAACCACAGTAGATATGCAGTTAAATGCTTCTTGAAATTACTTTCATAACAGTAACAGCAAGAATAGTACATTATGCAACGAGACTTTAATGGTAGTAATTAAGACGCGAGTTTGTTTATGAAACGAGCGCAAGCGAGTTTCATAATTTTCATACGAGCGTCTTAATTACCATTATAGGCAAGTTTCATACGACTTTTTATGCTCGACCATATTTCTAAATTGAAATTATTCATAAGTATTCATATTATTCTTATCTGACTGGGAAGCGGAAGTGACCTTGTGCAATATCTCATAAATTGTGAGATGTGCGCAGACGAGAAAGTATTGATTTTTTCCGAGGAACAAAATAATGTCATTGACCTTGATATAATCTAGAGAGTAAAATGAACATTAATCTTGATATAACCTGGAAATTGATTTAGACATTGAAAAACGAGATGAAAAATTGTATTTGAATATTATTTACAATTAACGCTAATTATTATAGTAACAGAACATAACCTTCTGCGACAGTATTGGATTTCCAGCCTCCGTGACGTTTCGCTCGTTGTCTTTCTATTACATATCCGAGAATAATCGATACTTGCGCTTTCATATTGGTACAACGGTACTCTCTGATTGGTGAAAACCTGAACTTTAATGAATAGGTGTACTGTAATGAGGTGCATTAAAGGGCTGCTACCAGGTGTATAATTACTACATTTCGGCATGGTCGAGCATAAATATAAACATAACATCCTTTGCTATTTCTTGTACAGACACTTGCTGTGTACTGTAGAGCCGTAGTAGCCGATCAGTTGTTAGAGAAACGGACTGGCGATCGGAATGTTCTAAGTTCACGCCCGGGTGATGATAGGGTTTTCCTCGTCACCACAACTTCCAAGGCGGCATTCAGCCGGTTCTTTCTGGGGATAAAGTCGCTCCATCACCTTATTTTCGCGTCGAGGTTAAAAACGCTTATGAGTAGGGGGCGGATGTTGATGAAAAGTCATCTTCTTATTTTTCACATTAGGACGATGCCTATTAATATAGAAATCCTTTCTATATTAATATCAACTTAAAAAAGTAATTTCTTATATTGAATTTTTTGACGTTTTTGAACTAATAGGTCATTTACATAATTTTGCGGCATTTTTGGGCATTGTTAATACTTTGAAGAACTTTTAGATCATTTGGAATGCATTTTACTTTCTTCTTTACCGATAAGTCTGTTAAATCATTTTCTAACCAAATAGGTCAGCAGTAATTACCTACTGAATACCCGCTTGGGCTGATTACCTGGTTGGGTTTTTTCCGAGGTTTTCCCCAACCGTAATGTGAATACAAGGTAATCTCTGGCGAATCCTCGGCCTCATCTCGCCAAATATCATCTCGCTATCACCAATCTCATCGACGCTAAATAACCTAGTAGTTGATACAGCGTCGTTAAATAACCAACTAAAATAAAAAACCTACTGAATAAGTGAATAACAGTGAAATTTGAGTTTTATAGTTTGGAACAGACTCTAAAGTCCATCCTTCATTCCACTGAACGCTTCACTTCACACAACGGAAGTAACACAAAATGCTTAACAGCAGCTTAGTTTAAGTGAGGACTTTGACCGCTACTGTTCTTTTGTCGGTACGAGGACGTCTTTAGAATTTGTTTGGAAGGGGGAAAACTTTCACCGTATTCTGGACAATACGTTATGTCCTCAACATGGTTCGGAAGGGATGTCTACTGTGGTAGACAGTATTTTTAACATAAAGATTGCAAGAATGCACGCTGCGCCCATAATTTGATCTGTCATTCACACTCCCTCATCTGTAAGATCTGGTAACAAAAGTGAAGCACGGAAGGAGGAGGAGACGGAGAATGAAGGCACTGACATGGACTATCCCTGATTGAAACACATTGTAAACCCTCATTGAAATCTATAGTTTTTCCTTAAAATCTACATTTTGTTGCATGTTATTTTCTTTTATCTTAGCCAAATTCCAGAAAGTTGCCTCCTCTCTCCGAGATTTGCAGGGCAGTCATTGAAACAAGGTGACTGATTTTTAAGAAGTCGTGCTGCGAGTACGGTGATTAATACTCAAATGTCATTTTCTTTTACTTGTATTTCATTTTTCCATTAGTTTAAGGGAATTTATTGATCATTTTAAGTAGATTTTTAGATCATCAACTTATGATCTTTTCATTACCTCTTAAACTGTACGGCGTCAAGGGATAATTTTACCAAGGATCCGGTCTTATTTAGACTCTTGCCTATTTCATATGAGAAGACGATTTGTTGCAAGTGCCCCGTGTAACTTATTGTCTATCCAGTGAAGGATCCGGTATCCTGTAGGTCCAATTTTCAACTGTAATGAGCTCCGTGTGGCGTTACGAGCCATATAAATGACAGGAGGAATTGGTTGCTGAAATGTCCGATAAATTTAGAATTGTCACTTCTTACAAGTCCAGACTGGCCATTGGAGGCAAGCACGGAATGTGGTTCGATAAGCTTGCGTGTAGCCTAGCACGCTCGTGTGGCCATAATAGCGGTCATATCGAAGGTGAAGGATTTTATGAAGGCCGAAGTAATGACAAAATGGATATGATGCTATCAAATGATAGTACGAGACTCACTTTGAAAATAGAAACCTTTTCCGGCATTTGTACGTCATAGGAATAATTAGTTCTAAACACAGGAGGACCTCGAGTATAAAATTTGCGCAACGAAATCAGCAGTAGGCCTAATTAAATTTTATGTGAAAAATCCGATCAGATAAATATATAAAAGTGACAGGAGATTTGAGGATATCCCTATGATTGCCCGCAACGCCTATGGTTAAAGGAATTATGGTAATAAAATTTATTTATTTATTTATTCATTCACCTCTATATATATTTATTCATTTATTTATCTATTTATTTATTCATTCATTGATTCATTCATTCATTACCGTTAATTAATTAATTCTTTCATTTATTCTGGTGGAGTTAAGGGCATCTTTCACACCATCAGAAATGCAATATTATATTTATTTATTTAATCTGACGGGATTAAGGCCATAAGGCCATCTCTTCCATCCTACCAACTAGCGCATATAAATACAAAAAGGAAATACAAACACTAATGAAAATAATACAAATTAAGTAAAGCCCTATAGAGGATCAACAGGTCAAAAGAACACTATAGAGCTCTCATCGAGCTAATACAAGAAAAAAAAAGAAAGAAAAACAGAGATTACAATGATGATAGTAATAACTGATAATAATAATAATAATAATAATAATAATAATAATAATAATAATTACATATTAATTGCTAATTTTACAACAGCATAGTTACAATATTTACTATATGTCATGGGTTAAGCCGAAGTTGCGCAACCTGACAGGTGTTCAACACGCAATTCCATGAACTAGAATGTGATTTTTTAATTTAAATTTGAATTTTGATATTGTCCGACAGTCTCTGACATGGTCAGGGAGAGAGTTCCAGAGGCGCGGAATAGATATGCTGAAAGATGATGAGTAGAAGGATGTTCTGTGCAGAGGAATATAGAGAAGGTACATGTTCCGGGTTCGAGGTAGTGAAAGGTAAACAAAACGAGATGCTAGGTAAGAGAGTGTCGAGGTGTGGATGATTTTTAACAGTAATGAGGGAGTTGAGGAATCTTCTTTCTTTAAGTGGATTCCAAGATAACAATTCTAGTGACGGTGTTACATGATCGAATTTTCTAATGTTACAAACGAAACGAACGCAGATATTGTAAACACGCTGTAGTCTATGGGTAAGATCAGTACAACTACAAGAAAAATTAAATACATGTTCAGGATCTGGAACTGTGGATCTTTTAGCAGACATTATTTGTAATGCAAGACAGTAACAAGTAAGGACATAAATTTATATTCTGGGATGATAGATGGAATTGTTCCCGCGTTCCTAGTGTTCCGCACTGATTCTTCGTGAGGATCTGGGCGATGGGGCGCGTCCTCAAGTACGCTCATGGCGACAGCACAAACAATCGTCACCACGGAGGAATGCTCCTCCAGACTGAAGCTAGACAAACATCTTGCAGTCCTTTGTCTATCTGGACATGAAAACGACTCCCTGGTATTCCGAAGAAATATGCACTTGACTGGTGTATGCCTGCTTCTACTAGTTGTGAATGAATCATAGAGGGAATTTAAACATACCTGAGGTTAGATATTGAGAGCAACAAAATTTGAAAACAAATTTTATTTTTTTAAAGTGGGAGTTCTATAAAGAGGAGAGTGCGATAAGTTATGGAAGTCAATCGTCGACACCGATATCAAAGTTTTCGGATCCGGTACTCATTAAAATTAATACCAGATACTTTATAAGCAATTCCTTCCATTTCCTACTTTTCTTTCAAATTTTCTTACTTTTTGTGTTTAATTTCCTCATAAGTCCACTAATTTCTTCCCTCATTTAGACTTTTGTGATCTAACATTTGAAGAACTGATGTCCAATCTATAAGCACAAAGTTTCTTGATATGGTATTGGATTATCACTTGAAGTGCAGTAACACATATAACATATTATCAGTCTTAATTTAACTCTGTCTTGTATGTATTAAGATCATTATCCTCTATTCACGATATAAATACACTCAAACTGATATACTTTGCATACTTTCATTGGCATTATAATTATACTATTTTTATTTTAAGGCAAAGGCGTGCTAATATTTTGAGAAATGTAAAACAAGAAAATATAAACGAAAACGACATAAATATCCAATATCTTAAACGAAAACAGTTTCTGGATAGTTTTGTTATCGCCTGGAAGATTGGAAAATCAATTAAACTTTTTACAGAAGGAGAATTTGTGAAAGAAAGAATGTAACTGTAATACTCTGTCCAAATTACCTTTGTAATAAATTACGTAAAGTAATATATTATTTTCTTTTATTGAGGAATTACTTGTCATTAAGTTTATTACGCACAATATACTTAACCTTATTTCAGTCGATAATTATGTATGGAATTATAGGATGAGGTAGCTTATTTAAAACCGATTTTAATCCACTTTATTTATTACAGAATGTATGTGTATGTATTTATTTACACTGCAAGTGGGCAAGCACCCGGTGGCAGTGGTATATAAAATATTAACAATACACAGTTAAAATGATAAGCTATACAGAATAAAATTTACAATACATAATACAATTTACAACACATATACAATTTTATACACAATACAATAAGAATACACAATACAATTTAACACAATAATAATAAAACATAAAATAAAACACCTAATTTTACAACACAACCTACATAATTATGTATAGGTCCTACATAAGTTTTAATAGTTTTTCACTTTACTCTCATCTCATTCCCTGTAGTGGCACTATGACGCATTTCACTGACACTTTAGCACACATTTCACTGACACTCTGTAACACATTTCACTGACACTATAGAACACATTTCATTGACGCTATAAATTATCACTGATCGGAACTGTTCACTGCACTGTAAAACCATAACTTCACTGACTCACCTCGCTTCACTGATACAACAGTTCAAATAAGTTAAATAATTGCATTCTTATGCATACTTATAAACAGAACTACATTTAAACTAAACATTTCTAGTCTAAGGCCCTCTTACACGCTATTTTTAAATAATTTACAATTCAAACCAAGGAAGTAAACTCGTCAGGCTAGATAAATACATGTCACCTTAAAAAATTAAATGTTGAATGTCACCTTAATTTTAATTTTCACTTTATACACAACTCTTTAAATTATTCTTGAATCTCCTTAAGGAAGGACAGCCCTCAAAGACCGCTGCAGGTAGGTCATTCCAGTCATTTATAGTTCTATTTAAAAATGAGAATTTACCTACATCCGTTTTCTGTTTCCTACATTTGATTTTAAAATCATGATCGTTCCTACCATAGTACGTTGGCTTTTCTAACCGAGCCGTTATGTCTACCCATGCTTTCTGACCTAGATGTGCTCTATACAATGATGTTATTCTAGTTTTCCTACGTCTGTTTTCCAAAGTTTCCCATTTAAGCTCTTTTATCGTATCGTTTACATCTTCTCTTTTACCTTTAACAAATTTAGCTGCCCTATACTGTATTCTTTATAAGGAATTTATCTGATATATTCTATAGGGATCCCAATACGTAGTTCCGTATTCCATTAACGGTCGCACTAATGTTAGATATGCTATTTCCCTCGATTTGGGGCTAGCCTTTCTCAAGATTCTCATAATAAAGTGAAGTGCCCTCCATGCTTTGCCTGTAACGTTATCAACATGCTCTCCCCAAGAAAGTTTGGAGTTTAAATACACTCCTAGGTATTTACAACATTGTTCTTGCGGAATTACAACACCACTGAATTCGTAATTAAGACTAGTCTCCTCTCGGGTTTTACAAAATGTTATAGATTTACTTTTAGAACCATTTATTTTCATCCTATGCTTTAACGCCCAGTTGTAAATGTTATTCAAGTCTGTTTGAATAGACTCTACATCTGAATTATTTCTAATCTTTCTATAGATAATGCAGTCGTCTGCAAATAGCCTCACATTTGATGTAATATTCTGGCATAGGTCATTTACGTATATTATAAAGAGTAATGGACCCAGAACGCTGCCCTGTGGCACCCCTGAACTTATATTTCCAATTTCCGATATTTCATGACCTACTCTAACTCTCTGGGTTCTACCTTTTAAGAATTCTTGGATCCATAGCACCACTCTTTTATCTATTCCTAGCCTACTTAACTTATCTATTAATATGTCATGTGGCACCAAATCAAATGCTTTCGAAAAGTCAATCACAACTGCATCGATTCTTCCGCCTCTATCTACCTCTTCAGCTAGATCCTGAACCAGCGACGTAATTTGACTATCACATGAGAAGCCTTCCCTAAAACCATGCTGGCGGTTGTAAAACCAGTCTTTCGCATTTAGAACATGTCGAATATAATCCGATATCAAATGCTCCATGACTTTACATACGACAGATGTAAGGCTAATCGGTCTGTAGTTTCCGACATCTAATTTATTTCCACCTTTATGTATGGGTACCACTATAGCTGATTTCCAGTCACATGGAATAGCTGCATTGTTTATGGAAACATGAAATATACGCATTAAGTATGGAATTATGGCCTCGGAACCTAATTTAAGAATCTCTGTAGCAGTACAAGAATCTCTGTAGCAGAAGAAAATAATTAAAATATGTATTCATAAACCTCTTGAATTTTCATCTCAAAAATTGTTTTTAGACTTTAATGTTCTTAAAATAAGACAAATTTATTATATTGTATTAATAAAATGCACACATAAAAATCGAAATAATTTTGAATTGTATTCTCATAGTTATGAAACAAAAGGTATGAATTCTTCAAGATTGTTTGAACCAAAATGCAACACAGCTACAGTATTTAATCATAGTAGTAATTCAGACCCAAGAATATACAACAAATTTATATTTAAATATCTTAATCTTGTCAATTCTAATAGTGCTAGTATTAAATTAAAAAAGTTATGTACGGATTTTATAAATAATGAAAAATTGTAAATTTAAATTTATATATTGTTATTGCGTAGTAGATATAAGACAAATTGTATTATATACCTCTTAATTTCAATTCAGGAATCCGCACGAGTTCTACTCTTTCAGGATTGATCTAAGGTTTTTTCTGTTTATATTATAATTTATGTTACAATTATTAGCAATATAAATAAAATAAATAAATGGCTATTCCAAAAAAATAATAAGTAATAATAGACGACTTTAATAAAATGAAGTTCTCTCAAAACACAAAATAGGGGATAGGCAACATTTCAAATTTAATTGAAACTGAAATACAAAATGAAATTAACCAGTTTGAAATTTAATCACTTGCATTGGACTAAATCATAGATAGAAATGACAAAGCTCAATTACACATCTTCATTCGAGTAGTTCATGGGGATTTTTCTGTGTTTGAATGTGTATTTCTTTTAAGTTATTATTTAAACATAATTGTCGTGATCATCCACTGCACTATGACAACTGATGACACAACAGTGCCTCTCCCTTCTCCTTCCTCTCCTAATAGGACAATTTCTATGTTGAGCGGATAGCAATAATAATAATAATAATAATTATTATTATTATTACAAAATGGCTTTTAAGGAACCCGAAGGTTCATTGCCGCCCTCACATAAGCCCGCCATCGATCCCTATCCTGTGCAAGATTAAGCCAGTCTGTATCATCATACCCCACCTCCCTCAAATCCATTTTAATATTATCCTCCCATCTACGTCTCGGCCTTCCTAAAGGTCTTTTTCCCTCCGGTCTCCCAACTAACACTCTATATGCATTTCTGGATTCGCCCATACGTGCTACATGCCCTGCCCATCTCAAACGTCTGGATTTCAAGTTCCTAATTATGTCAGGTGAAGAATACAATGCGTGTAGTTCTGTGTTGTGTAACTTTCTCCATTCTCCTGTAACTTCATCCCGCTTAGCCCCAAATATTTTCCTAAGCACCTTATTCTCAAACACCCTTAACCTATGTTCCTCTCTCAGAGTGAGAGTCCAAGTTTCACAGCCATATAGAAGAACCGGTAATATAACTGTTTTATAATTATTATTATTATTATTATTATTATTATTATTATTATTATTATTGTTATTATTACGATTTAAGCAAAATAATGTAATCTCTATTTGTTTGATATCTAAACGGACATACTCGAGCCTTTGACCCCTGCCGAAAACCCCAACTTTCGCCTTTGTTCACAGGATAAAATTTTTTGCCGTCTCACGTAACACACCGCCTGGCGAAGTGGCAGAGGTCGAGCAGGGAGACATTTAAGACAGTTAAAGTAATTGGTTTCACTAAATGTCAGTGTATATTCTTCTGTAATGCAGCAATTATGCCGAGTTGTGAAATAAACGCCAGAAGTGCGCATGAAATACTGCCCGCGCCGAAGAGACTACCCGGCAATTAGGAACACCGAACCGAATTTCTGAAACCAACTTTGCGTCCATAAATATCTTTTGTTTTGACCGTTTTCCTACTACTTTTTAAGCCGCGTCCGTGTAGAGCTTCTATTAAGGTAGCCACCGTTTGTCCGCATGGGACTGCGTTCCGCAAACCTTCTTTAACCCTGACACACCCCAATTTGTCTTAGACACGTGACTGAAAAGAAAATGATAGCCAAAAATACCTGCTAACATTTTACACAAAAATGCAGTTTAGTATGTTCCTCCATAAAATCTCAAAATAATTTCTTAAAATATAATAGGCCTATAATTTATTTTAATATGATATTATTTTTAAGTCATTCTCGGATATTATGTCTTCTTGCGAAAGGAAAATAAAGTTACTTACTTTTGAGGGTATTTCCAGTTGTCAGCAGTTATCCTGTATTCCCACCTTCCATACTTCACGATCCTGCCAGTCCCCTTCCTTCAGATTATGCTGCTTCATCATTTGGACTACACGAGACTTCCATGATGCTCTCGGCCGTCCACGCTTTCTTCTTCCAGAAGGTGACCAATGGAGGAAAGTCATAGGAAGTCTTTTACAATCCATTCTACTGACGTGCCCATACCATTGTAGAATTCATCTTTCAATTCTCTCGATAACAGTTCCTCCATTTCCATTAGCTGTCTTACATCTTCATTTCTCCTCCTTTCAAACCTAGATATCTTGGCCTCTCTTCGGATCTCATCCATCTCTACTGCCAATATTATACTTTTCTGCCTCTCTACTAATATCCAACTCTCAGCACCATAAGTTAAAATACTCTCAATGACAGTTTGAATGATTCTCTTCTTTGTTTATCTACTAAAATTCCATTCACCATTTTTATCGAACTTCTTGCCTGAAGTATTCTTCGATCTACATCATCATTGCAGCTACCTTATTCATGGATTATTGATCCCAAATATTTAAAATGCATAACAGACTTGATGGTCCCTTGAGGCAATATATTGTAAATAAAGTTATGGGTCCTAAATAGTAATGTGAAAAGGAAAATTTTCCGCTTGATCATATTGCAGATTTCTTCACTATTTTATGTATAGCATTGAGAGCCTTCAGAGAAGCACATGTATGCTCATTCCGTATACCTACTAGCCATCAATTTGTCATACATAAGTTAGTCAACTCGTAAGTCATCTAACCTTTGATAGCTGTGTAGTATTTCTGTACACAGCACAGTCTACTGTCGATTGAAAACAATAGAAGTCCCACAGAACTCTGATGATGAGATCTAAACCAAAGGTCAGTTTTCTCAGAAAGAAGTGTCATGCCAATTCTTCCAGATCCAATTTATGTGACTTGAAAGTTTAAGTAAGCCACTGAAATGGTTCTATGCATAATTTTTCCAGAACATCAGACGTGAGATGAGGGGAAAATGATTAGGTTTCACCCTTAGAGTGTAAACTAAAAAGTAAGAAGACGCGAACTGTAGATACTTGATATACAGCTGACTTCCACTCAGTTCAGTTTAGTTCCTGGTACGGTTGCCATGTCTCCCATATTTTACGGGTTCTCCTATATTTCACCCATATTTTCTCCAGTCTCCTGTCTCACGTATGTAATAATATTTTCTCTCGTATTTAATATAAAAATTGATTTTTAAAATGGTAAATGTGAATGGTGCTATGATGCTATGAAGCTGTGATTAGATGTTTTAAGAACAATCTATAATGAATCATTAATTTTAACCTGTTTTCCAAAGGAGTTTTCGATATGTTCAGTATGTAAAAGTTTCTTAATGATTACAAACCAAATGACAAGTATAGTGGTATGAAATTTATTTTAAATCACTTTGGCGCACTTACTTACAAATGGCTTTTAGAGAATCCGGAGGTTCATTCCGCCCTCACATAAGCCGTCATCGATCCCTATCCTGAGCAATATTAATCCACCCCTACCATCATCTCATCTCCCTCAAATCCATTTTAATATTACCTCCCATCTACGTCTCGGCATCCATATAGGTCTTTTTCCTTCAGGTCTCCCAACTAACACACTATATGCATTTTTGGATTCTTCCATACGTGCTACATGCCCTTCCCATATCAAACGTCTGGATTTAATGTTACTGATTATGTTAGGTAAAGAATGGGACCTACAATGGGTGCAGTTCTGAGTTGTGTAACTTTCTCCATTCTCCTGATAACTTCATCCCTCTTTGCCCCAAATATTTTCCTAAGCATCATATTCTCGAAGACCCTTAACCTCTGTTCCTCTCAAAGTTTCTCAACCATACAGAACAACCGGTAATTTATTCATTCATTTATTCATTCATTCATTCATTCATTCATTCATTCATTCATTCATTCATTCATTCATTCATTCACTCATTCATTCATATCCATCTGTTTCGTTTCACGACTCACTTGCTGCGTGGAAAAAAATTTCCAAAACTTGGAAGGCGTTGAAATGGGTATTAAAGAATTCTTCTTATAAAAATCAGAAACTGGTATCGTCGCGGGATAACAAACTTCGCTGAAAGTTGGCTGTAAACCGTATATCCTAATGAATAATGACCTTTACTTTCAATATTAGATTAGTTTTTGTTAGAACACACTCCAACTAAAGTTTTGCTCCAAAATCGACATTGCTTATGAGATAGTATCTGCATTAATGAAAGTTATGTGACTGAATACATGCTAGAGATTACAGATAGATTATGATGCAGTTTACGCTGATCACGGAGGTATATCTGATGCGCGTATTCCCGGCAGAATCCAAGCCGAATTGTCAGTATAAGCAGCCTAAGTACAGACAAATGATTTAGTCCCGACAGCTCGACGACGCGAAAGAGGGGGAGTAATAGGAGTAGTGGGGAGAGCTCCGGAGTAGAGATAAGGGCGAATTGTTGATAAAGGAATGCAGTACAGCTTAAATATACTAGAAACATAACGCTCTACCGCACGCATTACATCTGATCGTTCAGAAGGCAGGCGACTGACTAACCCAACCCCGGGCCATAAGCTTGAAAAGGTGGAACCAAAAATGTGTACAAGTATGGCCGTCAAATTACCCATAGTTCAACTCTTTTTCCGGTGTGTTTATCAGCTGTTTTGTTCATATTATTACGATTACAAATTGTTTCGTGTTGTGAATATTTCATAAGTATGGTCAAGTTCAGCAGGTGTTATTTTTTTATAAATAAGCTAATATTCTGCTCGGCTTAACTGTAGAATTATGTCCATTGATATGTCTCCCTATACTTTAACACATGAAGGAATGCTAACATCCTTCTTGATAAGAGAACGAATGTGGAAATGAAGTGTTCAGTCCATACTTTTAATAAATATATAGTGAAATATACTACTAGGTTCAAAAAGTTCCCGGAATTTTACTACCATTTTTCGTATTAATATATAACAAGGGATATTATACATTTGTTTTGTTGGTAACATTCATGATGTCATTTCCTTAAAGTTTGTTGATAATGGCAATTATTGGTTTTGAGTTGTAGGCATTTGTTTATCATAGTGTTTTGTTTGTTCGTCGCATTTTGTAATTATGTCCACAGAACAAAGTACAAACATCAAGTTCTGTGTTTTGCTGGGGACATGATCAGTATGGCTGATGAAGATGGTGATTTCTTAAACAAAATGAAACTGGTGCTACTTGTACGACCCAGTCCCTAAACGACAGTCATCTGAGTGGAAATCGAAAACATCTCCTCGGAAGCAAAAATTTCCTAGGGACACTTCCAAAGGCAAAGTTATTTTAAATGTTATGTTTTATTTAACGACGCTCGCAACTGCAGAGGTTATATCAGCATCGCCGGATGTGCCGGAATTTTGTCACGCAGGAGTTCTTTCATATTCCCGTTAAACTACTGACATGAGCCTGTCGCATTTAAGCACACTTAAAGCAAAGTTATTTTGGAAGTTTTCTTCGACTCTCAGGGTCTCATGCACCATGAGTTCATTCCAGAAGGTCGTACTGTAACGAAAGAATTGTACGTAGAAACCCTCCGTCGCCTCTGGGACGCAGTGAGAAGGAAACGTCCAGAAAAGTGGGTAGAAAACAACTGGTTCCTTATGCATGACAATGCACCTGCTCATCGCGCAATTATTGTAAAGAATTTTCTTGCCAGGCACAACATAACTGCTTTGGATCACTCACCATACTCTCCTGATCTCTCACCACCTGATTACTTTCTGTTTCCCCGTCTGAAAAGTCATCTGAAAGGACGGAGATTCAATGCTGAAGAGGTTATCGCAAATGCGACGAGAGCACTAAGACGGGTTTCACAAAATGGCTTCCAGGCCTGCTTCCAGGAACTCTACACGCGTTGGCAAAAGTGTGTTGTTGCGGAAGGCAACTATTTTGAAGGGAATGCTGTAGAATAGTGTTTAAGGTACGTTGTTTCTATGATGCTAGCAAATTCCGGGAACTTTTTGAACCTAGTATGTACATTGATATAATAATCTGCTAGTAGTCCTGTTACCTCCAGATCCATTCTAATCCGTTTACGTATGACAAAACCGATAGTAGCAATTTAATATTTGGCAATTGGCGGTATGTCACGGTGGATTATGAGGCGTAAAAGGTGTAGTTTGACGTCATATCCGTCGCACTAATTTCAAGCATATTTGCTTTGGAGTACTCCCTCCTTCCTTTTCATCCTCTCAGGACTAACCCAAACACCCCTTGGTGTAACTAATGGACTCGTCTGACCCAGACGCATATTTCCGGCGACTGTAGGACTAAATAATCGTATTTGCACAACTGAATATGCCTCTTCCTCTACGCGTACAACTCGCAATCCATTTCACACAATAACATTTCCCGAAATCAGAACGGTCAAGTTTTGACATACAGGTATTAGATTTAATAATAATAGAGGCTATTGAATTTACGACAAATGTCTGTGACGTAGGCGCGATTAAAATCTAGCCATCCCGTTTGGTCTCACTGGTTGGTTTCTCCCGAGGTTTTCCTCAGCTGTGAGGCGGATGCCGAGTGATCTATGGCGAGTCCTAGGCCTCACCTCACTTCATCCCTGTTTGGTCTGATGACCAGGTTGGGTTTTTTGCGAGGTTTTCTCCAACCATAAGGCAAATGCCAGGTAATCTGTTGGCGAATCCTCGGCCTCATCTCACTACATCTCGTCAAAAAATTGTAATTGTATTCTTGTAAAATTTTGACTTGTTCGACATCTTAAAGCTTCATTACCAATGTAAGGTCTATGAAATACAATAAATGAAATTGTAAATATTCCTCTTCATGAGGTTGTTATGAAGCTATTCCAAATTGTTTCGTGAAGCTTTGAATATCAGGAGCCTAAAATAGCTCTCCTGAAAAAAGAGTGAAATGGACTTGGAACAGTCTGGTTCTGGGCCATTGAAATTTCGGGTCCACCACTGTAGAATGACGGTTAGCTTGTCCGACCGCGAAACGAGCGGATCCAGGTTCAAATCTTGATTGAGACAAGTTACTTGATTGAGGTTCTTTTCGGGACTTCTCCTCAACCAATTAAGAGAAAATGCTGGGTAAGTTTCGATGCTGGATCCTGAACTCATTTCGCTAGCATTAACATCCTCTTATCACTCAGGTGCTAGATAACCATCACAATTTATTGAAAAAGCGTCGTAAAATAAACCATTGAAAGAAACAAATATCGTCACATAGGCTATTTGGATTGAGTAAGTGTCGCCGATATATCTTAATGCAGTATTCGCAGTTGGACGCGTCCATTGTCTCCAATTGTCCACAAATCAGGCGGCGGAACAAATTACACGACGATAGAAGAAGATGGTTGTACAGATATTAGATCTGACAAAGCGGTATAGAGCGTTCCCATATTAGGCCAAGTGTTTCATAGATGATTGTTCATATTATGCATTTGCATACTGTTCGCATCCTTCATCAGATCCAATTGAATCGTTCAGTTGTACATGTGTAGGGGAACAAGGGGTACTATGACACATGGGGCAATTGCTATCAGACTCTGTAATTACTAGAGATAAATGGCAGGGAGTGGTTTACACTGTGAAATGTAGGTGAATTACTTTTGCACATAGCCCATTGTCACGGGCCAAGTCAACAGATGGCTTCGTACGAAAGAAATCAGAATACGATCCTAAGCAGTGATTATAAGACTTATGCAGTACCTATAAGTTTATATACGAAAAGCGATTGGTGTTACGCTTTCTCAGGTCATTTCCGTTTTCTCTTCCATTCGTAATCCATTACTGCTCCACCATTGTTGTCAAATCATTTCATTACTTCTGAATAGTAGACTAATCTATATTTTAAAAAAGGACGGTAAATAGTATAACAAAATAAATTAATATAATATGATATGATATATGATACGATATATGATATATGATATGATTGTATATTGTAATATAATATAATATAATATAATATAATATAATATAATATAATATAATATAATATAATATAATATAATTATTTTTATTGAATTTCAAAGTTTATTGAACCCTATTTTAACCGAAGGTATATTAGGGCTGTAATTAAATCATACACATTATAGCCATGTATAAATACTTACATAAAATATATACATAATTATGACATAAAATACACATATTACATTAAATTTGTATGACATAATGAAATCATAGTTATATTAGGCTATATACAAATACGTAGATTTGAGATAAAATAGATATAATACATAGAAATAGATAAACAATATATGAAACACAGATTTATTACATATAATACTTTCCCAGGACATATCACACACAGACTTGTTACATAAAAAAGTAAGCATTTCGTAGAAACATACATATTACTTTTAAGGACGTATATGACATAAAAAATAATCATACAATACATAGATATGACATGAAATAGACACATGACATACAAATGCATGCTCAACACGTAAAACATAGACATATATTATAAAATACACAGACAAGACATAAAAAAAAGAAAAATTACATAAAAACATATGATATGAAACAGTGATATTATTGTTATTATTATTATTATTATTACTATTATTATTATTATTATTATTATTATTATTGTGATTATTACTAATAGTAGTATCTCCTTTTATTGCAGCCTGTTTTGCTCCGTGGCAGGTTTGATTAATGATAAAAACCTGAATATGAATATATATAAATTAACACATATACGCTTACTAATTCGAAATATATTAAGGTTTATCTCATCTTGAGGAATTATATATGAGTCAAATTCCACTTTTGCAAAATATGAATACTCGTAACTTCAATATTATTGATGTCCAATAGTTTCAGGAGTTGTGTTGAAAATACGTTGTGAGTTGGTCTTACTATGACAGAGACGGAGAGCTGGACTCTGGACGGGTCCGTACACTTAGGCCGGCAGCATACTGCAAACTGCATCGGACAATCAGTCTCGGACCGTTCGATGTGATGATCCCGGGACGAATGTCCGATGCAATATGCTGCTTCCGCATAGAAATGCGTGTGATCATTTATCACCATCGCATCGGGAATCGTGGCTCAGTAATAAAGCGACTCGCATTCGGGAAAATCCAGCTTCAGGTTTATTTACATACAGTAAAACTACGACACCGGCCTCTTAGATTTACTTACTTGCCGGTGGAAACGATGCGAAGAATAATATCGCTCTTTAAAATTGTAGGCCTATCATCTCAACTCTACTCTTAATAGTTTTTTTAATATTAGTTTCTTTCTAGAATTAAAAACTTCTCTGAAACAGTTCAATAATGGTTTGAAATTAATCTATTATTCCAAAAGAAATCCATCGCCAAGTTTTCCTGAAAATTAATTTTTTTATTTAAGTGTACTAACCCAGAAATCATATGTAGGCCCTATTATGTAGGTAAAAGATTCATAAAGTCGGATTAAGCCTTTACAAACACCACACAAAAAAATTCTGCGCTGTATTTGGCACACACACCGGCATGTGGAATGCATTACTTTAGTATTGTTGGTTTCAATGCTTTAATATTGTTCCGGTTTATAAATGGAAAGCATGAATCTGCGATAAGAGAAGTACGAGTAATTAAGCAGAATCGTTCTGTGATGCCTACAAAGCAGTAATGGGCTACGGAGTAGAAAGTGCAAAATCGAGAGAGAATATTCTACTGATTTAATATGTGTTGACTTCCGCTAAAATATGCCTGCCCAAGTTTGTCAACTGTATCTGTATTGCCCAGCGTTTTACAAGTTTACGTTTTCGTTAACTATTCTATTGATCTACGTAAAGATTAATTTCTGGTCCTACAGAATTGATCTGTTATGGTGTTATGGTAACAATGGTTATTAGAGGATAAAAATTGGAGTGCAGTGGATTGAACTTCGACGTAGCTCAATGGTTAGAGCGCTTGGTACGTAGAACCAAGGACCCGGGTTCGATCTCCGGTGCCGGAGCGAATTTTTCTCCTCTAATAACATTGTTATCATAACAGACAAATTCTGTAGGATGAGAAATTAATCTTTATGTAGATTCTTCGCCCAATAGTGCATAATACTGTGGAATACCGGCCATCAAAGTCACTCATTTGAGTGCGCTCCTTGTATAATGACAGTTGACGTAATATGTCAACATATACGCCGAACATGTAGTCAGGACACAAAGGAAAAAACAGTAGAGGAGGAGGATTCGATCCGGTGCAGTGGATTGAACTTCGGCGTAGCTCAATAGTGAGAGCGCTTGGTACGTAGAACCAAGGACTTGGGTTAGATATCCGGCGCCGGAGCGAATTTTTCTCCTCTAATAACAATTGTTATTCTATTGATGCTTCAAACTCTAGCAATTCCAAAACAACGAATACACTTAAATAATATATTCACCATACTAGTAAGAATTATATAATAAATTAAGAATTTTATTTTGTCTTTGTCATTTTATTTCGAGTAAAGCTGGACCATGAAACATTTCATACTTGTAAAGAATGATTTAGAAATAAGAAACCAAAAATATTATTCCTTGTTTGTAAGAGTTTAAGTATGTTCTTCCTTAAAAGGAGAGTCATCCTTTGATTTATGTTACTATGAAAACTATTTCCCGTAAAATATTTCATCCATTGTTGTAGGCTGCTACGCTATTCTCAGTATTTTGGACGAAATTGTCAGAGCTTCTTTTCCACGCAAATCGACATCAGAACACAATTCGGTATTTTATAAACCTGCTTCAAAAGGAATACCGACTCAACCTTTATGACAAGAAGACAGATTTCTCTGTTATATAATTTTCTTTCGCAATAATTGGCAAACGTGATTATTGGCGCGTAAAGATGCATCTGCCAGCTTTCACATGATTCGTGTAGGAGTAACTTGGCAGTGACAACTGGATCTTGTCGTGCACGTTCCCATCAGTTGTGATTGGTGTCCATTGTTCAGTCTTACTCTAAGAAAGAGAATGAGAGGACGGCAGAGGTTTTCAGGCAAACCGCAGAAATGATTGCGTGAACGATTGAGCCAAAGAATGAGTGAGTGTATGAATTAATGGGTGAACGAACCGAAAATGTAATGTAAGATAAACTAACATAAATATATTGTATTTACAAATAAATGAATAAAACTAAGGGATCAACGAGAGAATAATATAACTTAGGCCTAATAAAGAGGTAATTCAATGAATGAATTGGTCAATAAATGTGAAAAATAAATTAACAAAATCGTAAAATATGTAAAAATAAATCTAGGAAATAATAAGGAATTGAAAAGTAACTTAATGAATATACGAGTGATTTGAAAAAAGACTTATCTGAAGAATAAATTAGATAATCGACAGTCTAGTGAAGGTCAATAACTTAATTGTCCAATAAAGTAATTCATGAATTTTAAATGAGTTAAGCGAGTAAATGACAGTAAATGCACAAATTAATAAATTAAGTAATTAATGACTTAATTACTCGTAGTTTGGCCGGGTGACTACTCAGTTTACGGCGTGATCCTCTTAGGCGGCGCTGTCCGAATTTTCCGGGTAAGTACGTTTGCGAAATATAACAAGAAATGCTGCATGTTTGCGAAAATAAATACTGTATATACCGCCCGCTTGCGAAACGATTCTGGTGATTTTGTGAACACGGTTGCTAAAGATCGCTGCAACATTTTCCTTCCCGACTTCTATTGATTCAGGGTTGAACAGAGTATGTTTATAAACGTCAAAATCTAAGTTTAACAGACCACAACAGCAACTTTTCTTCCCAGATTTCAGGACTGTCTACTGTTTGGTTAAAAATGTTGCTATGTAAAAACTAAGTGTACACTTGGCATATTGTCGACAATTTAAATTGTTGAAGTCTACAGTTTTTTGCTTGAAATTTAATTCCAACAGTCTTTATGTACAGTACTTCAGCAATGTGATTATTTTGGGCCTGTCTTCATTCCATTGATTCATTAGGAAACATTTTTTGAATATTATATTTTCCCCTGTTTCTAATTAGGCCTATGTGAGGTGAAGAATACATTGCGTGCAGTTCTGCGTTGTGTAACTTTCTCCATTCTCCTGTACCTTCATCCCTCTTAGCCCCAGATATTTTCCTAAGCATCTAAGTTCTTCGGTAGAGTTGGAAAATGGCTCGTTCTAACTGCGTACATTGATTTCCTTAGAAATCTGAGGGAGGAATGTTTAATATCAGCTCGTTGTTCTTGCATACTTTTCACGATCATTTTATTAGGTCTAGCATGTTGATCGTAGTCAGCTTTCCTCTTTACTGCAGTCCTAATGGTTTCTAAAACAAGTTTTTCGTCGCTTAGAGGAGAATGATTATGCGGGAAATTTTTAATTTCTATCATTTCAATTACAAGTTCATTTAAAATCACAGAAGTCTTATACACCTTGTTTGTACAATAAAAACGTTTATCGCCACTTTTCAGACTTCCATCTTCTTACATTTATAGTTCTCAATAACATTTCGTTTTGTTGATTCTATTATTCTATCACTTTTTTAGTCAATGTTTTACTGTAGCAAGGCTGTCTAGGCTGAATGTGACTTCAAATAAAAACAATTGAAACAAATTTGGCGTAACGATCGATAATAATAGTAATCGATAAAGGATGGATACGCATGTAATAATTAATTTTAGTGCTCTTTGACCCTTACATTTGAAATTCTTCTATGGACAACCTTTAAGGTTTTAAGATCCTCAAAGTAATTTTTACAATTTTCGCAAACGGGTGCAAATATACGATAATTTAATTCTCAGTATTTCTCGACCTTTCGCAATCATGCCTTCCCCGAATATTCATGAATGGATAACCTTCGTTAATGTTCTGTCCTATGTGTGTCTCTCTCTGAAGGCTCTTATGCTCTGTTGGCCCTAGGCGAGGGGAGGACCATACTGTATACTGTAAAGTCCACACCTGTAGAGTAACGGATAGCGCGCCTGCCGCGAAACAAGGTGACCCGGGTTCGATTCCCGGTCGGGACAAGTCACCTGATTGAGGTTTTTTTCGGGGTTTTCCCTCAACCCAATATGGGCAAATGCTGGGTAACCATCGGTGCTGGATCCCGGACTCATTTCACCGGCATTATCACCATCTCATTCAGACGCTAAATAACGTAAGATGTTGATAAAGCGTCGTAAAATCACCTATATACTGTAAGTGTCGGTATCTAGTGTGTGGTATAGAGAAACCATTCCCTCTAGAGAGGAGCGATAGCCACTTGCGATAGTATCGATTGTACTATCGAGTGTAGTTCTTACAGTTGATATACCTATCGATAGTTATAATTAGAGCCGGATGTTTAGGCATTTATAACAGTTGAAATAGACAGGCAAAAAAGACAATAAAAACGTAAAAAAGATACAATAATCTTTGAAAAAGGCATTATAAATTTTAAAAAGGCATAATAGCAGCGATCTTGGCTGGGGGGAACACGTTACAGACACAGCGGGAAAAACATGGAGAGCGTTACACTTTGTGATGAGGGTACTAAGAAGAGGTTCTGATAAATTCAAAGAGATTGCATATAAATCACTAGTACGTCCAGTAATGGAATATGGTGCTGCATGTTGGGATCCTTACAGATTAGAACATATTAAGACACTGGAAAAGATTAAAAAACGGGCCCTTAAGTGTTGTCGTAAAAATTCACCATTAAAATGGGACACACTCACGGACAGGAGAACGCGAATTCGGTTATGCGCACTGTTCAAAACATACAGAGGTGAGCCTGCCTGGAGAGAAATAAAAAATAGGTTGTAACCCCCAAATTACTCTTCAAGGAACGACCACTCATATAAATTGAGGGAAAGAAGGCAGAGGACGGACACTGGAAAGTTTTCTTTTCTCAAACGTACTATCAGGGACTTTACCTGCAGACTTACTAAAGGCTTTACCAACAACCAAAAATGTATTTAAAAATAGGCTTAAGGGACCTTACTAATAGACGGTAATTATACACAGTATTTAAAGGGTGTAAATGATATGTTGTTATTGAAGTGTTGTATCAGTGAAGAATTATGTTGTGTCAGTGAAGTGTGTTGTATCAGTGAAGAAGTATGTCGTGTCAGTGAAGTGTGCTGTGTAAGTGAAACGTGTTCCTGTCAGTGAAGCTTTATAGTTTATAGTGGCAGTGCATACATAGTATTTGAACAGTGAAATGTTTTTGAAGTGTTAGTGAAATCAGGATAGAATCAGTGAAATGTGTCGTAGTTCCATTGCAGTGAGTGAGTTGACAGCGAAATTAGTGTAATTTGAAAGGTACTTGTGCAGATATGAACATATCATACTCGTGGGTTTTAGTTCGATCCTAGTTTTAAAATACAAATTAGATTTATTTCAAATGTTATTTTAAGTGATCGTTTCATTTAATTTAGTATATTCCCTGTTGTTGTTGTTGTTGTTATTGTTATTATTATTATTATTATTATTATTATTATTATTCATTATTGTTAGTATTAATTATTGGTATTATTAATTGTATTTTTAATTAATAAGTTTATTATTGTCATTATTGAGTGTAATTAGTTACCACTGCCACCGGGTATATACCCACTGCAGTGTGAATAAATACTTACATACATACATACATGCATGCATGCATGCATACATACATACATACATACATACATACATACATACATACATACATACATACATACAAACAAACAATATATTTTAGCAATAAATTTAAATTATATCAACATAACACACATATTTACTTCGTAGGTGACACATGTTAACTTATAAAATACATTTTTTCGTGATTGACTGTCTTTTCACAAACTTTACATAACAAAACTGTTCCATCGGTTGAAAACACACGGGCACCAATTCACTAACTTAAGCATGAAGCGTTCTTTTCAATGGTTTACTGAATTTAGGCATTCTAGCTAACCGATGTTATACCTTCTGTCACCCTACAATATCTGATTGTTCCAAACTCAAATTTCTTTCTCCTAAAATAATAAACACGTGTAGCATAAAATTGTAACAGTAAGATTTGAAAATATGAAAGCAAACAATTGGAAATGCTACGTGGTAACTTCTATGAGAACGAGCTTAATATTTAAAATTATAAAGCTGATTGTTGGTATCGTGAAGACATGACAATATTATATAACTGTGGATTGTCGATCATTATTCATATTAAACCAATAGTATTAAAGCACAATTGAGGGACTTAGAACAAAAAGCAGGTAAGTGACATTATTAAGAAAATGAGGTAAGTGCGTGTTGTGATAGCCCAAAAAGATGTTTCTTTGGTATAAAATCAGGTAAGTGATCACACTGCAGTGCTGCTATATGGGCATCATTTCACCAGACTAGTGTATAATATTTCACTGCATGTAGAACTTTAACTGTAATTTCCTCAAAACTAGGTTTCCGTCACTTACCTGCTTTTTGCTCTAAGCCCCTCAATTATTAGCAGATTAAGCACCGAAATAAATTACTTTTATTTACTATTGTTAGTAAAGTTAGTCATTCTTTAAAATATTTAAATTTCATACACATTACATTGCAATTAATTAAAAAATTTCAAATAAGCAAGGATTATTGCTTTAAAATTACAAAAAAAGACATTTATTAGTAAGAAGCACCTTAAAAAGGTAAAATAGACAAACTAAAAATTGGCTCTATCACTTTGATTTACCCCAAATCACATTTATATCTATGCAAATAATGATTTACTTCCACCCAGTAAAAAAGGCATTTTGCCAAACATCCGGGCTCTAGTTATAATCAAAACTATCGATAGTAATTACAAACGTTTTGTTATTTGGTTATAAACTCAATATATTTTCGAATTAATATCTACTGTAAATACGTACTGAATTATTAATTTCATAATGAATACTGAATTGAATCTGAATTTCATACTAATAACGCACAATATTATAATGTGTCCTTAAAGTCCCAATATTGCCACTGCTACTATTCATAATACAACTACTATGCTTTGATACTACTGCTACTGATGCCGCTACTACAGCTAATGACGTTACTATTATTGCAGCTACTAGTTTTATTCTATTAATGCTAATATTCTACTACTACTGCTGCTACTAGCTCTATTGGTTTTGAGTAAAATTATGGTTATTTAGTTATATTATTATTATTTAAAAACGTTGTAATGTCTTCAATTTAAATATATGTGTATAAATCAATTAGCCTATATTATATTCGTATTCTCTAGTTTCTTATAAATTGTATAAATCAATTAGCCAGTATTATATTTGTATTCTCTAATTTCTTATAAATTATATAAATCAATTAGTTTAAATTATACTTGTATTCTCTAATTTCTTATAAATTATATAAATCAACTAGCCTGTATTATATTTGTATTCTCTAATTTCTTATAAATTATATAAATCAATTAGCCTGTATTATACTTGTATTCTCTAATTTCTTATACATTATATAAATCAATTAGCCTGTATTATATGTGTATTCTCTAATTTCTTATAAATTGTATAAATCAATTAGCCTGTATTATATTTGTATTCTTTAATTTCTTATAAATTATATAAATCAATTAGCCTATATTATATTTGTATTCTCTAATTTATTATAAATTGTGTAAATCAATTAGTCTAAATTATACTTGTATTCTCTAATTTCTTATAAATTATATAAATCAATTAGCCTTTATTATACTTGTATTCTCTAATTTCTTATAAATTATATAAATCAATTAGCCTGTATTATATTTGTATTCTCTAATTTCTTATAAATTATATAAATCAATTAGCCTGTATTATACTTGTATTCTCTAATTTCTTATAAATAATATAAATCAATTAGCCTGTATTATACTTGTATTCTCTAATTTCTTATAAATTATATAAATCAATTAGCCTAAATTATACTTGTATTTTCTGATTTCTTATAAATTATATAAATCAATTAGCCTAAATTATACCTGTATTTTCTGATTTCTTATAAATTATATAAATGAATTAGTCTAAATTATACTTGTATTCTCTGATTTCTTATAAATTATATAAATCAATTAGCCTAAATTATACTTGTATTTTCTGATTTCTTATAAATTATATAAATGAATTAGTCTAAATTATACTTGTATTCTCTGATTTCTTATAAGTTATATAAATCAATTAGCCTAAATTATACCTGTATTTTCTGATTTCTTATAAATTATATAAATGAATTAGTCTAAATTATACTTGTATTCTCTGATTTCTTATAAATTATATAAATCAATTAGCCTAAATTATACCTGTATTTTCTGATTTCTTATAAATTATATAAATGAATTAGTCTAAATTATACTTGTATTCTCTGATTTCTTATAAATTATATAAATCAATTAGCCTAAATTATACCTGTATTTTCTGATTTCTTATAAATTATATAAATGAATTAGTCTAAATTATACTTGTATTCTCTGATTTCTTATAAATTATATAAATCAATTAGCCTAAATTATACCTTTATTTTCTGATTTCTTATAAATTATATAAATGAATTAGTCTAAATTATACTTTTATTCTCTGATTTCTTACAAATTATATAAATGAATTAGCCTAAATTATACTTGTATTCTCTGATTTCTTATAAATTATATAAATCATTTAGCTCAAATTATATTTGTATTCTCTAATTTCGATACAAAAACTGTTCTTCTCTATGTTAATATCATAGGTCATTGTAGCTCTTACTTTATTTTATTGTCTACTTTATTTCTATATTCCTCTTCTATTAAAAATCATATGGTCCTCAAATTTATTAAACAATATTTTATGAACTGCGACCGAACACGAACGCTGCTCATTCGGTCCTCAAATTTTATTAATATTATTGTATCCTCTTTTTTATATTTATGTATTATTTTATTCCTATTTCTATTGTTGTAATTATATTTCTTTAATAATTTATTGAATACTTCCTACCATTGTAGAGTGCCTACAAAAATAAAGTGTAAATTAATAACAAAAGGTGCAATTCCATAGTACATACATACAAATATTCAACAAATTTTGATAAAAATCGAAATAAATAATACAAGTCAATTTATCCTAAAATATTAAACTAAAAATTGCAATATTCGAAAAACTCTCAAAACAATAGAAAATAAAAGAAACATATAAATGTTGTTACAATGATTTCTATAAATTTGGAACGATCCCTTTCGGCTAACAGTGCTATAGTTTTTAGGTTCTGGTGATCTAGGTGGAAAAGTTTCCAAATCTTGACCAGGTGTTCCAGTATTGTGCCTCTAGCTCCAACTAACATGCCCTAAATATGAATCCTTTTGAGGTGGTATTTTTCAAGATAATACGGAACTGTAGACTCATATATTTGCCGTTTTTAATTATCTATATCTTCTGGTTGACCAGTGCTTTCTTTAAGTCGACCAGTATCATCGAGGATGTACCCTTCAGAAGAATTTTTTTTCATACTTACCTATTATTATTATTATTATTATTATTATTATTATTATTATTATTATTATTACTACTACTATTATTATTTTATTCTATCTCTATTGTTGAATATTTGTATTTTGTATTTACGTTTTTTTGCAAATTTTTACAAAATGTAAACTTGTGTTTACAGAATGTAAATGAATTTGAAATTTCAATTTTACAATGGAGTTAAGTATGCCTACCTGCATAATGTGGCGTGCCATGAAGTGGTGGTGATGGTGATGATGATGGTGATGGTGATGGTGATGATGATGATGATGATGATGATGATGGTGGTGGTGACGACGACTTTGTCTAAATGTTTCTTACAGTCAACATATTTTCGGAAATAAAGAGAATTCCTTGATTATGTGTTGATTATTATGATACCGGGCCATCATTTGACAAAGTGAAAACAAACACATATACCGTAACTCCCTTTCCTTGATTTGATAGCCTCAGTGAATGTTACTGTAGTTCACTAGTTTCTAGGTAGTGACAAAGTAGCAGAGCGTGTTGAAAGCATAGTAACGCTACAAACATTACGCTTGCTTGTTGGACGTGTGAACAAATGAGAGTTGTGATTTGACGCGATCTTAAAGCAGGATCATGATTTAACGTTGTGCTGTGCTGGGTGTATACACATTGCCAGTCAGGTGTTTCCCGAGATTAAAACCACACGATACTGTGAACATACTTCGCCTAATATATTCCGAACATTACACACATGTAACTCGCAGAATATTTATTCCTCGCAACAGCGCATTCACTCTACACCTACGTAGAAATAATTTATTCCTTAAAACTCCACTCTCGTTTAGCACCCGCGTTGGACTAATTTATTCCTAATGAAACATTCTTCGTTCCACATCTAACTCACTCAGTCTTATTTTACCTTCACCTAACGCCTTCACTTAACACGCTATTTGAAGCAGTTTTCAAATCATTCTAATTTTGAAATAACCTGTATGACGACTTATGCGCCACTCTGTATTTGTATGTATGTATGTATGTATGTATGTATGTATGTATGTATGTATGTATGTATGTATGTATGTATGTATGTATGTATGTATGTATGTATGTATGTATGTATGTATGTATGTATGTATGTATGTATGTATGCATGCATGTATGTATGTATATATGTGTATGTATGTATGCATGTATGTATGTGTGTGTATGTAAGTATCTGTCTGCCTGTCTGTCTGTCTATCTATGCATGCATGTATTCACACTGCAAATGGGTATATACCCGGTGGCAGTGGTACCTAATTACACTAAATAATGTAATAATAAATACAATTAATAATAAATTAATAATGATACTAATAATAATAATTAATACTAATAATAATTAATAGTAATGATAATAATAATAATAATAATAATAATAATAGTAATAATAATAATAACAAGGAGTATCCTAAATTAAATGAAGCATGATCATTAAAATAACATTTAAAGTAAATCTAATTTGTATCTTAACCCTAAGTTCGAACTAAAATTCACGAGTATGATTTGCTCATACCTGCACAAGTACCTTTCAGCACTATACTCATTTCGCTGTCAACTCACACACTGCACATTGCACTGATTGTATCCTGATTTCACTAACACTTCAAAAATATTTCACTGTTCAAATACGTTGCACTGCCACTATAAACTATGAAACTTCACTAACTGAAACTCACTTCACTGTCACAACACACTTCTCTGACACAACACACTTCACACTTCACTGACACAACACACTTCTTCACTGAAACAACACTTCAAATAACAAAATATCAATTACACCCTTTAAATAGTGTGTATAATATACTACCTTCTATTAGTAAAGTCCTTAAACCTATTTTATTTTTGGTTATTGGTAAAGCCTTTAGTAAGTCTGCAGGTAAAGCATTCCAGTCCCTGATAGTACGATAGAGAAAAGAAAACTTTTCAGTGTCCGTCCTCTTGGCTCCTTTCCCTCAATTTATATGAGTGGTCGTTCCTTGAAGAGTAATTTGGCGGCTGAACCATTTTTTTTTCTCTCCAGGCAGGCTCACCTCTGTATGTTTTGAACATTGCGCATAATCGAATTCGCGTTCTCTTTTCCGTGAGTGTGTCCCATTTTGATGGTGAATTATTACGACAATGCTTGAGAGCTTGAAGGAAGTCCCTCATAAGCAGAGGTGTATTTCAGGCCTGGCAGCGTCACGATACTATTTCCCGTGGCTGGGCTGCGCCAGGGCACTTTTATGATTAGCGTAGCTATTGTCGTCAAACTTTTCATTTATAAAAAATCATGTTTCATTCATATTTAAAAAAATTCATAGTGAGGTCTACTTCACAGATCTAACACTCTCTACATCTACATTCGAACTCATATATTTTATTCTGACATTCCATAAGTATTCTTGCGGAAATGGTGGTGGTGGTGGTGGTGGTGGTGGTGGTGGTGGTGGTGGTTGTGAGGACAACAACGAAGACGAATACTACTGGAACTATCGAAATCCCAAAGCCAGGGTATTGTTTTTTTAGAAATATACCACTGCTCACAAAATCTCGATCGAAGGTTTCCTTGAAAATTTAATAGTCACGCAACAAGCTAATTACCTTCGTTGTCAGCACAACTCATCCTGCTCTTGGTTTTCCGTAGTTTTCCTCATTCGCTAAGACAAAGGTATCGATATTGGACCTAAAAGAAATGAGCCACGGATATAATGTCTTTTTGGTTTCCCAAGTTCCTCCAGACAAATGCTGGAATAGTAAAATTTCGACCCTTCACCAACTATTCATCCTATCACCCATTGTAGTAGACCTACCACCTATCCGTTGAAGCATTGCACCTATCAAAATTTGCCCTCTGTTGCATGACCGTAAATCTCGGTCTTGTGGAAAAAAAATTGTTTCTTTAATTGATTATTTTAGGACGATTTATGAATTGCTATGTTTATGTAGCGTGTAATTGAGATGAAAGTGATAATGCTAGCGAAATGAGTCCAAGGTCCAGCATCGAAAGTTACCCAGTATTTGCTCTTAATGCTTAATGGATTGAGGGAAAACGCCGGAGAGAACCTTAGCCAGGTAATTCGTCCCAACCAGGATTTCAATCCGTGTTCGTTCGTTTCACTGTCAGACATCATCATGGATGCGCAACTCATGCTCACAAAGTGCTAAAAACCTTGACGTAAAGAAAGACGAAGCCAGCCGCAGCGGTTACAAGTTGTTTGTATTTATACTGCAGAAGCAGTTCACTGCCACGGTGCGCTGTGGCGGCTCATACAGTGGTCGTGACATCTAATCCATGATTTGTGTATCAGAATGACACATGGTGCAATAATTATAGTAGTTTTATACAAACTGTAGCTAAACACACATACTAAAATTCTACTGTTGTCAGCTTTTTTAACTAGAATACGATATTATGTAGTACTGAAAGCATAAATTGAACACGATCGTTTCAAGCTACAACAAATGCACCGGTAACTGCAGCACTTATTTATTATTACACTATCTGTTAATATTTGTCTTATTTCAAGATAAAAGTGAGAGTTTACAAGTGTTTATAGATTAAAGAGTATTCCTCTATTTTCACAAGACATTATCCTATATTCCTAAACAATGACAAATTCATGGAAGTAATTGTTTTACATGTCACGGAAAATGAAATAAACTTACTCCTGAGATCTTTCTATACGTTTAGAGGTTTGAAACTTCTTACATTAAAATCCGGTTCAAATTTATAAGCATTATGTAGAAGTGGATATGGTTACTAGATAGGAGGCAAATAAGCGTGGATTTGGAAATTCTGACCTAGGCAGCATAGCGAGCAGTTAGAATCCTGATTTCACCGAAACTGTAAATGGCGTGTTGTTCTGTAGATTTATCAATTCAAGCTCCAGACCTTCAATAGTTTCTATCGGCTGCAAGCCATTGCAGAAACACTCCATTCCTTGTCATTGTCACTATCTCACCAAACCAACAGCGAATTCTGTTGTAACGTCTTGAAGAAAAGCTCTATATTTGATAAGAAGATTTTCTTCATCACTCTTCACGACAGTTTCTAGTGAAGGAAAGTGGAAAAAGTTGTTTATGTTCTGCTTGATACTGCCTTATTTTAAATATATCTACTAATGCTCTTAGCTAGTCGATCATATGTCGCGCATTTCTGTATCTCTCACACATAACGTGCTGACGACATGTGATATCGGTCTCACCTTGTTGATATCCCATTTTTCTCATTAGCTCTTCTAAAACTACTCTCTTGCAGATCTGTACAGTATTACTTTACCAGAACTTTCGCCATGTTTATTTGTAAAACGTTTTCTAATATTAAAATGTTATGCGTAAAAAAAGTATAGTAAAAAATAATATAAGATACATAACTATACTTTCCTTCTTAACAAAAAAGTACTTTTTTCCAGTCGTGAATAAAAGAGAAACGATCTGATCAGATTTTACTGTGTTTCACTCATAATGAGCCGCCGCTTACTGCAGACTCGAACGAACTTAGCCTTCCAAGAACCACGTAGAGACACTACAGCTACAACAGATTTCGTTCCACCTGACTGAAGTTGTGTTCACAGTTTGACAGCACGAGTTGCCCACCCATGGACATCATGCTAACCGTTATTCCACAGTGGTGGATACATTATTTATTATTATTATTGTTATTATTATTATTATTATTATTATTATTATTATTATTAATCTAAGGAGAGAGTAACAAGCAGTTGTAAATTTTTCTTCGTGAGATTACTCTTATTCTCTTTATCTTACCTTCTGTGTTGCGTCCTTGGACAATTTGAGTTCTTGCTTTTGTAATGATTATAAACTAACATTAAATTTTTAGAAATGACTGGATTTTCAGATCATGTGGTTTGCATGAGGCAACACTATCGCTTAAGGTAACGCAGAATAAACATAGAATATGGATTACACATTCAAGTCAAGCAGAAAGAGTTAAAAATTATTTTCGTTCATGAAATCCTGAATTATTATAGCTATTATCATAGATTTTAATAATATTATTGCTAATAGGCCTATGCATTAGGTCTTAAGTAGAATTTACATAATGGAAATAATATTCAGCGAATACTCATGCTCCCTTTCTCTTAGCTTTCGCGTCTGATGGAGTGATGACAGCACCAAAAATAGTTGGATAAAAAATATTGAATAGAACCGTAGAAATAACTGATTACTCATCGGTCACGGGGCAGAGTGGAACGGTTAATTCATGCCCCATGACACAGATGAATTGGCAGGCTTAAGTGAAATTAAGTTGACATAATATACTCCTGACAACTTATTCGTAGAACTACAAGCAGTCGACACTCAATTTATTCTTCTCCCAGGAAACGCATTTTGTCTCGAGCTGTTTCTCCTTTCGTCCACTCTAAAAGTGGGCTGGCCAAATTGCACTACAAGCACTTCGTACTTAATTTATTTTCCTGCAAGAAATGTTCTTTCTCTTTCAACTGCTCCGATTATAAAACAGATGTTTTCATTGTATCTTTATTTTTTGTTGTGTTTATTTATTACAAGCTTTAACCTCTGTAGCCATATTGCGTGTGTCGAATCTTTGAATATATCAGTAGGCCGTTTCTTTTACTGTAGTTCAGTTCCTGTTCTATTGTCGTGCGTTATAGATGGCTTGTGATCGTGTAACTGATTTTTAGATTTTGATTAATGTTTATGATATTGGTGATTGAGGCAGTGATGAATCATTGTATGAAATTTTCAATCTGATATTTGCTTTTGTGACTGAAAACCAAGAAAAACTTCAGTCAGATTGGCCCATCATGGGGCTTGAACCCGAGACCTTCCGAATGCGAGACTCAAACGTTATCGTCTGAGCCAGTTCGCTCGGTATATGTCGTTATTGTTGTTGTTCTAGTGCTTAAACATTTTACAATATAAATCAACAGTTTTCTTGCAGCGTCAATGTGGTGACAATGATGTTTTGATTATGTAAGTTGTTACGTAACAACATACGTACGTATGTCTTCATTTATTTGATGGTCGAGGAGTGAATATCCTGCTAATGGTCTCATAAATAGTGCATCTGTTGGCTCTAGTCTCTTGATGTGTGATGATATAAGCGCCCATTTTTTCTGTTAATACAGAGTGATTCACGAGGGTTTACCGTTCTTTACGGAGATTATTTCTGAAGACATTTTGAGCAAAAAAAGTCATATAAACATAGTTCCTATTGTCAATATTTTCAGAGTTACACTAATTTAAAGTTGTTTGTAAAATACGTTTTTTCTTTAGTTTGAAGGTAAAAGAATAATACAAATAGGGAATGAACCATTCAGAAGTATCATATCTTTAATTTGCAAGTATTATGAAGCTAAAAATGTGCTGTGAACTCCTTAGTTGCTTCGTACAGACATCTTTTTCTATTTTTAACTAGAAAATTACATTATTCTTACGCACTTATCACAACAGTTATTACAAATCACACCACTTCCACCGACTTAAATATTTGCAGTTCAATTTTGCATCCTAATTTACAGTCTTGGAAAGTTTACAACACATTTTTTAAAATGTCGCCGTCCGCTTGAGTACACTTGGCCGCACACTTGTGAACGGCACTCGCCTCGCTACGTAACTGCATACGGCTATCTTTAATTTTCGTAGCGTTCGCGCTGGCTGCTGATTGCACACTGAGCAAGATCCGTGTTCACAGCAATGCGTTCCAATAACGAAACGTAACTCTGTAAATATTGAGAATAGGACCCATGTTTATATGACATTTTTTGCTCAGAATGTCTTCGGAAATAAGCTCCGTAAAGGACTGTAAATCCTCGTGAACCACCCTGTATGTTGTTACGATCAGTATTTTATAGAATTCCAATATGGGTTGCGTTCTGACCTACTTGAGAAGATTCTTTTAGTTCTGCCTATGAGTTATTAGTATTTAGTTATTTTTATTGTCTAAATCCATAGGGGAAAATAGAAAAGAGATTGCATTCTAAATAATTAAACGAATTCCCTTGTTCAAATTGTATATTATAATTTTTGCTCTGACAGAGTTTCTTGCTGCAAAAGCCAAGACCTTAGATTTTCTGTTTAAATTTTCAAGTTACATCCCTTTGAATTTGTTTCTAATTTATATATTGCTCTCTGCAAATTGTCATAAATTGAATTTGTTTCTAATTTATATAATCTCTCCAAGTTGTCATAAAAACACAATTTGGCCTTCTGCAAAGAGTAACGTGTTGAGAGCAAATTGAATTTTTTCAGTCAATAATGTGATCGTAGGTGCTTTAGATTAATTGACTTACTAATATGTATTAAACTCTCTTTAGATTAATTGACTTACTAAAATGCGCACTAAACTCTCTTGAATATGTAGTATTGTACCATCTACAAATATTCCGCTAGATGGCAGTAGTGTGTTATGATAAGCTGTTCTCTAGTTACCAGTTGTGCCAACTATACAATCTTAATTGAATTCTATGAACGATTACTAGTCAAGAAGGCTTTGTTGATTCACTTCCATTTTTTTATTAAAACAGTTATAGGCCTATTCTACTTCAATTATCAATATACTTGTATATTAGACAATCTCTGATACGTGACTATTCATATTCTCATACAGCGGAAGCTATAATATAACCTAAATAATATAAAGAAGATAAACGATAGAAAAGTTTTAATTAATGATGATGAAATAAACATGAAAGTACAAGAGGCGGTAGCCAGAAAAATGGCCCATAAGCAAAACTCATGTTTCGAGAAAACAATGATCGAAAAATGTATTTTTAAGTAATTGCGGTTTGAATACACTTTCATCAAAATAACAATTTGCATACTGTTGCAATAGTATTTGTTTACAAGTTTTTGTTAAATAATTCATCCCGACTTAATAGTGATATATACAGTATTATTGGAACATTTTATATGCTCTTTTTCTTTTTCTTACAATGATTATATTTTAGCAGAAATTAAATATCATCATTGAAAAGCGTACATTACAGAGGTTTACAAGTTCATAATAATTTTAGCAAAATTATAATTCTTATATACATCTCGTAGTTACGTCATAAATTGTACCGAATACGTGAAATTGAATAATATCTGTTGGGTACAGAATACAAATTACAGGTTATTTAACCTTAATTTACAATGGATTCACACTCACTTCAAAGTTTATCTTCAGAGTACAGTTTACACTTTAGTGCACATCTTGGATGGATTCACATCACTTTGAGAATCATCTTCACTGACATTTGCTGAGTTCCACTACTACGCAAGGGTGTATGGGTCCATTCAATTAGCTATCTTGTCTTCTGTTTACAAGATATTGAAGCGAAACTGCGTAAGCAAGTAGATTTTAAAACGGAGAATCGAATTAAACATTCTCCCGAAGAAGTTCCTATAGACGTATAGGCCCATTTTCCGGCTACCGCCTCAGTTATTTGAAAGTACAATGTTGGCAATACCTCTGATTGAAGTTCTGGCTGATATGTATAGCCTATCTGTTATTAGGCAGTACATCTCACTTGACGATATGTGTCAGAGGAAGAACAATTGTTTGTATGCATCCGAAGTCTGACTAGTGGAATATGTAGCTATGCATTGGAGGGGGAAAGGAACTGGCCGCTTTACCCCATTATCTCCTGGCCTAGTTGCCTCATGAGTGATGCCTTATTGGTGTTACTTATGAGGTTCAAACCTGTCTTCGGAGAGTTGACTGAACAACAACAATGTTGGCAAAAAAGAAACAAATGCAAGGGAGGTGATAAAACAAACAAATACTAGAGAGATTATAAAAATTGTAGGATAAATAGCTACGAGTATGATTGATTTAAACACATTGTTCCATACCGTTTTATTGGTCAGAAGTAGTATGACGAAGTAAAAGTATAACAGTCACCTTAAAATCTCACGTAATGTACCTACAAGGGATCGTTGCAAAAGTGAACGACAGCTGAAAAAGCTACAGCTGCACGAGAGAAAAAATAATAGCGTTTGAGTAATTCGTAATTGTTTCGCAAACCAGTAACTAGTTTGGTGCACAGACAGAATTTGAGCTGCACCCATTGCGTGATGCGAGGTGACCTTCATTGCAGATTTATTTCTCGAAGCTGGAAGCAGTTGTAGACATAGCTAGCTGCGGTCTAAAATAGTTCGCGTGCAGGCGGCACTAATAATAATTTAATAAGCAGAAGGACACGTATTAACTGGAATGACTGAACCTTTGAACACTCAGCTGAACGGTTTAATGTTCAATGAATAATTAATAAACCAGACCCTTCTCTGTCTCTCTGTCGGGTAATTTTTCATTTCGCTATTATAATGTACAACTGGTCTCCCTCCTAATAATGTGGCAATTACCTTCCCCCTCTCCTAGACGTCAACTGGTTTGACCACATGGGATAAATAAATATCACATAAGAGTGGAAGTCACTCTTCGAAATGATTGGCATTAAGTAGTTAACTTACTTTTTTTGTTAACAGAAGAAGGGACCCATAATTTTTGTAGTGTCCTCAATTTTTTCTGAAATATACTTCAAATATCTCTGTCCGCGTTGGCGTAAATTATGTTGCAAGACACGTTATAAGATGTACTGCATAATTTCATGGTAAAATGCTATTTTGGTTTTAGAATTCGATTGCATTAACCTAGTTACCCATCAGAATACCGATCGTTCGAGACGTACTCTAACTTGGTACGTTATTTTTCGAGAAGACTGATACTGAATACCCAAAATATGAATATACTGATTGATATTCTGGTTATTCTTCATTGAGCTCTCCAGGAAAATTCCGAGGCAGCATCTTAAAAAGATCTATGTATCTACCGACATCCGAATGAAAGAATGAATGAATAAATAAATGAATGAATAAATAAATGAATGAATAAATGAATGAATAAGTGAATTAATTAAAGTATGAGCGAGCGACTGAGTGAGTGAATGAATGAGTTAATGACAAATTGACTGAGTAAGTGAGCGATTGAGTGAATGTGTGGTTAAATTAGTGACTTATTGAATAAATGAGTGAGTTATTGAATGGGTGATTAAGTGATGTAATATGTGAGTGAATGATGTATTGGATAAGTTGGTGTTTGCGTGAATGGTTGAGTAAGTAATTGAATGAGTGAATGACACAGTGAGTGAGTTAGTGAGTGATTGCGTGAATAATTGTGAGTGATTAAGTCAGTAAGTGAGTGAATCACCGAGTTAGTGATTGAATGAGTCAGTGAATAATTCATTGGTCAGTCAGTGAGTGACTGAATGGATCACTAAGCCAATAATCGAATGAAGGAGTGAATTATTTAATGAGTAAGTGGTTTATTAAATAGGTGAGTGAGTGATTGAGTGAATCAGTGTGCGAGCGCGTGAATGTGTGATTGAATGAGTTAGTGATTTAGTGAGAGAGTGAATGAGTGATTGTGAATGATTGAATGAGTGAGCGATTGAGTGTGAGAGTGACTAAATGGGTGAGCTAGTGTGTGATTGAATGAGAGAATAACTGATTGAGTGTGTGATAGAGTAATTGACTGAATGAATATGTGACTGAGTTAGTGACTGGATGAGTGAGTGAGTGAGTGACTGAGTTGGTGAATGAGTGAGTAAATGAATTAGTGAAAGAATGAATGAATGAGTCAGTGGATGAGTGAATGAAAAATCAATGAGGAAGTAAATTATGTGTATTATTTTCATCAATGTTTGCATTTCCTTTTTTTTTTTGTATTTATATGTGTTATCTGGTAGAATGGAAGAAAATGCCTTATGGCCTTAATCCTGTCAGATTAAATAAATAAATAAATAAATAGATGAGTGAGTTAGTGAATGTATGATTCAGTGAATGAGTTAGTGAGTGGACGTGTTAGTGAATAGATTAGTAAGGAAGTAAGTGGATGAGTGAGTCAGTGAATGAGTTAGTGAATGAGAGTATGCATGAATGAATGAATTAATTAATTAATTAAAAAGGGAGAGTGGTGTGCTCTCTCTTGATACCATGCCTGTCAATAAAAGTAATGAGATATATTGCCGAAGGAAGCGTATTAACTACAGGTCTATTTCAAAAAACCTTATAAGAGTCTGTTTCAGGTCTTATGAAAGCGCATCAATTTGTAAATTCTGAGACATAAATTAAATGAGAGTTACGAGTAGTATCTTATTTAAGGAGTGGTATTTCAGCTTCAGTTGCTCAGCGTTGAATTCGACTTGGGCGAGAAAATATCAACGAATATAGTGTAGAGCCGTGTATTAGGGACAGGGTTCTTTTGCATGTCGCAAAAATACGACACGGAACGTTGCTTTACATCCGTTCCGGAAGAAGCCATGCCAAAAATGTTATTGCCCTTCAAAACCAACCGATTTAAAATCCGTGAATCTCGTACCGGGACTGAGAATGGTAACTCTCACAGCACAGGGGGCGACTACTCATAGTTAGTCGGAGGATGTTAGAACTCCTTTCGTTATAGACTTAATCTTTGTACGAGCATCACGGCTGTGAGAGTTATTAACGGGGATGCAGCCTTTTATTTCTCCGCCGTCAGTGACAAGTGGTCCCATGCCTTTTAATTCTTCATAAACTGCGCTCGTCTAGGAAGTGTTTTCTTTTTAGTCAGAATTTGACAGTAATTATGTTTTCCTCGCCGCGCTGTGTCCTCATCGAAGGCAAAGGTTCTATTAAAACTACTCTCGGAGGCATGGCCAAACCCTCAGTCAGGTTCTCTAACAACTTGATTTACGGGAGTCAAATCCGTTGAGTTTATTTAGCTATGCATCAGTTGCATGAATTAGATGGCAATTATCTAATTTACATACCCACTCGTATGAATAGGGTTACATCAGGCGTTTTGGGGAAGGGGAAGGCCTGTTCAATAAATATGGGAGTGTCGCACAAAGACAACCAGTCCCCAAACAAGAGTTACACTGCTACGCACCACCGACCGATTAGTAAGACGTGACTGACTGGGTGACAGGAATGCCATCTTCCCCGACGCAGAAGTGCGTATATGACCCCCATTAAAAGTGCATGCCAGAGTTGCTGCTAATAATATCAGAGATGTTTATATTCTTAAATTGATTCTGTCTATTTAACTCTTTGTCTCTGTCTCTCTAATCGTCTAATCTATCTGGCAGTCCTCCTATCTCTGTTGGTCCCGCCATCCGTCCCCCTTCATGTCTTCTGTGTTCATATTTCAATCTTCTTCCCTATCCTTCCTTTTTTCCAATCACTGCCCCTGTTTCTATCGGTCTCTTTCTTTCTATCTGTCTATGTATGTATGTATGTATGTATGTATGTATGTATGTATGTATGTATGTATGTATGTATGTATGTGTGTGTATGTATGCATGTATGTACGTACGTATAATGAATGTATGTATGTAATGTATGTTTGTATGTTATATATAGGGTGTCCTATTTATTTTGGCAACTCAAAATAACTTTGTACGCAAGCACTATATGAAAAATTGTTCAAGCAAAAGGTGTACAACTGAAAGGGGGAAATAATACTGATGGGGAGGCAACCTTGTAACGTTATTTCTTTTAGTTGGTTATTTAACTACTAGGTTATTTAGCGTCGATGAGATTGGTGGTAGCGAGATGGCATTTGGCGAGATAGGCCGAGGATTCGCCATAGATTACCTGGCATTCACCTTACGGTTGGGAAAAACCTCGGAAAAATCCCAACCAGATAATCAGCCCAAGCGCCGAGCGCAACTTCAGACCGGCAGGTAAGCGCCTTAACCGACTGAGCCACCCCGATGGCTTTGTAACGTTATTTATTAATGAGATACGAGTACTAACATTGTTTCTTTAAATGGCACTATGTATTTATTATTCAATTAAGCTCGCCAAGACCTGTCCAAAAATGTATCATAGTACATATGAGCCGTTAGAGCAAATGTGGTGTAAGTCAAAATTGAATAATGAGGTTTAAAGTAAAAATACTGTAAAATTCAGCGCAAAGTAGCAATTAATATGTCGCTCTTGCTATCCACTGATTACTAATAGTTTAAATAAAGTGAATATTAATTGCTACTTTGCGCTGTATTTTACAGAATGTTTACTTCAACCCTCATTACCATTCTTGACTTACACCACTTCTGCTCTGAATGGCTCATATAAAAGAAGTGATTTGACTAAGTTGGTGTAAGCAACAACTATTAGGTCTACATTGCAGATACCCAGGGTCGCATAACCCACTCCACGTAGCTTTGGTTTGTAGTACACACATGAAACCAAATGTAGCACAGACCACTCACTCAGTTATCAGTGTTCAGCGAAATAAAACCAAAGCTACGAGTAATGGGTTACGCAACCCTAAGTGTTAGGCCTATGTACAATGTACTAGATATTGTTTACGCCAACTTAAACTCAAATAACTTCATACTATGCACAGGAACCATGCCGTCAAAGTAACAATAACGTTCTGTTTATTAACGTTCTGTTTATTAGAATGACCCACTGTGATACATTTCTGAAAAGGTCTTGATGAGGTTAATTGAAATATTGAATTGTAAATACATAGGACATGTGAACAGTAGAAGGGCCGGCAGCTTTCGTACCCGTCCTCGACTTTCTGGCTTTCAGCCCCACTCATAGCGGACATTTCCTGAATTTCTTGATCCGCGCTGTCGGTGTGAACAAGTTTTCTCAATTTCGACTTGGGTGAATCGGCCACTGTATTGAGATGTTACGCCACTAAAATGTTTTTCACGCTCACAACAGTCACGCGGAAAGTTTTGATTAAGTGTGCCTATTCGTCTGAGAAAATTGATTCATTTATCAAACGAATGCCGTCTATTGCATCTAAATCGGACAACGCGTGTAATCACAACTCTTTCTCGAATATGACTTTGCACCCAAATTTGTACTCCAATTATCCATGCGCCCTCCCCTACCCGCGAGCGACACCCCTCCTACTCGGCCCATTCATTGGCGTAATGGAGGATATGCCCATATGCTAATATCTAAATGAGCTAAATCCATCAGGAACTTCTTATGGTACGTACGCTTCAATTTCCTATCGAATTTCGTTCCTCCAGTTTTAATAGCCGACATGTATGACACTTTTGAGAGTGTTTAGTATATGACTGGTATGTCTTATAACCAGGCTTCGGTCCTGGGCACAGAAACGCATGAAGTTCAGAACGCACGGCCGATAGTATTGTGTTGGTCGAGTGGAGTGGGAGATTGAGCTCGCCATTACTTCGTGTCTCAACATGTAAACAGTCCGTCACAGTACGGCACAAAATATATTTCACCCTGTACAGATGCAGTATATACGGTACATTCCTAATGTAGACAATAAATTCTACCATTAAAGTATTAACGTGAGTTGTAACCTTCAATCAGGTGTCCCTACGCAGAAGCCTGTTACACGTACCGCAGCCAAGCAGCAATAGGCCTACACACAACGGTAATGCACATTACGGACCCACCTGTGCTGTTGCAGTAGGGTGACTGCACACTGGTTATGACGTCATTTATACTCCGTGTACTCTAAACCTCATACTGGTTACTCTGTGTCCCTAGGCTGAAGCCTGCTTATAACATTTAAAAGATATTTTGGAATGTTTAATTCATCAATATTAATATATGGAAGGCATCCTTAAAAGTCAATTGACTATCAACTCCTTTAATAATAAATGAAGCGTTGGACCGAATAACGGTCTATGTTACAATCTGCTAACTGTGCAGGAGGAACAAAAAAGTTATATCGTAATTCCGCTCATAAATTTACTATCGAACGGGCAACATAAATCGTTATTCCATCAATATGTTTCGTAAACTAAGCGAAGTATACGATTGTATGTTATTGAAAGAAATATTACACATCGTAGAAGTTTGTAACACGTTTAACTCCACAGAAATGCTACTGGGGAATACAGACAATAAACAGATTTATACAATCAGAATATTATGAAATATACAAAATCAATAAAAAGGTTAAATTATTAACAAAATGACTATGACATTTATTTTTAATAATTTATATATTCCTATTATGAATGTAATTTATTAAAGTTACTTTCAATATCACATTATGAATAAATACACAATATTGATAAAATAATAACAGTATTATTAGAAAATAACTACAGTATTGAGATGTAGGGATAACATTAAATTAATGAAAGTTGTAACAATAACAAATGAATAAAGAAAATTAAATATCACAGTTAATGAATTGTTGTGCGATGGCATTTGAACTCCTGTCCCGATTATTCAGTATCCATCCCAACAGATAGCTTATCTGTTAAGTATAAATTTTTTAATAATGAAGACAATAGCAATAATAGGTTTTAATTGCTGACTGTAAGAGAGTAATACATTTTAAAATATTCCTTTCTGACATCAAGAGCAAGCTGTGAACATTTCTCCTTATAAGAATTTCCACAAATCTGTTTATGAAATGAAATACCTTGATAAAATTCTAAGATAATCTATAGTGGTAAAACACAACATAGACCAACTAAAACTATATAAAGTGTAAATTAAAATATAATTAATAAAATACTGCAAAAATAACAGACAGGAACTTACATTACTTGGGGGATCTTTCGCACGCTAACTTGCGACTTCGTCTTCCTTGTTGTATACTCAAGACCACTATCTCTCAGCGACTTTCGTGACACATCTTTCCACTTATTAATATTAATTTGTCTGAATCCCTTTTGGTTTTAGATTTATTTAGCTCGTCAATATCTACCGCAGAAATCGTCACTGTCTTGAAGTCGTCTATTTTACGTATTAGATCAACCGAAACCTGATACAGAGTTCAAGTACCCAGTATTCATAAAGAGAACAAACTCTCGTGCAATAACTCCCAATACGATGTAAACAACTGGATACGCTAGAAGTGACTAGTGACATTGACCGTTGTTCCAACCAAGAAATTCATGGTTGTAACACGTATAGAAGCGCCTCTGGTACAGATTATGAAGAATAATTTTTGTGACAGCTGTGTAAGACTATACAGAGCATTATTCCATTAAAAATTTGATTTTGAAAAATTGTAACATAGACCGTTATTCGGCCCAACGCTTCAAATGATGAATGCGGTGAGAATTATTTGTCTTACCGAAATCGGTGTGATGAAAATTTAATAGGCCTAAGTTCAAATAATGATGGAAATAGTGATAACTATTCGGGAAAAGAGTGAAAAACTGTCACGTATAAATATAGTAGAAGAAAAATAATGATAATGATAATAAACTCTAAAATAGTACATATATAAAATATGTTCAGTGAATCTAAATGTAACGGAACTTCTATCAATAGTAAACTAAGTACAGGAAATAAGTTTAGTCTGTATATAGCATATGCCAGTTCATTGTTGTCTGCGGTTCAAAAACATTTCTGTACTTGACCTTTCGATATAAAATTCTGTGTTAAAGCATTATTATTATTATTATTATTATTATTATTATTATTATTATTATTATTATTATTATTATTATTGGAAGATTGACTAGTTATTTACAGCTTATTTCATTCCGTTCATTAGACATATTTTATTTTTCCTAAACCCTACATATACGTTACACGCAATCATAGGGATTTTCTGAAATATCCTGTGACCATTTTATCAAATATTGCCTCTTTTAAGCTTCTACAGGGTCGTTTCCAATCTCTGATAACGAATTTGAATGACATCATGTGCGTCAGGAGTTCACACGACAGCTGAACTGTGGCTCGAGGTGACAGACCAGTAGTGAGTAATCTCATAGTCAGAGTGCAGGCGACTCACAGCAACAATTCCCAAGAAAATCGAACCTTTTTGGGAGGGGTACATAACAACTCTTTTCGATACCAAGTACAGTAAAGTGAAAATAAAAGAAGCTTGCAATAAACGAGGTTTCGTTATTTCCAAGAAAGGCACCTTCTTTATACTTGGTAAAGCTCGAATGGAATTACCGTAATTTGTGTCATCTCGTGGGGTGCGGCGACTTGTGACGAGGGGTGGATTTGCTTGCTTTTTCCACTCTGGAATTAATCCCATCCGAGCTTTGCCAATCTTTTTAGGTACAAACAAGATACCTTTTTTGTAAATAACGAAACCACGTTTTTTTGCAGGCTCCTATGATTTTCACGTAACTGTATTTGGTATCGGAAAGAGTTGTTATGTACCCCTCCCAAAAAGGCTCGATTTTCTTGGGCATTGCTACTGTGATACACCGTACACTCTGACTATGAAATCACTCACTACTAGTCTGTCACCTCTCGCCGCAATTCAGCTGTCGGTGTGATTCCTGACTCACAGGACGTCATTCAAATTCGTTATCAGAGATCTGAAACAACCCTGAACAACGCGAATAACGCTAGGAATGAAATTGGTATTTGTGTTTAGAAAATGTAGTGTACTAGTTGTCTTTAAATTCTGGAAATGGAATACACTAAGAGCCCTAATCCGCATAGTTGATGTTGATACGAACCACTATATTACCGAATGAAACTTAACAAAGTGTCGACTGTTGCTGGCTGCTTTGCATCAGCTCCTTTGAAATATACCGAACCAACTTATTCACTTTCACCTGTACATACCTACTAACTTATTGTTCATCTTGTCTATAAATTCCTTACCCATTCATGAAATATAAGCTTACCGCATGGAATTCTCCCTCCTAACGTGAAAGTGACTGCAAGCGTCTACATCGATTCTCCATCAAACTCCTCTTTCACAGCACTGCTGTGAAACATACCACATGGTCTGTGTACTGTATTCATTGTGCCATGTATGGAAGCACACTAGCTACGTGAATTGGGCGTTTGTCAATACTACAAGAAAATTGTTTTGTCTGATTTTTGGCATAGCTGAAGTATTATATTAGACTATTATATTTCCTGAGTAAAATTTATCTGTAGTAATTTATTAGGACTATTTCGTGAATAAAATAAAATATAACTAATATATACCTAAAATTTGCTCACATATTGTTAGTAATTGCATATTTAAGAATATTTAACCTATTCAGATATTGTGAAGTTGAACTAGATGAATATCGATTACTGCAATAAAGAAATTGGATGTAATTCAGTAATGCCAATTGCGAAAAGTGAAATACAGGTTTAACAATGTTAATTACATGTACTCCACTTTTCTCATATTATTATAACAGGAATACGTTTTCATTATCTGCTGAAATCATAATTGAATTTAAACATTTTATAATATAATTACAATTAACCTGATTAATACATTAATTAATTAAATGGAGAATTGTTGAGAACACGGTTATCTAATCTGAATGAAGGAGTGTAATTGTTTTCAGATAGCCTAAAATAGACATGGAATTGAAAGATGAAGATGTGGAAATATAATTTCCTACTTTATTTAGTATTTCGTCGTTAAATTATACACTACACCGAGAACTAATAACTATGTAATATTGTGTAGAAACAGCTATATAGTAATGTTTATGTATTCACACTATAGCGAGACATATGTTGCTACACAATGAAGCCATCTTGTATATAATATACAAGGTCTTTGGGTTTGATATGCGCTAATGTTAGATAAATTTGAACATCTGACTTTCTATTAATTCTGTAATTTCATTCACGTAATACAAATTTTATAGGCTACAATTAGGTTAGTTACCTGTGAGCGCGGAACCACGTGTCAGCTGTGCCTTATTTCCACCGTTACTTCGTGCTACAGGAAAGCATTTTCCATAGATCGACAAACGCATTCTCGCTGTAGTGTGTAATGGGACTAAAGCTGCACCTACACAGTTCAGTTCTCCATGCGCGTATGCCTGCAGTCTGGGAAGGATATTGAAATGATCAAGTTAAGAAGTACGTTCAATTAAGATGCATGAAGATTTTGTGTTTACATGGTGCGCCGTTTTGAACATCGTTTTCACTGCGTAAATACTTATATTAATTAATATTAGCAATCAATCTTGCATTCATTGCTTGAATGCGTAAAGTTGAAAGAACAGTTTAACCGTGTATATGCATCTTAATGGATTCATGCTCATCAATTTACGGAGAAACAGTTGGCGACACCGACTAAAAAAAAAGACCATGCGATAAATTGATAGCGATAAATCTAGCTGCAAAAATTATTGCGATGTTTGACTGTGTTTGGTTGGAATTCAAAATTGCATTACACTTCATTGGTCGAAAATGGAATGACATTATATAAACGAAATACTCTGCTTAAAACGAATCTATCTTCGATTTTGCTGGAATGCTGATACTACAGAAATCACTTGAAAACACTCGTAATGATTCTGTCTGGAATAAGTTAGTGTATTAAGTAGATGATTTCACATCTGGTCTCCTTCCTGTTTGTATGGCATGTCAATTTTATCTTTGATATTCTTGTATTTTGTACAAAATTGTCATTCAGTTTATGAAATTTACTTACGGTATTCTGAGTCTGATTCTTGTATAGTTATTCCGTTTCGAAAAGGAATGTTAACAAATAGATATTATAAAATGTCAGATAATTAATTATACATCTTAATTTCACATTTTAACATTTTCATCACTTAAAATTTAGTAATGTTGTTCCTATAACAAATTTATAAAATCTTAAGTGATTAATTATGTTACGTTTGATAATTACTATAATGATTGTGTACAGTGTGGACGAAAAGTAACTCCCTATTGCAGATTGCTAACAAATTTTGTATATATTAATTAGCAATGGTTCCCAAACTTTTTTGACTGACGACACAGTTTACTGAACGCCCACGATATCGCGACACTCTTATTTGATTTTATTAATAGTAATAATAATAATAATAATAATAATAATAATAATAATAATAATAATAATAATAATAACTAGTACATTTCTTCTGGAGAAATAGGTAGTTGAACTCTGTGTAGAATATTTTATAGCGGACGGAGAGTTGATTAGGCTACTGTTCACTGCACGGGAATGTTGTCGTTTTTAACCTCCTTTTCGTCCAACCAATACTTTCAAGGTCTAAGCGAAATTAAAAAGAAAAATTATATTAAAAACGTAGTTATTCACACATACTTCGGTTCCATGATGAAAAATGCAACAAAAAGGTGTCGGAACGTCGTTCCAGCGCGTTCCGCCAGAAAAAAAAAGCATTGATAACAATTTTTATGTAGTGTTATAGATAGGTGGGTGTTAACACGCAATCGAAAATTCTGAAAGAACAAACAGCAACTTGAGTGGCATTAGAAAAAAAAACAAAGGTATGTGTCAAAAATCCCAACCTATCTATGCTGGATGTCCGATAAAAGATGTACGATCAAAGATTATCGTTTTTGAAAACGATGTGAATTTTGCTGTTGGTGGGTTGCACAGAGTTTCTTATGGCTGCAAAACTGAACTGAGCATTGTTGCAGCTGTTCACGTTTCGTTGGCAAAGTCTGTCTCAAAATAAAATGTATCATATCAAAGACTTCGTTGCAAATAAAAAAATGCGTTGTAAAGAGACTTTCTGGAAGGTATAAAATTTATTTTTAAAATCCAAAATTTCGCGACATACTCCCTGAATCTGCGCGACACACCGGTTGGGAATCCTTGAATTAATGTATTAACATGAGATTCCCGCTCGGGCTGATTACCTGGTTGGGTTTTTCCGAGGTTTTTCCCAACCGTAAGGCAAATATCTGGCAATCTATGACGAATCTCCGGTCTCATTTTGCCAAATACCATGTCACTACCAACAATTCCATCGATGCTAAATTACCCAATAGTTGGTACAGCGTCGTTAAATAACCAACTAAAAACAAAACAACGAACACTCGTAAAAGAAGGCACAAATGCAATAAATTCCTCTTCTGATGTAACTTCGAAGTATAATCTATTCTAAAGTCATAGAAGAATTGAAAATATATTGGAATCATGCACCCCATAATGGTTTGTAGGCCTACCAAGCAAAAACATCCTGCAGACGCAATAAATACATCACCTCAAAACTCTGAAATATGGGAAAGTAATTAGAAATTTTGGCACAGATGCATTATAGGGGCCAATCTCCTTATTGGTTGAATGGTATGAATGCTACTGTCGATATGTATTGTTGTTATAATCGACATAAAATATATTGCCAACTTCTAAATTAACAGTCGGTTTTAGCCTATTTTGTTGACTTGTAGCCTACTTTGCTGGGAGACATCGTTAGATATAGGCCACTCTTACACTAAACCTGGAGTAATTTAAGATTATTAATCAAATATGATTCTACTTACTGTTTTTTTATATGCTCCTATAATGTAATTTCTATTTTATACATGTTTCATTGTTATTTTCCATCCGAAGATCATTAAGAACGATGAATATTACTTAATATCTCCTATCTTTCTTCAAATAGTGTTTACATGCCATGTTAATTTTCATTTGTTTTCATAAGTTAACAATGATGCACATTGGGAGCAAAATATAAGAAATTATTTTCCTACTCAATCGACTCTATATTCACGTTGTTTTGAAATGATTAATTGATGATTGTTTGCTTATTGTTTATTACACGCACATTTGTATGTAATTTCTATTCCATACGTTTTTTTCTATCCCAAGATCATTAAGAATGGTGAATATTATTGATGCTTGTTTCCTGTATTTCTTAAAATAATGTTATGTGGCATGCTAGTTTTGATTTATCGTTATTTACGTAAAAATGATGCGCCAAAAAATAAAAATAATAATAATTTCGTACTCATTCCACAGCCTATATATTCACATTTGTTTTTCAGTGATTTATTAAAGAATGTACCGGTATTTAAAAGACTAATAATTTAGAAACATGTTACATAACTCATCCTTGTGCCAAAAGAGAATGTTCCCTGAACCAAATTATCGTTTTTTGCAGTGGTCGTCAGTACTCGCTGAAATGGGTAATAATATAATATAATTATGTTGTACGTAGGAAGCGGCAGCACCGATGATGATCCGACGTGTAGCACATGATGCAAGAAGCGGGGTATCGGGGCTTGATCCAACGTGTAGCACATGATGTAGAAAGGGAGTATCGGGGCTGCAAGCCCCGATGATGATCCGACGTGTAGCACATGATGCAAAAAGCGGGGTATCGGGGCTTGATCCAACGTGTAGCACATGATGTAAAAAGGGGGTATCGGGGCTGCAAGCCCCGATGATGATCCGACGTGTAGCACATGATGTAAAAAGCGGGGTATTGGGGCTGCAAGCCCTGATGATGATCCGACGTGTAGCACATGATGCAAAAAGCGGGGTATCGGGGCTGCAAGCCACAATGATGATCCGACGTGTAGCACATGATGCAAAAAGCGAGGTATCAGGGCTGCAAGCCACAATGATGATCCGACGTGTAGCACATGATGCAAAAAGCGAGGTATCAGGGCTGCAAGCCCTGATGATGATCCGACGTGTAGCACATGATGCAAAAAGCGGGGTATCAGGGCTGCAAGCCCCGATATGATCCGACGTGTAGCACATGATGGAAAAAAGCGGGGTGTCTGGCACTGAAAAGTGCTTTTTCGAAAGCATAGTGATGCTCATTTGACAAACGCAGTGTACGTACTTGCTAATAATCCCTGTTTATTTGTCGTTATTCACTTAAAAATGATACGCCAAAAAATAATAATAATTTCGTACTCACTCCACTTCCTATATTCACATTTGTTTTTCAGTGATTTTTTAAAGAATGTACCGGTACTTAAAAGACTAATATAGAAACATGTTACATAAATTATCCTTGTGCCAAAAGAGAATGCTCCCTGGACCAAATTATCGTTGAGATATCTATTGTCAATTGGTTTTATTTGTCAGTAGGCATTGACTGACGGGTATATAAGGACTGGCGTTCTTAGAGGTGAAGGTAGGGGTTTGGGATGGCTCACAAGCAACAAGTTATACTAAATATGTTTAGGATTGTATAAAACTGGCCTATGTCTCCTATAGTGGGCGGGACATAAATAACATTCACCCAAAAATATAATACAAAGTGACTAAAATCACATCAGTAGTAACAAATTGTTTAAATTTTTTTATTTAGTTTTTTAATTTGGTAGCATTTAATGTTTATCGAATATCGAATGCTAAAAACGCTAATTTAACCATTACTTCCGCTGACCTTTTTTTGCGTATAATGTGTGATGGATGGCCCCTATAATGCATCTGTTCCGAAACTTTCCCACTTGTGTGAAGTTTAAAACTGAACAAGTTTATCCACAATACATACTGAATTGGATCAAACCTTCAAAGAATGAACTTTGGAATAATCCAATAGAAATCATAAAAGAAATTTAAAAAACTTAATGTCATGGACATGGCGTAAGTAAACTCAGGATAAGCAACGACATATTTTATATTTAAAATAGCTTTTTCAATTCAACATGGAAGTCATTTCACCTATAATTTCTTTACATTAACAGGGTCGTTAAAGACTACCTACTTACCATTATCAATCCAACATTGTTCCATTATTGTGGTATCATCTCACCGACATTGAGTAACGTATGTAATTTAAAAGCATCATTAAATGAAGAAGAGTGACTATCCATGTTGTGTGCAGAATATGATCGACAATAAAATGGCGGACTGAAAAACAAAAAAAAAAAAAAAAATCACGTGCCTCAGCGTCGTGTTCAGTATTACCAACTATAAAAAAATCCCCAACCTTTTGAAGAAGAGAACAAGAGAAAATCGCTTGAGAACAGATTGCGAATTTTATTATTCATGCAACTAGAGCCCGGCAAGCCATTAGAAGTTTGCTCGATCCCGGGATAATTGCGCAAGACGACATTTTATTGCCCGCAAGAGTGATGCCGGTTTAATGAACCACAATTTTGAGAACCAATTAGAAGCTGATCCCTTTAAGCAGGGATTGATAGTGCAAAGGCCTTCGGAGTGACATTTATAGAGCTTGCTTTGTAGCCTAAGGAGCATTGGGAAAGCAACTTATAATTGCTTCCAATAATGAACAATTTTCTAATTATATCTATTGTTTAATATGGTAATGGATCGGTTTTCTTCTGATTAGTTCCAATATAGGCATCGATAAAGACGAAATGATTGACGTCTAACTGGTAGCATGATGTGTCATGCTTGTAGTTAAGATATGTAAGAAGTTGAATGTTCTACTTTATGTACAATAAAAAATATGAACGATAAATTTAAACCCTTATTCTTACTTAACTTACGGCTTTTATGGAACCCGGACTTCATTGCCGCCATCGGTCTCTATCCTGAGCAAGATTAATCCAGTCTCTATCATCATATCCCACCTCTCTCAAATTCATTTTAATATTATCCTACCATCTACGTCTCGGCCTTCCCAAAGGTCTTTTTCCCTCCTGTCTCCCAACTAACACTCTATAAGCATTTCTAGATTCGCCCATACGTGCTATATGCCCTGCCAATCTCAAACGTCTGGATTTAATGTTCCTAATTTATATCAGGTGAAGAATACAATACGACAAGTTCTGCGTTGTGTAACTTTCTCCATTCTTCTTTAACTTCATTCCTCTCAGCCACAAATATTTTACTAAGCACCTTATTCTCAAACACTCTTAACCTCTGTTCCTCTCTCAAAGTGAGAATCCAAGTTTCAAAACCATACAGAACAACCGGTAATAGGCCTATAACTGTTTTATAAATTCTAACTTCCAGATTTTTTTAGAGCAGACTTGATGACAAAAGCTTCTCAACCGAATAATAACAGATATTTCCCATATTTATTCTGCGTGTAATTTCCTCCCGAGTGTCGTTTATATTTGTTACTGTTGCTCCAAGATATTTGAATTTTTCCACTTCTTAAAATTTTTATATTTCCATTTCGTTCTTTGTTCTGGTCACGAGATATAATAATATACTCTGTCTTTTCGGGATTTACTTCCAAATTTATTTCTTTACTTGCTTCAAGTATAATTTATTCTCATGTTTTCCCTAATAGTTTGTGGATTTTCTCCTAACATATTCACGTCATCCGCATAAACAAGCAATTGACGTAAACCATTCAATTCCAAACCGTTGTACTAGCGAAGATAATTATGAATTGTGCATTAGGGTGTGTCCATATCGAAATTAATGAAAATTAGCTATTCATCAACAGTATTCCTTAACATGTGCATATTATCAACAAACCTCTTCAACACCGGAGTTTGAAATGGTTATGCATAAAACTATCAGGTAACTTTATCAGGCGTATGGAACCCCACTCATTCTCGCCACTTCCTTTACCCCCTCATCATCCTTTCCTCATCATTCCGGTTGTTTTCCTTGGTTTTCAGATCGTGCCTGCAGCAGCCCCCGAAGCTGCTGACACTCTTGGCCGGTCTCAATGTATATATCAAGTGAAGTAGCTGGTGACCCAGCAGCGGAACCCGCTCCCCTCTCGACGGAAGATGGGAGTCTACACCTCAGACCGTTGAGGAGACGGAAGGGGTAGTTTACACCTCAGACTGTTTGAAGGGGGAATGTGGGTGGGCTGTTGAGAGTGGAATGGTATACGGACTTGCAGGGATGGCGGGACTGGTCGTCAGGGTGTTAGCTGTTAGGTTGGTTCGGCGTGGATGCGATCGGTGGGCTTGCAACTCATACCAGGAGCGCACAACAGACCTCAGGTCGCGGTGCACATGGATGTTGCACTCCCGGCCTCACAGAGAGAGAAAAAAGACCTACTTTACAAAAACTTCATGTCTATTAATTTCCTCTATATTCTGACGACTTCATTAATATTTAGTCTATTACTCGTATGTATAATTACTTTGTCACAAGCCTATTACTAGGGTTATATTTAAAATTATTTCCATTCAATTTATATGAGCAATGATATCGCTTTTAAATACAGTGTGTTTCATTTTTTCAATCTACGGAATATTACAAAAAGAAGTCAAACTCAGATGTTATTTTCCAGTGGCTTAACATAATTAAAAAAAATTATGTAGTGTTATGCGATTTATAGTGCTGTTATTTATTTTTTGTGTAATGATGGTAACATTATAGAAAAATTGTTTCATAACAATATTACAGTTGTCAACTTTAGGAATTTCTCTAGTGGTAAGAAGACACATGTGAACAAAACATCTTTGTGGATTTAATTTATATTAATTCATAACCACAATAACAAATTCTCATGCATACCACATATTTCTCTTTAAATTTATAACACATTGAGGAATATTAGTTATAATGATGGAGACGTTATAGGCAAATTTATTTTATTGCTGCTACATTCAGCGCCAGGTGGAAGCATAGAAATCCTTTGAGTGACTAAAAACATGCATGCAGGCAGGGAATTCTTGAGAAGAACCTGATGTACGTGAATTCATAACCCTGTGTAAAAGGACCACCAGGGCGCAGGAATGAAAGCTCACAGACGCTGAATACGCTGTTGACAATGGAGTTCTTTGTGAGAGTTTTTTGTTATTATTCCTTTTTTATAAATATAGATGTGACAGAGCGAGAGGGACTGTGGTTGTTATTTTATGGAAGCCTCGTGGTTTCGCCACATAAAAGTTGAGTTCCAAAAGTGGACAATAGGGGACGTAGTACAGCCAGTTCCGATGCAACATGACACTGCTGTGTACATACATTGTGGTTTTGAGAATTTGATTCAGAATTTGTCTGCATTTCACGATAAATGTGACATATATTATGGCTTATAATATCTTAAATGTTCTTAATTATCAGACGGAAACCGAGTTATACAATACTAGATTTCTTACATATTTTGAGAGAAGAATTTCAGTTTTTATGGAAGCTGTATGTACGACCATAACTCATCTTAAATCTTTAGACAAAACGGTGTATAACTATACAACGTTCAATTAGTTGAAGACGGATATTTTTTCTCAAAGTTAGTGCCATACCTGCTCTCACATTCGGTGTTAGACTTCGGACTCATTTCACCGTCATTATCACCTTAATCTCATTTAGACGCTAAATAACCTGAGATATTGTTAAAGCATAGTAAAATACTGAAAAAAGGTTGTCAAAGTAACATATTTAATAGCTCAATGAAAATACGCGACGTTATAGGCCTACTAGCCGAGCCGAATTTTTATGAGAAAATTCTTTCTTCATCAAAACTCGAACCAGCACACATTCCGTATCGCCAGTTCAAAGCCTGACATTTTAGAATATAAAAAAAATAGCGGAAAGTATGAAGAAGAATTGATGAACAAATATTCAAATCCTTCAGATCAGAATTTTCATGTGGACAAAAAACATTTTTTTCCCCATATGCAATCACGATTGAAACATAATATTGCATTTTTTAGTAATTCCCTTGGCAAACTAAAACATTAGGAATTCATTCATTCATAGTGTTCTGCCCAAGGGCAGGTCTTTCACTGCAAACCTAACTTTCTGAAATCTTTTCTATTTTCTGCCTTTCTCTTTGTCTCCTCATATTATCCATATATCTAAATATCATCTATCATCTGATATCTTGTTCTGTCACGAACTCTTCTCCCGTTCACCATTCCTCCCAGATGATTTTCTCTTTGTTATTTAACGACGCTGTATCAACTATGAGTTTATTTAGAGTCGATGGAATTGGTGATAGCGATATGATATTTGGCGAGATGAGGCCGAGGATTCGGCACAGATTACCTGAATTTGTCTTACGGTTGGGGAAAACCTCGGAAATAACCCAACCAGGTAATCAGCCCGAGCGCAACTCCGGATTGACAGGCAAGTGTCTTAACTGACCGAGCTACGCCGGTGGTTCTCTCAGACGTTAAGAATAAGCTATTTAAATCCTGAAAAGTTCATGAAATTTACAATTTAAATTCAAGAAAGCATTTTTTGGTTTACATTTTTGCGGAGAATATGTTTTGATTGATATCACCTTAGGGAATAGACTTGTATATTTTGATTATAAATACTGCGTGGAATATTAGCTAAAGTGAGAAAACATAATCTGATCGAAAACAGATCTAGGTGGAAACTCTTTTTCATTGAAACGACACTTTTGCAAAATCATATTTAGAATGAAAACAATTGGGAAGACTTTAGCAAGCCAAAAACAATATGTACATAACTCATTTTAATTTTTTTGGAGAAAACACGGTTTGAATGTTTTCGCGTAAAATATACCGCAATTGATGTAGGCCTAATGATAAATTTTATTTAAGGGGGTATGTACGCCTTTCGCTAGTATAAACTTATTAAAATTCAAAGTTAATTTCTGTATATCTTGAATTAATTTTGTACTGGAATTCCGTGTAGTGATTAGACAATCCTCCAGATTAATAAACAAATTTTAGAATAAAAAAACTTTCATTGTTAAAGGTAATAATATTTATAATTTGGAGTGTACAATTTGTGCAGGGAGAATTAGCTTCCCTGATGTCTTGAACAATTTTGAATTTTTTTTCCTTCTCTATTTCATTCATAATGAATGTGTTATCAATATAAATATTAGTTATTTATTTAGCCTGATAGAGATAAGGCCATCAGGCCTTCTCTTCCTCTCTACCAGGGAATTACAACTGCAATATTAAGAATACAATTACAGTTATAATTACAATTAATATTAAATTTACAAATGCAATAAAAATCAAAGTACTAAAAGATTAACTGAGTAATAAAGTCTAGACAGTTTATTGTAGAAGTTAAGAGCAAAAGAAATATTTTTTTCTACTTAGTCTAAATAAAAATTAAACCTAGAATAATAAAATTATATAATGATGAAATTACCGGATATTGAAATATTTTGTGCTAGAATAAGAGAACTATTTACAAGAAGCCATGTTTGAACGAGTCTCAATTACTGACTAAGTGCCTAGTAAGTTTGCGTTTGAATTCAGTTTTATTTCACAGTCCCTGATGCTAGCAGATTACAATTCCAGAGTCTTGGCAGGGCTATTGTGAAAGAAGATGAGTATGAGAAAGTACGATGGGATGGTATTGTTAGTATTGTTTCATGGCGAGTGTGTGTGTTCAGATTATGGTGGGAAGAAAGATAAGTGAAGCGAGGCGACAGATACGAAGGAATAGAAATGTTCAATATTTCGAAGAGAAGGAGAAGAGGAATTAAATTTTACAATTCATGGCAAAAAATTTCACAAAAATGTTTATTATTTATATAGGGGAAAAGCCCCTATATTGAACCACTTAGCCTTTAACACTAAATTGTGGCAATAATCTCAAATCAAAGTTATCAGGAAAATTTGCATTACATTTTCAGTCTCTTTGGCTATACATAGCCTCAACACAATTGTTAATTAATGTTTTCATTATCTAAATAAAAAAATAAAACTGAGAAGGTGCGAAATGGTCCAAATTAGGAACATGGTCCTTAAATTGGACCAGCCTTATCTTAAAATGAACCACATAATTTTAAATTCAGAAACATTTTTATTAATATAAAACATAAATATTTTTGTCCTATATTTAAAGCAATTATTTAATTAGGAACAAAAGTACAAAGGAACTTTGTGATTATAATGTCAATTTCCTTGAAAACTGGAGTTTTTAGATAATAATAAAAAAACACTTTCTTTTTAGAACATGAATTACAAATATAGGGCTTTCATTGTTATATAAAAGAGGCTATTATCCATAGTCTTCGCAGTAAAACATTTTCTGTTTAGCACTAACATTTGCACATTTTTAGTGAAGCAATATTCTACATTTCATGCACTGGATCATATCCATAATTTCCGACAATTCACAAATTTTGCAGTACCAATTCTTGTCTTCATTTTCTGGTTGACTATATTGAAGCTTTCTCTTTAACGGTTTATTTCTTGGTGTCAATGTAGGCCTGCCTGCTAATTTCTTGTTTTGTTTTTCCTACAACTCATTCTTGTATGGTCTGCTTGTGACGATTGCAAATGACGTGGTTTTTTGTTTCCTTGTGTCGTAAGTTCAGGAATAGGAGCTATTTCAGCAACAGTGTTAGGCCTACGCCTGGTCATGTTTGGAGATTTTTATGGACAGTAAGGATTGGCCGTAGAAATGTCTTCAGAAGTATAAGGCCTACTAGATTGAAAGGAGGGAACTGAATTTTGTGAAGGTGAGTTTGGAACACTTGTGTTAGGCCCATTCTCATGGTTGACGGCAGTAAGAGCGAAGTCGCGGTTTCTGTCGAGTGGCCAAATTCCAGTTCTCGCAAATCCACTCGTTGCATTTACCATTGTAGCACCTTTTCCATCAGCTTCTGCTATTAAAGCTTACACCTGAACTGAGTTATATTTCGAGATGGGTTACTTCGAAGCCATTTGTCTGCAGCCTGATTGTGGTATGATGACAAGGGCTTGAAGAAAGACACGTCACATGGTTGAAGCCTGTGCGTTGTAGTATGTGCCGGCAAAGAAAGCATTACAACACCATTTTCTCGGGCAAAAATGATAGCTTCTACATTCTTGGTGTGGGTGGAATGGCCATCAAGGATAAATAACATTTTGTTATTAGTGCTGGGCTTCACAATGGCGATGACACGTTGTAACCATTTAAGAAATAACTTGCTAGTAATCCAGCCACTTTCAGAACATGTGCATATTGCACCTGGTGGTACACCGGTGTTCATTTCATCCTTAAATCACAGCCTTTTGAAGATTAACATGGGAAGAACAGTCCCTGTTACACTCATGCAACACACACAGGTTGTATTGGTGCCTCTTTCACCATTTGTCAGGTATATCTATTTGCACGAGATATTCACAGTTGGAAGCTCCTAAAACAAAACAAGGTTTCCTAAATTGGACCAGTTCAATATAGGGTTCAAACGGTGGTTCAAATTACGGCAAAAGCCATTTCAGATTATTTAGTTACTGTGAAACACGGAAACGTGTTGATTGAAATAGTTTACGCATGGATATTGTTGCTATGTAACTACTTAACAACATGCAATAGATTAAGATTACCACAATCTTACCTGATATATCGTACAAGCTTAGCTAGAAGAGTCAAATATTACATCAGAAGCACCATAATCACACAACACTTATTACAGCTGAAACCATTGCTCCGAACGCAAGGTAAATTTTACTCAGCATTCACTGCGCTACACAGTATTCTTCTGCTTGAATTGTGGTACACTTTGTCGAACATTTTGGAAAATAACGGAGTGTTTCAATTTAAGATACGGTTCAATATAGGGACCTTTCCCCTAGCCTATTCAATTGATAAGAGCAGGGTTTGTTAACACGCTAATTATGAATAAAATAGAGAAGAAAGCGTTAAAAAACTATAGAAATTGTATAAGGGTACGTACGTTGGAGCGACGATAAACGATAAAAGAAGCAGCGATGCTATATCAGAGAGAATTGAAGCATGCATTGTCATTGAGGTGTGCATATTGGAGTAACGATAGAAGCGAAGATAAATGATAAAAGCGACAAAAAAGAAGAATTCCATTTTCTTCCCTTTTCTCGTTCATACGATCTTTGATTAAGATAATATTAATCTGTGTAATGACCGGTGGTTATAAATATATATCCGAGTATTAATCGATTTATTATTATTTCGGCATATTAAATTAATTATCATGGATATTTACAAATTGATCAGTTGTGTATTTATTCGTGATACGTTATGTGATCACAAGAACCAATCAGATCACAATGAATTTATACTAGCTTTGGGATGGGAAACGGGTTCAATTTTGTACGTATTTAAGTTATATTAACCTTGAACTTAGCAGCTGATATTTTGTATATATATTCCTTCATTAAGTGGATGTATAGAATATCTTCTACTGATAAGTCAAAATATTTGCTTCCCGCGTTCTCGTTGCTCCGATATGAACACTTGATTCTTTGATAATACCAAAGCGTTGCTAGTTGTTTCTTTTATCGTTTATCGTTGCTCCTACGTGTACGTACCCTTAGATATCACGGAAATAAACTTTGTGCGAGATCGTGCGTATTTGCTTGTTTTCCGCACAGAACCAATACGCGGTAAGTGTGAAATACCACATTCAGTATTCCCAACGTAACACACATAGCAATTTCCCTCTTCTTACCGCTTAAGCGCGACATTCATTTTACTGCTTTAGACTTTTAACATATTATTTTTAGAGACGTTTAACATAGTAATAATTATAAATTGGAAACTTACCGCTGCAATTTCACCTAATTTGCACTGTTAATTATTGTTTTTAAATATTTGCAAAAATTAAGTAAACCCTACTACTCCACGAAAGTTATTGCATTCTTGATACAAGTAACATTAAGGAAGCCGTGAAAAAATCAACAAGGCTCCAGATGCCGATATTATTACTGCAATATGTTATATAAATAATATTGTTAAAATATTAAAATGAAAAATAAATTCATTACATAACCTTACCGTTTGTTTTAAGTTCGCATTTATAGACTGGGGGGAAAAAAAAGACAGACGTATATCACGGCCTGCTGGAGTATAGATATTTTTGTTTTCTAAAGTTGCCGTCATTAAACAGAAACCAAGCTGGAGATTTCATTGCAACTAATTAGAAATTCGTCTTTCAGGTATGTAATAAACGATCTTCGCACAAAATAATGTACGATACACGAGCGGTATGTTTGTTTTCATGTTCTCGGAAATTAAAAAAGCTCAACTACGTTTCGCTTTTTCAATCTTTTCCTCGAACATGAAAACGTCAACATACCGCTCTTGTAACGTATATTACTATTTCCTACATAAATTGCACCTTCTCCCTCCAAATTAACATATATATATATATATAATATATATATATATATATATATATATATATATATATATATAATTACTCTTAACAGTGAAGTATTCTTATTCCAAAAATTGTTAATTAATCTAGGAATATTGTCTAATTATACAAAATTTCGAAAATAAATTTTGAATCGTATTAAATTCATACAAGTGAATAGTGTACATAATTCCTTTAAACTTTTTCATAATTTCTTCCCAAAGCACTGCTTGAGAAGAGAATTTACGTATATTATTCGGTAAGAGAAAAAATACTTAGCTGAACATGCGCTGCACACTGCAGTGCTGAAGGAGCGTTGAAGAGGGAGATAGAGGCGCGTGGGCTTGTATGCAGCCGCGATTGATCGCAGAGTAACACGGTTCGTGCTCGAGCGGTTCCACTTGAGTGGTTTTTGCACTGCGCACGCGATAATTACGTGTCTCGCGCTCAAGTGGGACGTTGGAAGGTCCCGTGCAATATGGACATTACGTCACCTGCTGCGTGGTCCGCCCAGATGCTGGATAAACAGTTTTATTGTCCCTGTGCAGCGGGGGCGTGGAGCAGAAGCTTTTCCCCAAGTCGCGAGGGTGATCAACTGCTTACAAAATCTGTGAAGCAAGATCTTTACCTCGTTTATAGACAATGACGAGAATAACCAACGGTAGTAGGATTGTTTCGATGTCATTTCATTTTTCACGCACCTAACTTGGTCAGAGTCTCATCCTTTCATATCTATACTAATAATAAATCTGTAGCCGAAATTTTTCTGGTAATTTTCGATTTTCCAAAAATAATTGGTCCTAACATATATAATCAACCACCCTGAAACCGAAAATCGCATTTTTGAAATTTTTGTTTGTATGTCTGTCTGTATGTTTGTTACCTTTTCACGCGATAATGGCTGAGCCGATTTATATGAAAATTGGAATATAAATTAAGTTCGTTGTAACTTAGATTTTAGGCTATATGGCATTCAAAATACTTTATTTGAAAGGGGTGTTATAAGGGGGCCTGAATTAAATAAATCGAAATATCTCGCTTATTATTGATTTTTGTGAAAAATGTTACATAACAAAAGTTTCTTTAAAAATGATTTCCGATAAGTTTTATTCTTTACATAATTTTGATAGGACTGATATTTAATGAGATAAATTAGTTTTAAAATTAAAATAACGCCATCAAAGACGGTGTAATGAATATAAGGGGCCTTGAACAACAACAATCGAAACAGGGGCCTTGGACATCAAAAATCGAAAGCTATTAAACATAGCCTACAGAGAATGTTTCTGCATTTGTATGAAGTAATATCAGAAGCTAAATTAACCGATTTGTATAATTTATTATTATTATTTCACCATTGGAAAGTGTAGTTTCTCTAGATGGACATAATGCTATAATGTTATAACAGTAACGTCTGAGTAAATCGAGGACAGGTAAGATTAAAATAGCTTCTTATGCACAGAAAATTTGATAGGCTATTTTGTACATTCGTTTTCTGTATTTCTTAAAATAATATTTATGTACACTCATTTTAATCTCAGAGAATTAACGAACAACGAGAGTGTATTGATTTAGTATGCAGTAATAGTACGTTAGCTTAGCAATCCATTATTTTATAATTCAAATTTTAACTATGCTCAATTGAATCGTGTTAAAATACATAAAATATATATGCAATAAATGCAATGCAAAAAAATTGGGTAATGAGCGAAGCAGATTATCTTGCGCTGTTGTAAAAGTTGTTCCCTGGATCAAACATCGTATTTTAATTATGTAATTACTTTATACGAGTATTTATTTCCAACAGGTGCAGCGGAGCGCACGGGTACGGCTAGTATTACATAAAAACAGACATGTGAAAGGACTCCGTTTTTATGGAATCAGCATGACTTTCGGAGTATCCAAATACGACAATATGAGACATCTCATAATATTATTAATACATTTTTGAGTATTGAACGTGAAGATCTCCAGATATCAATTTTAGATTCATAATTGTTTCTAGTTTATATTAATGATATAACAGTCGTTTTTTGTACAGTAGCATCATGAACAGTCTTTATTTTAATAGAAATCGTGCATAATAAGCCACAATATCGCACCAGTGACGTAAGATATTACCATGCCAACTGAAACGTCATGGCTTCTATTATAACGTCGCAACTTGTGCCATAAAATGAATATTCTTGAAAAGATGGTCCATGCAATAATATTTGAATACATTATTGCTATCATAGCAACTCATTCTTCATAGATCATAATTTGAACTTACTCATCATTATAAATATATTTATTCCTTTATTCATTATTTCATAACGTCATACAAAAAATGACATTTAAAAACGTTTATAATGTACGGTATTATCCCATTCGTAAAAATTACCAAACGTTTAGTCATAGAATAAACTATAACAGCTCAGTTACTAAAATCTAATATCGATCAGTTTACCTCGAAATTTCAGTGTTTATCATCATCGTCATCATAATTCATCATCATCATCATCTGCATTTATCTTCATCCCATACTGCTCACAGCTGTCATTTAGCTTCAGTAGCATATCCCTTAGTATCATCTCCTCTTCTGCTAACAACGCCATATCATCACCAAATCTTATATGCACTTTATTCTTCTTCCTCCTACTATTACCACTCTGACGTTCTCAACGAAGTCCTCAAAGTAGAAGTAGATGATGAAGGGCATCGTTGTCGTACTCCTCTTCCCTATTGCATTCCTCTCGACATTCCTCTTCAATCCTGACTTTCACTTTTTGTTTCATAAATAATACTTAATAGCATCCTCTCTTTCCAATACACACCAATTTCCTTAAGGATCCCCATAACTGGGAATAAAGCTTTTGATAGGAAAAGGAGCATTTTCTATGAGTCTTGGGAAAACGAACTAAGGAAGAGCCTTTTGTGCCCAGTTCTATGTTCTTAATATAACTTACGTATTATTGCGAATTATTAAGAGCACAGAACTAGTGAAGTCCTTTGTTTGGAGTGTGGCATTTTATGGGGGCAGAAACATGGATATTACGATGAAGTGAAGATAGACGACTGGAAGACTTTGAGATGTGGATATAAAAAAGGGGCGCGTGAAATGGACAGAAAATAAGAAATGAAGCTCTTCTAGAAAGAGTTGGTAAAGAGAGAATGATGCTAAAACTGAAATTAGCTGGGTCACTGGCTGAAGAAACTGTCTACTGACGGATGCATAGGAGGGAACGAAAGGGAAAGAGAGCTCAATGCAGAAAAATATGTCAGATGATAGACAGCGTCAAGATATGTGGATCATAAGCGAAGACGAAAAAGGAACAAGAGAAAAGGGAAATTTGTGCTAGTAAGACGTACTAACATCTAATATTGATCCGTGTACCTCGCAGTTTCGGTGTTTATCATCATCGTCATCATCATCATCAAACCTTTTCTTCTTCTTCTTCCTCTTCTTCTCCTTCTTCTTCTTCTTCTTCTTCAGGTTTTACGCCACAACTATTTTCTTATGTTTAGTTCTCACACCAGCGTTATGACGGCATACCTATTGATCTTCCTTGGTATATATTTCTTGAAGGTTGCCTGAGGGATTCTTCTCGAATTAATTCTATCGAAATGATCTTTCCAGTTGATTTAATTCTCACACATATAATTTAGGATAGATTCAGCTTTTAAGTTGTAGCCTATAGTCTACATTCTTTTTTAGGGGTTACGTAGGGTTACCATGAGAAGAAATTCTATAGGAGGACATGGAATCTAAAATAAGAGGACAATGCTGAAAAAAGGATGACTTTTAAAAAATTGATATGAACAAAATTAAGTAAAGATAAAACAATGACTCACCTTAGTTAGTTTTCTCACTAGTTGCTGGATCAGTATTACATCTGTACCCTACTTATCGGTGGAGTCCACTTTGTGCACAAGAGCCTGAAGAGACAAACTTATATCTTGTAACAAACAACTATGGAACTGTTCACAGGACATATCTTTTAAATTATATTTCACTATGATGATACCTCTGACTGTCTCCCTTAGCATGCGATTTCGTTCTTTTCTCCATTGAGTAGATATTAGGGAAAATACTCTCTCAGCACTTCCATTGTGACTTGGGATAAATAAACAGAATTGACATTCTTTTAAGAATTCTGAGAAAGTTTCAGTGTTCGCAAATCTATTGGAATTGAATTTACACCATTGTTTATCTAAATTTAAATCTTTGTCCAAATTAACTTGATTGCCATATCTTTGTACATTGCAGAATAAAATTGATAAAATAGCTTAGAATCATGAATAGAATAACGTTTTTAGAGTGTAAGAATTCAATGCATGTCAATAGATCATCATATTTATGTTTTTATGTGCTACAGCTTCAACCATTGAAAGCAGTTAAATTCTTTCATAGGTTTTCACCATTTGTTTAGATATTCTATGCATAATATCGCACATTATTCAATATTCATATTAATTCTAGTTGAAATGCGAAATGCCGGACACTTCAATTTTTTTTTAAAAAGCCTGCCGGACAGGATAAAGTGATTAAAAAAGAGGTCATGTGCTCCTTTTGCCGGACGGATGGTAACCCTAGAGTTATCCTACATCTCATATGTCCTGCAATACTTATTATTATGGAATGCAGTTTTTGAAAAAAAAATAATATCACAATATTGTAACTAAAATGGGCATTGTCCTCGCAGGAAGAATCATAGCAAGAAAGGGATGTTCATGTAATTTCATTTCAGAGCTCTAATCTAGAAAGATAGGAGTGACGTAGAATGAAGTACAGTACACCCTGGGTGTTATAAGTACGAAATTTATTATGACACCCTTAAGTTAGCCTTTAGTCCTGGTTTCATACAGGGCTATTAACCCGGCTCGAAATGCTCAGGGGGTTAAAACTGTAACTGAGTATATTCGAGTAATTCTTGGCAGGCGCGTCCTAGTCGCGGGGGTGGACGCTCTTAGGAGTGACTAAGTTCTGCCAAGGACCCAGTCTCGTGGGGTATAACACGAAACCCTTGCCCAGGGATACGGGTGAAGACCTCAACAGCAAATTGGCGGAGAATATTAATTCGGTACGACAAATTTGGTGGAAGAGGCAACCCTCCTATTAGGGATATACAATAGAGGGGGAGATGAAGACTCCAAAGCCTAGGAAGGCAATCATCTAGGAGAAAGTACTCCAAAATCAAACTCTGGCCCTCCTCGAAGGGGGTTTTGCGGTCGGGCTGGTAACCCACCCATAGAAAAATTAATTATTCATAAATCTCAGAAGGGGAATAGCCGAACGGATCCAACGATGACGACACAAGCGCGAAAAAGGAGATTGATCAAAGGTATTGACGAAGAGCTAAACATAGCCTCCTGGAATGTGAGGGGGATATGTAATAAAGAGGCTGAATTGGAAAAAGAATTAATGAGAGGCAATGTAGACATTGCCTTAATTTCTGAAACAAAAAAGAAACTTCAAGGATCGAAGGAATTGGACAATTATATATTATTTTATAGTGGTGTGCCGCAAGAGAAACGAGCTGCTGCAGGAACAGCAATCTTAATTCTAAAGAAGTATAGGAATAGAACCCATAGCTATACAATAATCAATGAAAGACTACTCAGTATTAGAATAAAAATAGCACGTGGATATTTAACAGTAATAAGTGTATATGCCCCTGAAGAAGGGAGAAAAGAAGAAAGCATACAGTTCTACAAAGACCTACAAAAACATTTAGATACGGTCAATAAAAATGATCAATTAATATTGGGAGGAGATCTAAATGCAAGAATTGGCCAGTCACCAGTGAAAGATATAATAGGGAATAATGGAGAACAGACTTTGAATGAAAATGGCAAAAGTTTGAGAAACTTTGCTGTTTTTAATCACTTAAAAGTGACAAATTCCTTTTTCAGACATAGAGATATTCACAGATACACGTGGACTAGCAGAGGTCAGAAGAGTATAATAGATTACATCTTAGTAAATAAAAGATTATCGTCCCAAGTGCTAGATACAAGGGTTTACCGAAGCTATGATGTTTCTTCAGATCACTTTATACTAATGACCAAAATTAAAATTTTGAAAATATGGCTGAAGTTAGGAACTAAGAAAGAAAATGGAAGTAAGAAACAAACATTTAAGGTACAGTATATCTATTAAAAGAAGATAGTATAAGGAGATTATACTGTCAACGTTTGGATAAATATTTGGATCAGCGAGGAATTAGCCTAAACGTTAATACAGAATGGGAAGACCTTAAACAAATCATAATACAAGCTGCAACAGAAGCTCTTGGAAAAAGAAATAAGAAATTAACAAAGAGAGGACTTAGTATATGGAATGAAAAAATTGCATCACTAATCAAAGATAAAAAAGAAGCATATTTAAAATATTTAAATTCGAACTCTGAAAGTGATTTAACTGAATATCGGAAACGAAGTGCTCTTGCTAAAAGAGAAACAAGAAAACTACATAGACAGAGTTGGGACAGATATATCAGCAATTTAGAATATGATGTTCATGGAGCTCAAACATCGGCATATAAGATAATGAGACACTTGAATAAATCGGAAAAGGATACAGTAGAATTAAATAATATCGCTGAAGATGACTGGCTAAAATATTTTAAGAAGCTTTGGACCTACCCTAAGTTATTGATATCAAGCCACAACAAAAAAGTAACGAATACAATGAAGTAGATAATATTACAATGGAAGAATTAAATGATATATTAAACACATTCAAAGCTAATAAAACTCCAGGCAGAGATGAAATGAATATAGAGTTAATTAAATATGCATCGCCTCAATTAAAAATGCGCTTTCTAGATGTTTTAAATATATGCTGGTCCACTTTGCAAATTCCAAGTGAATGGAAAATAGCTATAATACGGCCAATATTTAAAAAGGGCAAAAGAGACGAATGCAAAAATTATAGAGGTATAAGCCTTCTAAATACAAGTTATACAATTTTTGCTAAAATTATAACAAGACGTCTAAATATCATATCGGAAGTTCTATTAAATAACGAACAACATGGATTCCGAAGAGGACGAGCATGTACAGACTGCATATTCATAGTGAAGCAAATAATTCAGAAAAGAAGAGAATTCAATCAAGAGACACACCTGCTATTTATAGACTATATAAAGGCTTTTGATAAGGTACTACGAGAAAAGCTATGGGACATTTTATTACATAAAGGATATCCACAACATCTAGTGGAAATGATAAGGCAAATGTATGAAGGGACGGTCATCAGTATAGATAAAGGAAATCTTAAAAATATTTTAAATGTCAAAAAAGAAATTGTCAATTTAGGAGTAAGACAGGGCTGCCCATTGTCGCCTACACTTTTTAATATTGTGACAGCGACGTGAGATTCGAACTCACGACCAGCGTCCCGCAAGAGAGAAGATCGCGCGGAGCACTTGGGATGGCGCGCGGCGGAGAGGGGAAAAGGGCCAACGCGGCGAGAGAGTGGAGCGGGAGTGCGCGCGCATCTGGTGCTGGTAGAGAGGAGAGGGCTCGGGATTTTTCTGGAGTGCCATCTCTAGAGACGCGTGGAGCCTTCGAGGCTACGTCGCTGTTGCTATAAATTACGGACGCGAAGGAACGACAGCAGTTTTTCCAGTTTGCAGTTTTCAGTTATTCAGTCAGTGAGAAAGCCAGAGCAAGCAAGCCAGCCGGAGTTCGACTCGAGTGTGCGTCCGCATCTGCGTCAGCATCCGAAGGCCTGAGTTCGAGTGCAGTGGACCGCAGTTGGAGGGACCTGAGTTCGAGTGCAGTGGACCGCAGTTGGAGGGACCCGAGTTCGAGTACAGTGAACTGTCTCTGAAGGTCTGTGGTTCGAGATACCGTGAACTCGAGTGACTGAGATAGAAGAACTGTGAACTGAGAACTGGTAATTCTGATTTGTAAATAGTGCTTTGTAAATATTAGTTAAGATTAACAGTTCATTGTTGTGCGTAATAGTCCAAGTCAATTGTCATTGTCGTCGGTGGAGTGCTATAACGAATACTGTGTGAGTGAAGATCCAATTGTTGACGAGAGCGTTTAAGGTGAATTGTAGAAAGGAATTATTGTTGTGACGAATAAATTACATTGTTGTTACTAATAAAATTCACATTGGTGTCAGAAGTGGGATATTATCGACAATGGAGAACCTACAGCAGATCCTGCAAGCCATCGCAGAAATGAAAGCAGAAATGAACAAGCACATCAGTGAGGTCAAGAACGATATAAGTGAAGTGAAAACGGAGATGAAAAGTGACATAAGTGAAGTGAAAGGCGACATAAGTGAAGTGAAAACGGAGATTAAAAATGTCATAAGCGGAGTGAAAGATGACGTCACTACGCAAATTGAAAGCGTTTCAGCCCACGTAGATGGAATTGTCGCCATCGTGAAAGACGAACTCAAAGCCGACCTTGACAACCTAAACAAGAATTTTACAACTATAAACGAGACAGTAACCGAATTGAGACAGGAGGTAGACCATTTCGACGGCAAAATCCGCGATCTCGAGCGTCGTCAAGAGCAGACGAGCGAGTTGCTGGACAAGACGAGTGAGGTGATGGAAAAACACGCCGAGGAAAACAAGCACATACTCACGTTGATGGACCGACATGCTGAAGAAAACAAGCACATCCTCGCGTTGGTGGATCGCCAGGCTAGAGAACAGAAACAGATAGTTGCCGAGGAGGTTCGACGTGCCATGCAAGAAACGGCCACAGAGTTGAGGACTCCATATAGTGGCCCTGCGGAATCATCGCCTTCAGCCAGACATCACAACGTCAAGACGCCAAAGTTCGACGGTACGACGTCTTGGGCGATATTCCGTCGCCAGTTCGAGGCCACCGCAGCACATAATGGGTGGACACCAGCGGAGAAGACTACTCAGCTGCTGACCGCGCTTCAAGGACAGGCGTCGGAGATTCTTCACAGCGTTCCAGAAGATGGGACAGCCGCTGAGATAATGGCGGCCCTGGAGGGACGTTATGGTGACCATCAACTTGCTGCAGCATTTAGGACCCAACTAAAAACGAGGGTCCAACAGTCAGGCGAGTCCCTACAAGAATTCGCGATGGCGGTGGAACAACTGGCCCATAAGGCCCTCAGGGGCCTACCTAATGATTTCATCGCTGGAGAGGCGGCCTACACCTTCGGCAGCGGAGTTCGAGACCCGGAAATAAGACAACAGCTACTCTTAGCAGAGCATCGCACCATCAACGCAGCTCTGGCGGCGGCCCTCAGGATGGAGGCAGCCAAGTTGACTGCGAACGTCTCGGCATCGCACCGGATTAGGAGCGTCGCGGCGGCCGACGTCGAGGAGCGTCAACCGAAATCACCCGAGCGACGAAGACGAGGAGTGCCTACCTGCTGGTCCTGCGGCGAGCCTGGACACCTGAGGAGGGACTGTGACCGATCTGGTCACAAACAGGAAAACTAAAAGGGGCCGATGCGATGAGGGGCACGTCGGCGCCGTCATCACCATCCCCTCGGCTGATCTTGAAGACGGTTAACAGAAGATGCGACGATGGGCTGATTGCTGACGGATGGATAAGAGGCCGCCCATGCAGAGTACTGGTAGACACCGGGGCGTCGCTCACTATCGCCAGACCAGAAGTCGTGCGTGGACTACCTGGGAGGACGCCGCTGCGCCGGTATGAGCTACGTACTGCCTCAGGCGAGAACCTGCCCATCCAAAAGGAGGTTTTCCTGGATCTGACATTGGGAAAGAGGAGACTGGAGATGTGGGTGTTCGTCGCCAACATCACTGAAGACGTCATCCTGGGACTCGACGCCATGCGGATTTTCGATGCAACGGTGGATGTCCGGCGCCGTATCCTGCGTTTTGGTCAGGATGAAGTGTTCCTGAGAGACGTCGAAGACCAACCCATGGCCAGCAGACTCACCTTGGAGAATCAAGTGACAATCCCAGCAGGCTGCGAGATGGTGGTGACGGCAAGACTGGACGGAAAACCTAAGAGAAACCTGCTCCTCGATTCGCAAACAACTCCGATAGATGGGGTTTATGTGGCCAGATCCTTACTCCCGAATCAGAAGGTGGTACCGGTGAGGGTCCTGAATGTCACCAATCGGGACAAGGAGGTGCCTAGTGGAACTGTACTAGGTAACGTCGAGCCGGTGGTGTCTGTGACGTCTCTGGCAGAAAACGAGGAGTGTCACCGACCACGTCCAGATCTAGACCCATCACTGAAAGAGCTGGCTCGAGAATTGCCGGCGAATTTAAGCAAAAGAGAAAGAAGACAAGTCCACGTTCTACTGACAGAATTTCAGGACGTGTTCAGTCTGTCTGAAAATGACTACGGGAGAACGGAGAAAGTTCAGCACCGCATCGACACCGGAAATGCTCGCCCAATCAGACAACCTCCTCGACGCGTCCCTCTAGCTAAACAGAGGGAGATTGACAACCAACTGGAGGACATGAAAGCAAGAGGGGTCATCGAGGAATCCGACAGCCCTTGGTCATCACCTGTGGTGCTGGTGAAGAAGAAGAATGGGGACCTGCGCTTCTGCGTGGACTACAGAAGACTGAATGACGTCACCAAGAAGGACTGCTTTCCCCTTCCACGAATTGACGACACCTTGGACACCCTGGCCGGAGCAGAGTGGTTCTCGACGTTGGATCTCAAGTCAGGATACTGGCAGGTGGCGCTACATCCGGAGGATAAGGAGAAAACGGCATTCTCTACAGGCCAGGGACTATGGCAGTTCACCGTTATGCCGTTCGGCCTCTGCAACGCCCCGGCTACATTCCAGAGACTAATGGAGTCCGTAATGAGAGGCCTGACATACGACACCTGTTTGCTGTACCTTGATGACGTCATCGTGGTGGGCAAGACTTTCGGCGAACAGCTGATGAACCTGAGGAAAGTGTTCGAGAGACTGCGACAAGCCAGACTGAAGTTGAACCCGAAGAAATGTCATCTATTCCAGAAGAAGGTCAACTACTTGGGACACGTAGTAGGGACCAACGGAGTGGCCACGTACCCGGAGAAGCTACAAGCCGTCAGAGGATGGCCGAGACCGAGGGACAAGCAGGAGCTGCGCCGCTTTCTCGGCCTCTGCACTTATTACAGAAGGTTCGTAGCTGGGTACGCCAACATCGCTAAGCCTCTAACCCAGCTGACCGAGGAGAAACGACAATTCCAGTGGACAGACGAGGCGGAGTCATCCTTCCAGTCGCTGAAAGAGGCGCTCTGCACTGCTCCTGTACTGGGATATCCCATCCCTGGAAGGAAGTTCACGCTCGACACGGACGCTAGCAACGTAGGCATCGGCGGAGTACTCTCTCAGGAACAGGACGGGCAAGAGAGGGTGATTGCCTACTTCAGCCGAACACTATCCAAGGCTGAGAGAAACTACTGTGTGACGCGTAGAGAACTTCTTGCCATTGTGGAAGCCCTGAAGCACTTCCACAAATATTTGTATGGCCAGGAATTCCATCTGAGGACAGACCATTCTGCACTCACCTGGCTATTGGGCTTCAAGAATCTGGAGGGGCAGACCGCCCGTTGGGTTCAACGTCTGCAGGAGTACAACTTCACCTCTGAACACCGACAAGGGAAGAAACATTCCAACGCTGATGCCCTGTCACGACGTCCGTGCCCGGATGGCTGCAAACACTGTCTGAAAGTAGAAGAGCGGGATGGCGCCCACGCAGTCCGAGCAATTGCCGCCCAGCCGAGCCCAGGATGGGATAACGCCACCATAAGGAGGGAGCAGCTGGAGGACCCAAACATTGGACAGCTACTGCGTGATGTGGAGTCCGGCCAGAGACCAGTATGGGCCGATATCGCCAACCGTAGCACCACTTACAAGAGCTACTGGGCCCAGTGGGAATCCTTCACTGTCAAGGACGGTATCCTGAAGAGGATTTGGGAGTCGGCCGATGGAAGGACCCACATAGAACAACTTGTCCTGCCCAGGAGCAAGGTGAAGGAAGTGCTGGAGGAGACTCATGCTGGAGTGACTGGAGGCCACCTGGGAGCCAACAGGACGCTGGACAAGTTAAGGCAGAGGTTCTATTGGTTGCATCAGAGAACCGACACGGAACAATGGTGCCGAAGATGCGACACCTGTGCAGCCAGTCGCGGACCAAGGACCCGCAGCAGGGGAGCCATGCAGCAGTACAAGGTGGGAGCTCCTTTTGAGAGGATCGCCATCGACGTTGCTGGACCGTTCCCGGTCACGGATCGCGGGAACCGCTACCTGTTAGTCGCCATGGATTACTTCACAAAATGGCCAGAGGTGTACGCGATTCCCAACCAAGAGGCTTCGACGGTGGCCGACGCGCTGCTTGACAACTTCATCTGCCGATTCGGGGTGCCCCGGGAATTGCATAGCGATCAGGGGCGCAACTTCGAATCCAACCTGATGGGAGAATTGCTCGAGCGTCTGGGGGTGCATAAAACCAGGACCACTCCCCTCCACCCACAGTCCGATGGTATGGTGGAACGCTACATCAAAACCTTGGAAGAGCATCTGCGGAAGGTGGTGTCCAACCATCAACGAGACTGGGATGCCAGAGTCCCACTGTTCCTCTTGGCCTACAGAGCTTCGGTCCACGATACAACAGGGATGACACCGGCAAACATGGTCTTCGGGAGAGAGCTGCGCCTGCCCTGTGATCTGCTGTTTGGCACGCCACCCAGCGCCGACCAGCCAGCGACTGACTATGTGGCAGAACTCACCGAGAAGTTGAATGGAATTCACCAACTGGCCAGAGAGCACCTCAAGATGGCCAGCGACAGGATGAAGGTGCGCTACGACAGATTAGCCAACTCTGCAGGATTCCAGGAGGGCGACCTGGTGTGGCTGTATCGACCTACCAGGACCAAAGGGAAATCACCAAAGCTGCAGCGTGCCTGGGATGGACCATACCGCGTGGTGACCCGGATCAACGACGTGGTGTACCGCATCCAGCGACAACCTCGAGGGAAGATGATGGTGGTGCATCTGGACCGATTAGCAGCCTACCAAGGGACTGCCCGGGACGAGCAGTCCTAAGGAGGGAGCAATGTGACAGCGACGTGAGATTCGAACTCACGACCAGCGTCCCGCAAGAGAGAAGATCGCGCGGAGCACTTGGGATGGCGCGCGGCGGAGAGGGGAAAAGGGCCAACGCGGCGAGAGAGTGGAGCGGGAGTGCGCGCGCATCTGGTGCTGGTAGAGAGGAGAGGGCTCGGGATTTTTCTGGAGTGCCATCTCTAGAGACGCGTGGAGCCTTCGAGGCTACGTCGCTGTTGCTATAAATTACGGACGCGAAGGAACGACAGCAGTTTTTCCAGTTTGCAGTTTTCAGTTATTCAGTCAGTGAGAAAGCCAGAGCAAGCAAGCCAGCCGGAGTTCGACTCGAGTGTGCGTCCGCATCTGCGTCAGCATCCGAAGGCCTGAGTTCGAGTGCAGTGGACCGCAGTTGGAGGGACCTGAGTTCGAGTGCAGTGGACCGCAGTTGGAGGGACCCGAGTTCGAGTACAGTGAACTGTCTCTGAAGGTCTGTGGTTCGAGATACCGTGAACTCGAGTGACTGAGATAGAAGAACTGTGAACTGAGAACTGGTAATTCTGATTTGTAAATAGTGCTTTGTAAATATTAGTTAAGATTAACAGTTCATTGTTGTGCGTAATAGTCCAAGTCAATTGTCATTGTCGTCGGTGGAGTGCTATAACGAATACTGTGTGAGTGAAGATCCAATTGTTGACGAGAGCGTTTAAGGTGAATTGTAGAAAGGAATTATTGTTGTGACGAATAAATTACATTGTTGTTACTAATAAAATTCACAATATTTATTTAGACGCAGCAATAGCCGAATGGCAAGCGCAGTTGAAATATGATTTTAAAGTAGGATCGACGATTTTAAATACTATTCTATTTGCCGATGACCAAGTAGTCTTTGCTGATAAGGAGGACAAACTGCAGCTAGCTCTCTTTCAGCTAAACAAAACAATGTCCAAGTACAATCTAACTGTCTCTCATGAAAAAACGAAGGTCATGGCCTTTATTGGGAAATATCAGATACGTTCCAAAATTATCCTCAACAATATGATATTAGAACAGGTGCGACATTTTAATTATTTGGGGTGTGATATATCTTTCGATGAGGAGCGAGATCTCAAACAAAAGATGCATAAATTTCAAAGTATATGTGGCACCATAAAACGAACATTAAAAAACAAAACACGAAGAGACACGGTTTTAAAATTTTATAAAACAATGGCAGTACCAGTATTGGCTTATGGAGTTGAGACTTGGGCCATGAACAGAAGTGATAAAAGAATAATAGAGACAGCTGAAATGAGATTCTTAAGATATGTCGCTGGCTGTACTCTTAGAGATAATATTAGAAGTGAAGATATAAGAGCACATCTGAATATTTTTTGTTTGAATAAGAGAATTGAAGAAAATCAAGTTCAGTGGAAGGAACATATATCCCGGATGCCGGATGAAAGATTAGTAAAACAGGTTCTGCAATATCGCCCAACAGGGGTGCGTGATATCGGCAGACCTAGGCGTCGTTGGGAAGACAACTTCTGAGACGAAACAGGCCAAATGGCCTATCTTGTTGTTGATGATGATGATGATGAAGTTAGCAGTGGCTGAAATTTCTGTTCTCTGTAGGCCTAATGCATCTACAGTGTTGCAATAGTATTCAGTCTTATTGTAACATTTCATACAGGACTCATGATGCAATTGGTGTTACAGTTGCCGCAAAGTTGCATGTGCATTGTATTTATATTTTCAAATATATTTTTGAAGAAATTCCTCTGTTTTCTTCTTTATTATATTTCTATCTTTGGATATTAGTAGTGGTAGTGATAATGGTAGTAGTGGTAGTGATAGTGGTATTGGAAGTGGTAGTGATAGTGGTAGTGGTACAGGGACATCATTTTATTTTTACTAACATTTTTAATATTAACTTGCCTATACCTCTAGATCAACGCCGTTTGCTACCCCCTTCCACGACTGGAGTTCGATGATACTGGCGTAATATACAAACAAATCACTTTACTAGGTATAGGAGGGAAGAAAAGTAGTTCATCCATTTACGTAAACTAGGAAATATTGCGCTTCTGAGTTTGATCATTTTCATTAGGTTTTTGCTTAATCAAAATATAGTACAGTATTAACAATGAGTGTTTTTACTCACGAACTTAGCTATCCATTCAGACGTATTCATTATGCAGTGTACATTATACTGTCTACAGCACATTAGCGTAGAATATAGAGAATGAAGTTAAATTAAAAAATAATCATAATATGGATATTTAAACACATATTTTAAAATGGTGGCCGTTCCTTTCGATACAGGCTTCAGTTCTAATTGCATATTATCGCACTATAGACTATTGTACGTAATTCCAATTACCAGGTTCGTCCTTCGTACTAGTAACTCATTTTGAAATAATTCTGTACCTGCTGTATAAAAGAATACCTTGCGTACTGTAAATTCAATCTTCACTTCTGCCCGATCCGAAAAGATAAAATTACTCAGACATACTATCTACTGTCCGTCCAAGTGGTTATGTCGTAGGGTTGTAGAAAGGGAGAAAATCACGTGACATTTAATTACTTAACGAGGCCCTTTTATTTAAGTTATTTTAAACAGTTGTATAATATTACGTAGACGTCCAATTCCTAACACAAATTAATGTTCTCAGAAAAGAGCTAAGACAGCCCAGCCACACTAGCTGGCGAATAAAAGCTGTTGGGGGAAACCGGGATACGACGTAGGCAAATGGATGACAGTACCTGTGCGAAAATGATTCAATATTGAAAGCTCTTTCGTCACTGGAAAACGCGAACATATTTTTGGAATGTACTGTTTACTATGACCGTAAGGCTACTACGACTGTATATGCGGTCTTGGTTCTGTGAGGATGACGGTTGAACTTCACTAGTAGAAGGAGTGGGAGTGAAGTACATTAAGAAACTCATGTATAGTAAAAATTGAAGTAAAAATAAAATGATGTCCCTGTAGTAGTAGCTGGTGTACTACTGGAATCAAGCTTTGCTTAGTATGGAGTCGTTTGAAAAATGTTAAGGGAAAGTAGCAGCCAGCTTATCTGTGATTCAGCGAGTAAAATTTTGCAATAAAATCTCGTGACTTAGTCACATTACGTATGTCCAAACGCAGATCCTTCACTCAGCATTCTCCAACATTCCCGTTTTCCTTGTTCCTTTTCGTCACCACACAGATTCATATATCTTAACGTGTCTATCATCTGACATTTTTCTGCATTGAATTCTTTTTCCCCTTTCATTCTCTCAATGCATCCTTCAGTAAACAGTTTCTTTAGCCCGTGATTCAGCCAATTTCAGTTTCAGCATCATTCTCTCTTTACCAACTCTTTCTAGAATAGCTTCATTTCTTATTTTCTGTTCATTTCATGTGCTCCATTTTTTCATATGCTTCCAGTCATGTATCTTCACTTCGTCGTAATATCGATGTCGTCCACACTTGTGGAGTAACGGCTAGCGTGTCTGGCCGTGAAACCAGCTGGCCCGGGTTCGATTTCCGGTCGGGACAAGTTACCTGGTTGAGTTTTCTTCCGGGGTTTTCCCTCAACCCAATATGAGCAAATGCTGGGTAACTTTCGGTGCTTTACCACGGGCTCACTTCACCGGTATTATCACCTTCATCTTATTCAGACGCTAAATAACCTAAGATGTTGATAAAGCGTCGTAAAATAACCTACTAGAGTAAAAAAAATCGATGTTTCTTCTCCATACAATGCCACACCCACACAAAGCACTTCACTAGCCTCTTCCTTTGTTCATTTTTCGAAGGTTCACAGAAAATGCTTCTTTTCTTATTAAAAGCTTTCTTTGCCATTGCTATCCTCCTTTTGGCTTCTTGATAGCAGTTCATGCTATTACTTAGTACACCCCGAGTATTTGAAGTTGTCTACTTGTTCCAATGCCTCATTTCGAATTCATGTTTATATTTACTATTTTTCTTCCGATAACCATGATCTTTGTCTTGTTTGCACTTATCTTTATCTCATATTGCTCACAGCTGTCCTTTAGCTCACTAGTATATCACTTAGTATCATTTCCTTTTCTGCTAACAACGCCGTATTATCAGAAAATCGTATGCACTTTATTCTTCTTCCTCCTACTATTACCACTCTGACGTTCTGAAAACAGTTCTCCACTAAGTCCTCAAAATAGAAGTTGGACAGGGTAGTGATAAAGGGCATCCTTGTCGTACTCCTCTTCCCTATTGCATTTCTCTCTGACATTCCTCTTCAATCCTGACTTTTCACTTTTTGTTTCATAGGCTATATAATACTTTATAGCACCTCTCTTTCCAATACACAACAATTTCCTTAAGGATCCCCATAACTTTACTCCAATACATTCTATCAAAAGCCTTTTCCAAGTTCACAAATACTACATACACTTCTTTATTTTTCTCTTACATATTATTTATCGAATATCCGTAGCAGTCCAATCGCACCTTTTCTCTTTCAGAAGCCAAATTGCTCTTCTCCCAACTCTCTTTCCACTTTGGAATATAAATATCGATTTATTATTCGCAGGAGAATCTACGTCGAATGCGATATTAGGCTGATAGTCCTGAACTCATTACATTTCTTGGCATTATTTTTCTTCTGTATTGGCAGCATCACTGTCTCCATGAAATCATCAGGTCACTCGCCTCTCTCTTGTATAATGATATAATTTTTCTTTCTGTCTTCACCCAAGCATTTCATTAATTCAATGGTTATTCCATCAACTCTTTTTGCTTTCCCATTCTTCATTTTTGTAAGCTCTAGGTCAATATATTCCCTTACAATATAAAACCCATTTTCATATTCTGATACGGCCGCTTTATCCTCTGTAGCTAAACTATCCGGACTGTTTCACAGGTATAGCTCTTCTACACGTTTCTTCCATCTGTTCATTATTCCTCGTTTGTCTTTCTTTCATTTCCGATTTCATCTTCTAACAATCACATGGATTTCTTGTTCCTATTTGTGAAGTCCAAACGTTTTACTTTGCGATACTATTAAATCAAATCTTACTTTTCCTTCTAGATTCTCTATAGATGTATTTTATCGGCATTACTTTACAATAAATGCTGGAACTATCAACCGTTGTGTTGCGTTGCTTCTCTAACACCAAATTGTGTTGTCGCACTTCTGAACATCAATTTTGTTATGAGCGACAACTTAAGTCAGATGACTTACAGAACGTATGGTTACTGCATACGACTCTGACTAAATACCATACTCACACTTATCAAGATTTCTGACACCACCATTATAATATCCACACAACTCAAGTCTGCTACCTGAAAGCAGATTTTCATAACATAATTATACGTTATTGTAAGTACGTTAACAGAAAACAACAATTCAAGTCGCAAAGAGTTTGTGTGCACTCGAAGTTGGGTTTCTGGCCCCTTGTCAGCTCACTTGAGTTGTGTGGATATAAAAGGAAAAATTGGTACGGTGTCGGATGTAGTTCCTGGGTAGCTCAGTCGGTAGAGCATTCGTACGCTAAGCGAAGGGTCCCGGGATTGATACCCGGCCCCGGAACAATTTTTCCTTGAAATTATTCAAGTCTGCTTCACAGGGAGCTATACCTGAAAGCCAGATTTGCATAATATATACCTACTGTACGTTACTGCAGGTACGTTAATAGAAAACCAAAATTCAAGTCGCACAGAGTTTGTGTGCACTCAGAGTTGGGTTTCTGGCGCCTTGTTAGCCCACTTGAGTTGTGTGGATATAAAGGGAAAAATTGCGACGGTGTCGAGTGTAGTTCCTGAGTAGCTCAATCGGTAGAGCATTCGTGCGCTAAGCGAAGGGTCCCCGGAGTGATCATACCCGACCACGGGACAATTTTTCCTTGAAATTATTCAAGTCTGTTTTACAGGGAGCTATACCTGAAAGGCAGATTTGCATAATATATACGTTACTGAAGGTACGTTAACAGGGAACCACAATTCGAATCACACAGTGTTTGTGTGCACTCAAAGTTGGGTTTCTGTCTCCTTGTTAGCCCACTTGAGTTGTGTGGATATAAAGGGAAAAATTGGGATGGTGTCGGGTGTAGTTCCTGTATAGCTCAGTCGGTAGAGCATTCGTGCGCTAAGCGAAGGGTCCCGGGATTGATACCCGGCCCCGGAACAATTTTTACTTGAAATTATTCAAGTCTGCTTCACAAGGAGCTGTACCTGAAAGCGAGATTTGCATAATTCTTCACTAAATTCTGGAAGTAGGCGTTGGACAGGATAGGTGAAAAGGGTAGCCTTGTCACTCTCCAGTCCCTAATGCACTTTCCTCTGGCATTTTTTCTCCTATCCTAACTTAGACTCTTTGTTTCATATAATTGAAGATTAATGAAGAGCGTCCTCTCTTTCCAGTCCACAACAACTTTCTTCATGATCTCCGTAAGTTTATTCCAATGCATTTTTTCAAAACCTTTTGATTTTTATTACGTTCATTTCACGAAGTTTCATCAACTGCAATGATTGTCTAGAGTCTGAGTAAGATGAAGTTGTTAATGCCGCGAAATGAGTCAGGGTCCAGCTTATATTCTTAATGGAATGGGGAAAAACCTAGGAAAACCTCAATCAGATAACTTTCCACAACTAGGATTTGAATCCGGGCTCGTATGTGTCTTGGTCAGACATGCTAACCGTTACTCCACAGCGGTGGACTGAAAAGCTTCTTAATGTCCACAAATATTACATACAGTTCTTTATTTTTCTCTGTGTATTTTTCTTCGATTGTTGGCAGCAGTTGAATTAGTTTATATTATTCACAACTTTCAGACTCGCTTGATGTTAAATGTTATATACGCAATTTTTAATGTGAAATAACTGCGAATTTATGTTTTTTTGTGCGAAATAACACCGAAATTAAGCAAATTTGTATACAGAAATTTGAAATTCTTATTCACATACAGAATAAGGAACGAAGCTGTGTTAGAAAGAGTGGACGAAGAAAGAATAATGCTTAAACTGATGAGGAAGAGGAAAATAAATTGGCTGGGTCACTGGTTGAAAAGATGGATGCACTGGGGGAATGGTGAGCGGGAGAAGAGTTCGGGGCAGAAGAAGATATCAGATGATAGACGACATTAAGATACAGTGGACTCTCCTAAGTTCGACAGAACAGAATTGAAAGTTAAGTCCAATAACGTTAGTGGGTGTGACAGGTGAAAGAATACAAATTCTTATTGGTTATCCATCAACGAATACAGTACTGTACTTGCATTTCCTGCCCGCTCCAAGACTTGTGTATGCGCTTCTAGTACCACAGTGGGTTTCGACAGTTCCGTCTCACAAACGGCACAATTCTCAAATAGAAAAAGAAGAGTTCATTAATTTAAAATCAGTGATTAAATATGGATGTCCTAATCAATAAAATATTCTGTTTTCCTTTAATAAAAGTATCACTACAAGACACAGAAACAATTCCCATTCAAAAGGCAAACCCATTTCTTAGTGCCCTTATAGGGGCGTGTTTAATTCTCTTACGTAACACTTAAACTGTAGGATGTCGAACTTGTTTTCTGTCGAACTTAAGAGCATCCACTGTATATGGATCATATGGGGAGACAAAGAGGAAGGCAGAAAATAGGTAAGACTGGAGAAAGCTGGGTTTGCAGTGGAAGACCTGTCCTTTGGCAGAACACTGTGAAATGAAAAAATTCACCGTAAAATAGGATCCCTACCTATATTCTACAGGCCTATTGTATATTATGTAGCCTAATAATGAGACCAAGACGTAGATGGAGGGATAATATTAAAATGGATTTGAGGGAGGTGGGATATGATGATAGAGACTGGATTAATCTTGCACAGGATAGGGACCAATGGCGGGCTTATGTGAGTGCGGCAATGAATCTGCGGGTTCCTTAAAAGCCATTTGTAAGTAAGTATAGAGAAATAAACATACGAATAACCAAACAGATGAGCTACCAGGGTGGCTCAGTCGGTTAAGGCGTTTGCCTGCCGGTCTGAAGTTGCATTCGGGCGCGGGTTCGATCCCCGCTTGGGCTGAATACCTGGTTGGGTTTTTTCCGAGGTTTTCCCCAACCGTAATGCGAATGCAAGGTAATCTATGGCGAATCCTCAGCCTCATTTCGCCAAATATCATCTCGCTATCACCAATCTCATCGACGCTAAATAACCTAGTAGTTGATACAGCGTCGTTAAATAACCAACTAAAATAAAAAAAAACCAAACAGATGGCATGCCTTAACCACATTTTTTAGTTGGTCATTTTACGACGCTTTACCAATTGCTATGGTTATCTAGCTTATGAGTGAGATGGTGTTAATCCTAGCGAGGTAAGTCCAGGGTTCAGCGCCGAAAGCTAATCAAGATTTGCTCTTAATGGGTTGAGGGAAAACCCCAGAAAAACTCTACTACTGTGCTCAAATCACGAGAAAGTCTCTGCCGGATGAGACGAAGGGGACTAATGCTGTGAATGAATGTTGATGTCATAAGATGTCATAAGGTCACACACGTGGGTACTCGTATCTCTATTGGCTCGCTGTCACAGCACAAACAATAACATTGATACACACATGTTTATACTACCCTAGTAACAAAATTAGATCACTGTTAATCTCCTGGTCTTTTAATCTCTCCATACAGGAAATAACAAATGCAGGAGAGCGAATGGTTTTTAAACTGACGTTATAACGATAATATTATATATCTACTTCGCTCCAATAGATGACGCAATAGTAAGCACATTCCTTTCACGGTTGATCTCCTGGTTGGAGAACAGTAGGTAACTTTGTCCCAACGAGGATATGAACCCGGGCCCGCTAGCATAACCACTTCTTCGGCATCAGGTATGTGAAATCTTGTATATCCATGAAAATCTCTGTGTTTTTGTAGGTACAATCTTTTCCTGCAGATAAAGTAATAATAAAATACGAGTAGTTAATACATTCTGTTTCAAGAATCGAACTACGGTCCTGTCTAGTAGGCTACAAAGAGATCAGTTGCTATAGTATAGTAGATCAGATCCGTCACCCCTACGCTGTAACAGACGTTAAATAATCCGTGCAGTTGATAAGCGCGTTAAATAAACGCAGACATAATACAAAACAAACAAGCAGCGATGACGGGCAAGAGAGTTTGTCTAGTCTGCAGTAATCTGAAGGAGATGTTAAAGCATTACTTCACATTAGCACCGGGAAGACAGCAAACACCGCCGCCCGCCGCTGCGCCGTTGTTTTCAGAGCCTCATTGAGCACTCACATGCGCCATGACGTCAGGCGGCTTTGACAATGCGACTCGCGAGGTGCGTCCGGCATTTGTTTGTCTTCCTGGCGCCACGGCCATCACGACTCGTGTGGGAGGCCAGCAGCTACCGGCAGTCACGGCCCATTAAGTCTCCGCTACCTGAGCACGCGGAGATATATGAAAACGCGACTTCGCATGCGGGAATGCACCTCAATTATATCTTCCTCCGCTTATTTTCACTTCAACAAGGGATTCAACAAGTGGTGTCGGTTTTCAGAGGCTCATTTCCATGCTGGCGTTTGAAACTCAATCAAGTATTGTGTGTGGTGGTAAATAATTCTTTGTTTGACGTTCTTAATACGTATGAACACTATTAGGAAACGATGAAGTTGTGAAGCAAAAATAGAATTAGGCTAAATGGCAAAGAAAACCAAAATTCTCATATAAAAGCGATCCACAACTATTCACTACAAAACTTACAGGGCCGTATTCATAGCCATTTTTAGGGCGGGCTTTCGGTGGATGATCAGCGTTTTTCGTATTCATAAACCAGTGTTAGCGATAGGGTATGATTTGAATTCTGTACAAGTAACCAGTGGATAGCCGGGGCTAGCTTAGTACGCTCGTAGCGCGTGCTGCGAAATGTCTATGAATAGCACCCACAATGACTTTCCAAGATACCTTAGTCTCTTTTTTGACCATGTGATGGAAGATGGTGATGGTAGTAGAAATATATATTTTTTTTTTACTGTAACGTCTCCATTCTACTTATATTAATAGCAAAAATGAATCGATTTGAAGAAACGGAAATTAAACTGTTCGCCTCCGAAATGCTTACGTCATATCGATGTCCCAGAACCAGACTGTTCCAAGTCCATTTTACTATTTTTTTTTTTTCAGGAGAGTTATTTTAAGCTCCTGACATTCAAAGCTTCATGAAGCAATTTGGAATATCTTCATAGCAACCTCATGGAGAGGAATATTTAAAATTTAGTTCGATTCATATATGCAGACAAGAACTGGAACCAAATGAAACACAGATTTCTTTCTTATAAAAGTTGGACTTAGAACAGTTTGGTTCCGGCCATCGACATCCTATAAACATAATTTTGTGAATGAGTCCATTCCTACACATAAGGGAACTCCGCAAATAGCCTATAAGCTACATAATTCAACCACTCTACAAAAATTCTCTTATTATTAACTCTAATAAGAAGTATATTGTCCACACCTGTGGAGTAACGGTCAGCGTGTCTGGCCGCGAAACCAGGTGGCCTGGGTTCGAATCCCGGTCGGGGCAAGTTACCTGATTGAGGATTTTTCCGGGATTTTCCCTCAACCCAATACGAGCAAATGCTGGGTAACTTTCGGTGCTAGACCTCGGACTCATTTCACCAACATTATCACCTTCATTTCATTCAGACGCTAAATAACCTGAGATGTTGATACTTGCTGGCTTTTAAGGAACCCGGAGGTTCATTGCCGTCCTCACATAAGCCCGCCATCAGTCCCTATCCTGTGCAAGATTAATCCACTCCCTACCATCATATCCCACCTCCCTCAAATCCATTTTATTATTATCCTCCCATCTACGTCTTGGCCTCCCCAAAGGTATTTTTTCCTCCGGCCTCCCAACTAACACTCTATATGCATTTCTGCTTTCGTCCATAAGTGCTACATGCCCTGCCCATCTCAAACGTCTGGATTTAACGTTCCAAATTATGTCAGGTGAAGAATACAATGCGTGTAGTTCTGCGTTGTATAACTTTCTCCATTCTCCTGTAACTTCATCCCTTTTAGCTCCAAATATTTTCCTAAGAACCTTATTCTCAAACACTCTTAATTTCTGTTCCTCTCTCAAGTGAGAGTCCAAGTTTCACAACCATACAGAACAACCGGTAATATAACTGTTTTATAAATTCTAACTTTCAGATTTTTGGACAGCAAACTAGATGACAAAACCTTCTCAACCGAATAATAACACGCATTTCCCATATTTATTCTGCGCTTAATTTCCTCCCGGGTGTCATTTATATTTGTTACTGTTACTCCAAGATATTTGAATTTTTCCACCTCTTCGAAGGATAAATCTCTCTAATTTTTATATTTCCATTCTGTACAATATTCTGGTCACGAGACATAATCATATACTTTGTCTTTTCGGATTCAACAAAAATCCTCCTATTATTAAATCTAATAAGAGGTATATTAATTTGAATCTCATTCAATTCATGATTAGAGGAATGAATTGGATTATAAATTAATTTATTATTATTGATTCCCACATAACCCACTTGAAACAGTTTATTATAATCCATGGGGAGATTGGAATATATATATATATATATATATATATATATATATATATATATATATATATATTAAGTAATGTTATTCATGGTGTTTTGATATGGACGCGAAACAGACACATGTACAATACATGCGTAACTAAAGAACGTTAATACAGGGTTGTCTTTACCACATACAAATGGATGAATATGAATATAAATGCTGTATTTACGGGATATTTTCATGCGTTTCTGTTACTATTACTTACTTATACTGCTACTATTAATACCGTTTCTAGGCCTACTACTACTACTACTACTACTACTACTACTACTACTACTACTACTACTGCTGTACTATTACTGCTACTGCTACTATTGCTGCTGCTGCTACTACTAAGTGCCTTACTGTACATCTGCAGTACGATTATTAGTCCTGACAGACGCCGACAATATGCGCCTGGGTCAGGCGACTCCATTAAGTTACGCCAAAGGGTGTTCAGGTTAGTCGCTTGCATTCAGAGGGATCGAATGTCACGCATACGGTAGAGCGTTGTTTTTCCAGTACAGTTAAGTTGTAGTGCATGTCTTTACTGACGGCTTGCTCCTATCTCTACTCTGGAACTCTCCCCACTAAGTGAAAGGAGTAGTGGGGAGAGCTCCGGAGTAGAGATAAGGACGAGCGGTCGGTAAAGGAATGCAGTACAGCTTAATTGTACTGGAAACATACCGCTCTACCGCACGCATGACATCCGATCGCTCCGAAGGCAAGCGAGTGACTGACCCAAACACCCCTTGGCGTAACTAAATGGACTCGCCTGACCCAGGCGCACATCGCAGGCAACTGTCAGGACTAAATAATCATAATGTAGCACGATGTGTATCGTTTGTGGCTGTTTGATGCCTACCCTACTAATACACATATTCTGCCCTTTAATTTACATATTACAAAATTTCGAACCGCTCCCGCATTCTTATAGAAAATTGTTGTCCCAGCCCTCGTAACTAGGCAACACATTGCTTAGCCGTAGTTCAGTTAGCTGTCAACATATCATTGGTGAGAAATAGGATTCGATTCTGGACAAATTGTTACTTTTGTGATTGACAAGGCTTTTGTGGGGTAAGGTTTCTTGAGTTTCTTCGGTTTCCAAAGCCGTCATCGCTAACTGTTTCTCAATTTTATTATAGCAGCTACTTATCGCCTTTGAGTAGCCTCTGTAGTTGAAAAAGAATTATCTGTTACCTTCTTTACTTGGTTTATTTATTTATTACCCATATAGTGGATAAGCTTTCCACAGTTATCTTAGTAGATATGGGAACTAGGGATGACTAGAGTCGAACCCTGAACTTATGCAATCCAAAAAATTCACACTTCTGTAGAACTGTAGTAGCTTATTTCGTAACAAACGTTAACACAGGTTGTTTTCATTTTTGACGCAGTGATACAGTAAAAAATGACAATTTTCTATTATAGCAGTACCTTGTGTCACTCTAGCAGTAAGATGGGAGAGGTGCGGAGTGCAGAACGCACCGCACGCCTCGAATGTGCTGTGCACACGACGTGTCAACAGCCTCTGTGTTGTGACAGTCTAGCAAAAAGCCGAATCCACTGGGCGTGCCACAGCCGCGGGCTGGCGTACAGCGGGATCTTAATGCACGCAGTCAACAAGCCTACTGTCCTACAACATTATTTGCCATAGTTTGCGTTGGTTAGGTCATCGGCTTTATTTGCCAAGAATCCCAGCAAATACAATTTGGACGTTATTAAGGAAGAGAACGGATGTTGAGGAAAGCTTACAGTATACGGCAGGAGTAGCTATCCATTAAAAGTAATGAATTGATGAATAAGGGAAAAGGAGATTGGAAGAAGAGAAGGAGGAAGGGACATTACGAAATGGAGCAAGAAAAGGACAGAATTGAAAAGAGATGGATAATTAAAGGAATAAGGGTACATAAGTTGAAGGATATAAGACAAAGATGAGGACAATAATGTGAACAGGAATGGAAAAAAGAAGTATTAACAAGACGAGAAGAAAAAGGAGGTGCAAGGAAAGAGGAGAAGAGGTTAAAAGAAGAGAAGCAGAGAGACGAAAGAAGAGAAAAACAGGGAAGATGAGAATGAATGTAAGGGGTTAAACAAGAGGAGAGGGGAGTGAACAGAAGAGAAGAAGTGAGAAAATAGAGGCAGAAAAAAGGTCCAGAAGGGGTAAGAACAAAAGAAAAAGGGAGTGATGACAGAGGGAAGGAGAAGATAAGAACAGAGTAAAAGAGGAGTGAGGGCATAGAGAAGGAGAATGGATGAGGACAGAAGGGTAGAATATAGAGGTGGGCAAGGGGTGAGGACAGAGGAGTAGACAAGGGATGAAATGAGAACAGAGCAACGGTAGGATAGGGGTGAGATTAGTGTGTAGAGAAAGGGTGAGAACAGAAAGGTAGGGAATGGGTGAGAACGGAGGTTAGACAAGGGGTGAGAACAGAGGAGGTAGACAAGGTGTGATAACAAAGAAGTAGGCAAGGGGTGAAAACAGAGGTGTAGAGAAGGGGTGAGAACAGAAGAGTCAAGAAGGGATGAGAACAGAGGAATAGACAAGGGGTGAGAACAAAGGAGATAGACGAGGTGCGATAACAAAGTGGTAGGCAAGGAGTGAGAACAGAAGGGTAGAGAAGGGTTGAGAACAGAGGAATAGACAAGGAATGAAAACATGGGGATAGACAAGGGGTGAGAACAGAAGGGTAGAGGAGGGGTAGAACAGAGGTGTAAAGAAGAGGTGAGAACAGAGGGATAGACAAGTAGTGAAAACATGAGGATAGACAAGGGATGAGAAAAGGGAGATAGACGAGGTATGAAAACAGAGGAAGTGGAGAAGGTGCGATAACAAAGAGGTAGGCAATGGGTGATTACAGAAGGGTAGAGAAGGGGTGAGAACAGAGGTATAGAGAAGTGGTGAGAACGGGGGAAATACAATGGGATGAGAAGAGGAAGATGGACAATGGATGAGAATAGAGGAGCAGACAAGGTGTCAGACAGGGCGATAGAGAAGAGTGAGAACAGAGAGGTAGAGAAGGGGTGAGAACAGAGGGGGAGAAAAGTTGTGAGGACAATGTTGGAAGAATGGGTAATGGAAGAGGGGAAGAAGAGTAAGAAACAAGGGAAGCAGAAAGAACGGGGACTGATGAGAACAGAAGAGGTAAGGGTAGAGGCGAGGAGAAGAGATAAGGATAGGGAGAAGGAGAGAGTTGAGAAGAAAAGAGAAGGGGTGATGGTAGAGGGGAAGAATAAGAGTAGTGGCATTGGAGAGGATGACTGGTTTGGACAGAGAAAGGGGTGAGTGCAATGTATGGTCCGTCCCGGGAATCTGTAGAGTAATTTCGCGCTAATGGGGGCGGAGTCTATATTATTCCGGAGTGTATTGCGGGCAGTATCAGCTCGAGTCTGCTAAGGGATAAGATGCTCGTGGTAGAAGGTAGAGTAGAATTCAGATAGAAATTACTCCCTCTCTGCAAGCTATTGGTCGCTTCGTTCAAGCAATGCCTACCCCCAGAACAGTCATTGGTCCTAGCCCTCCCAGATACCACTTGCGCAGAGGTCTTGTTTCGTCTTTATACTCTACAGATTCCTGGGGTGTAGGAGGGATGTGGGCAGAGGGGAAGAGAAGGGATGAGTACACAGGGGAATTGAATGGACGAGAATAGAAAGGAAGAGAAACAGAACAGAGGGGAAGATAAAAGGTGAGTACAAAAGGGGAAGAAGAGGGATGCGGACAGAGGGTAGGAGAAGCGAGATGACAGCAGAGAGGGAGATATGGTTTGTGGGCAGAGAGTAAGGAAAGGGATGAGGACAGAGAAGAAGTAAAGACAGAAAGAAAGGGAAGTTATTAGGAATGAAAGAAAGAGAAGTTTAGAACTGGGGGAAAGAGAATGTGTTAAGAGAGAGTCAAAGAGAAAATGAGAATAAGAGGAAGAGAAAGTGTGAGCAGAGGGAGGAAGAGAGAGAAGACTAGGAGGAGGATAAGAGAAGAAAGTGGGAAAAGAAAGAAGGGGAGAGTTATAGATGTAAGAAAGATAGAGATGAGTGAAGTCGAAGGTTTTGGTTTAGAGAAAATAATAGTAGAGAAATGTCATCATGCTAACCACACCATACCTCCATTCTGATTGGGTGATCATCCACCCCTGCTTCGGCATGTGGCCGTGAGGCCAGCAGCCGGCTGGTATGTCTTGTGCCTTCATGGGCTGTAGCGCCACGGATTATTATTATTATTATTATTATTATTATTATTATTATTATTATTATTATTATTAGTTGCAATAGATATTTGCATATAATTATTTTTTTCAAAGAAAGACGAACTCGCCTCTATAGGTAGTGGAGTATAAATATGGGCTACCACAAAAATTTGAAAATAAAATTGAAAAAAAAAAAAAAAAAAAACATGAGTAGGAAATCTGTGTCACTTCAATGGCAATATTTTGTAACAAATAACGCAAATCATGATAGTGAAAATACAGGACGTGTTAACGTGCGGTAATATGGGATACCTATCCCATATTTGACACATAGCGGTAGCCCATTTAGCAGCATCGACTCATGAAGATTTCTAAGATTATGTATGGTAATTATTGTTGTTCTAAATAAATATTATTTCATGCCATGTAATCGAGCTATTCTTAATGAGTGCAACACATCAAGCGTGATTTCTAAACTCTAAATATATTTCTTTAAATATAGTTGAGACTACATACCTGCAAAAACTCTGAAATTGTTGAAAAACACAAAGAACACACCACATCCACACCACAAAGGCAACTGGTTTGACTGATGGGCACGAAATGTACTTTTAGAGCTTTTCCCTTAGCTAACAACACCATATATATTAAAAAAAAAATCGAGGTAGCCCATATTACCACTCCTAGCCCATATTTCCACTCCTCTACTTCTGACTTAAAATATTTAAGCTTTAGGGACGGAAGACTTGTTCCTTTATGTTTAGACACTACTCTATTAAATCTTTCACACCGTGGTAGTCATTTGTTAACTCGACAGAAACAATGTTGTTGTCATAGGTATATGATAAGGTATCTCCGTCTTCCTAATATGAGAAGAGGATGAGTGGGCTCACTCCAGTAGCAGTTTAGAGCCTTGGAGGTCTCGACACGGTCGTCGAGACACTGGTCAGGAGGTGAATAACAGCAACTTGTTATGCGATAAGAATTCCAACTCGGCAAGTGAGAAAGAGAGGGAAGGTAAGAACTTGTTTGTAATTAAGGGCCCGTTGTCCATGCGAGATACCTTAATGACCACTAAGGAGCAAGGCTCTCCTTATCTCCGGCGTTAATCGACAATCAATTTGATAATGCGCCATTAGAAACAGGGGGACTGGGTCCCGCTCCAAAACCGACTTCTTGTAAAAAATGATTCCAAGAAAAACTAAGAGCACCCCGTCTCTACGGAAAAATGCACATTGTGTAAATATTTTAGACCAGGGGTTTCCAGCACAGGTCACGGTAGCTTTCTGGGGCTGATAGCACAGTCTAGTATATACAGTCGAGAAGCTCAATACGTAGTAAATATGCAAACATTAGATAGTTGCTCAACACTAGGATCGCTAATATCGCCTCATTACAAGCAATGCAAAATAGTACCGTCACAGTCTATTGTTTCTAGCACCCTCAAAACTCAAGCTTCGTGACTGTATATAGTAAACTGTGCTGATAGTATGATTTGACGACTGCTTGCCAATCGAGTCACTGCTGTTGATTGGTTATACGATTTGTTTCGCAGGTCCCGAATTTGGTTCCTTGCTACGGAAATGGAAATTTTCCTCTGTGTGTAGAATGTGAATGTGAATTGATATCGTCAGATTGCGGCCCAGGGTACCGAAACGCATTAAGTTACAAACGCATTGACCACTGTGTTGTGTAGATCGAGGGGAATGGGAGAGTGAGAGTGCAGTTACTGCTTGCCTCAACATGTAAACATTCAGTTACAGTAGGACACAAAATAAATGTTCACGTTTATAAGTATATTATATACAGTGCATTTCTAGTACAAAATATAATTTCCTAACATTACATGTTTCAATTTACATTATACTGTACAAGTTTTTAATAGTCTACTTACTTATTTACTTACTCATGGCTTTTAAGGAACCCGGAGGTTCATTGCCGCCCTCACATAAGCCCGCCATCGATCCCTATCCTGAGCAAGATTAATCCAGTCCCTACCGTCATATCCCACCTCCCTCAAATGCATTGTAATATTATCCTCCCATCTACGTCTCGGCCTCCCCAAAGATCTTAGTCCCTCCGGTATCCCAACTAACACTCTATATGCATTTCTGGATTCGCCCGTACGTGCTACATGCACTACCCATCTCAAACGTCTGGATTTAATGTTCCTAATTATGTTAGGTGAGTTTTTAATTGCATAAATTAATAATTTGTTTGTGAGCAGAAAAGAAGAAATATACAGGACTTACATAAAATACATTTCTTCACAATTCAATGTATCGAATTACAAGGTTATTCGCAACGTATCAAAAGAAAAGTTTCTCTTACTTTCACTCAAAATAACTTTTTTCAAGAAACGCTAAAGGAACGTTAGCATCTATCAACATTAGCCTATATAGGTTACACAAATCTCGATTAAATTCTTCATGTTTCATGTTTAATTTTGATGTTGGAGGCCAGTTTTGGCAGTGTAATTAAATATTTTTCACGTAATTTTTGCCATTACACTGCTTTTGAAAGAATCGAGTTCTATCTGTCCTTATACTGTTTAGCAATCTGCAAAATTCAGTGTTTTTTTCCTTTAATAAGAAAATATTTCTTTCCGAACTTCTGTACAAATTCGTTCTGGTTCTCTTAATTTTCGACATGTTCCTCAGTAGTATAAAACAACTAAATTAACAGTAACACAAATATACATGTATAAATTTAATAATCAAACATATAATTGAAAAGAAATAAAATATACTTGTTTACTCACAGGATCTCAAGTAAAGTACCTGTGATGATCGCAAGGACCCACGCCAAGCAGAATAAAATTAGAAAGGTGGTAATGTAATTTCTTACGAAATCAACTGTACTCTCACTATCCCAGCCCATGGGTCATGACGTCATGTATAGCCTACTCTGTGCGTTTCAAACTCCAGTCTCGCAAATCGGTGATCCTAGACCGCAGTCTAGTAATCGTCCTATGTGGTCTAGTGTTCAGCATACGAGCCGTTGTATCCGAAGTTCGCGTCTTCAAACCCGTCGAGGGAATGGAATTTGAAGGGCGATAATGTCCTTAGCAGAGCTTCCTCCGGGAGGAAAGAAAAACGTTAGTGCCGTGTCGTAGATTTACGATGTGTAAATGTAAGTTAAGTTATAATTAATAAAATACGAGGGCCACTTACTAAGTCATGGTAACAATTTTTTTTCCGCGGAATCCCGGATCGCAATCGAAATTGTTTGATATGCACTATTTACATTAGCAGGCTTCGAGACTTCGGATCCGATAGAGCAGTTCAGTGGGAAATCCGCATAACGGCGTACTGAGTATAGTAGTAAAGCGTACAGTGGATTAGGGTACTGTAGAATGAATGCCAACAAATACGCAAAGGAAAACGCTCTGGGTTTGAAGTTTCTGAAAAATAATATGGTTTTCATACAAACTGTGTCTGAAACTATTACACGGTTAGAAAAGTCAGAGCAAGAGATGCCGGAACCCCTCAAATTAATTTAGAAAATGATGCAGAGAATTAATGAGACATCAAGTACACCGGTTACTGAACGTGTAAAACAGAAATGGAAATCAATTTTATGTAAAAAATAACGGATATGGAACATTGTGTAACATAAACAGCAAATTAGTGGACATAGAATCACCCGAGAATAAAAGATTGTCTCTTAGAGACTGCAATGATGTTAGGTTTTTTCGTTTTGCTCCTATCACGTCATGCGACGTAGAGCGCAGCTTTCTACAGTACAAACTTTGGCAGATAACCGAAAAAGCTTTACGTTTGAGACACTGAGAATGTATCTTGTAGTACATTGTATTTCGGTATTGTAACTGCACTTCCTAAAGATGACCAATAGGATAAATGAAAAAATTAAAATTGCTACATGCTTATTTCCACCATTAACACTGTGTATAATTAAACACAAATGCTTATAAAAGACAGGAGAATAAAGCTTTTCACATTCTTTTGACATTGTCTTGTGTAATGTATATTTACTTTCAGAATGTACATATGTGTGTGTTTCCCCATACTACCGTACTCTATTCTAATAGCAACGTTGTTACCTCAATACATCTCTATCTACCTGCAGCGAGTCAACAACCTATAGTGCATGCACGGGTCCAAAGTCTCGAAGCCTGTACATTAGGATGTATAGTACTTACAGATGCCGCTAGATGGTGTTGATATTCAAGGACGGAAGAAGAGGGATGCGCGCAAGTCAGTCCAGGTTTGTAGTTTGTCAAGTATGGATGAGAGTCGGCCAGAACAATGTGCATGCGTAAAAATAGCAGTGCTTCGCGGTCAAAACGCGACAGAATATTATTTTTATACATTTAGTCGTTATACGTGATCGCAGCAAAGCCACTTACCTCATTCACCTCGTGCGCTAGATTGTCTGAAACCCTCCTTGCTACTGCTCAGTGGTGGCTCGTATATAAAACGGTACAAACTCATTACTTACTTACTTACTTACAAATGGCTTTTAAGGAACCCGAAGGTTCATTGCCGCCGTCACATAAGCCCGCCATCGGTCCCTATCCTGTGCAAGATTAATCCAGTCTCTATCATCATATCCCACCTCCCTCAAATCCATTTTAATATTATCCTCCCACCTACGTCTCGGCCTCCCCAAAGGTCTTTTTCCCTCCGGTCTCCCAACTAACACTCTATATGCATTTCTGGGCTCGCCCATACGTGCTACATGTCCTGCCCATCTCAAACATCTAGATTTAATGTTCCTAATTATGTCAGGTGAAGAATAGCCTACAATGCGTGCAGTTCTGCGTTGTGTAACTTTCTCCATTCTCCTGTAACTTCATCCCGCTTAGCCCCAAATATTTTCCTAACCACCTTATTCTCAAACACCCTTAACCTATGTTCCTCTCTCAGACTAAGAGTCCAAGTTTCACAACCATACAGAACAACCGGTAATATAACTGTTTTATAAATTCTAACTTTCAGATTTTTTGACAGCAGACTAGATGATAAAAGCTTCTCAACCGAATAATAACACGCATTTCCCATATTTATTCTGCGTTTAATTTCCTCCCGAGTGTCATTTATATTTGTTACTGTTGCTCCAAGATATTTGAATTTTTCCACCCCTTCGAAGGATAAATCTCCAATTTTTATATTTCTATTTCGTACAATATTCTGGTCACGAGACATAATTATATACTTTGTCTTTTCGGGATTTACTTCCAAACCGATCGCTTTACTTGCTTCCAATAAAATTCCCGTGTTTTCCCTAATCGTTTGTGGATTTTCTCCTAACATATTCACGTCATCCGCATAGACAAGAAGCTGATGTAACCCGTTCAATTCCAAACCCTGCCTGTTATCCTGAACTTTCCTAATGACATATTCTAGAGCGAAGTTAAAAAGTAAAGGTGATAGTGCATCTCCCTACTTTAGCCCGCAGTGAATTGGAAAAGCATCAGATAGAAACTGACCTATACGGACTCTGCTGTATGTTTCACTGAGACACATTTTAATTAATCGAACTAGTTTCTTGGGAATAACAAATTCAATAAGAATATCATATAATACTTCCCTCTTAACCGAGTCATATGCCTTTTTGAAATCTATGAATAACTGATATACTGTAACCTTATACTCCCATTTTTTCTCCATTATCTGTCGAATACAAAAAAAAAAAGATCAATAGTCGATCTATTACGCCTAAAACCGCACTGATGATCGCCAATAATTTCATCTAAGTACGGAGCTAATCTTCTCAAAAGAATATTGGACAACATTTTGTACGACGTCAACAAAAGTGATATTCCTCGAAAGTTACCACAGTTGGTTTTGTCCCCCTTTTTAAAAATAGGTACAATTATGGCCTCCTTCCATTGTTCTGGTACAATTTCCTTTTCCCAAATAGCAAGTACAAGTTTATAAATTTCGCTATATAATGCACTTCCACCCTCTTGTATTAATTCTGCTGGAATTTGATCGATACCTGGAGACTTGTACTTTTTCAGATTTTCTATCGCAATTTCGACTTCAGAAAGTGTGGGTTCGGGTATAAATGGCTCAGCAGTTTGTATTTCAATTTCGTCCCGATCATTTCTATCTGGCCTATGTACATTTAGTAGTTGCGCGAAATAGTTTTTCCATCTGTTTAGGACTGATGGAGAGTCTGCAAGCAAGTCACCATTCTCATTGCTATACTTAATGGAAACAGAAATTGTTTATTTAATACAAACAATCGGGATTAAAAACCAAATTTATGCTAACCAAAACATATTATTGTTAATAAAGAGCTTACCAGAAATGTTAACATAACATTTATCATAATGATGGTGATCTTTTCAAAACTTTGTATTTTCTAGAGGACTTAAACGTTGTACTATTTTATTGAAAGACTTTGTAATAATGCGTTTTCGGTTTTTTTTTCCTTAGCAATTTCCAATGCAAATTCAAATTTAGCTTCAAGAACGTTTTTCCTCATGAATTTCTGCTCGGTTGTTGTATTTGGTTTGTTGTTGATTTTGTAGACTTCTGTGACACAGGGATAAAAAAAAATTGATCCCATGGTATGACAAATTTCTCAATTCGGGTGGGAAATTTGTTGAAAAATAGCTTAACAATTGCTGTAAGTTATCTGTTTCAATAAATCTTTCCATGAAACTGTGTTTTCTTTCTGTAAACGATCCCAGAGAAACTTACTTTCTGGTCGGCAATCGTAATTGCGCTCGAGTGCCGAAATTTGTATAAGAGCTTGTTTTGACGTTATTAACATGGTGAAAGAAAATAAATAAACTTTTTTTCTGCCCCATGAGATTGTTTTCTTCTGAGAGTGAAAATGAGCACTCACCTTCAGTACGACGCTGGCGAAGTTTGCGAACACTAGATACTTCTCAGCCCTCGCTGCATTCACTTTTCTTCTACCTCTTGGACTATTATTACTTACATTCACTTGTCGATTTCCTAGAAAAGCAACCTGCAAATAGACTCACCTGTTTGATATCCCTGCCCGGGGTCAGGTGATATGATCAACAATCAGTGCGCATCTGGGCCCGCGTGTTAACGAGGTATTTCACAGTCCCTCGTATTGTTATTAATGACTGCCTTTCACAATGGAGCTGGCATCCCCTGTCCTATTGTTTGCTCGACATAACACTGCTTTGTGTGGGCATAGTGCCTCCAGGTACACCGCCCTGATTCCGAGACTCAGGCAACAGTTTGTCTAGCGAAGGAAGCATTGGGATAGCCTACTGTTTGTTCAATCCAATTCTACTGTCGTTTTTAATAATTATAACGTCAATTTCTAAATAATGAATTATTCAAATATGAGCCACTAGAGTTACTGCATAAATTTCGAGACTTCCTTAATAAGTCGTTGAACCTGTGGACATATCCCTGACGAATATAAAACTGCTATCTTAATCCCCATTTACAAGAAAAGGAACAGAAAAAATTGCAACGACTTCGGAAGTAGTCCTTAGTTTAAGTGAAGGTATTAACACCATCAATTCAAAAAATGAGTTACAACTGTTCAGAAATACGGCAAAATATGGGCGAACACTTACGCATACACTTACACATAATCCACCTAGCACACTACATAACTCTACACAGATACACATCATGTACAGTGTGGCCCGCCGAAGTGGTGTACAACTAGAAAATGGATCACAGTCCTGCCATCTATCCGCAAAATGCGGAACCCGAATCGCATAAAGTGAAGTGGGTAGGAATTGGATACACATACATACATACATACATACATACATACATACATACATACATACGTCCACACCTGTGGAGTAACTTCTAGCGCGTCTGGCCGCGAAACCAGGTGGCCCGGGTTCGATTCCCGGTCGGGGCAAGTTACCTGGTTGAGGTTTTTTCCGGGGTTTTCCCTCACCCTAATATGAGCAAATGCTGGGTAACTTTCGGTGCTGGACCCCGGACTCATTTCACCGGCATTATCACCTTCATCTCATTCAGACGCTAAATAACCTAAGCTGTTGATAAAGCGTCGTAAAATAACCTATTAAAATACATACATACATACATACATACAGACGTACAGACATACATACATACAGACATACATACATACATACATACATACATGTTGATCTTTCAGATTTTAATAATTGGTAGTCTTTCCTATGGAATGTACAGTAGCGGCAAAAATAAAAAAAAAAAAATGGACCGACCCTTGTAACTGATTTCAGAGCCTTGTTCACTCCAGAGCACGATAGTCTGGTAACTAAGACTTTCGTGGTTCGAATCCTGGCTGGGAAGGAAACTTTTTTGTTCCTTATTCAAATTTATTCCCAATAGTTTTCAATTGCAGCGATATTTTACTACCGGTACTTAATTAACTTATTATTCCCAGAACATGAATTTTACCAGCAATCGAAAAGTATTGGGAATAAATCTGAATAAGGAACAAAATAAAGTTTCCTTCTCAGGCAGGATTCGAACCACGAAAGTCTTAGTTACCAGTCTATCGTGCTCTCGAGTGAACAAGGCTCTGGAATCAGCTACAAGGGTCAGTCCAGTTTTTTTTGCCACTACTGTACACTTCAAAAGTTGTAATTGTTATAATTTTTTACAACAATACAAGTAAATAAATGTATGACGCATACTGGCTCTATTACCCGCAGTGAAGGTAATAACGTCATTTACTTTTTTAGAACAAAGAAACATGTTTATAAGGAAAAGTGATAAACGTAAATTTATGTTATAGAATTAAACAACTATAAATGATAGGGACAACAAAAAAGTCTCAGTACTAATTACCACATAACTAAAAAAATTCAATCAAGGTCACTGTCGTTGTGCACCACCGCGGATTGGTCTCCAAGGCTTTCATTCTTCTCCATGACAATGCGAGGCCCTATACCTCTGCTCGCACAAAGGCTTTATTGGACAAGTACACATGGGAAACTTTAGAATATTTCCCCATACAGTCCACACTTGGCTCCGACCGACTACCATCTCTTTCCCAAGATGAAGAACTGGTTAGCCACTCAGCGCTTCAATGACGAGGAGCTCATGGACGGAGTGAAAACCTTGCTGAGTACACAGGTGGCGTCCTTTTACGAAGAAGGAATACACAAGCTCGTCCCACGCTATGACTAGTGCTTGGTTATTTAACGACGCTGTATCAACTACTAGGTTATTTAGCGTCGATGAGATTGGTGATAGCGAGATGGTATTTGGCAAAATGAGGCCGAGGATTCGCCATAGATTACCTGGCATTCACCTTACGGTTGGGGAAAACCTCAGAAAAAACTCAACCAGGTAATCAGCCCAAGCGAGGATCGAACCCACCCCTGAGCGCAACTTCAGATCGGCAGGCAAGCGCCTTAACCGACTGAGCTACGCTGATGGCTTTGAATTTATATGGCAACTATGTTGAAAAATAGTGTCACTATCCAGGAACATTTTTCAGGCAATACATAGTTTGTAATATTGTGTTTTCTTTTGTAGCCAATTGGAAGTTGATTTCTGAATAGCCCTCGTACATTTGTTCTGATAAAATTTCTGCACATTTAAAGGACAAAACTAAAATATTTTCAATCATTTTTTATCATAGTAGTCTGCTCTTTTAAATTGACTGAGCATAAACTAACCAGTGTGTGTTGTGATGGAAATCAAGTCATCTACACTTCAGGCCATCTTGCGGCAAACTGTGCATCTGTTAAAGTTTTGTCACTTAAAAATGATGTTTATTTTTACCTCCTCTATCATCCCTGAAGCTTTGTAAACGTTATTTTTAACACTCTGTATATAGCTACATTATTTGTCGTTAAAAATTATATTTTTCTCTTTGAATAAAATTAAAATCTATGCCAAAGGCATTAAAAGTTGTTAATATAATCAATTTTCCCATTATTTACTAATAACAGTAACACTTACTTCTGATTATAAAGAACATTTCTGAAATGAACGTCGTCAATTATAAAATACTTTACACATTTTAATTACGGTTATGAATTCATGGATTATATACTACCCTCAAAGCGCCACGAGGTGTACAGTAAATACTTCACCGAAGTGGAGTAGACAAAAAAGTTTAGAGAGAGAGAGAGAAAGAGAGATTACTCCGCTCTTTGATCATGTCCCATGAAACGTACGCATGTCTGGTCTTGAACGTTTCACAATAATTAATTCACTTCTGGAAACCAGAAGAAGTTCGCATTAAACAAGCGCAGTCGAGCTCATATCGAGAAACAAAAGGCTCGACCGTCATAAAGTTCACGTTGTTTTGCAACTAGTGAGCAGATTAATTATCTCCTTTCACGTGAGTCTTACTCTCAATAAGAACGATTGCTTGTATTCCTACTTACCCCGATCCAGGACAATTAATTATTATTCGTATCTATAATAAAAACCTGTAGCGATTGTTCCTAGAGTTATTATAGGAGGGAAGATCTGTTTAAAAGATCTTGTTGCGGGACGTGTGGATGTAAAATACTGTATTTACGGCATTGCCATAATCATGTGTCTACCTGCTCAGACGTTAAAGGTTTTGATCCCAGATTTCTATGAAATGCAATAATTGATGATACTTTTGACAGTCGCTCCTATATCTACATTCCTATTGCCCGTTATACAAATCTGCAGCAAGAAGATTGGCGTTTATGTCTCTCAAAGAGTTTTTCTTAATTAACTTGTGCCAATGTTCTGATTACACCCTTTTATTATTATTATTATTATTATTATTATTATTATTATTATTACTAATAGAATAAATAGGAATAATACAATGAATATGCTACTCAACGCTGATGACATTATGATAATAGAAGAAACAGAAAATGGTTGACAGAAAAGTGGTTTTGAATTGGGAAATGTGTTAGAAAAACATGGACTTAAGGGTATTTATACGTGAATGACCACAAATATTATCAGAAAATGCAGGCTCTAAATTTGTAAAATTTTATAAGAAAATGAACTCACAATTGGACCAAAATTACAAGGTACCACAACAAGACTTATTAGAACTTAAATATCTGATAAAAGTATAAAAAAAGTTACTAATAATATATTTCAAACCAGTTTTCTCAGAGTATGAAAATAAAATCTGCAGTTACATCATTTGGTAACCATAACATTGTTATGGTCTCTCTGACATCTTTAACATTTTTACTGCATGTAATAAGCAATTATTTCTGAAAAGTAGACTACTCTCAGACATGTAGAGTTGTTTATTTTAATACAATTACCTTTTTATTTGTCCTAAATAAAATATATTAAAATTTACATAATGTTTTGTGATCTAATTTTTCTATTTTCAAAGAAATGGACATTATTGTAGTTTACCTTTTACATAAATTCATATTAAATCAGAGTACAAAATTTAAGAATTCTATGTTTAATGGTCGTGGAGTTATGAAATAATATGTGTAAAAACTTTCAAATTTTGGAAAATTTAATTTAAAGTAAAAAGAGAATTCTTAAAAATGTGATTAGTAACCTTTTTTATACTTTTATCAGACATTTAAGTTCTAATAAGCCTTGCTGTGGTACCTTGTAATTTTTTTTTCCCAAAAATGTGAGTTCATTTTCTTATAAAATTTTAGAAATTTAGAGCCTGCATTTTCTGATAATAATTGCGGTCGTTCACGTACATATACTCTTAAAATTTCAATTAATAAAACAAAAATAATGGCCTTTCAAGGAAAGTACCCTCATAGATCCAAAATAGTAATAAACGATATAGTACTGGAACAAGTACAGAAGTTTAAATACCTAGGATGTAATATAACTTATCAATGTAGTCAGGATCTATATAATAAAGTAAGTAAATTCCAGAACACTTGTGGAATATTAGCAAGAACATTAAAAAGAAAAACGAGAAGGGAAACCAGTTTAAAATTTTATAAAACAGTGGCGATTCCAACGTTAACATATGGTTGTGAAACATGGCGATAAAAGCAAAAGAATGGGATAAGATAAATTCGGTAGAAATGAGATACTTAAGGGCTATTAAAGGATGTACAATAGGCCTAATGGATAAAAAAATGAAGAAATAAGAGAAGAATTAGGCATTTATCCAATAAATGATAAAATAAAACAATACAGAGATAGAATGAGAAATCATTTCCAGAGGATGGATAAAACTCGTTACCCTAAAATGACATATGATTATCAACCACATGGGAGAAGAGACATTGGAAGACCGATGAAGAGATGGAGAGAGGCATGAGGCCGGAACAGGATAAATCTCCTAATCCATGAAGTGATGATGATGATGATTATTATTATTATTATTATTATTATTATTATTATTATTATTATTATTAATAATATTATTTATTCAACTGTCCGAAAACAAGTTTGAACCTCATAAGTGACACGGGAAGCGGAACTCTCGTCATTGTCAATGCAATTTTGTCACCCGGTGTTTTGGTCACTTCGACTTTTCGGTCACCCGATATTTTGGTCTCCAGTAGGCTACACATTCTCTTAAAAAATAATTTATTTTGGCAAGTAAAATATCCATAGGTTGAGACGGTTCCTCGTATAGGATGAGGAGATTTTCATTAGATTAGTATTTCGTGTTAATATTCTTATATGGATAGGATGCGCGGACGTGTAAGTTAGTTTCAGAATCTGAGACGGAAGTAACAGGTGGACAGGAAGACCGAAAGGAAGCTAGGGGGACAGGAAACATGTGTCCAGGCGTGGAGTTGACTGATGAGGGAATGTATGGACTTTGCCTGCGGGTGGTCAGTAAGATGACGCCAAGCCAGGTTCCAAAAGAGATGATCTGGTATATGTCAGAGAATTGTCAGGACGCCGGAAGTAGGGGGATGTTCTAGTTAACGAACAATTTTGAAGAACGCGTCTTAAGTGACGTAAGTGTAATCATGGCCAATCAGGATTCTTAATAGAGACACGTGATATATAGATAGGAGGGCGAAATTCTATGTTTGGTGGTTGAAAGTAGGGGATAGATTTGGCAGATAGGCAGAAGGCATATAGAACGCGTACGGAGAAGTTGCACCCCACATATTCTCGGCAAACATAACTCGGAAGTATAACAATTTACGGACTTAGAATTTTTTAGTGGGTGTAGTAAGAAGTCGTGTGTTGCATTATTATTATAAGTTTGAATTCTTTCCTCTCATCACGTTATCAACTGTCCGTTATATTACTGGTGTTTTATAGTACAAAATATATAATGACGTGAACTCAGAAATTAGTATACCAACTTGTGGGAAGTGAGAGCGAGATATTATACACATGGACGCGCATTTCTGCTAATCTGAAACGAACACTTAATAATAATAATAATAAACGTTTTCATAGTTCTTACCAACAACTTCTGGTGTGCGCCTACATCATTTCAACCTACGAGCACGTCTCCCAAAACCCCATGTCCCGACCGTTTTGCAGCTGACCTGGGAATCTCATACCTCTACCGGAGTAATCTCGAGGAGGCTGGCGCCCAAATTAATCAGTGTACGTAGTTAATTATTGACATCGACGTGCCATCCTCGAGATACTTTCCATATTTCGGAGCTGGCAGCCGAGGGCAAGGAAAGGCGTCGTGGGCAACGACGACGACGACAGACGACTGTTACAAAATTTGGCGTCCCAACGTCGGGCTCGAGATGGCAACAATGACCACGGCGGGGATCGACGCGAGAGCCGACAGCCGACGCAGGGTTAATGCGGCTGATGGCAACAATGATCGCAGCGGGGATCGACGCGAGAGCCGACAGCCGACGCAGCGTTAGTAGAGCAGCTTGCAGTATCATGCAGTGTCAACGACCGACAGCCACAACACCATGCAGACCCCAAACAGCTGAGAACAATGATGGACGGTGGGGGAGACGATCACCCAGGCGTAACCTAGAAGACGTCGATACGTAAGCATAAAGGGTTTCATTTCAATTGTTGTGTCCATATATATGTACATGTGTGTAATTCATTTTGGTAGGGTTTATTTTGTTTTTGAGTTTAAGGGGAATTGTTGAAGATATATTATATATTACATGTTGCTAAGGAGCCAGACTAGAAGTAAAAAAAAAAAATGGAGACTACAGCAGGGACGAGTACTAGCCAAGATAAAGAAAGTTCGCGAGGTTCGGACAATGTCATGTCGAATAGTGTGTTAGAGCGGATATTGGAACAGATGAATCAGATGAGGAACGAAATGATAGAAACTAGTAATAAATTGAAGAGTGATTTGAAGAGTGAGATGGGTAATTTGAAGAGTGAGATGGCTGAGAATAGTAGCAGGCTAGAGAGCCATAGTAGCAGGCTAGAGAGCCAGTTCGGTAATTTGAAGAGTGAGATGGCTGAGAATAGTAGCAGGCTAGAGAGCCAGTTCGGTAATTTGAAGAGTGAGATGGGTAATTTGAAGAGTGAGATGGCTGAGAATAGTAGCAGGCTAGAGAGCCAGTTCGTTAATTTGAGAAATGAAGTAGCCGGGAATTATAGGAAATTGGAATCTATGCTGGTCTGGAATTGTAGTGAATTGAAAGATAAGTTAGCCGAGAATAGTAATGAAGTGGAAAGTAAATTGATTGAGGATATTAGTGAATTGAATAATAAGGTAGCCGAGAATAGTAATGAAGTGGAAAGTAAATTAATTGTGGATACTAGTGAATTGGATAATGAGATAGCTGAGAATAGTAGTGAAGTGGAAAGTAAATTGATTGTGGATACTAGTGAATTGGATAATAAGATAGCCGAGAATAGTAACGAAGTGAGAAATAAATTAGATGTGGATATTGATGAATTGGGAGATAATCTAGATGAGAATAGTAATGAATTGGATAATAAATTAGAAGAGAATATTAATGAATTGAATAATAAGGTAGCCGAGAATAGTAATGAAGTGGAAAGTAAATTAATTGTGGATACTAGTGAATTGGATAATAAGATAGCTGAGAATAGTAATGAAGTGGAAAGTAAATTAATTGTGGATACTAGTGAATTGGATAATAGGATAGCCGAGAATAGTAATGAAGTGAGAAGTAAATTAGCTGTGGATATTGATGAATTGGGAGATAATCTAGATGAAAATTGTAATGTATTGGATAATAAATTAGAAGAGAATATTGATGAATTGAATAATATGGTAGCCGAGAATAATAATGAAGTGGAAATTGAATTAGCTGTGAATATTAATGAGTTGAAAGAGAAACTAGTTGAAAATAGTACTGAACAGAAAGATAAGTTAGCTAAGAATATCAATGAATTGAGTAATGAACTAGATTCCAATTGTAATGAAGTGGAAATTAAATTAGCTGTGAATATTAATGAATTGAAAGAGAAACTAGTTGAAAATAGTACTGAACTGAAAGATAAGTTAGCCGAGAATATTAATGAATTGAGTAATGAACTAGCTGAGAATTGTAATGAAGTGGAAATTAAATTAGCTGTGAATATCAATGAGTTGAAAGAGAAACTAGATGAAAATAGTACTGAACTGAAAGATAAGTTAGCTGAGATTATTAATGGATTGAATAATACGATAGCAGGAAATAGTAATGAAGTGGAGAGTAAATTAGCTAAGGATATTAATGAGAATACTGAGGAATTGAATATTAAAGTAGCCGAAAATAATAATGAGCTGGAAAGTAAATTAACTATGGATATTAATGGATTGGACGATAATCTCGATGAGAATAGTAATGAATTGGGGTATAGGTTAACCGAGAATAGTATCAGGCTAGAGAGCCAGGTGTTAGAAAGTTATGGAGCATTCAAGGAGCAAGTAAATAGAGTAATCGAAAAGTTTGATGAGTTTGGGAGCGAGAAAGAGAATGCGGAAACCATCACAAACATGGGGCGGAGGGCAGAAGAAGCCTTCCCACCCCACAGAGGGTACAATAGCAATGACCATAATGACGGTTGGAGTAGGGATCGGCCACACAGTGCTGGCGGTCATGGTTTACAACCCTACAATAATGACACGCTGTATTTTGTGAACCGATTTTCTAACAATAGTACAAAGCGGTACTGCGACGATCAAAGAAGTGAGTATAGGAAGGGCTATTGGAGGCCTCATTTTTCTGCAGGAGGAGAAAAAGTTAAGTGGAAGCATGCTGGTAGATTTAATGTGAGGAGTAGCGTGTCTCCACGTGTAAACTGTCAATTTAAGAATGGCACAATGACATATGAGGAAGGCCGCAGACGATCCCATTCGGAGAATGACGATCCGATTCATGATAGACATCCAGGCGACGTACCAGGTTAATAGACGAGAATTTGTGTAAAGTTGAAAATAATATGATTTTTAATTATAAGAAAAATAAGAATGTGTTTGTTTTGTGCATGTAATATTTGAGCGGTATAAGCAACTAGAACCAAGAACTGATTTCAGTGCTGAAAATGTTTCCTCGTGAAAAGTGTTGTTACTTTTGTTTTTTTTTTTGCCACCTTCAATTAGTTGTTTTTGTGTGTTTTCTTATAAGATCATGCGATAAGTAGTATTCCCTGTGGCAATAATTTAAAGATAATGTTACTAATGATTAATAATAATGATAGAATATTTTTTTTTAACTAACTTCATTTATGTTCATTCATTTGGAGAGGTTGAATGATTCGATTTGAATATGTATCCATTTTTTTTAGAATCAATATTAGGTGCCAGACCCTCATTTTTAGTTCGAGACATAAAGTTGTCCTCTATATTGAGGGGACGTTATTCGAGATGTGTATTCAAGGTTGCAGCTCATGTATGAGATATGATAAATAGAGTCAGTATTTCAGAAGTATTATGTATCGTTTGGTATAATTTTGATTCTGGTTAATGGTTATTATTTCGATTTTATGAATGTAAATGTGTTTTCAAGGCTGAAGCTAATGTATGAAGTATGATATAAAGGGTTAATTGGTATTTTAAAATGTATTATGTATTATTTAGCATATTTTTTATTCTGGTTCATAATTCTTATTTCTATGTTATGAGTTTAAGTATGTATCAAGGAACCAATCATGAATGTGAGTGAGAGAGCGCCATTGTATTCGGATGTGCCCTGAATGTTACGATTGGATGCTGTATATATGTCAGGTAGAGGTCAGTTAAACTGGCGTGTGAGATGTAAGCAGGCGTGAGGTGTGTGAATAGTTGTAAATATGTAATAATTGTAAGTGTAAATTTGTACATTGTTTATAAGCATAGCAAAAGGTGTATCCAAGTGTGACTAATTAGGGGACACCGGAGACTAGTAGCGAAGATAGTTTATGGGACGTCTCATAACAACAAATATTCCCTTGGGAATATTCTTTGTTATGAGAGGGCATTTGAGACGGTTCCTCGTATAGGATGAGGAGATTTTCATTAGATTAGTATTTCGTGTTAATATTCTTATATGGATAGGATGCGCGGACGTGTAAGTTAGTTTCAGAATCTGAGACGGAAGTAACAGGTGGACAGGAAGACCGAAAGGAAGCTAGGGGGACAGGAAACATGTGTCCAGGCGTGGAGTTGACTGATGAGGGAATGTATGGACTTTGCCTGCGGGTGGTCAGTAAGATGACGCCAAGCCAGGTTCCAAAAGAGATGATCTGGTATATGTCAGAGAATTGTCAGGACGCCGGAAGTAGGGGGATGTTCTAGTTAACGAACAATTTTGAAGAACGCGTCTTAAGTGACGTAAGTGTAATCATGGCCAATCAGGATTCTTAATAGAGACACGTGATATATAGATAGGAGGGCGAAATTCTATGTTTGGTGGTTGAAAGTAGGGGATAGATTTGGCAGATAGGCAGAAGGCATATAGAACGCGTACGGAGAAGTTGCACCCCACATATTCTCGGCAAACATAACTCGGAAGTATAACAATTTACGGACTTAGAATTTTTTAGTGGGTGTAGTAAGAAGTCGTGTGTTGCATTATTATTATAAGTCTGAATTCTTTCCTCTCATCACGTTATCAACTGTCCGTTATATTACTGGTGTTTTATAGTACAAAATATATAATGACGTGAACTCAGAAATTAGTATACCAACTTGTGGGAAGTGAGAGCGAGATATTATACACATGGACGCGCATTTCTGCTAATCTGAAACGAACACTTAATAATAATAATAAACGTTTTCATAGTTCTTACCAACAACTTCTGGTGTGCGCCTACATCATTTCAACCTACGAGCACGTCTCCCAAAACCCCATGTCCCGACCGTTTTGCAGCTGACCTGGGAATCTCATACCTCTACCGGAGTAATCTCGAGGAGGCTGGCGCCCAAATTAATCAGTGTACGTAGTTAATTATTGACATCGACGTGCCATCCTCGAGATACTTTCCATATTTCGGAGCTGGCAGCCGAGGGCAAGGAAAGGCGTCGTGGGCAACGACGACGACGACAGACGACTGTTACAAGGTACACTGTATAAAACGTTATGTGATTAATATTTCAAAATTGCCACACAGCATAAAATGTTACATGATTTATATTTCAAAATTTCCATCCAAATTGTGTCCAATAGCTCTGAGGTATGTAAGAACATCAACATATTTATAATCAGGGCATAGTTCTGCATTCCACTAATCCTTCTGTCTAAATCCTTCACTTTCTTCTTTTTACGCAATAACTCTAAAGGCTCTAATACTTCGAGTGAATCGAAATTTCCCTTCGTGATTCTCCATCAATACTTTAAATTTGTTAATAACTAAAATAAGTAAGAACGTCACCTTACACCTAAAATTGTTTGCCAAATACTTATATGCGTAACCACGGAAACAACCTTAAAATGATATATTTTAAACCTCATTATACTTATATGCGTAACCACGGAAACAACCTTACAATGATATTTAAACCTCATTATACTTATAACAACCTTACAATGACATTTAAACCTCATTCTTATACTTATATGCGTAACCACGGAAACAACCTTACAATGACATTTAAACCTCATTATACTTATATGCGTAACCACGGAAACAACCTTACAATGACATTTAAACCTCTTTATACTTATAATAACCTTACAATGACATTTAAACCTCATTATACTTATATGCGTAACCACGGAAACAACCTTACAATGACATTTAAACCTCATTATACTTATATGCGTAACCACGGAAACAACCTTACAATGGCATTTAAACCTCATTATACTTATATGCGTAACCACGGAAACAACCTTACAATGGCATTTAAACCTCATTATACTTATAATTTATGCGTAACCACTGAAACAACCTTACTATGACATTTAAATCTCATTATACTTATATAACTTATGCGTAATCACAGAAACAACCTTACTATGACATTTAAATCTCATTATACTTATATGCGTAACCACGGAAACAACCTTACAATGACATATTTTAAACCTCATTATACTTATATGCGTAACCACGGAAACAACCTTACAATGACATTTAAATCTCATTATACTTATATGCGTAACCACGGAAACAACCTTACAATGACATTTAAATCTCATTATACTTATATACATAACCACGGAAACAACCTTACTATGACATTTAAATCTCATTATACTTATATGCGTAACCACGGAAACAACCTTACAATGACATTTAAATCTCATTATGCTTATATGCATAACCACGGAAACAACCTTACAATGACATTTAAACCTCATTATACTTATATACATAACCACGGAAACAACCTTACTGTGACATTTAAATCTCATTATACTTAACTTATATGCGTAACTACGGAAACAACCTCACTATCACATTTAAATCTCATTATACTTCTATGCGTAACCACGGAAACAACCTTACAATGACATTTAAATCTCATTATACTTATATGCATAACCACGGACACAACCTTACAATGACATCTAAATCTCATTATACTTATATGCGTAACCACGGAAACAACCTTACAATGGCATTTAAATCTCATTATACTTATATGCGTAACCACGGAAACAACCTTACTATGACATTTAAATCTCATTATACTTATATGCGTAACCACGGAAACAACCTTACTATGACATTTAAATCTCACTATACTTATATGCGTAACCACGGAAACAACCTTACAATGACATTTAAATCTCATTATACTTATATACATAACCACGGAAACAACCTTACTATGACATTTAAATCTCATTATACTTATATGCGTAACCACGGAAACAACCTTACTATGACATTTAAATCTCATTATACTTATATGCGTAACCACGAGAACAACCTTACAATGGCATTTAAATCTCATTATGCTTATATGCATAACCACGGAAACAACCTTACAATGACATTTAAATCTCATTATACTTATATGCGTAACCACGGAAACAACCTTACTATGACATTTAAATCTCATTATACTTATATGCGTAACCACGAGAACAACCTTACAATGGCATTTAAATCTCATTATGCTTATATGCATAACCACGGAAACAACCTTACAATGACATTTAAATCTCATTATACTTATACGCATAACCACGGACACAACCTTACAATGACATCTAAATCTCATTATACTTATATGCGTAACCACGGAAACAACCTTACAATGGCATTTAAATCTCATTATACTTATATGCGTAACCACGGAAACAACCTTACTATGACATTTAAATCTCATTATACTTATATGCGTAACCACGGAAACAACCTTACTATGACATTTAAATCTCACTATACGTATATGCGTAACCACGGAAACAACCTTACAATGACATTTAAACCTCATTATGCTTATATGCATAACCACGGAAACAACCTTACAATGACATTTAAATCTCATTATGCTTATATGCATAACCACGGAAACAACCTTACAATGACATTTAAATCTCATTAAATTTTTATCAATAAACATTAGCCTAATAAATTATTAAATGTAATCGATGACGAGAACGTCGGTGATTAAAATGTAATCGGTGGCCAGAACGTCGGTGACCAAAATGTAATCGGTGACAAGAAGGTATAATGACGACATATCCGGTGACGAGAATTCCTAGACCAATAAGGCATCACTCATTAAGACACTAAACTAGCAGATAATAGGGTAGGTTGGCCAGTTTCTTTCCATCTCCATTGCTTACATCGCTGACTAGTAACATATTTCACTGATCATACTTCAGATGTAGCCTATACAAACAATTTGTTCTTTCTCTGACACATTCGTGTTTTATTAATTTTTTGTTCTCCAATTCACTGCGGACTAAAGCAAGGAGATGCACTATCATCTTCACTTTTTAACTTTGCTCTAGAATATCCCATTAGTATAGTCAAGGAAAAGAGAGAGTTTGGAATTGAACGGATTATAGCGTATCAGTTGCTTAATTATGCGATGAGGTCAACATGTTAGGAGAAAATCTACAAATATGGAAATTTTACTTAAAGCAAGTAAAGAGATAGGTTTGGAAATATGTTTAGTGACCAGAACATAGTATGAAATGGAAATATTAAAATTGAAAATTTACTTACTTACTTACAAATGGCTTTTAAGGAACCCGAAGGTTCATTGCCGCCCTCACATAAGCCCGCCATCGGTCCCTATCATGTGCAAGATTAATCCAGTCTCTATCATCATACCCCACCTCCCTCATATCCATTTTAATATTATCCTCCCATCTACGTCTCGGCCTCCCTAAAGGTCTTTTTCCCTCCAGTCTCCCAACTAACACTCTATATGCATTTCTGGATTCGCCCATACGTGCTACATGCCCTGTCCATCTCAAACGTCTGGATTTTAAGTTCCTAATTATGTCAGGTGAAGAATACAATGCGTGCAGTTCTGTGTTTTGTAACTTTCTCCATTCTCCTGTAACTTCATCCCTCTTAGCCCCAAATATTTTCCTAAGCACCTTATTCTCAAACACCTTTAACCTATGTTACTCTCTCAGAGTGAGAGTCCAAGTTTCACAACCATACAGAACAACCGGTAATATAACTGTTTTATAAATTCTAACTTTCAGATTTTTTGACAGCAGACTGGATGATAAGAGCTTCTCAACCGAATAATAACACGCATTTCCCATATTTATTCTGCGTTTAATTTCCTCCCGAGTGTCATTTATATTTGTTACTGTTGCTCCAAGATATTTGAATTTTTCCACCTCTTCGAAGGATAAATCTCCAATTTTTATATTTCCACTTCGTACAATATTCTGGTCACGAGACATAATTATATACTTTGTCTTTTCGGGATTTACTTCCAAACCGATCGCTTTACTTGCTTCAAGTAAAATTTCCGTGTTTTCCCTAACCGTTTGTGTATTTTCTCCTAACATATTCACGTCATCTGCATAGACAAGAAGCTGATGTAACCCGTTCAATTCCAAACCCTGCCTGTTATCCTGAACTTTCCTAATGACATATTCTAGAGCGAAGTTAAAAAGTAAAGGTGATAGTGCATCTCCCTGCTTTAGCCCGCAGTGAATTGGATAAGGATCAGATAGAAACTGACCTATACGGACTCTGCTGTATGTTTCACTGAGACACATTTTAATTAATCGAACTAGTTTGTTGGGAATACCCAATTCAATAAGAATATCATATAATACTTCCCTCTTAACCGAGTCATATGCCTTTTTGAAATCTATGAATAACTGATGTACTGTACCCTTATACTCCCATTTTTTCTCCATTATCTGTCGAATACAAAAAATCTGATCAATAGTCGATCTATTACGCCGAGAACCGCACTGATGATCGCCAATAATTTCATCTAAGTACGGAGTTAATCTTCTCAAAAGAATATTGGACAAAATTTTGTACGACTTCAACAAAAGTGATATTCCTCGCAAGTTACCACAGTTGGTTTTGTCCCCCTTTTTAAAAATAGGTACAATTATGGACTCCTTCCATTGTTCTGGTACAATTTCCTTTTCCCAAATAGCAAGTACAAGTTTATAAATTTCGCTGTATAGTGCACTTCCACCCTCTTGTATTAATTCTGCTGGAATTTGATCGATACCTGGAGACTTGTACTTTTTCAGATTTTCTATCGCAATTTCGACTTCTGAAAGCGTGGGTTCGGGTATAAATGGCTCAGCAGTTTATATTTCAATTTCGTCCCGATCATTTCTATTTGGCCTATGTACATTTAGTAGTTGCGCAAAATAGTTTTTCCATCTGTTTAGGATTGATGGAGAGTCTGCAAGCAAGTCACCATTCTCATCCTTGATCACGTTTACCCTTGGCTGATATCAGTTCTTAAATTCCTTTATACCCTTATATAAATCTCGAATGCTTTTATTCTTACTATTTGTTTCTACCTCATTCAGTTTTTCCTTCAAGTAACCTCTCTTTTTATTCCTAAGTGTACGACTTGCTTCCCGTCTTTCATTGAAATAATTATCTCCCTTCTCCTCAACTGGATCCTGTAAGAATTTCAATTTTGCCTGTTTCCTTCTTTCTACTACCATGCAACAATCCTCATCAAACCACGGTTTCTTTTTCTTAGTTTCATAATAACCTATGCTCTGCTCAGCTGCAATTTTGATACTATCTCTGATATTTTCCCACACGCTATTAACATCTAATTCTTTCTCAACTTCGTCGGAACTTAAGTTGAAAATTTATCCTTAGAAAAAATGGAAAAAATGCAAATAGGCCTACCATTGAGCAAGAGTAACAAATACAGCTAAATGACACTCGAGAGAAAATTAAACGTGAAAAAATATGGGAAATGCTTGCTATTATTCAATTGATTAGGTTTTGTTATCCGCTTTGATTAAAAAAGAACTCAAAGTTAGAATTTATAAAAGAGTTACATTATGGTACCGGTTGTTCTATATGGTTGTGAAACTTCGACTCTCACTTTGGGAGAGGAACAGGAGTTGAGAATAAGGTGTTTAGGAAAATATTAGAGAGATGAAGTTAGAGGAAAATGGAGAAAGTTACACAGCGCAGAACTGCACGTATTCTATTCTTCACCTGACATAACTACTAAATCCAGACGATTTACATAATCAGGGCATGTAGTATGTAGTCTATGGGTGAATCGAGAAATGCATATAGAGCATTAGTTGGAAGACCTGAGAAAAAAATACTTTTTGGGAGACCGAGTCGTAGATCAGAAGATAATATTAAAATGGATTTAAGTGAGGTGGAATATGATGGTAGAGACTGGATTAATTTATTTTGCTCAGGATAGGGACCTACGACTGTGGACTTACGTGCGGCATTTGTAAGCATTATTATTAACTTTATAATAATAATAATAATAATAATAATAGTAATAGTAATAATAGTAATAATAATAATAATAATAATAATAATAATAATAATAATAATAACTACTGATTCGGAAAAACTGGAAAATTCAAAGGAGATTTATATCATTATATTCTTACAGAGTTCTGCCTAATAACTCCGAGTATAAATATGATAAAAATGCGAGCACTTTAAATGTCGAAGCTTGTATGCTAGACGTCATGATTTCGATTGCTCATTCTTATGAAAGGCCCTTAAAGGTGACATTAATTGTCAGTCTTTCTTAAACAGTGTCAGCTTTCGTATTCCTATGAAGGACATGAGATATCACAAACTCTTCTATATTAGAAAATCAAAATATTTCTCTCCGTTCTCCAGATGTATTAAAAATACTAACTTACATGTAAGTGATTTCGATTCATTCAATGTATAGAAGTATTAGAACATGGCAATGTCATTTGTTGTAATATTATTTGCATTCTACACGAATAACACTTTCTGTAAGAATTAACTCCTTTTCATAAAATTTAATAGTATTGATTCTTTTAAATTAATCATTGTAATATTTGTTTTTATTTTGTTATTTTTATCTCAATTATTTAGTTAATTTGTATCATATTGCTCTTTTTATTGCATTAATTGTATCACTGTGCTGGACCTTTATTGGTCAATAGCTGTTGTCCAATAAATGAATGAATGAATGAATGAATGAATAAAATATTATTATCATCATTATTATGCCGACATGAGAATTATTTTAGAAAATGCGCGAATAATTCCGAATGCAGTACATTAATATCTTAGGTATGTTACGTGATGCCGGCGAGATGTCAGGTGTGCGCGCTTTGCGATTTTGTGGCGGCCGCGGTGTGACCCGGAAGGCGGGCAGATTTACTTTCTTGGAACCGGATTGCAGTAGTCGATTCCCGCCGACTGGCGTAGTCTATACATAACCATGACTTTCGAAATGTAAACAGAGAGTTGTTTGACGTGTAGAATACAAATACTTTTATCTCGTTAGCAGGCTGTTAAAAATTTAACGTGAGTTAGTTAACAACATTATAGCTTTTTGAACAGTTGAAGAGCAAGTAGCGAAGATCTCGTTGTATTATTTATGGAAACAGCAGCAACTGCTTGTGTGCATCGCCTGCGGGGAAAACGAAATATAAAATTTACCTGGTTTATTACTTCATTATCTTCACAATGCACTGCGGCCCGAGCATTATCGTACTTGTTTGGAACTAAATCATAAGTAGCTTTTTAGAACCATAATTCTGTTAGCCAGGGGTTTACAAAGCATTTTGTAGAAAACTTGTAAAATATCATCATCATCATAATCATCATCATCATCATCATCATCATCAGCAACAACTTCACTACATGAGCCTTTCGAACCGTTCCGTTCCCAGTCAAATTTTATTTTAAGTAGACTATGTAAGGACTGTGTCCTTCCATACAAGCCGCTGTCGTGGTAATCAAACATCTATAGCTATTAATATTCCATCATTTCTTACTCTATTTAAATGTCGTGAAAAGGCAAAGTCAACCTTATTACAAGCCAAATCGGCCCAGAGGGTGGCGAAAGATTTAGGCTTCTACCTGTATAGGCAATCGACATTAATGGCAGTAGAAATATCAGTCCTACATGCCCGCCGCCTTTACCTCCAAGAAAATGTCCTTGGTACTCATTTCTGTTACAGCTGAATTAATTTCCAGGGCCATTGTGCGGTTTAAAAGATCAGTTTAATGGAGAAAATACATGAGCCCATCGGGAATCGAACTTGTGATCCTCAGGCTTTGCAACGTTACGTTTTAAATGTTATAAACATGTATACTTATTCTCTAATTTTTCAATTAAACTGTACAAATCCAGGCTAGTTCTAATTTCTTCATTGTTCTTATGTTCTGTCAAGGATAAGTTCATTCCAACTGTTGTTTTTAAGAACCGCATTTATGCTGTCTCTGTTTCCTTTTTTCTAATTTTGTTAATACCCATAATTCTGATCAATATATAAGGTCCGGGACGACCATTGTTTTCTAATATTTTGACTGATGTTTGTCCTCATTTTATTTTTTAAAACTCTTCGAAACCGGCATCAAGCACTGCTTTCCATCCCCCATCACAGAATATCTTTATACTCATCCTCCTACATTGTATAAATACCTTGACTCTGGAATTCGTTACATAATGACGTCAGGGACTGCCAGACTTTATCACAATTCAAAATTAATTTGGAAAATTTTGTCTTATTTCATGGTATTTAGGTACTATTGCTGGAAGTTTGACTTTTTTTTACACCAGATTAAAATTGCACTTTCCTTGTTTATGTTCGTTAATTAATTAGGATATATTAATTATGATACTTAATCATTCATTTAAAATCTGTGTGACTACAATCTGTGTATGTTCTTGTTTGGATTTACTTTGTTTATAGTGTGATTTTTTATTTCTATTATTGTATTTGTATTTCTGGTGGTGTGGAAGAGAAGGCTTGGTGGTCTTAACTACACTAGAATAAATATATATACAGTAGAACCTCTATTATCCGTGTTAATGAAGGGGGTGGGCTGAATGGTTAATCGAAAAAATCGGATAATCCGTACCATAGAAGGCTTTCATAAATTAAGTGTTGCATAATGCAGTTTCGTAATTTTCTCCATGATCATGTGTCTTAACACATTAGGTAGTGGTTCAGGAGTTTTAAATATAATAGCTCCGTTACAAAGAGTGGGTGAAGAAAGAATGATGCTGAAACTGATCATGAAGAGAAAAAGGAATTGGCTGGGTCACTGACTGAGAAGAAATTGCCTACTGAAGGATGCACTGGAAGGAATGGTAAACGGGAGAAGATTTCGGGGCAGAAGAAGATATCAAGTAACAGACGGCATTAAGATATATGGATCATATGCGGAGACTGAGAGGAAGGCAGAAAATAGGAAAGACTGGAGAATGCTGGGTTTGCAGTGACAACACTATGAATGAATGAATGTCAATGACGGGTTTCTAAGAGTCGAGGAAACTTCCTATGATGGATTTCTGTGGAAAGATAGGAAAAGTATAGGTCTCGTGTTATAGATTTAAGTAATTTATGCACTTTATATTTGGTTTTTATTAAATCTCGCACAGTTGTAGTTTCCAATCTCGTATTCCGATGTGAGATGAACCACACTTCCTCTTTTCCAAAACCACTCAATTATAAGCACTTCTCTTCAATACTTAGCACAACGTGTATTCTTTTGGTAGTTCTGGAAGCCGTTTTGCAGAGATATTAAACAGGTCACTCGAACAGTAGATCATAATGTGTAAGGGCAAAGGCTTGTAATATCACTCTCCTTAAAAAATACGTACTAATGTATTGTGCAGTACTCAATATTTTTTTACAACAAAAGAGGAGAGAATGACAGACGGATAATCCAACAATCGGTTAATAGAGTGACGGATAATCGGGGTTCTACTGTATATATATATATATATATATATATATAGGTAGATAGATACATAGATAAATAAATTATTCATCCATGCAACCAGACAACCAATCCATCAACTGTCCTTTCATTAAACCAATCAGATAATCATTGAACCGAATAACCATCAAATCATCTATTAACTGTCCATATATCTAACTAACCTAATATTTATCCACGTACCAAATAAAAAATTAAATAAGGAATTGACAATATATTCATTCATGGAACAAAATAATCAACTAACCATCCATTACAGTAACCGAACGATCATCTGTCTAGGCAAATCAGCTTTTCAACCATCTAACTAATCAATTATGCACTCATGCAACCAACCAACTAACTAACCAACCAACTAATTTATCACATTTGCAGCCAACCATCTATCAACTATGTAGGTATCCAACTATCCATCAATACAACCAAGTAACCACCTAACCATACTCCAATTCAGGTATCCAACTAACTAACCATGCACCCATTATAAATTAATCAACCAACCAACCAAGCACTCATTCAATGATCTAACCAACCAATCAACACCTATCCAACTGGCCATCTATCCTGCCAACTACCTAGCCTATCTAGTTTTTATTAGGTTATTTTACGACGCTTTATCAACATCTTAGGTTATTTAGCATCTGAGTGAGATGAGCTGATAATGCCGGTGAAATCAATCCGGGGTCCAGCACGGAAAGTTACCCAGCATTTGCTCATATTGGGTTGAGGAAAAACCCCGGAAAGAACCTCAACCAGATAACTTGCCCCGACCGGGAATCGAACTCGGGCCACCTGGTTTCGCGGCCAGACGCGCTAGCCGTTACTCCACGCCTATCTAGTCAACCAATTACACAACATTTCTTCTAACCAATTATCCATCTCTGCAACCAGCAACCTAGCCATTCAGTGAACCAATTAAGCCACCGGCGTAGCTCAGTCGGTTAAGGCGCTTGCCTGCCGATCTGAAGTTGCGTTCGGGCGCGGGTTCGATCCCTGCTTGGGTTGATTACCTGGTTGGGTTTTTTCCGGGGTTTTCCCCAACCGTAATGTGAATGCAAGGTAATCTATGGTGAATCCTCGGCCTCATCTCGCCAAATATCATCTCCCTATCACAATCTCATCGACGCTAAATAACCTAGTAGTTGATACAGCGTCGTTAAATAACCAAATAAAATAAAAAAAAATGAATCAATCAACGGAAGAATACATCGTCTATCCGGCCAATCACTTCTCTATCTAGTCAACCATCTCACCAACGATTCACCCAATGATTAAACTATCCACACATAGGACCAAGCAAACAACCATCCAACTGATCATCTATCCAACTAGCTACACATAAAGCCTATAGTCAACCATCCATTTAACTATATATCTAAACAAGCAAAATCAACCAACTATCTGTCCAACTGTTGTCTCCAGGCAACAGACCAAGTAACCACCTATCAGTAAAACATCAAGAACACCTATCCATCAAACCAAACGTCCACTATACATTTAACCAGCCAACCATACACCCATTCACACAACAAATACAACATGCCAATAATTTAATTTTAATGTTAATTAATCATTTCCTTTCTTTTTATAAGGAAGTAGTGGTCCAGTCGAGCTGGGTGGTTGTTTGTGTTTGTGCTGAGAAGGAGCTGTCGGAAAGAGTATGAGCTCTTTGAGTTTTGCTTGATAAATGCCGGGACAAACGACCTTCGAATCCGCGCGTTGTAACTCAGACGTAACAGCCAAAGGTCGCCCTGCCCTCGCGAGGAACCGAAGCGGCGCGTCCCAAATACTTTACGAGCCTTCAACCTCGTGCGTGCTCAGAATTCTCCTCAGCATGGTCCTCTTTCGTCATCCGCCGATGCTCTTTCCTCAACCACAAGTTATGGATATCGTATATCGTTAAACTTTCTCATAATATTGTGATTCTGCAAAAATCGATTGAGAGATATTACCAAAAATATACGTTATCAGTATCTCTCATATCTTATGCCTGTTCTTAGTGTTACCTGAGTGTCTCTGCTGGCCTGCTGGACTGATGTCTGTCCGCCGATCCGTCCATTCATCTGTCTGCTTTCCCTCTAAGCCAGCGGTCATCAGCACAGTGCACCCTCGGGCTAGCTTCTCTTACCCGCGGATAAAGAGAGTCATTAGCGTGCTTGCGTGGCTGCTGGCGGGTATACTTCCTTCCTTTCCCTTCTGCACGACGGTGCATATTGCGTTACACTCCTTACCCGTTACTCATTTCAGCGAGTGCTGACGACCACTGCTCTAAGCTAAAAACTAAATTTAGATGGAGAAGGAAATAATAGAGACTTAAGGAACAGAAGAGGTTTGGAGAGGACGTTTTCCATTCATGAGAAAAAATATTAAGTAAGAATATCGGATCTGCCATTTTACAATCGCTAACAATGGCTAAAATCACTTTATTCATCGACAGCTGACAAGTGAACATTCTCATGGGGGCAGATAACAAAGTTAATTTTTTTCTTCTACCATGTTAATAATGTGCAGACGCTTGTATTTCCCTGTTTTGACTATGCTGACATTTTACTGACTGAACTTTCCAACGACAACAAAACGAAACTTCAACATGCTTATGATTTGTGTGTAGGCCTACGTTTTGTAAGCAATGTTCGTAAATATGATCATATTACCACAGTCTAGTATATACAGTCACGAAGCTCAATACGTAGGGAATATGCATCCATAGATAGTTGCTAACCACTAGGATCGCTACTTTCGCCTCATCACAGACAATGCGAAATAGTACCGGCACAGTCTATTGTTCCTAGTAAGCTTACCCTCAACAACTCAAGCTTCGTGACTGTATATACTAGACTGTCATATTACCCCATCCCTGGAAGCAATAGGTTGACTTAAATTAGATAAGAAAATAAATTTACTTTCACTTCTCTTTCTCTTCGAAATCTTGAACTCGTCTATTCCTTCGTACCTGTCGTCTCGCTTCACTTACCTTTCTTCCCACCATAATCTGAACACACGCTCTTGCCATGAAACAATACTAACAATACCATCCCATCGCATCTCCTCATACTCATTCTCTTTCACAATAGCCCTGCCAAGACTCTGTAATTTGCTACCTGCTAGCATCAGGGACTGTCGAAATAAAATTGAATTCAAACGCAAACTTACTAGGCACTTAGTCAGTAATTGAGACTCGTTCAGACATGGTTTCTTGTAAATTGTTCTTTTAATCTATCACAAAATGTTTCAGTATCCGGTAATTTCATTACTATACAATTTTGTTATTCTAGGTTTAATTTGTAATTCAGTAAATACAAAAATATTCTTTGTTCTTAACTTCTATGATAAATTGTCTAGCTTATCTCTACCAGGTTAAATAAATAAATACTAAATGTCAAAACAAGTGCTTATACAAATTTGGGCCACTCGAGCGCCAGTACGAGGCCGTCTATAAAGTAAGTTTCCCTGGGGTTGTTTACAAAAATACACAATTTCGTGGAAAGATTTATTGGAACAGACACAGCAATTTTATTGTTGAGCTATTTTTCAACATATGTATTTCTAACCGGAACTGAGGCATCTGTCATAACGTGGGATCAACTTTTGTATCCCTTTGTCGTAGAAGTCTGTCGCCTGGGATCGGAAGCAGTGTATGACAGCCGTCTGCACCTCTCTGTTGATCCCACGGCATGATAAATGTCTCAATTCTGGTGGGGAATATGTTTAAAAATAGCGCAACAATTGTTGTATCTGTTCCAATAAATCTTTTCATGAAATTGAGTTTTCTTTCTGTAAACGGCTTCAGGAAAACCTACTTTCTAGACGGCCCTCGTAATTGGACTCGAGTGACTAAAATTTGTATAAGTATTTGTTTTGATATTATTAACATGATGAAAGAAAAAAAATGACCTTTTTATCTGCCCCCATAAGAAAGTTTGCTTGAGAGACTTCGATAAATATAGCTATACAATAGCCTATGTTGAGCGTGAGGATAAATAGTAACAATATTATTATCATACAGATTTATGGTCAACATAAGGTACTAGAGTATGAGACAATATTTCTACTTTCGGTCAAAAGTATAAAAATCCAGACAATTTCGAAATAAGTTATAAGTTAGTGCAATTGCTGGCAATAATTCTCCTAATTTTCTTCGACTCTTTTGTCTTGAGTTACTCCAGTTGTAGATTGTAGGCCTAAGCAGGAGGCTAACTTTTCTTGAATTTCTTCAGCCGAGTGTACGTAACTGAGCTTACGTAATGAGGTTACTGTGACGTTACTTACTTAGGCTACGACACCTAGACAACATCCTTTCTATGTATGGAACTCCGTACTAAAAACCTGCGATAGACAAACCGAAAGCCTGAACGAACCAAACCTAACCTGTCACTGACCTCGACTTTACAAAAACTAGCTTTATATTTACGTATAAATCAAAAAGCGTAGGTCTATATGCAAGGCATACCAAAAGCCTGAAGTTCAACCAAATCTGTCACTAATAGATTACTTTTTCCCAGATAGGCCTGTTGGCAACACTACGACACCTATTTAAAAACCGCTCTGCTGGATTACTCTCAACAGCTATAACCGACAATATGCAACGGACTGGCATATTATGTATGTGCGAATTGTTTATTGAGTGGAATAATTGTGTAAATGTAGTGTAGCCTACTATACCCAGACCGTTGTAATCTTGCATCTGACAGCTTTGCGTAGGCCTGATGTTGGTAGCGAGAGATGCGACGCTGCCACAATGATCACTACACAACAATTGACATAACGTATGTGGATTTTCCTATTCTACTCCAATAATTTAAATGATAGTTGTTATGTAACTCAGTACTTCTTTGCTGTCCTCTTAGAGAGACCTAATTTTTTTCATATCACCTGTATTAAATTATCTGCAGGAATGGATGGACGCCCATATACACGGTGTTAAAAAGTATCCAATATTTTAGGAGGTGATAGTATGCATCAAAACAAGAAAATAATGTCTAATAAACATGGGTCCTACAACACATTCTTTCTGAGATCTGAACATTTGTTCATAGAAGGTGCTCAATGTGATGTCCATTCATGGCAATGCATTCCTCTGCCCCTCGGCGTAAGGAATCACGCATTCTTTGAAACTGACCTGGTTGTTCTTTATAACCAAAAGTCTAGGAGATTTAAATTTGAGGAACGAGCAGGCCCAGGTGTGGGGCCTCCTCAATCAATCCAGCGGTCCTGAAATATCAGCGTCAGGTGTTCACGCTCATTGCGGAAAACTGTGCTGGTGTGTCATCATGCATGAACTCCATCTGTAGTCTTTGCTGACATGGCACATACTTCAGCAAAGTAGGCAATACGTTAATAAGAAAGTCCTGATAACAGCCCCAGTTAATCTCTGCGGTACCATGTATGGCTCATAATGTCGCCAAGAACGCCTGCCCATACGTTGATTGAGAATCGCTGCTGATGCCTTATTTCTTCAACTGCATGGAAATTTTCATCAGCCCACACATGCTGATTACGAAAGTGAACAACACCATCTCTGCTGAACCCCGCTCATATCCGCAACCAAACTTTTCTTTTCAGATTCCATACTAGCTGATGTCAACTATGGTATGATTTTTTGGTAGCCTGCTGTATTGTAGGGTAAAAAAAAATGCATTGCTATAAATGGACGTCACGTTGAGCATCTCCTATGAACAAGTGTTCAGATCTCAGAAAGTATGTGTTGTAGGACCCTGTTTATTAGACTATTTTTTCTTGTTTTCATGCATACTATCACCTCCTTAAACGTTGGATACTTTTTTAACACTCTCTAAGCTTATAGGACAAATTCCTTTTCCTGCTCGTAAAATTGTCGAGTTAATCGCACCATTTCTGACTCTTGACTATTTACGTAAAGGATTGACACTACTTGAGTTAGAGCTACTATTTTCTGAACGACATCTTTTTTTGCGACATTTCGTAGTAGCGCTACAAATTATTTACAATTTTATAATACACACAAATAACGTACTAACACCATGTAACACAGCATGCAGCAAACCGACAACATAGCAGCTCCCAGCATAGCAGCAACAGCTGATAGAAAATGCTACGTTCTGATTGGTTCAGAAGTTATTGCTCAGCGTTCAAGTTTTACATACGAAGGGTTGCCAACGCAAATAACTGACAAGTGTAAGGTTACAACGGCCTGAGTTCATAAACGTGATATATTAGAAGAGTACAGGGGAAAAACAATCAAAGTCACAATTTTCGTAAGAGCAATGTAATCATTTAATTCAGTAGCCTATAGGCTATTACTGTAAACCTTAGTTTGTTCTTATCAAAAGAGGCAAGGGAGAATTATCACCACGGATACAGTCATTCTTTCTACTTTTTCATTAGGAACAGCAATAAATTTTGCAGTAATATACTGAATTAGAAGATGATTTCACCCTTAAGAGAATTGTGACTTCGATTGTTTTTCCCTGTACTCTTCATTTGATTATTTGTGAATTGTGTACATTGCGAAGTTATTCCATGTCTCCGTTTAATTTGATCCACTAAAAATACTACCAAAATGAGATTGAATCTATTTGCATAATTTGTGAATAAAATTAAGAAAATTCACAAAAAATAAATAATTAATACATTACAAATTCTTCTCAAAATACGACATAGCCTACTTACCTATGGCTTTTAAGGAATTCGCAGGTTCATTGCCGCCCTCACATAAGCAGCCATCGGTCCCTATCCTGAGCAAGATTAAACCAGTCTCTACAATCATATCCCAACTCCCTCAAATCCATTTGAATATTATCCTCCCAACTACATCTCGGCCTCCCCAAAGGTCTTTTTCCCTCCAGCCTCTCAACTAACACACTATAGGCCTATGCATTTCTGGATTCGCCCATACGTGCTACATGCCCTGCCCATCTCAAACGTCTGAATTTAATGTTCCTAATTATGTCAGGTGAAGAATACAATGCGTCCAGTTCTGCGTTCCGGAGCATTCTCCATTCTCCTGTAACTTCATCCCTCTTAGACACAAATACTTTCCTAAGCACCTTATTCTCAAATACGCTTAACCTTTGTCCCTCTCTCAAAGTGAGAGTCCAAGTTTCGCAACCATACAGAACAACCGGTATTATAACTGTCTTGTAAATTCTAGCTTTCAGGTTTTTTTAGAGCAGACTGGATGACAGAAGCTTCTCAACCGAATAGTAACAGACATTTCCCATATTTATTGTGCGTTTAATTTCCTCCCGAGTGTTATTTATATATTATGTTACTGTTGCTCCAAGATATTTGAATTTTTCCAGATTTCCAAAGGGATAAATTTCCAATTTTTATATTTCCTTTTCGTTCAATATTTTGGTCACGAGACATAATCGTATACTTTGTATTATCAGTATTTACTTCCAAACCTATCGCTTTACTTACCTCAAGTATAATTCTAGTGTTTTCCCTAATAGTTTGTGGATTTTCTTCTAATATATTCACGTCTATTAAGAAATAGAAAAAAAAAAAAACAATTATTCTTAAATCTCTTGTTTGTTTTTTTTTTATTGTTTTTCGAAAATTTACGTCAATTGACTGATGTCCTTTCAGAGAGAGAGAGAGAGAGAGAGAGAGAGAGAAAGGCTCTTCATATGTATGGTGCGTAGTGAGATCGAAGATACAGTGCCGAAATAATTAAGACTCCAACATTTGATACATCGTGTAGCGCCACGAAGGAGTGTAACTTCTGAGGCAGCGTGTTGTACCCAATCCTGTCACACATAGCACTCACGTTGTGGCGCAACGTGTAGCGCCCGCTGCGCGTGCCAGTTGACGCGCGTGGTGAAATCGCAGCGCGATGGCTCCTCGGAACAATTTCCCTCGCGATGGGCGGGTCGGGGGGCGTGTGTCGCCAGGTGGTGGGTGGCGGTGCGTGCAGGGCGTCCGGCCGGTAGGTCGTCACAAGCCGCACCGATCCTGTGAAAGTAGGTCCAACCAATGGCGGCGTGATGCAGGCCAAGGGTGGAGGGGAAAATCGGTCCCATGGAAATCGTTCCATGACGTGCTCTCAGTAGCCTGTTGGCTGGATTAAGTGATGCAATTATTGCCATCAAATATTACGTGCTGCTGTGGTTTGCAGCAAGGCATAACAAACAGTAGACTACAGTTCAACTTTCTATCATTCACAATGCGTGTTTCAAGCAGAGGCCGTATCGCTACTTAAACTACAGACAGTTTTGTATCTTATTCAGTTTTTTGTGTAAAATTGTAATGCACGTTGTAAATTTGTAGTGTTTTTTGTAACGCAGTTTTACTCCTGGTTGAGTGTTAGAGAAGGCCGTATGGCCTTAACTCTGCCAGGTTAAATAAATCATTATTATTATTATTATTATTATTATTATTATTATTATTAGTAGTAGTAGTAGTAGTAGTACTATTATTATTATTATTATTATTAGTACTATTATTATTATTATTATTATTACTATTATTATTATTAGTACTATTATTATTATTATTACTATTATTATTATTAGTACTATTATTATTATTATTATTATTATTATTATTACAAAAAATCGATTATCAGTCAATTAGTCTACTGCAAAAATGTCCATCAACATTAATGTCCACTATCAAAAATGTCTCCAGTTATGAAATGTCCAATATAAAATATGTCCTCAGTCATCAAAAAAACCTCGGCATCTATTTCGACTCTAATATGAACTGGAATATGCAAATCAGATATATCTATAGAAACGTTTTCTCTATCATGCATTCTTTGAAACACCTGAAAAATTTCCTTCCTACTAAACTGAAAGAAATTCTAGTACAGACCCTTGTAAAGCCTCACTTTGACTATTGTGTTGTTTTATATAGCGACCTAAATGCTGAACTTTCACAAAAACATCAACGTGTAGGCTACATAATGTCTGGGTCCGATTTATTTTCAATATCCGCCGACATGATCATATAGCAGAATATTTTCTACGGCTCCCCTTGCAAGATAGACGTTTAGTACATTCTCTTTGCTTGCTAGGCTATATAGAATTATACATGATTCCACACCCAACTACCTTGCCTCTCGGTTTACTCTCCTAGCTTCACATCATAATCGTATTACACATTCACAGCACAATCTGTTGCTATCAATATCACGCCATCAGACATCTCTGTACTCAAGTTCTTTCTTAATAGCCGTGGCCCGCTCATGGAATTCGCTGCCGCTGGAAATCAGAAGTCCAGTCTTAGTCCTCAGTCGTTTAAAATTAGATTATTTAGAAATATTTTAAATTCGTAGAATTAGTTTTGTTAGATGTAATTTTTTATTTATTATGATGATTATTATTATTATTATTATTATTATTATTATTATTATTATTTTAAAGTCCTCCATTATTTATCCATTCATCGTCATTATTGTAATTAATTGTAATTGTATTTATGTGTAATAATTATTTTTGTATTATGTTTTTGTTACATTTGTGCTGAACTGTAATTGGCCACTGGCTGTTGTACAGCACATTAAATATAAATAAATAAATAAACAAAATAAATAAATAAATAAACAATTACATAAGTAAATAAATGTTATTATTAATATAGTCATTACTTTGATTTTCTCCATCAATGCTAATATCTAGGTAATTGTCATTCTCTCAATGTAACCCATGCTGATTATACTAGGCCTAATTATAGGCCTACTATTATTTTAGTTGTGTGATTATATTCATATTTAGTCTAAGGTTATTAATTCTTTTCTTTTAAGTTAATACTTGTATATCAGAATGTATTTTCCTGTTTGTGTTTATAGGCCTACTCATATGTATTCAATCTCTCTTTTTATTTTATTTTATTTATTTATCTATTTATTATTATTATTATTATTATTATTATTATTATTGTTGTTGTTGTTGTTGTTGTTGTTGTTGAGTTAATACTTGTATAGGCTTACCGGTATGTATTTTTCTTTATGTGCGCTGATCCTGGTTGAGTGGAAGAGAAGACCAGATGGCCTTAACTCTGCCAGGAAAAATAAAACTATTATTATCAAACGGCCATTCTCTTAAATGTCCATTTTTATTAAATGTCCTGTAAGCCTATCATAAATGTCCACAGTCATTAAAAGGTCATTATGAAAAATATTCGGATTTATTACATGTACGGTATCAAGCATGTCCGGAAAAATATTTATCAAATGTAAATTAATAATTTAAGAATGAAATGTAAGCTAAAATTACAATATTCTGTAGGCCTATTTCTTTTTTCTATTTTTTTTTCCTCAATTGAGGTCGGCATATGACATGAAAGTGTTCGCAAATAGGCCTACTGTTTCACATTATTCTTGTCCTTATTTTGATTGTATCGATGTATAATTCTTCAATTCGCCGTTGATTTGTAATAAGTTATATTTCTAGTTTAGCGGGTAGGCTATCTTGCGGTTTTATGTGACCATAGCGAATTTGGATTATCATATTCTGTGTCTCATTCTGTTCTTGCCTTATGTTTTTCCTTCCATTCCATCCTTGAGTAGGCAGTTTCTTCTTAGCCAGTGGCTCAGCCTCTAGGCCTAGGCCTAGGCCTATTACTTATTTAAGCTCTGCTTGTTGTGCATTAACCCTCTCATTCACTGCATCTTCAACAGAGGACAGCGACTACAATGCCGCTTCGTGCACAATGAGTTGTTGAAAGCAATTCCTCTCAAGTGGACAGTTCATATCAGGAAATCCAGGCATCATGCTGTAAAAGTGGGACTATGGGCAATTCGCAAAACCTTAAAAGAAGTCAAGAACAAACAATTAGACTTTCCCAAACAAAAACATAATTCGTGACTGAAAGGGTTAAAATCGTTCGCTTGTATTGGCGATATAGCTTAAACAGCTTTAAAATGGCGAAGTTTGAATAAGCCTACTTTAATTCTATAATGAAATGTAGTTTAATAGCCTATTCTTAGGAATCTCATCTGAAGCTAAACATATTTTTGTTTAATAGGAGAAAGCTATAGGTATATTGAAAGGTGTGAATAAAAGAATATAGGTAATGTAAAAAGATTTTTCAAAATGTAGAAATATCGACCTTACCTTTGAGCACGTTCTTTCCCCGGCAATGTTCTATGTTGAAAACCAAGATAATTACGTTTAGTAGTAATAAAAGCATTTATAATTGAAGAGTCCTCTGCAAGAATGATGGATGTCATTTCCTTGTCGAAAATGAACCAAGACTGTCAATGCATAGCTTAAGACCTATAGAATGTACATACAGAGTTATATGATATTAACACTGATAGTCATTGTCCAGTAATGATCGGAAAATCACAGTTAAGCTTTGAGCGCTTAGCATTTCAAACTTTCAATTGCTTCTCCTGCAAAATGTATTCCAAATGACATCCATCATTCTTGCAGTGGACTCTTCAATTGTAATACAAGACAAAGCATATCTTCATCTTCCCTCTATTAGTCTCAGCTGTTAGCCTATAAAAAAAGGAATTCACTATTTATGTGTTACTGTTACAATGTACTATCTAATATAAACAAAATTCCTGCATACTCATATCTTCTACTAAACAGATTAATTATTTGTGCTTGTAAATTCAATTAATATATTTACTATAGTAGCCTATATCCTATTGTATAGGTGTCTATATCTTCACTTGCTACACATTCATAACGTTGATATAAGATGTATGAAATAGGCCTACAATAGTGAATGAAATAAAATAAAAACATGCTACAGAATGTTTGCGTGAACGCATAGGCTAGATGTTAGTAGGTAAATTACATAAGTCTACATAATTGAAATACCAGTTATAGGTAAAACTATCCAGGCTAAAGTGAAAAAAACACGAATAGGCCTACTTTTAATTAACTTAAGAACAATCGTTACTTTTACGTGGCAAAGATAACGCTTCTGATCCACTGTTCATTATTCGTTTAGGCCTGTAGAGAAGTAAAATGCAATGACGTGCATATTACATGGTATTCTGTTACCTTGTAGCATGTTGTGTGCGTTCTGTACATCAACTTTCAGTCAGGCTGTAGCCTAAGCTAATTCCGAGTGTATGGTGAGGCAGTTAAAGTGGGAAGAAAGAAGATAAATCCAGCATACCGATGTTATGATTTGATTACCAGCAGTAGCAAATTTACAATTCTGCCGCCCATAAACACCCAAATTTGCCGCCATCTTTATCGTTTAATATTTTACTCCATTTTTGTCAAAGATAAACTCATATAAAAGGCTTGTAAAATCTGAGTTTATTTTAAGAAGACATTTTGAACTTGAAACTTGAAATATATAAGCTTTTAAGCCTCTTTTACTTTCCATTCTGCTCCTCGAACTGGTTAATGTTATCGGACAAATCTATTTTTTTTTTCCAAAAAGTTGCCGCCCTTAAAATTTTCCAGCCTGGACTGAAATTTACTTACCCGTCTCTGATTGCGAGGCAACACACAACACTTCAATTATATGATAAATAAATACACGCTTCCTCCTTATCGCGGCATCTTCAGCATTGGCATTATAAGACGATATAGGCCTCTGCTGAGCGGGCAAAAGGGCTTAAGTCACTCTAACTTATGCAAAATTTACCGGAGGAATATTCAAAGATTTTAAAACCTGCTGTAAATCCTAAAAGTGACATGTTTCGGCTATTTCATGATTTTCTTTATTGTTGACGTCACTGTTTTTAAGATTTTTTTTTCTTTTTTTAGGAAACTGGTATAATGATGGAAATCTTATATCACAAAAATAATGACATAAGCCCTTTTGCCCTCCATCGGCTACCTATTGTTATTGAGAGCTAATTCTAAACAAAGTTCGTTTCTTATCACATTATAGTGCGTTCTTAGTACAACCTTAAATTAATTAATAACTTATTTTGTACATCCTGTTTGCTTGAAACCCAGCAGCATCGTGAAGTTGGTTGTCCACTGCGGCTTTCTGGGATGATTTTCTATCTTGTGGGGCGCACAATGGGCCATTTGAGCCTAAGACCTTATATAAGTTTCTAGCCCTTCTTTATTCTCAGTCTTTATCGGTGTGTAACCTATAGGCCTAAGTATCGGTACAAAATATCGATATCCGATGTATGTAGGTCTACTGGAAAAAATACAGATTTTTATTCATTACGATTATGTAAGGGTAAAAGTATACAGGGTGTAACCAAAAAGTGGGTAAAACTTTAGGTATGGGTTCCTCATATCCTCCTACATCCTTGAGACATTTGTTGTTTTATTTTTAAAGTTCAATATAATTCTACACTTAAAATAAAAGTCGCTGACATGAGGAAAAATGGTGAAAATTTTCTGCTGGTGACAGTTAGAGCACAAATATGGGTATATTATACTATACTTCGGGTTTCTGCATATCTTATATCATAATCTTGTATGAAGTATGGTATAGTATGCTATAAGTTTACTAAGTACATATACCCTCAAGATTCTGGATAGAGAAAAAAATGATTAGATCAATTTGCTTCCGGAAATGCTTGGCTTTTGAGTTGGGCCTGTAAGTATGATCATAGTGCATTCCAATTAGCTACGTTTGTTTGTTGAAATTATTACGCATTCTGCATATATTTCTTTAAATTAAATATGCAAAAAAGGTCGACCAATGCCTGAATACAGGCCGCAGCTTGTCGTCTGATCGAAATCTCAACATGCTCGGCCTCAACACTCACCAGATTTCAATCCATTGCACTTCTTTATGTGGGGGTCGTTAGTGAATTCGACTACTGTGGTTAACTGAATGAAGGAAATCTTCATCAGTAGATTCTGCAAGGCTGCCAGACAATAACAACTATGCTAGGAATTCGGAAGCATGTGCGGATCTCGGTGGCACGACGAGCTGCGGCCTATATTCAGGTAGGAGGTGGATATTTTGAACAGTTCATCTAAGGAAATGTGAACAGAATGCAGCAAACGTACTGGAATGCAGTACGATCATACTTGCAAACCTTACTCAGAAACCAAGCATTTCCAGACCCATGTTGACACAACCATTTTTCTTCTATAGATATTAAGTGTGCTTAAATGCGACAGGCTCATGTCACTAGATTTAGTGGCATGTAAAAGAACTTCTGTGGGACAAAATTCCAGCACGCCGGCGACACTGATGTAACCTCTGCACTTGCGAGCGTCGTTAAATACACCATATTTTTTTAGGTAACTTATGAAGAATCCATAGGCCTACCTGAAGTTTTGCCCACATTTTTCGTTACACTCTGTATATTTTAATCTGAAATTAGACCTAAATCTAAACCTGAATTTTTCGATATTCCATTTCTAGTTTCCTACTGTATGAAGGGAAGAACATTTGTATCCAAAATACTTTTTAGGGCCATACCTCGTTGAAATAAGTAGTAGGCACTAAGCCTATTATAAAGGAGCATTTTCTGCGGACCTCTGTAAAAAGAACTAAGGAAGAGACTAGTGAAGTGCTTTATTTGGGGCAGAAACATGGACATTACGACGAAGTGAAGAGAAGCGAATAGAAGCATTTGAAATGTGGATATGGATAAGAATGGAAGTGTGAAGTGAACAGACAGAATAAGAAATGAAGCTGTGTTGAAAAGAGTGGGTGAAGAAAGAATGATGCTGAAACTGATCAGGAAGAGGAAAAGGAATTGGTTGGGTCACTGGCTGAGAAGAAACTGCCTACTGAAGGATGCACTGGAAGGAATGGTAAACGGGAGAAGATTTCGGGGCAGAAGAAGATATCAGATGATAGACGACATTAAGATATATGGATCATATGAGGAAACGAAGAGGAAGGCTGAAAATAGGAAAGATTGGAGAAAGCTGGGTTTGCAGTGAAAGACCTGCCCTTGGGCAGAACATTAAATGAATGAATGAAGCCTATTATTTTAAGAATTCGTGTTCTGGAATGATTTTTATGGCTATGGGAGATAATTAACCCCATAAGTTATATACTTATGGAATGTTCTCGGCCTCTCACTAGAGTGGAAACGTAGTGAAACTCGCGTGACATGAGGTCACCACGTTGCTATATAGGCCTATCTTCCTCAGACAGTACAGAACATTGCATTGACAAGTGAGCGTCAATGTCTGTGTGGAATAAGAATACAAGACTTTGGCTTCCCAGCAACGTCGAAGTTCCACCCACACCTTAGCAATTGCGTAAAATCGCTGCAGGTTATCTTAAAAATTCCTCTTAAAAAAAAAACTAGAAAATCAGCCAACAGCACATGCAACTATTTGTCATGCACAGTGAATGACTAATGTACGCATACCAAAAAGAGCATGACTTATAAGCACGAAGTCAACAAGGACACGTTAGTGACCTAGAGAACGATAACTAGAAGAGGATGAAAGAATTTCTAAGTTCAATGCGTAACAGCATGGCGGGTGGAAGGAGACAGAGAAAAAGAAAACATTACGACAAAGAAAACTGAGATAACAAGAAGGTAGAGGACATGAAAGGAAGAGAAGAAAGAAGATGACAAAAAAGGGTTGTAGAGGAAAGAGACGAGAGTGAAAGGAAGGTAAAGGACAAAACTGAAAGAAGATAAATGATATGAGAATGAAGAGAAGGAAGAAAGGTGAGAATGAAGAGGATTAGACTACATGTAGAGAAGGCAATTAACATGAGGAAAACGGTAAAGTGCACGGAGAGAAGATAATTATAGGAGTAGGCCTATATGAGGAGAAAATAAAGTAGACCTATACGAAGAGAATATGTAGGAGTACACGGAGAGGAGGTAAAGAAATACATGAAGAGAAGATAATGCACATGAAGAGAATATATGGGAGTACATAAAAAGAAAGAAAACGACACGATAAAATAAGTTATATATAGAAGTACAATAAAGATAAACTAAAAGAATACACGAAATAAAAGGAGAAGAATAAAGAGCTGCGAAAGAGAAGAATTAAGAGTAGAGAAAGGATAGTAATGAAAAATCAGCTCAAGAAAAAGAGAAGAATGAGTGAAAAGGAGAAGAATGAATGAAAAGGAAAAGGAGAAGAATGAGTGAAAAGGAGAAGGAGAACAATGAATGAAAAGGAGAAGAATGAAGAAACGGAAAAGGAGAAGAATGAAGAAACGGAAGAGGAGGAGAATGAATGAAAAGGAGAAGAATAAAGAAACGGAAGAGGTGAAGAATGAATGAAATGGAGAAGAATGAAGAAACGGAAGAGGAGGAGAAATGAAAGGGAAATGAGAAGAATGAAAAAGGGAAATAAGAAGAATGAATAAAAGGGAATGGAGAAAACTGAAGAAAAGGCAAAAGGAGAAAAATGAAGAGCAGGGAAAAGAGAATAATGAAGAGGAGAGAATGAAGGAGAATGACGAGAAGGGAAAGGGAAAGAATGGAGAGAAGGGAAAGAGAAAGAATGATGAAAAGGGAAAGGAGAAGAATGGAAATATGAGGAGAGAACAGTGAAGATCAGGGAAAGGAGAAGAATGGAGATATGAGGAAGAGAACAGTGAAGATCAGGGAAGATCAGAATGGAGAGAAGGTAAAGGGAAGGAAAAGAATTAAGGGAAGGTTAAGAGAAGGAAAAGAATTAAGGTAAGGTGAAGGAGAAGAGTGAAGAAAAGGAAAATGAGGAGAACGGACAGAAAAGAGAGGAGAAGAATAGAGAGAAGAGAAAAGAGAACAATGAAGAGCAGAAAAATGAGAATAATGAAGAGAAGGTAAAGAAGAGGAAAAGAATTAAGCGAAGGTAAGGGGAAGAAAAAGAAAAGAACAGGTAAAGGGAAGGAAAAGACTTCAGAGGGAACGTAGAAGGAAAAGAATGCATAAAGGGGAAAGTGAATAAAAGAATGAAGAAAAGGCAGAAGAATGTGGCATAATGAAGAGGGGGTAAAGGGAAGGAAAAGAGTGTAGACAGGGGAAAGGGAAGGGAAAAATGAAAAGTAGGAAAAGAAAAGAATAAAGAGAAGGGAAAGGAAAACTGGAAGTGAAGGAAAAGGAAGGCAGTGAAGAGAAGGAAATGGAAAACGATGAAGAGAAGGAAAAGAAAGACTTTGGAAAGATGGGAAAGGAAAACAATGAAGAGGATGGAAAGGAAGATGATGAAGAGAAGGGGAACAAGAGGATGAGAAAGTAAAGGTAGACAATGAAGATAAGGGAAAGGAACTAAACAAAGATAAAATAAAGGACAAGAATAAAGAGAAGGGAAAGGAAGGACAGAAAGATAAGAGGAAGGAAGATAATAAATGTGAGAAGGAAGAATGAGACAAAAGAGAAAGGACAAGAAATATTTAAAGAGAAGGAAAAGGACGGAAAAGATTGAAAGTATAGAAAAAGTATGAAGAAAATAGAAGGGAAAGGATATATGAAGATTGAGGAGAAAGGAAAGGATATAGCCTACAAGAGTGAAGATAAGGGAAAGGATAGATGAAGATTGAAGAGAAGAAAACGAATAGAGAAAGAGTAGAGAGAAGGGAAAGAATAGAAAGAGAATGAATAGAAGGGAAAAGATACAAAAAATGAAGAGAAGTGAAATAGGTCTAATAAAAAAGAATAAAGAGAAGGGAAAGTATAGAAAAAGGTTGGAAGAGAAGGGAAAGTATAGAAAAAGTTTGGAAGAGAAGGGAAAGTATAGAAAAAGGTTGGAAGAGAAGGGAAAGTACAGAAAAAGTTTGGAAGAGAAGGGAAAGTATAGAAAAAGGTTGAAGAGAAGGGAAAGTAAAGAAAAAAATAGTAGGGAAAGGATAGAAAGAGAATAAAGAGCATGAAATGAGGAAGGATGAAGAGGAGGAAATGATGAATGGAAAGGAGAAAATGGGGAAGAATGACTAGGGGGAAATGAGGGAGGATGAAAGGATGGAAATAGGAAGAATGAAGAACAGGGAATGAGGAAGAAGGAAGAGGAGGAAATGAGGAAGAAGGAAGAGGAGAAATGAGGAAGAAGGAAAAGGAGGAAATGATGAAGAAGGAAGAGGAGAAATGAGGAAGAAGGAAGAGGAGGAAATGAGGAAGAAGGAAGAGGAGGAAATGAGGAAGAAAGAAGAGGAGGAAATGAGGAAGAAGGAAAAGGAGGAAATGAGAAATAACGGTAAAGGAAATGTGGAAGAGTGGAGGGAAGGATATGAAGATCGAAGAGAAGGAAATAAGGAATAATGGAGAGAAGTAAATGAGGAAGAACAGAGTGAATTAAGTGAGGAAGAACGGAGGGAAGTAAATGAGGAAGAACGAAGAGAAGTAAATGAGGAAGAACGGAGAGACGTAAATGAGAAAGAACGGGGAGAAGTAAATGACGAAGAACGAAGAGAAATAAATGAGGAAGTACGGAGAGAAGTAAATGAGGAAGAACGGAGAGAAGTAAATGAGGAAGAACAGAGTGAAGTAAATGAGGAAGAACGGAGTGAAGTAAATGAGGAAGAACGGAGTGAAGTAAATGAGGAAGAACAGAGTGAAGTAAATGAGGAAGAACGAAGTGAAGTAAATGGGAAAGAACAGAGTGAAGTAAATGAGGAAGAACGGAGAGAAGTAAATGAGGAAGAACAGAGTGAAGTAAATGAGGAAGAACGGAGTGAAGTAAATGAGGAAGAACGGAGAGAAGTAAATGAGGAAGAACAGAGTGAAGTAAATGAGGAAGAACGTAGTGAAGTAAATGAGGAAGAACAGAGTGAAGTAAATGAGGAAGAACGGAGAGAAGTAAATGAGGAAGAACAGATGAAGTAAATGAGGAAGAACGTAGTGAAGTAAATGAGGAAGAACGGAGAGAAGTAAATGAGGAAAAACGGAGTGAAGTAAATGAGGAAGAACGGAGAGAAGTAAATGAGGAAGAACAGAGTGAAGTAAATGAACGGAGAGAAGTATTTGAGGAAGAACAGAGTGAAGTAAATGAGGAAGAACGGAGTGAAGTAAATGAGGAAGAACGGAGAGAAGTAAATGAGGAAGAACAGAGTGAAGTAAATGAGGAAGAACGTAGTGAAGTAAATGAGGAAGAACAGAGTGAAGTAAATGAGGAAGAACGTAGTGAAGTAAATGAGGAAGAACGGAGAGAAGTAAATGAGGAAGAACGGAGAGAAGTAAATGAGGAAGAACAGAGAAAAGTAAATGAGGAAGAACGGAGAGAAAGAAATGAGGACAATTGAAGTAAGAAAATGATGGCAACTGAGAGAAGAAAATGAGAACATTGGAATGAAGATGGAGAATAACTAATAACTTAGATGGGAAAAGAAAATGGAAGGAAAACGACAAGAATGAAAATAAGGTATAGGATGGCAAAGAAGAGAAGGAGAAGGAGGAGGAACGTGTAAGAAGAATGAGGGAAACGGTAAGGAATGGCAGAAAGAAAACTGAAAGGCTCGGAATGGAAAGAAGAAAGAGGAGCAGGAGACCAAAAGTGGAAGGAGGAGTAATAAAGATGTGGAAGAAGGAAATGAAGTAGTAGGAACCAAATTCTAGAAATGTTCTATGAAAATAAGTCTAGTTTTTGCGTTGAACTACAAGCGTATGCGTTTTTAATAGCAACTGAAGTTATATTCGATCTTGAAATGAAGGTTATTTTAAATATTCATGATCGCCAGCATACGAAATCATGTTAATACTATCAGAAATATGAAATACATAACCAGAGTAATTTATGGCATTTACTTCGATTTAACAGACTGATTTATGTTCCAGAATGGCATTTACTTTCGCTCGGAAGTGTTGAGATTTCTGATGTATTTTGCGTCATAATTCAAGTCCCTGGAATTCTACTTGCAGCGAGCGTCGTATATCTTCACTGAAAATAACCCGAGGACGATATCAAAGTAGTATTTAACTGTGATATACAATCGTTTCTTCCCCACCAATCATACTAATAGTCGGCATAATTGTGCGCATTTCACCAGTAGTATGAACGAAGCTGCAGGCTCAGTGCTGGGTTTAATGGCAGCTAGCGTGTATTGAGTTTCATATGTCATATCTCCAAACAGAAAGACAATCTAAGGTATGACATTTTCATTTATGGACTGCATAATCGGCTCATTGTTCTTAGAAAGGATTTACTACCATTTAAGAGCAGCTGAGATGGAGCATTTAAGAACGACTAAGGCGAAACACAAGTGACAAGAGACAAGCTGAATAAGTATTGCCAATCCTTTCCGCAGACATGAGAGGTGGTCCGAGCGCAACTGATGTGTTTACAATTGAGAGTTTGCGCGCAACTGATGTGTTTACAACGGATGAGTACCAAATGGGCGCGAAAAATTAATCTTTTACTGCCCGCAAACAACTGTAATGCAAACAAGTCAACTCCGCAGAAATCACTTACAATGTAAACAGGTCATTGCGCGCAAATCTTTTCCGAGTAAACAAACCAACTGCGCTCAAGGAAAAGAGTTTAATATTAGACTTATACAGGGATTTCATTTCAAAAGTTCCCAGTCTAAATAAGTAATTATTTAAATGGAATTCAATTTAAACAAAAAATACGTCAATTTAGATATTCACCACTCCTGATTGAAACACATTGTAAACCCTCATTAAAATCTATAGTTTTCCCTTAAAGCCTTCATTTTGTTCCATGTTCTTTTCCTTTATCTTAGTCAAATTCCAGGAAGTTGCCTCCTCTCTGGTAGGGGGGAAGAAAAGGTCTCGTGTCCTTATCTTTGCCAGATTAAATAAGTAAATAAGGAGAGAAAGATTGGAAATAAATACATAATGAAAGAAAGAAAAGGAAGAATAAATAAATAAATACATATGATAAATAAATAAGTAAATAAATAGATGAATAAATAAATAAGTGAATAAATGAATGAATAAATAAATGAAAAAAATAAATAAGTAAATAAATAAATAAAATAAAAAGTGAGAGAAGAAGAAAGAAACAATTAAATAACTAAATAAAAAAGAAGGAAATAAATAAAAATAAATAAGTCCGGTAACGAAATATCTATAAGAGTAATAAATAAGTAAATGAATGACTGCATGAGTGAACAATAAATGAATAACTTACAGTATCATTATACCTATCCCTTTTACAAACCGCCAGCGATGTCAGTGCTTGGTTGCGCTAGGTTTGAGCGGCCAACACTGTCTGTTGACATGTAGTGCTCCGGGCACACAGTGGGCAAAATGCCTACCGTGAGCACGTCTGGTATAGAGATTAAAACAATAGAGGATAAAACAAAAGTCAAAATATGCTTTTTCAAATATCACATTATGATGATGACGATACGACGACGACGACGATGATGATACTAATAATAATAATAATAATAATAATAATAATAATAACAACAATAACAATAACAATAAAAATAATGCGAGTATTATAGGACAAGAATTTGATAATCAGCCCCTTCACTTTTTTGCCCGAAATCGAACTCGGGCTTGCTGGATTTATAACAGAACAAGCTAGAACTTGTGTCACAGAATGTAGCATTGATAACATGTTAAATGAACCAGGAAGCAACTGACACAAGCTAGGTGTTCAGAATGAACCTTTCACTTGATATTACACGTACCAAGAATATAATGACACATGTTTTCGCTGTAATAATTGGTGGTTGGATCAAATCGTTAGAACTGCTTCGAGGATCGGTAATAAATTGAGCCAAAACGTTTTAGTGGTGGAAATTATTCAGAAATCATTAATTTTTATTCAGATGTCTAAAATTTGAGAAGATATAGGCTATATAATTTTATAAGTTACACCTCTGTTTAAAAAATTAGAATAAATATTTGCATAGACCTAGAATTTTTTTTTCTATTTTCATATGAATTAAGTCTTCTCCACTTTCCTTCAAGTATATTAATACTCTTGTCTCCATATGTAAGCAATAATCAATGATGACGTAAAATTAAGCCCTAAATTATTTTTATTACTTGTCACAGCTGTTGCATCTCCATGTCGCACCTGTTACAGAAAAGACGAAATTTGTTTAAACTCTGAAAAAGTTGCTTTATTCCTAAGCAAAATTAATGAATAAAGTTTATTACAAATGGTCCTATTTAGTTCAAAATATTAACAGAATTTGAATAAAGTGAAAATCAATGCAAAAAGAGAGGTGTAACTTCTGTCACGGTCCCTTATACCTTCATAAATGAAATGAAGTGATGAAAATTATTTAGAAATCGTTAATTTTTAGTCAGGTGTCTAACATTTGAAAAGACAAAGGCCTAAGTCTCTTCCTCAGTTGATAGGCTTTACAATTTGACGTCCATTTTTATAAGTTACACTTCTATTTAAAAAATTTAAAAAATATTTGCATAGACGTACAATTTTTTTTTATATTTGCATATGAATTAAGTCTTTTCCACCTTCCTTCAAGTATATTAATACTGTTGTTGCCTCCATATGTAAGCAATAATCAATGATGACGTAAAATTAGGCTCTAAATTATTTATATTACTTGTCACAGCTGTTGCATCTCCATGTCGCACCTGTTACAGAAAAGACGAAATTTGTGTAAACTCTGAAAAAGTTGCTTTATTCCTAAGCAAAATTAATGATAAAGTTTATTACAAATGGTCCTATTTAGTTCAAAATATCAACAGAATTTTAATAAAATGAAAATCAATGCAAAAAGAGAGGTGGAACTTCTGTCACGGTCCCTTACACCTTCATAAATGAAATGAGAGAGAATAGGTATTACTATTTTTAAACCAAATTGCAAGACGTGTAAATCAATCTTTAAATTAAATTTCTGTCTTTAAATACTTCTTTGGACGGATACATTTACGACAGTGGTTTGAAAAAGACACGCAACTGATGCAACCGTTAAAGAATAATGTACAGTATGTCCATAAAGGGAATGTTGTTTGGCTTAAATTTGTCACAAAGAAGAATTTTATGCAAGTTCATGTAGTAAGCCAGTAAAAGTTTATATTATTGTATCGATTCATGAAATGTATTGCTATTTGTTCAATTAAACAAAATAGTTTAAATTAAGGAATCTAATATTGCACGAAGAATTGGTCAAAGTAAATTAGTTTTATTCATATAGGACAATTTTTTGGCATACTATGACGTTATTTTTAATCATATGTTTAAGCAGATGTGTAGAGAGAGTCCGTTAGCCTACAGCAAAGAGTTTTTACTCAACTTCACTTATTACTACAGAAAGTACAGAAGGTCTTTCCTGGCTCTATAACAGTGACATGATTGTTTGGCATACTCGTAAATTGAACTACGACTTCATTTTGTTAATGTATCTTTACTTGCTGTCTTGTTATTTGAAATAATATGTTTCTAACGAGGTAATTTCACAAACAGGGAATGAAAGAAAGTGTGAGTGCTTGCCAATATTTATTGTTGGCAGTCCTAGATAGAGAAAAAGTGGTTAAAACTTGCTCCGTAACAAACAACAGATGCACTAGTCTTTCTTTTCAAAATGGCGCCAGCGAAAGAGAAAGGCGGGTCACATGTAACTTACTATCGTTTATTATGCACACTCCATTTAATATGGCGAAAAAGGCTCTTAAACATTACAAGAGAAGCCTCATAAGGAAGTAAAAGCTGGAAAGGGAAAGTAGTCAAGAAAATAACAATTGGAGTCTCGGAAACGTGGTAACGTCACAAAGACATTTACGGTTCATAGAAGTACTCAAAGAGTATATTAAAGTGGTTATCTCACATCTTTCTTTCTTCATACTGCCATACAAAATTTACATAAAAGCAAACATATAGCTACTTCTACAAGTTTTAATTTTGACGCTAATTTTCCAAAAATATACGGATTCTGGGCGGAAAATTATGTGTTTTTTTATTTTTTAAATTTATTCTTTGATTTTTTCTTTTTAAAAGGCAGCCTACATCATATAATAGGATTATACTAAAATTATATACGTGTTAATTTTTAGATTTTTTTTTTTAGGAGTTGACGTAGTGTATTTGTATGTCTTATTTTAATTCTCATTTTCCGTAAGTTTAGTTTTTCACACAAAAGAAACCTTTTTCAGCTTCTATTTAATGTAGAAGGCTGGAACTTCAAGGCATTATTTATTTGAATGTTTTACTTGCACTGAAACAATATTACCGAAATTTGCTAAATTTTGGAAATGTTACAGGGAATAATGTAAGCTGACTGAAAATCGTTGAAAAAATATACGAATGGGAAAAATCTCTCTCAGTAAGGAAATAAATTAAAGAAAGCCTTCTGTTTCAACACAAAATCAACTTATGTGTACGTGGACTGTAAAAAATCGACTGTGTAACTTCAATTTTCGAGAAAGTTCCATATGTAAGACATAGTTTAACATTGTCGAGACAGGCAGTTCTATGTCCCCTTAAATTTTGTTTCACTTTCTTTTAATTTGTAGAAAACTTAATTTTTCGTTCGGGTTTCTTTTCATTTCCCCTTTACGTTTTATTTTTCCTTGATTTTTAAAGCAGAAAATTCAAGAGTACGATCTCATTAAAACGTTTTCCGTAAGTTTAGTTTTTCACACAAAACAAACCTTTTTTCAGCTTCTATGTAATCTACAAAACTGGATTTTCAAGGTATTATTTATTTGAATGTTTTACATGCGCTGAAACAATATTCCTGAAATTTGTTAAAATTTTTTAAATGTTAAGGGAATAATGTAAGCTTACTGAAAATCGTTGAAAAAATATACGAGTGGGAAAAAAATCTCTCAGTAAGGAAATAAATTAAAGAAAACCTACTGTTTCAACATAAAATCAACTTATGTGTACGTGGGCTGTAAAAAATCAGCTGTCTGACTTCAGTTTTCCAGAAAAGTTCCGTATGTAAGACATACTTTAACATTGTCGAGATAAGCAATTCTGTATCTTATTAAATTTCGTTTCACTTTCTTTTAATTTGTTGAAAACTTAAGTTCTCTGTTCGGATTTTTTTTTTAATTTCCCCCTTTACATTTTCTTTTTCTTCGAACTTTTAAAGCAGAAAATTCAAGAGTACGATCTCATCAAAAGGTTCTTCATTGTTCATGGCAGCATCAGAATTAGAAACTACTGAATTTATATAGGCCTATTCAGCTGATTGCTCGATGCTTTTCTCCTGTGTTTTCTCCAAGAAAACTGTTCATCATCCTTAAAACTCTCCTCTTATAGTTATGAAATGAACTGGCCATAAAAATTAAAATGTTTTCTTCCAAATTCTCTTTTCTTATTTCACCTTTTCACCTTCAGTGATCAGTATTGTGTTTAGCTGTCTGCAGGATGAATTTATGTTTTCTTCTGGAAATGAGCTTCGTTATCTGCAGTACTTAGTCTTTGATGTATCTTTACAACCAAAGTGTACAAAACAGTGACTATTACCATTGATTACTATGTAGTAGATGTCATCCCTTCCTTAAAAGATGTAGTAACTAATTATTAAACTTCTTTCCGAATCTGAATTTTTTACTTGTACGATACGGACACGGGCAAGGGTCTTAAAATGCAAACTGTCCGTACAAAATACTGTCGTATGGAAACCCTAAGTACACAGTACTTAACCTTAAAATTTGGACCAGATTGTGAGAGACTCCGAAATACTTTGTGAAGATAGCGATTATTTTCATCACGCTTTCTGCACTAAACACAACATAGGCCTATGCACTTTACCGCATTAGCGCAGTTTAGAAGTTGTGTAATGTGTATTATGTCGCGAAAGTTATTGAAAAGTTTGATTCAGAAAAGTGAACAAAAATTGGTATCCTGAGCGAGGTAGATTAGCTCATAAACGAGTGAATTTGTTAATAAACAAGGAAAATGTGTACTGATACGATGATCTAATAGAGTTAATGGATACAACTCGGTACGGACGTAGCTTTAGGAAGCGAGAGCGAGAATTAAGTATAAAAATAGACAAAAGTTAAAATTTTTCGTTACGCCGATGACCAGATGCTTTCAACCACTCCGAAAATAGAACGGACTGCATAGTTTTCAATCAGTTATTTTTTTTTAAGAATCTGTATCAACTTCTAGGTTACCTAGCATAATGGAATTGGTGATAGCGTGATGTTATTTGGGGATGTGGATCCGAGGATTCCCTATGTTATTACCTCACATGAATCTTACAGTTGGGGAAAAAGTTCAGAATAAACCAACCACGTAATCAGTCCAAGCGGGATTCAAACTCACGCTCGAACATAACCTCAGACCAGCAGAAAAACCTTGCTACCGTTACAGCTATGCCCATGACCAGGGCCGGATATTTATGGAGATAGCGAAAATCACGACATAGTTTATATAAGCTTACAATATAATTTTACTAATCTTTACAAATAAGTGACTCTGGCGAATAATATACGGATAAAACAATCGCGACAAATCGCGAAATAGAGTTCTAATAGCGAAATATGAACACATTTACGAATAATTACTATTGCGTTGTTATATATCCAAGTAGGCTACATTACATAGTATTCCAGGTGTTCTGATTACTCCAGTGAATTCAAAAGACGGAAAATTCAACATTTCACTAATAATTTGAAAGTGTTAATTTGAGGCTTGCAAGTTTTTTTTTCCGGTTTTAATGAATGTGTGTCTTATACAATATCAATCCAACAAATACCGTATTATCTATTAGCCTTACCGCACCTTTACTAGAATTCAACGAAACTTTAATGTTAATTATTTGAAAAGTAATATTCATACTGTGTTAATACTCCAATTCCAAAATAATTGTCTTTTCCAAAATTTCCATTAATCTCCGCCAAAAGTACAAATCAATGTCCAACAATCTCCGCCGATACCAACATTATAAAACACAAACGATAAAATTAATCTCCATAAATATCTGCCCCTGCCCATGACTTGCAGTCTTTTCAAAATTAGTGCAATATAGGCCTGTTTGTACAAACTAGTAAAACAATATCCAGGGCAGTGGGAAAGAACTCTATAATTGAAGGGTTTTTAATATATTTGGTGGGGATTAATAAAAGCTCGTATTTTTTTAATATATTTTTTCTCAAACTATGTGGATACATGGTAGAACTGCCATAATACGATAATATCAACAACAGAGAAACGTGCATTATCCGAGCGGAATTCGAGCTTCAGGACATAACTTCGACAGAATTTGAAAACTGAGCGCCATAGCTATTGTGTAAATCGCATTCAGATAGAAGTACCCAGTACTTTCAAAATCGTAGAATGGACAATTTGTTAAGTAGGTTCAAACATTCAGATACCTCCATGATAGAACTTCAATAACACTAATTAAAACAGAAGATAAGATGAATTATAGTAAAAGCAATGATTTCAGTGGATGAATGGATGGATGGATGGATGGATGGATGGATGGATGGCTGAATGGATAGATGGATTGAATACTGTGGCGAAGGGACACATCGACATACACTTAGCCATCTATGAGGGCCATTGTGCCATTTCAGAATTTAATTTCGATGCGGGAAGTGAATGGTCTGTAAATTTTTATCTGGAGTCCTCTCAATCAGAGATACAGTAGAACCTCTATTATCCGTGGTAATGAAGGGGGTTGGCTGAACGGTTAATCGAAAAAATCGGATAATCCGTACTATAGAAGACTTTCATAAATTAAGTGTTGCATAATGCAGTTTCGGTAATTTTCTCCGTGGTCATGTGTTTTAACATATTAGGTAGTGGATCAGAAGTTTTAAGTATAATAGCTCTGTTAGAAAGAGTGGGTGAAGAAAGAATAATATTCAAACTGATCAGGAAGAGAAAAAGGAATTAGTTGGGTCACTGACTGAGAAGAAATTGTCTACTGAAGGATTCACTGGAAGGAATGGTGAACGGGTGAAGAGTTCACGGCAGAAGAAGAGATCAAATAATAGACGGCATTAAGATATAGGGATCATATACGGCGACTAAGAGAAAGGCAGAAAATAGGAAAGACTGGAGAATGCTGGGTTTGTAGTGACAGAACACTATGAATGAATGAATGTCAATGACGGGTTTCTAAGGGTCAACGAAACTTTCTATGATGGATTTCTGTGGAAAGATAGGAAAAGTATAGACCTAGGTCTCATGTTATAGATTTAAATAATTTATAGCCTACACTTTATCCTTTTTTTGTTATTAAATCTCGCGTAGTTGTAACTCCAATCTCGTATTCCGACGTGAGATGAACCACAGTCCCTCTTTTCCAAAACCACTCAATTATATGCACTTATCTTCGATACTTAGCACAGCATGTATTCTTTTGGCATTTCTGGAAGACGTTACGCAGAGAAATTAAACAGGTCACTAGAACAGTAGATCATAATGTGTAAGGGCAAAAGCTTGTAATATCACTCTCTATAAAAAAATACGTACTAATGTATTGTGCAGTACTCAATATTTTTTCTGTAACAAAAAATGGAAAGAATGACAGACGGATAATCCAAGAATCGGTTAATAGGGTGACGGATAATCGGGGTTCTACTGTATAGCTCGTTTAAGTACTACACCTACGGAGCGGACTTCTGCTTTATATTCCTTCCGAAGAAAGACATGTGAAGGATTTTATATCACTTAAAAATGCATCGCCTTTCACAGAATCTGAGTCCGCGAACCTCTGTGTGGAAAGAATGCAAAGCATTATGGAAAGAATAGTAATTTTGGGGAAGGAACTTGCAAAAATGGAAGTTCTCGGCGAGTTGAAATCATTGCCATTGATAGAGAAAATGACAGAGCAATTATCATCGATCCCACCGTGCGCTTTGAAACTGCAGTTGAACAACCCATAGCAGTACATGAAGAAAAGAAGACCATCTATAATCATACAATTGAATACTTCAGGGATTAGTATCATATACAAGGACAGATTGAAGTATTTGGACTATTGTTCAGAGCAAGGGGAACAATTCCAAAATTCTCAGTTGAATGTTTTAAGTCTTTTGGAATTCCTTTAAAATTTCTTTTTATTCTATCCGATTACTAATAATTATTGAATAAACGTACTTTCCCAAGGGTAGCTTCCATTTCAAAATAATAATCATAACACAAATGTTTATTTTTATTTGTTTAGTATGCTGTGTCTTTTGGCAACCTTTACTGAAGGACAGCTACCCTTGTGGGATTTATATATTAAACGATGTTTCGACAAATTACATGTCCATACAGGATTAAATTCTAGCCATATTAGCCTAAGTCTTGTTCCGAAATATGGTTTTAATAGGCCTAAAATTAATAATTTAATTAGTATCAATCATTTTGTTACAAGACATTTTGTGACAGTTACATCAAAACTGTTATATTACTAAGACTTTAAAATTAAATCCAAATTAATAATAATAATAATGATAATAATTATTATCATTATCATTATTATTATTATTATTATTATTATTATTATTATTATTACGATTAATGTTATTAATGTTATTATTACAGGTTTTGAAAACTTTTACAAAATAGATACCAAAGAAACTCGAACTTCAACAAATGAAATAGTTTGCAGTTTTGATAAAAATTAGAAATTAATTACGTGGAAAAAATAAGAAGAAAGCGATACTGTGAAAGATTTGTAATGGTATATATCTCATCGAAGGAATTTTCGTCTGCAACCTCACAGTTTGGATCTTTTATTGTCTATTCTGTTTTTAATATGTACAATCTTTATACAGTAGCTCGTCCCACTGGCCTGATGACTCCAAGTCTACGATAGTGAATTTGAGACTCCTTCGTCTTTCTTGTTGCCTCTAAAACTATTAAATTATTATTATTATTTTAGATACTAACTTTCAATATTAAGTGTCTTTTATTCATTATTAGATATAGTGTCGTATATTTTATATTACCTACTCAAAAGATCTTAACAGTATTTCACATCCGCCTCCTTAACACTTAAATATATTTATCTTTCAATTTTGTGAATGTGTGTATTTCAAAACCGATAAAAAGTGTGAGGAGTGTTCTGTTCTAGTGGAATATTAAAACTCTCTTTCTTCGTATTCTCCTTAGAAAGATTTGTTTTATCATCATTTTTAGTTGTTAATATTTCTTTAGGTTATGTCCGTGTCCAGAACATAGTACAAAATAGAAATATATAAAAAAATTCCTTTTGAACAGGTGGAAAATTCAAATACCTTGGAACAACAGTAACAAATATAAATGACACTCCAAAGGAAATTAAACGCAGAATAAATATGGGAAATGCTTGCTATTATTCGGTTGAGAAGCTTTTGTCATCTAGTCTCCTTTAAAAAAAATAGAGGAACAAAGGTTAAGAGTGTTCGAGAATAAGATGCTTAGAAAATGTTTAGAGTTAAGAGGGATGAAGTTACAGGCGAATGGAGAAAATTACACAACGCAGAACTGCACGTGTTGTATTTGTCACCTAACATAAGTCTAATTAGGAAAATTAAATCCAGACGTGGTGGACAGGACATGTAGCACGTATAGGTGAATCCAGAAATGCGTATAGAATGTTAGTTGGGAGACCTGGGGGAAAAATACCTTTGGGGAGGCAAAGACGTAAATGAGAGGGTAATATTGAATTGGATTTGTGGGAGGTGGGATATGATGGTAGCGACTGGATTAATCTTGCTCGGGATAAAAACCGACGGCGGGCTTATGTGAGGGCGGCAATGAACCTCCGGATTCTCTAAAAGCCATTTGTAAGTAAGTAATATTTATTTACTTAACTTAATTTTCTTAGTGCTGATCTCATAAAATGCAATATTTTTCCACAAATAATTAAAAGTATTTTCACATATCGATGACAAAAAATGATACCTCGTTTCTTCATATTTGCAGGCGAAAAATAAAACTCTTTAAAAATTATTTTTTCCCAAAATAGGCCAAATTTTTATATATTTTTCTGCTTTGCAAGATCTTCTACTCGAGGAAAAAATTTAGAGGCTTAAGGCGCAAAATTTAAGACTACCTGTTGAAATGATACACAAGGTATTAATTTATATTCACTTTCAGTGATTTTCTCCTGAGGACAGTGTTGCCAATTTAACGTACACAGTACAAGGCGTACTTATTAGAAATGAAATATTATTTTCAGCAATAAATGTCATATAGTTGTCGTTCGGTATTTTTGTTACGTACCTAGCAATCACTCGCATGATTAAGTGTACGAATATTGAGATAAGTGTATAATAATGTAACTGTAGCAGAAGAAGGAATTTGCTAGAAATAGAGAATGAACTAAATGAACAAAGAAAAAGCAATTCTAGGAGCTAATCGAATGTAGCATAAAATACAAAGAGGTGGCAAACGGCTGAAAAAAATTACTGAGTTTATCGAAAATTGCTTTTACATTTTCTGCTACTTAGTGATTATAAAATATAGATACTGTAATACAAATATTTCAGCGGTAAATTGTTGCTAATACCAGTAATGTATTATGTGTGTGAAGTTTATAGGCTCCATAGATTTCACCGTAGTTAAGCGTAGAATATGTTAACATATTTTGCATAATGCTACTTTATGACTTGACAAATATAGTCATGTAAACACGGGTGACTTGGTTTGTCTCTTCAAGGGCCGGACCTGGAATGGATCCTTGCAGTTAGGTTTACGTTACTCATTGTGCGCCCTTTATATGCGTTGGTTGTTCAAGTTCGACAGGTGGCCTGGCAGACATTCGTGAATCCTAAGCTGACAGATGAGCCATTATGCCTGAGCCCTGACAGAGGCAGATACCATCTCCAGACGAATACCCCATAGATCCCAGAACTCGAAGCCCCAAAGCCTTCCTACTGTCCGCCGAGTGGTTATGTCGCAGGTTCGTCGAAAGGGAGAAATCACGTGACAACTACTTACTTAATAGGACCATTTTCTTTAAATTATTTTAAACAGATTTATTATACATGATATGGTATGGTATGATATAGGCCTACGATATGATATGATGTGATATGATATATGATATATGATATGATATGATATGACATGATATGATATGATATGATATGATATGATATGATATGATATGATATGATATGATATGATATGATATGATATGATATGATATGATATGATATGATATATGTTATGATATGATGTATCATATGATATGATGATATATTACGTTATGTTATGTTGTGTTATATATGATGTGACATGACATGATACGATGTAATGTGACGTGACGTGACGTGACGTGATACGATATGGTATGGTATATCATATTATATATGACGTGACATGATACGATATATGTGATATATGATATGACATGACATGATAGGATATACGATATGACATGACATGATACGATATGATACTTTATATATGATATGACATGACATGATACGATATGATATAAAAATGATATGATATGATAACATATATAGGCTATGACATGACATGATAGGATATGATATGAAGAGTCCACTGCAAGAACGATGGATGCCACTTTCTTGTCGAAAATGAACCAAAACTGTCAATGCATAGCTTAAGACATGTAGAATGTACATAGAGAGTTAAATGGCATTAACACTGATAGTCATTGTCCAGTAATGATCGGAAAATCTCAGTTAAGCTTTGAGCGCTAAGCATTTCAAATTTTCAATTAGTTCTCCTGCAAAATGTATTCCAAATGACATCCACCATTCTTGCAGTGGACTCTTCATATGATATATGTGATATATGATATTATATATGATATGACATGACATGATACGATATGATATGATATATGATATATATGATATGACATGACATGATACGATATGATATGATATGATGTGATATATGATACGGTACGATATGATATATGAAATGATATATGATATATCTCTCAATATATTCGGTCCTGCTAATTCTTCACATTTCTGTACTCGGGTCAGCATTACCTTACACTATTTACAGCTTAAAACACAGACGAATCGTGACCTTAATACCTGCTCTTAACTATATTATCTTTCATGTTCTTTCACTTTCACTTATCCCTCCTTCTAATTTATCACACTTTATTAAACTACTTCACTGCTCTTATTCTCAGCTACACTAATAGCTATTTATACTAATTTTACCATTTAACTTCACTCACACCTTTCTCATAACTAAATAATTTCCCCTGTACATGACATAAATACCTTTAAACGTATTAACTGTAGAAGACCTAACATTTGTTGACTATATCAGCAAAAACGTAACCTATTATTAAATTAACCTCGAAAAAGTTTTAACACAATGACATTAGCGCTCGTAGCCTAGAACATTCGTTTCACTCAATTTATAACCTGGTCTTAAACAAAACAATTTCATAACCTTGACAAAGTGCATCCTTCAAATCCAATTTTACATTATATAACTAACCCTGCTATTATTTCATACCACTAATACACCATTTCTTTAGATTATACTGTTTTATAATATTACGTAGACGTCCAATTCCGAACAGCAAATGTTTTCAGGAAAGAACTAAGACTGACCTAACAGCTCAGTCAGCGAGATGTTATTTGACGAGATGAGGCCGAAGATTCGCACTTGGATTGCGTGACAATCGTCTTTCAGTTGTGGAAAACCTCGAAAATCACAACAGTCAGTCAGCCCAAGCAGGAATCGAACTCACACCCGAGCTCAGTTTCGGTTGCAGGCAAACATGCCTACCACCTGATCTATGTCGATGGCTTACCTACGTACAGTCTCAGAAAGAAAAATGGCCCGACTCTTGAAGTTCTTTATACATAGTACAATCACAGTGTGTCTAGTATATAGTCACGAAGCTTGAGTTGTGAGGGTGCTAGGAACAATAGACTGTGCCGGTACTATTTCGCATTGTCTATAATGAGGCAATATTAGCGATCCTAGTGGTGAGCAACTATCTATGGATGCATATTTGTTACGTATTGAGCTTCGTGACTGTATATACTAGACTGTGGTACAATTCACATCGCAGCGATTTACGAACGGTTTTCAACCCAGCATTATTTGAATAGTATTATAAGAAGGTATTTCACAACTAATATAAAAGCAGGAAATTAATCTGAAATTAAGATACAATCAATGTCTAAAAGTCACTATGCAAACAAAGACGATACAGTATGACAACCCCGATTATGACAATTCATCACAAGCGTTATGATAGCACTGTGATAACGTGCTTCCTCGCAGATTACAAAATTAGGGTTCGGATAGTGTTGAGGAAATAATTTTTTTTAACTAATTATGCATGTTAATTTCATTTACAATCATTCCATTGTACTGCAAGATTTATAAATAATATTCATATACTATTAAGAATAAATCAATTTCAGTTCCATCGCATCTTTTAAAATGTCTTTCAGGTTACAACAATCGACGTGAAATGCATTTCAGAAACTGCCAAAACGATATCTTTTGTACTATTGCTTTGGAGCACTGAGCATTAGAGTTGGGTCGATTCGTGAACGAATCGTTCATTCGAACGAATAATAATAAAGAATTGTAAGAATCGATTCGTGGTATCAGTGAATAGTCGTTCAAAAAATCGTAACGAATCGTCGTTCAAGAAAATAGTAACGAATCTGCATGGTATTGTAACCCACGATTCTATTTACTTGTTTGATGTAATCTGTCAGCGGACATTTCCGAACCGTGCCGAATGATCCCGAGCGAGAGTGAAATCAAAATACTGCATTTGTTAAGTGTGAACAATAATGATCACGAACCTGAAATTTGCATAGTTAAGTAGAGATGTAATGCAAATAATGTACTTGATAATAAGGTTCAGTTGACAAGTTATAATTAAGAAACACTAGCTTGGATAATTTTGTATACTAATGGAGGTCATGATGAATGGTTCCAGCCAATGAGAAAAGGATAATCCATTGTCTCGCGTCTTATCCCTTCTATGCGAGAGATGTAGAACGTTTTTGTTCTACCCGTGGTTTGCAAAGCAAAGTGTCCTGTGAGTTGTTCGTTGGCGATTAAAAAGAATAGTTGAAATCGGAGCCTAAGAAGAATCGTGAACGAATCGTTAGAATCGATTTGTAGTGTATGATTGAATCGTTAGAATCGATTCGTAATGTATGATTGTATCGTTAGAATCGATTCGTAATGTATGATTGAATCGTTGGAATCGATTCGTAATGTATGATTGAATCGTTAGAATCGATTCGTAATGTATGATTGAATCGTTAAAATCGATTCGTAATGTATGATTGAATCGTTGGAATCGATTCGTAATGTGTGATTGAATCGTTGGAATTGACTTCTGAAAAAGAATCATGTTGCTCAACTCTACTGAGGATGCGTGATGTATTGAATTTGGAAGCAAAAAAATTTAGGCGGGTCATTTTTTTTTTGGAATTGTACATATGTATGTACATACATACACATTACAGCCCACGTTCACTGTAACAGTAGAGTTTTCAGACGAGTGAGTCACTGTTTGTTGTAATTCCCATTACAGGGAGCGGCGAGTGATGAAGAAATAAAACACAAGGACTCTTGCGCAGAGGGTCCAGCCAATATAGAACAACTCAACTTATTGTCATATTTCGTGTCCATAGATCGCCATTGGAATTTGGAAAGTTGTCTAGTAATAAACTGGCTACTGATATAACGTACTTAAAACACCAATATGTTTGTGCAATTCTTGATCTAGAATCACAAACACACGTTTATGCTTCTTTGACCTGCAGATCTAAAAGCGATCTAACAGTTCCTCATCTAAATACTTTAGCTAGATAGTTACAGATAAAAATACATGTTTTCCAGCAGCAAGTTTTAATCATCAGATCTAAGACAGGCAATAAATTTGACTTGAACATTAAATTCCAATTCAAATAGAATGACTTTTCTATCTGCGTTTGTAGTTAGAGAGTTAGCGCGTTAGGCTTCCATTCAGGCGGCTCGGGTTCGATCGTCGTGATGGAATTTGTGATCGACAAAGCAATCGTTGCAGGGGGATTTTTACGGGGTAGGTCTACTCTCGTTTCCCTGTATCATTCTAACACCAGTCTCCACCTTTACCTCATTTTATTTACCATCTGTAATAGTTAGAAATAGGCTGAGATGAAGTCTTGGGGGTATAGGTATCCTACAAGCAAACCTCAGCTGCGCGCATGTTAACCTCTCTTACCCCCTTGCAGTAGCCTTGAGAGCATGCTGGAAACGGGAGCATACGTCATCTGCGCGAGACAGTCATTCCCGCTGGTTTCTGCGCACTGAGTTTTCTTTGTTTGATGCCTATAGTACGGGAATGGATAAATATATAATATATATAATAAATTGAACTATCTAAGTAGTTCTTGCAGACTTTTCCATACCCAAAGAATACAATCCCAATTATCTAACCTTTTGCTTTATGTTTTGTCTCTGTCTGGCTATATTTTAATCGGGTAGTGTAAAACACATCGTCTCTTTTATCTTCCTGTTGGCTTCGGTAAGAATTTTCAGTAGAATATGCTGTGAGGAATAAAACCGTAAATGTTTTATTTTAAATTGTGTTAGTTTTGAATATCGATGAGGGTGGGAGGGAATACTTTCTGCACAGTTGAACATTTCCGTCACCAGGTGCGCTGCTAAATGCATGGAGTAATTACTCTTTTCGCTACTTGGTGCGCTGCTAGATGTAATAACGCCCCTCCCAGAAATAGATGGCAGCAAGATCAATTTCTACAACAGCGACTCTAGTATGTGTTACGGGAAAATCATTAAGTTTCGCACCCTATTATATATTTATCCATGGTACGGGTTTCCGATGCTGCTATAGGAAGGTCTTGGGATTTCGGGCACTGGTGCTTATCAGGTACTCGCCTGAAAATGGGACCTGACAACATCGGATTCACGAATGCTACCCAGGCCACTTGTCGAATTTGGACATTCGTCGCATATATAGAATGCATATTGGGCCAAAGCATGCCGAAGTGCAAGGACACGTTCCGAGTCCAGCGCTCGAAAATCAAGCAAAGTCAAGTCAAGCCAATCGCTTTTTGTAATACGCACAGTTTAAGTGGCATGCCAACCACAAAACAGGTCGATGATAGATAGTGAGAAAAAATTTTGTTACAGTAAGTACGTTTTGTTGCCAGCGTTCTCAGTATTCACAACTTGAACATAAGATCGGAGAGATAAAATATCTAAGAAAATGATGCTGATGATAACGATGTTGTTGTGGAATACTAGCAACGAATCATCACTGCGAGGCTATTCTATTTATTCAGTTATTGGAAATGCAGCATAAAACTAATATATAGACTACGTCTATTTATAATATGTCATATAAAGCGTTTATATTTCAAGCAATGCTTGGTTACATTATTCAAATGTAGTCTACCTATGTTGTTTTGTATAGGTACGTCAGAAAATGCGTAATAACTTACTTTAGTTATAGGCCTATTACAACGACGGGGTCGTCAGCTAAGAACATGCCTATATATTGTAGAGATGAACAAAACTAACTGTCGCTCTCGCTCGCTGTGTTCCCTGCATTTGTCTTTCGATTCTCGTCTCGTCATTCTCGTGCGCTTCGAGTCTCGCTCATCATTCTCGAAATAGCATTTGGTTGGCGTGGAAAGATTTCCTAACTTTTGAATAACATATATAATTGAAATAAATAACATTATAAATGTTTAAATTAAACATTTTACGATATTACCTATGGTTATAAAAAGGCAATTCTCAATACGATATTACCTATGGTTATATAAATAGAAAAAAAAAAAAAGGCAATTCTCAAATAAATTTGCATTTCTAAGAAACATAAAACATAACGTTAAAATCCTTTTACTTGAGATTGCACACTTGATCTCAAACATATGAAAAGAAAATTCCTAGCCTTTTAATAAGGACCTAGTAATTAAATAAAGACTGGGGAACGGATTATTATATACTGAAAGGTAGAGATGATGTTTCAAAATAGGTTACTTGATTGTTTATACACATATAACAGTTGCCAAAGTAGATAAAAGTTCAGTCAGGTATATACAACTTTGGCGATTCAAGACTGCTTGACGTTCGGGACTTCGGGAGTGATCAATCTCGGCGTCTCGAAACACTCACAAGCATTCTTTACGTCAACGGCGCGACGTATACAACATTTTCTTCTGGGGTTTCGGCTTTGCGGGCGCTGTTAGTCTTGCTTTCTCTATCGTTGTTCATCTCTACTATATACCCATTGGTATTTTCTGAACTCCGAACCCTCTATAGCCTACCCTGACAATTCTGTAGGGGCCTATAGGCCCACATAACAACTTAAAATATTCGTAAGATTATTTAAGTTTAAATAAACTAATAATAAATAGGTATATAGGAGAGTGGATGGATGGATGGATGGATGGATGGATTAATACATAAACATGTTGAAGTTAAAGGTATTTGAAAGGATAAATTACCTATGAAACGAATATCTTGGGAATCCGGCTTAAAGAAGTTTAGATCTTTATTTATAGCTTTGATGGATATTAGTTTAAAATTAACTTAAAGCCTTTAAAAGATACCCGTGAATGGATTGATAGATGGATGGGTAAGTGTACAGATGTGTATATATGGATATATGGATGGATGGATAAATGTATGGATGAATGTATGGATGGATGGATGGAAGGATGAGTAGATAGGCGCTCAGCGCACAAGTGATCTAACTCACAAAATTTGCAAATTGAGCTTATTGCTTTAAAGTGCTCCTCATATTGTTCTCTTCAAAATGTAAATCGATCTAATCACCATTCCCAGTCTTTCCATGAGATTTCAGCACAATTTTCGTTTGGACCATTTGTGCGCTGAGCGCCTCATTATATGGGTGGGCAAATAAATGGATAAAAGCATTGGTTGGCTTGTTCACGTTTCTACACTTGTCAAACTCTCACTTCAAACTCGCTTAATTTTAAATTGACCCTCACAAATGACACACAACTTAATTGAAGACCTATGACGATACCAGGCTTCGAATTTAGAAAGTACAATGAACTGGTGCTGGACGAACACACGTTCCCTAAGCAGGATTGGAAGTTAGGGTCCATTCACATGAACTACTAGGAGATAAACGTATTGAACATAAGATTCACCTTAACATTCACAATACCAACAGAACGCTAGCGTTAAAACAAAACGAAACTTGTGGCAAATAAAAATGGATTCTTGGACGATGAATGATAATGTAGCAGTGTAATTTATCAATTTATGTTCATACATGAAAATAAAATGTCTTAAGACAGATAATATATAACAGTCTGCTCTCTAAAAAGCTTAAAGTTAACATTTATAAAAAAAAGTTATATTACCGGTTCTTCTGTATGGCTGTGAAACTTGGACTCTCACTTTGAGAAAGGAACAGAGGTTCAGGATGTTCGAGAATAAGGTACTTAGGAAAATATAGTATTTGGGGCTAAAAGGGACAAAGTTACAGGAGAATGGAGAAAGTTTCACAACGCAGAACTGCACGCATTGTATTCTTCACCTAACATAATTAGGAATATGAAATCCTGTCATTTGAGATGGGCAGGCCATGTAGCACGTATGAGTGAATCTATAAATGCATATAGAGTGTTAGTTGGAAGACCTGATGGGAAAAGACCTTTGGGGAGGTCAAGGCGTAGATGGGGGATAATATTGAAATAGATTTGAGGGAGGTGGGATATCTTGGTAGGGAATGGATTAATCTTACTCAGGATAGGGACCGGGTTCCTTAAAACCATTTGTAAGTAATAATGTTTACATTTGTCATAACATGGAAATATAGCCTACTATATTCTTAATATTATAATTGAAATTTATCTTAGGATTTCATTTTATAGGGTAGGTTGGTTCCATATATTTTCTTTTAACATATTATCTTTATATGATTTTTTATTTTTGTCATAAAAACAACCATGACTTTGATAGAAAATAATCAATTTCTAATCAAATGAATCCATTTAGTTCGTCCTTTTCGTGTTCCTGTGGAGTGCGATAGTGTTTTTTTTTTCCCTCGAATGACGTCAACGCAAACATGAAAGCTTGAAGTTTGCAAACACTCTCGTTAGCGTAAGTCATTGTGAATGGATTCATTAAATAATCTGACTGCAAGCTTTTGTATTCGTATTGTGTTTGCGTTTACTTTTCATTGTGAATAGAATCTTATTCTTTTAATTCTCGTGTATATTTTGGTCAACCTTCAATAATACTGTTAAAAGAAAAGTGGATAAGTGGCGAATAGCAAATTTTATCAGCTTTATCAAGTAAAGGAACTATACATTTGTTTGTATTCTAAATTAATTAGACTGCCGATTAGATCTGTAGATAATGCAACTCGCTAAGGATTGGAAGGTTCTGGGTTCAATTCTTGGTGACGATGGTGGAATTTTTCCAGAAGGGCCTATGATCAACTCAGCTTCCTGCCAAATCAAGTAGTTACCGGGTCTTTCCTGGAAGTGAAATGCGGTCGGAGCGTGGTGTCGACCACATCAACTCATTCTAGCGTCGAGAGCATGAAATCATGGAGCTCTACCTCCATGTAATCCTTTGAACTTTCATGGTTTCTAAAGGGGATACTTTTATCTCACCTTTAAATGAATTAATAAACCGATTTATGTAGCAGCGCGCAGCAGTGACCTCAAAGGTGCATTTATGCGTACTAAAATATGGTTGTGTGTACAAGGTCGATCGAGTATTGTGCTCTTGAAGTCGGCAGTCGGCAGTTGAGTTCACGGACTTGACATTGGAACAGTAGTTACATAGACTGCATTATATCCCTGATCTCACACACACACACACACACACACACACACACACACACACACACACACACACACATATATCAGATCGGCCATTCCCGTGCTATGAAATGGCAACATAAAATGAAAAGAACTACTGTGATCCGTCCCAGGAATCTGTGGAGTAGAAAGAAGAAACAAGATCTCTGCGCAAGTGGTATGTGGGAGGGCTAGGATCAATGACTGCTCTGAATGAAGGTACTACTGAACGAAGCGAGCAATCGCTTGCAGCAGGGGATAATTTGTCTGAACTCTTCTCTACCTTCTATCACGAGCATCTTACCCCTTAGCGGACTCGAGCTGATGCTGCCCGCAATACACCCCGGCACAGATAGACTCCGCCCCCATACGCGCGAAGTTACTCCACAGATTCCTGGGATGAACCATAGAGCCTCCATCGTCGAAAAGGAATTTTTGATAATGACCGCGAGATGGAAGTACAGTTGCTCTATGCAATTTTATAAGGTTTATAACGTAATTTGTTTTGCAGTCGCTAGAAGGTAGCATAGTTAAATTGATGAAAGTGGCTGCCTTGAACTCACTCTGTTATATAATTATGATCAGGGTTTATATCAAGATCTAACTATCGAGGTTTCGTCGGCCGATCAGGAACGCCTTGGGGCTCCGGGGCCCTGGGGCTTATCCTGCTATTCGTCAACGAAAGGGGAACTGGCTCTTTTAGGGGATGAGACAGGATGGCCCACTTGTCAACTTCAGATTCACGATTGCTATCAGACCACCTGTCGTACTTGCACAATCATCGCATATACAGAGTGTTAAAAAAGTATCCCATATTTTAGGAGGTGATAGTATGCATTAAAACAAGAAAATAATGTCTCATAAACATGGGTCCTACAACACATACTTTCTGAGATCTGAACATTTATTCATAAGAGGTGCTCAATGTGACGTCCATTCATGGCAATGCATTTCTCTGCCCTACGATACAGCAGACCACCAGATAATCATACCGTAGTTGACACCCCTGCCATGGAATACTGATACGTCGCAAGGAATACTGGAAAAAAAAGTTTGGTTGCGGATATGAGCGGGGTTCAGCAGAGATGATGTTGTGAAAATCCCCATGCAGTTGAAGAAACAAGGCATCAGCACCGATTCTCAATCAACGTATGGGCAGGCTTCTTGGCGACAGATTATGAGCCATACGTGCTACCACAGAGATTAATTGGGTCTCGTTATCAGGACTTTCTTATTAACGTATTGCCTACCTTGCTGGAGTATGTGCCATGTCACCAAAGACTACAGATGTGGTTCATGCATGATGGATGGCACACCAGCACATTTTTTTCCATAATGAGCGGGAACACCTGACGTTGACATTTCAGGACCGCTGGATTGATTGGGAGCGTTCTTGGTGATAAATTAATAGGACCATACGTGCTACCACAGAGATTAACTGGATATATTTATCATTACTTTCTTATTAACGTATTAAAACAAATTTCAAAGAGTGCGTGATTCCTTACTCCGAGGGACAGAGGAATGCATTGTCATGAATGGACTAACATTGAGCATCTCCTATGAACAAGTGTTCAGATCTCAGAAAGTAAGCTTTGTTGTAGGACCCATGTTTATTAGACATTATTTTCTTGTTTTGATGCATACTAACACCTCCTAAAATATTGGATACTATTTTAGACACCCTATATATATATATATATATATATATATATATATATATGTGTGTGTGTGTGTGTGTGTGTGTGTGTGTGTGTGTGTGTGTGTGTGTGTGTGTAATATACGAGTATATATATACACACACATATATATATATATATATATATATATATATACATATACATATACATATACATATACATATACGAACATCTGCCTTTTATTGGTCAACTGAATAATTATATTAGACGGGATAGAGATGCTGCATGGACGTGCTCCGAGTTTTCACAGATGTTATTAATCGAATTTTCTTCAACGGGAATCTTCCTTCTATCGCGGATCCCCAATTTTTTCGACCACGAGGCTTCTGAACTTCGCTTCATACCCGATAATCTTTATAAATTTCTTGCATATAACCGATGATCAAAACTCTGGAAATCCTGGTTCATAGGCGAACAAGTTATATACTACGTGAAGGATACGGTCTCAGAATGTTCTCAGTGGTGACATGTTGATGAACGAACTGTCATTTGGGAAGATTTTCTTCACGAACTTCAGTTAGTTCTGTCGATATCATTTAAATTTTGGTCTGTACCATATACTAAAATTATTTCGTGGTTTAATACACGTTAAATAAATTATTATAATTACAACTAGTAACTTTCCGCATCTCAAGAAGGTTATGTGAAGAGTAGCAATGCTAATAGTAAAATGTATTTTGAAATACCTATTAGTTGCGACTGCCACACAAAACTACTTCCCTCCTAACACGTTTCCCATTCAGCCTTTGAAGAGCGGACCTGAAGTACATCATGTAGCGTACAATTAAATAGTCGTTACACTCTGGAATGATGTCTTCGACACTACAAGGCTGTTCTTCGTTTTGTCATGCACACAGAGCTACAGAAGAATGAACTTTAATAGACCGGTGTGACGGAATCCGGATGAAATTAATCCTAGTGCACGCATTGAACATACGAAGCCAGTTCCACAAAGTCTCAAAATCGACTTCAAGTGCCGCCATAATAAAAATGTTTACTTTACTTCGTGCCGTAACTACGTAGTCTATAGGTCACGCTTTGGACTGACGATACGGAATGCTCCCTGGTTCGAACCTTTATCGGAAAATATCAATCGACAATGAGTAGCGTAACCTGGTCTTGAAAAATAGATTTCACAGCTGGGGACCAACATGCTGAGAAGACGTTACCTCCTTACTGATAGGATGATCGTCCACCTCTGCTGCGAGTGACAGATTGCAAGGACAGTGGTCGGCTGAAAGGTCTTGCCTCAATTTGAGGTCTTCTGCCACGGATTAAAAAGTGATTCAAATTATTGTCTAGTGCTCATGAAAGGAACAGATGTTCACAGTTTTAGAAAATATCTGAGATTTTTAGTGGACGTAGCGGCTATAGTTTAGATCATCTTTATTTAAATAGTTTTATAAACGCTGCATTAGCTTCTCAAGGAACTGGCCACCCTACCCCATTATCTCCTGGCCTAGTTACATCATAAGTGGTGCCATGTTGGCATCACTTTTGACTAACAACATCGGACTATCTTCGGACATTTGACTAACAACAACAACAACAACAACAACAACAAAAGCGATCCTTTGTACATAATGTTGATAACTGCGAATGGAAAGAAATGAATTTTTAAAGTCTTCTCATGAGAAGAAGTGTTTATTTTAGATTTTTCTGGGAAATGTGCGTTTTCTACATCCACGTATAATTGAGGACCGTTTTTACAAAACTTGCTAACTGAAAAAAAAAATAAATTTTCCAGGAGACACAAAACACTGTAGTAAGCAAATTTTGCTGTAACTCTTACTTACAGGAGAAAGCAAGTTTGGAAAAAAGTATCACACTTTGACACACTATAATGAAGAGAAATAATCCAATTTTACTAGAACGCCTTTTACATCATGTAGAGGCCTGCCTTATGTTAACGAATCCATCAAAATCTCAATTTTGCAAATTTTGCAGTTAGCAAGTTTTGCAAAAACGGTCCTCAATTGAAGGAATAGCTTTTATATAATTTCTCTCCCTATATAAATTTTTTCTAAAATATTAAGTGTACTTTATGTACACTCACGGACAGGAGAACACGAATTCGATTATGCGCAATGTTCAAAACATACAGAAGTGAACCTACCTGGAGAGAAATAAAAAATAAGTTGCAGCCAGCAAATTACTCTTCAAGGAACGACCACTCATATAAATTGAGGGAAAGAAGACAGAGGACGGACACTGGAAAGTTTTCTTTTCTCAATCGTACTATCAGGGACTGGAATGCTTTACCTGCAGACTTACTAAAGGCTTTACCAATAACCAAAAATGTATTTAAAAATAGGCTTAAGGACTTTACTAATAAACGGTAGTATATTATACCTACTATTTAAAGGGTGTAATTGATATTTTGTTATTTGAAGTGTTGTATTAGTGAAGAAGTTTGTTGTGTCAGTGAAGTGTGAAGTGTCAGTGAAGTGTGAAGTGTCAGTGAAGTGTGTTGTGTAAGTGAAGTGTGTTTGTGTCAGTGAACTTTTATAGTTTATAGTGGCAGTGCAAAGTGTTTAAACAGTGAAATGTTTTTGCAGTGTTAGTGAAATCAGGATAGAATCAGTGAAATGTGTCGTAGTTCCATTGCAGTGAGTGAGTTAACAGCGAAATTAGTATAGTGCTGAAAGATACTTGTGCAGGTATGAACATATCATACTCGTGGGTTTTAGTTCGAACTTAGGGTTAAGATACAAATTAGATTTACTTTAAATGTTATTTTACGTGATCGTGCTTCATTTAATTTATGATGCTTATTATTATTATTATTATTATTATTATTAATTTATTATTATTAATTTATCATTATTATAAATTATCATTATTGAGTGTAATTAGTTACCACTGCCACCAGGTAGGCCTATTTACCCATTTACATTGTGAATAAATACATACAATGTATTATATTTACAGGCTCATTTATTAGAAAATATAATTACGGAATTCCTTAACTGATGAAAATTAAGATTACCAATTAGCTTAACAGACTAAGATGGCTGTTGGAAAATTGTGAAGAACGAAATATTAGCTTTGGGTGAAGGAAACTGTATTGTGTATAATGACAATATAAAGTTTGTTGGTCCACATTCAAACATAGGTACTGAGTACATATAAAACTCTCGAAATGATTTAAAACGATTTGCTTTCGACTTAAATAATGTTATTTACCATGAATATTTATTATAAACTGCGTGTCTTTCTGGTGTCTATGCTTGCTTTCTGGATCCAGTATACGCGAGATCGATCCCGGCAGGACGCCATATTTTTGTAAGCAAACATTCTCAAAGTGCAGTTTACATTGAAAGAGAATGTGGAGCTTTTAAGTCCCGTGTAATAGATGTACTGTTCAAATAAAAATGAATAAAAATCTAAATTCCTCTTCTACACTCCGTTTTCAACCATTGGAAATAGATATCATCCCATTGATAGTAGGAACATATCGATTCATAATCTCACAAGTCACAGAGCCATCTATGTACCCGACGACGTACTGTTACGAGATATAGCCTACCTGGAAAAAGGATGTTAATTAAGCCGCTTGAAAAGAGCTAGTATCTTAATTGTGAAGTACTCGACATCAGAAAGCAACCATTCTTACTAATCTGTGTAATAGCAATAGATGACTCAACTAAAAGCTGTAAAACATAATAAGTAGTCATACAGTAGGCATAGTAATTATCACCAGGAACGAGAAACTGACAGCATAGGGAACTCCATACATCCCGACCACAACGGAGTAAACACTGATTCACTTTGCATGCTTATCTGTTGTCTTATCTCATTGGTGGACTTACTTTGAGATGTGTCGTTTCATTTAGATCAGTAGAGTAAGCGATATTATTAAATGAAGGGTCCACGGAAAGAAAATTCTAAGTCACTTTTCTTAAATTTTTTAGTGGAGCATTTCTTAACTTTAATAATACACTCAGATATAAGACTTTATGAATTTACAACTCAGTTAGTTTAATTTATCATGTTACAATTGAGGCGTTTTGCTATTTTGATTTACTAGAAAAATAGTTCACTTTATGAGCTAGCAGATGGGACCAAAAAACAAAAATCAACAAAAATTGACTGAACATATTCTTCCCGTGGACACTTCAAATATGAAATGCAATACTAAGTAACCAACAAAACAATTTCCTTAAATGTTTTTCGATCACAGATATCTGATGACCCAGACATTCACGAATTACATTTTAAAAAGACAGAAAATTGTACACAGCTGTTGCAACGTTATTGTGTGTGTGGATGCAGATGGTGTCACTCGTGGCTTGGATCTGTTTGTTTTTTGTTTGTGGAGTACAGTTGTCAAAAGACAGTAAGTCAAGAGTTGTGTGAATTTTCTGTGTGTAAAACAGTCAGTAAATGCATGTCCAGATGTTACTTTTCGTTTTGGTTTTAAAGATTTTCATCTGTGAATTTCTAGTGCGAAAATTATCACTTGGTGTTTGGGTTTGAAAGAATTTTTCTTTGAATTTAAAAAATGTAAAAGAAAATTAAATATGTCTTAAAAACAATTAAAACGTATCGTGAACTATCTGATACGAACTGCTTAAGTTATTATTGCGTGGTTTTTATCTCATAATGAATTTGGTGTAGTGTTTTGGTTATTAAAAATAAAGAAAAATAACTATCCCATGCATTGTTAGAAAATATTTTTCATAGCGTATTGAAGATTCCTGACATCTTTCTTCTTCACCAAATTGTCACATTAGGTTGAAGACTAACAAGGTGGAGATATGTTCTGTTAGCAGGGTTCAAATTAAGATTTCTGATGAAGGTGGGATAGAATCTTAGATAGGTAATACCATACATAAAATTATTATTATCCTCATTCGGTACGGCTCAACGCTTGGTCGCACTGAGTTGCTTGTCTTGCATCTTGATTATAATAATTATTATATACATGAGCAGGCTAAAGATAAGATGTGTAATTTCTAAGTTATTGATTGTTGTCATCTTACTGGTGATATAATACATCAATATTATTTTTTTTTGCTTACTTTATATTTCATAAAATACATAATACCCGTATTAAAACAATTATATTGAGTGCGGGTGGATAAAAGTTATCCCTGGCAGGGATGTTAATATGATTTTATGAGAGGGGGATAACTTTCCAACAGGGGGGAAATCACCCCGTCCCCCCCTTAATTCGCACCCTGTCTGTTAATAAGAGAAACAAACGCTTTTGATACTGTTAATTTTACAAAATATACCGCAAATAAATATGTTGAGCAAAACTACAAAGTAAAAATCTTGCAAATAAACGCAGCTCAGGTAAAGTCTCGCCTGATAAAGATCTACTTTACCGTGACACCTACTTAATGTAATGTTTTGGAATCGTATTAGTTCTGACTGTGCAAATTCCGGAGCTTCTGCCACGTTAAATAACAGAGGTTCGGTAATACGACGTACTAGTTCTTTCTCTATGGCTTTAATTAATAAACAATATCCCTCATGAAAGGCCTATTGAAGCTTTTCAACTGTTTGTTTATACCTACGGTAGAGATTCATGTACAAATACACAAAAATCCAACTTTAAATTCCTTGCAGAATAAATCAGAAAAACACTCATTTCAACCAGAATAAAGTACTACCACGCTACTGAAGTATAGTACTACAGTAGAATGTAGGTTAATATTGATATGTTTGTAACATTTTGCTATGAAAAAATTAGTCGATTGAGTTAAAGGGGAAGTTATGTAGTAAAGCTCCGAAGAACGAGAGGGTTCTAGTCCCTGATTATCATTAGGTGATGTAATAATATATCCTACTAATATCATTAAATTAATATAGTCTAATGACTACTATTTATCTTTCTTATCAGGACTTATGAGTTGTTGAGAGTTTATCTGACACTGTTTCAGAGCTCTCGCTAAAACTTTTTCTCTCTGTATTTAATTTCAAAGTCAATTATAATTTAAGAAGGCTTAAATATGTAGTATTTGGTATATAAAGTAAATAAATATTTATTCTTTATCACCGTATATGAAGGGGTCAGAGCCATAGTGGGCCAAGCGCCATACATTAAAAATGGAGAAAACAAGGTTTAAAATTAAGTGCTTACCATAATTCAATGAAACACATAGCAAATGATATAAAGTGTGCACATTAAAACTAAATTATATGTCAATCGTCATTAAATTATGGTATTCACTTAACTTTAACCGTTGCTTTTTCCGTATTTAATAAATGGCGCTTGGCCCACTATGGCTCTGAACCTTTCATATCATACAGTGTTGCGAACGAAGGATCGACGAAGTACGACTTCAAATTAGTTACACTGTATTAATGCCAGACCAAGAAATGCAGCGATTACGTAAAGATAAGAAACATATCAACATTTTAATAAGAAATTTGTTTTTTTTATTAAGAATTTCACAGTTTTTATTTAAAAATTTAGTAACTTTTAAAATCTTCATGTTTTATATAGACCTACAATTTCGCATGTACGTAAATCACATTTTAATGACTTTCTCTGAACACTTGTTCTTATATCCAATATAAAATTTTGTTCACAGAGGATATTTATAGTCGTAAATTTTTTTATTAAGTAAATCTTATATTTTTACGTAAAAATTTGATAGATTTTTATTGTTTCCATATTGGATATGAAACTTTGCTTGTACTTCAAGTGTTCTAGATCTTTTACTTTCGCTGGAGACTTGTTTCACACAGCATAAAAGATATTCATACATAAGTCCATATGCTATTCTTGCCGTCGTCGATATTGTTTTATTGGTTGTAAAAGTAAACTGTGGAATAGAATACTAATGATTTAATGTTTATTTACTTCTCAAAATGCTCAAGATTGTAAAGTGCTGTTGCAAGTTTCCTACAATATTTAGAGAGCGTCAGAAGAAATACAAACTTAAAATATTTCTGTTAAAATGTATCAAGGTATTCGTTTAAAATTTAATGCAGAACTTTACTCAATTCGTTTAGAAATAATACACATGGAACGTTGAACTTAATTTATATGTAAGTAATTTTAATCGGGCACATTTCATGGACGCGAGAATCTGAATTGAATTTCCGTCAATTAACAAAAAACGGTTCAACCGCTACGACGATGGTAGGCCTAACTTTTTTCTGCCATGTAGTTAAAACGGTCTTGTATAAAAATCCGTTGCAATGTCGACGTTTCCCTAGTTAAATATCTGCACAACATTCTTGTGATGCTACTTGAACATAAAAAGGAGGTAAAGATATATAGCGTACTTGTCTAAGTAAAAACATAATTAACTGAACAAATTGTATGCAATTCTACAGTATCAATTTCTAACCAAATAATTTGTTCGAGACGGACAGATTGTACTTTAATGCACCCTCTTCAAAAGTATGAATGAATCCAATCGCTTTACTTTTTTATGCTTGATAATGTCATTAATGACTAGGACTATAATGACACTGCCTTGGTTATAAAATCGTCCATTACAAAGAAATCTAACTCATATTTCATTGCAATTCCACATGTTTGGAATGTTTTGCGGAATTATGCAGGCGATGTAATTGTCTCTTTTCAAGGAAGTTAAACGTTCTATCATTGTGTGGTTTTTTCCCTTGCGGACAATAGAATATGAATGCAGTAACCTATGAATCAAAAGAAGTGGTAAACCATGCTGAAGTTATTACAAATAAAATACAATGCTTAACGCTTTGTAATGCGTGAGATATGGATGTAAAATTTTGCAATTTATATGCTGTTTCTTTACTAGTATTTTATCGACAAAAGCTGTTTCTTCCATGTTTTATCTCTGAAACATAATTTTCATGCATAATTTCTAATCACAATATTAATAAAGGATGGTTATGAAGTTTATATACCGTGCGTTTTTCTGGTTAGGACACAGGGATCTAACTTTTACATTTGAAACCTATTTATAAAGGAACGATCAGATAACTTAATCAGTGGGCGATGTTAGAAATTAATTTGTAAAGCAAGAGAAAATGAGGCTTTGGCTTAGGAACCATTAATTGAGCGGTTTAGAGCAAAAGTGGTGTAAGTTAAAATTGGGTAATGAGGTTTAAAGTAAAAATTCTGTAAAATACAGCACAAAATAGCAATTAATATGTCCTTCTTGCTATCCACTGACTACTAATAGTTTAAATAAATTGAATATTAATTGATACTTTGCGCTGTATTTTACAGAATGTTTACTTTAACCCTCATTGCCCATTTTTGACTTACACCACTTCTGCTCTGAACGGCTCAATTATATTTTCATATTTAACAAATTGTGAAAGTCTGCTAATTCCTGAATATGACCCATGTTTTATACAAAGATTTTTTATGTCAGTGTCGTACACCAGAAACACATACGGCATATCTAGCCATGTACAGACCCAGAAACTAAATTTCTGTCGTCGATTTGCAAAAGGGGACACGTAACATAACAGACTAAAAAAATTTAAATGTTTATGAAACCTGAATGTATGTTTCCATAGTGATCTAATTAGAAAAAAATATATGAACAATTTAATTTGTTAACTTAGTTATAGTTTTTGCGACTTTCCAACACTTCTTGATTTTGTACATGTCCCCTTTTAAAAATCGACGACAGATTTGGGACACCTGAATTTTATAAGTTTGAGATATAACACACTGCACATGCTTAGTAAGCACTGAGTGACTAATATTGATTAATCGTCAATTCAAATGCAGAGGCTATTCACAGACCGTGAGACATAAATACAATAATAGATGAATGATGAAATGTAAAAATGATATGAAAAATCGAATTGCATAGAAAAAATACACTTTCAGCCGATTATTTATTTTTAATAAACTAAAAGAATCTGCTCGAACATCGATCGCCATCGGTGAACTATTTCAGTAAGAACTCCCAATTGAAGGGTTCAGCGCCATAGTGGACCAAGCGCCATTTATTAAAAACGGAGAAAGCAAGGGTTAAAGTTAAGTGAATACCATAGTTTAATGAAGATTGAAATATCATTTAGTTTTAATGTGTATACTTTATATTACTTGCTATATGTTTCCATTGAATTATGGTAATAGCTTCATTTTAAGCCTTGTTTTCTACGGTTTTGGTAAATGGCGCTTGGCCCACTATGGTTCTGAACCCTTCTATTTCAACAATTAGATAACATGGAAAAAATAAATGTAGGCTGTCTTTAGTAGGATTCCAATTATATCATTCTGAAATAGTTTTAAGGTATTGTGACGAATTTAGTATGTCATTAATGTTGTTATTTACTGTAGTTTCTATCTAAACGGTCTACAAAACAAGTAATGGGCTGTGTCATATTTCCGGAGGTACGATATTTTCCTGGGTACAACTGTTTTTATTGGTGATTTTAGTTAAATTTAGTCTCCTTCAGTAAATATTACCTAATTACCAGGCCGCGGAACTTCATGCAATTGGAAGTTTTTATCGGTTTATCATATTGTAAAAGTAAAGTTGAATCTTTGCCGGTCATGGTTTTTACGTTCGAATGAAGCCAATTTTATTTTCCATAAATGCATTTTAATTGCACATGTATTTATACTATACATATTTAAAATCATATATTTACATCTTTCCTTGTTTTTCCCGATTTATTATCTAATTTCAAAATTCCTCTCTGATAAAAATAATAATAATTTCCAAGAAATATTAAAACTATATCAGAAATAAAATTATTTATTTACTCTTGAGGGCTTGACGACAATGGATATTTATCCCTAGTACATAAGTTGGATCGTTTCCCATGAGGTTAGCTGCTGCTCTTTGTATATACTAGCCGTGTAGGTGTAATTTTTCAGAAGTCGGGGCGAAAATACGCATCGCCTAGATGTAATTCAGACTTTTACCACCTTTTACTCTGATTTCATAGAAACAAAACTGAATATATTTAAACAATGAATTATCGTAAAGTATAAGTTTTCATTTGAACAAATTTTACTGCACAACAAAGCGAAGAACTAGTACATGATCGCTCTGTTTGCAAGTTTAACTTCCGACATGCCGAAACAAAAAAGTAGCATAAAAGATTAATTGAAAAATTGGGTTTCTGAGGACAAATGTTTTCCTCCTTATGGGAAAATCGTCTTCTGTGAAGCATGGCTTCCTAACAATTATTGCTTTAAATTATTTTCATGTTTATCGTATTATTAAACCTCCAAAATATATTTTTACTGCTTATATTTAAATTTATAGCGCATATTTCAACAGTTTTTACTGCATAGTTGAGTGCATATTTCCAGGTTTTTAGTGCATTAAGTTCCGTAGTCTAGTCATTACTCTTAATGTAAGTCTATTATAGTACTAGAAGTAACACCACCGATACTGAATAATCGTCAAGAGTTAAGTAAGTCAAATCGATAAATATGAAGAGTAATTCTATACTATCTCAACTCTGCTTGACTTTCTTGGAATGCCAAACATATTGAGATAGAAACAAAACGTAATAAGGGCAGAATATTTTTAATTGAAAAGGTGTTGGTAGGTAAATGTATTTTATTGTGAACAATAATTTATTTTTCTTTCTTTTTCAGGAGCTGTGAGATGCTTTCCAAGGTTCTGTAATGAAGAGAATCGTCAAAAAGGTTTGGGATCTTATTTTAATGAATCATAATGCAGTGATTATAATATTGCACTCTTTATTTACCTTCGATTTCTTCAAGAATTTACCATTCGAGAAATACCGGTAGTCTAGTCTTACTAACCGGATGTTACATACTGTGCTAAAAATTCGTAATATGCTTGGATTCCCCTTGATATGTGTTACATGGAATGATGAAAATCAGACATTTTGATATTTCTATTCTTCGCCCGTTAAATATCTCCAGGCCTATACAGTCTTGTAACATATATATTCATCATATATAAACAGGCACTGGTATATAAAAATTTCCGAAAATTAGCATAAAATTATTTGGCACAATTGATATGAATCTTCTCTTATACGTACGATGTATATATTTTTCGTAATTTTTCTGCGTTTTAATAGCTAACATTAAAAAAAATACATAGTTAATAAATTTCACCAGAAGTATACATTACGCATAGGCAGATATGCATAAAGTATCTGAATAGGCCTATTACAATAACAAAAATATTGCTGATTGTAATTTTTTTCACATGTTATCGCTGAAATAAATAATTTCCTTCGCTCATCTACATATCTTTTTCAACGAGCCATTTTCATCATAATTTGAATTTTATTTATATAAATAGATATTTGTTAATTTTTACATTTCGCTAATGCAGGACTATGCAAATGCTAAGTATCGCGTGCTCGACAAAACGTTAACGTTTCTCAGATATATGTAAATGATCATTTATCAGCGTTTTCATTTCATAAGAACATTATCAATAACGTCAAGCGGTGCGTTTTGTATTAGATGTTTCTATCGAGAATAAAAATTATTGCTTGACATTCCTTGACTTTAGATATAGAAAGAAACAAGATATACTACTTAATCTTTCGTTTCGAAACTACCTAAATATTTAGATCTTAGTGTAGAAGATAATATGTCGACTTAACTTTGTACTAATATAGACATACTTTCTTGGCCTTTTTTGCTAAGACAAACAATGCTCAAACATTTTAGTTGCATACTTCTCAATGTTCGAATACGTTTTTATGTTACAGAATTCATCAGTATTTTCTCACGCTGCACCGTACATGATATTTAACGAAATTAAATACGAATTTTGATTTTTCGAAAAAAAAACACGGTTTTAATTATTCATTTTAACTTTGTCCCTATATTTCTCTAACAGTGCAGTTGTAATGTAAATGAAAGTTTTTAAATAAAAATGTTCCTTTGACTTAATATTGCGTTGAGTTCAATGTGTACGTGTACGTCGTGTTCCAAAGTAAGTCTTTGAAATATATAATAATCGAGTTTAAAACAAAGTGGTTAGTATTTTGGAAGAAACTACTAATAAAAGCATTTGTGAAGTCCTGCACAGATGTGTTAACTCAGGATTCCTCATACTTAATCAGCAAATTAAAGTGGTAATGTTACGTAGAATAATATATGTGCCTCAAAATAATTTCCAAACAATGTAGCATATTTTCAGATAATTTCGAAATTATGACTGATAACAAATTTTAAGTAATTTTGTGATTTTGGCGACTCGTATTCCATGACGTCTCAGACCCGGATTGAGTTTCGCGTCATACAATTCAAGAAACCCTGTGTTAACTTATTTAGCAATGAAACAAGATGAAAGAAATTATGATAACGGGAAGACTAGTCCATTCCGTCACCTCCTGCACTTTATGAGTTATTTTGAATAACTTACTAAATATGCCATTAGTAAAAGCAATACGACTCTCAGAGTTGAAGATGAAATGTATTGAGGTATGTAGGAAAGCGACTCTGAGTTGTACTTGGATTCTCGTCACAATCACAAACTTAGAAACTTTGACACCGCCTCACACTTACTTCTGGCTATCAGACAGAGTTTAGACGTCATGAGATGAGCAGATGGTCCAGGTCAGGCGAGTCCAACGAATCGTCGTCGAACACTAATAGGGAGGAATGTTCTTCCACCGCGTGTTCCTCGAAGTCTGCCGGCGTGAGGCAGTGCTGGCTGAGGTCTGGGGGCGGAAGACAAGTCCGAGTCATCACGGGTGATGTGAGGCACAATTGCGACGGCTCCGGAGCGGCCGGTTGTTCCAGACCGGCGGTCAGGAGGCAGTGTCGTGCTAGGTCCACCGTCGGCGCGCTGGAGGGCGGCGTTGTCAGGCAGTGCGGGCTGATGCCCATCTCCGGCGACAGGAGGTTTTGAACAGGAGGCAGTACACTCTTTTGGGAGGCGACTGTGCGCGAGGAACTGAGGCAGTGACGGTTGAAAACACTGGAACTAATACAGTGACGGTTCAGGTCACTAGAACTGATACAGTGGCGATTCAGGTCACCGGGACTGAGACAATGGCGGTTGATGTCACTGGTAGTTTGTATATGGCGCTTATCAAGCGGCGGCGTAACCCTGGGGTCCGGGGACGAGAGCCGACTGAGGCCCACAGGAGTGAGGGACTGGCGAGAGAAGTCCGGCGGCGTGAGGCTCTGCTGCCGCAGGTCGGGCGGCGTGAGGCAGTGCTCGCTGAGGGTGAGCGACTCTCCGTCGGACATGAGCTGCAGGCTGCTGGCGCTGCAGCTCGGCGTCTCCTGCTCCGGCTGCTGCAGCGCCTGGCTCAGCGCCGCGATGTACTTCATGGCGAGTCTCAGCGTCGTGATCTTGGTGAGCTTCTCGCCGCCCTCCGGTTGGTTCTGGTGCGCGGACGCCGAGATGTGGGGCACGGCGCGACGCAGCGTCTCGAACGCGGCGTTGATCTCCCGCATGCGGTCTCGCTCCCTGGCGTTCGCCGTCTTGCGCCGGTACTTGCTGAGAGGCGGCGGCTTCTGCTTGGTCCTACCGCCGGCGCCTCCCGAGCTGCCCCGCCGTGACGTTCCCCTGCCCGAGGATGCTCCCAGCGAGTCTGAGTCCTCCGACTCCGAACGCCTTTGCAAGGACCGCGGTCTCAGAGAGTATTTCTCCCCGCTGCTACCCGCCTTGATGGGGCCCTTGTCGCCGCTTGTAGTCTTCTGCTTGGCGTCCGCGTTGTTGTTGGAGTCTAGGTGCTCGTTGCTAAGTAACGGCGGTGCGCACGATGTCGGCGTCGGCGTTAATTGCTGCTGTTGCTGTTGTAGACGCTGGTGAGAGCTGATGACGTCACTCACAACACTATGCACTAAAGAACTCATTTTGAGTAGAAACTTACTGCATTTGAGACGTTGAATATAATTGTCGTTGCAGCTATCCTATACATACATGTACTTTCATCAAAGCCGCTTTTCTGACAAGATTACTTGGGGTTCGTGGAAACGAATGATATTCTGAGTTATAAAATATGTTACACTCTTTGTCATTGCCCATCACATTGACCTCTTGCGGGAGGTTAGCTTTTAAATGCTGGATATGTCTCCCTGAACATGAACTTGTCTAAATATAAACGAAACAAGATTTCAAAGGGAAGTTATGTGTAGTGCCAGACATTAGAGTTTCTTTCTGTGTGTTTATTTTCCAGTTGTAATATTAAGGCTTAAATTATTACCATGAATTGACCCTCACATCGTACAAGACTATCGAAGCACAACAACATTTTCAGCTAAAGAAGAAAATATATATTATTTTTAATTCTCCTTCAGAACTGCACTTGTTTACTTGTACAAATGGAATGCTGGTGCGTATAATTTTTTTTCTGTAAGTCTTGAGTTACTGACCCTCGACGAAAAGTGGCCCTGAGGCGTCGGTCGGTCCGCGTACAGACTAGAGACTCTCTCGGGGTTAACCTTGGCGGTCAGCTGGCTGTCCGTCCCTGCCCCCTAACGGCACAAACAGATGATGAATACTATCAAGGGTCACAGACCGAAAACTGTAGCCCTTCACAGAAAAACGTTTACGGCTATTAAAAAGGTAATTTTTCCCATTTTCTTCTTGAGATTTTAATGCTAGCGTCTCCTAGATGCTGGCTGGTAACCACTAAGTCTAAGAGGCAATAAAGAGTGATGACCTCCACGTCTTCATTTCTTCCTCATTTCAGTGAATATAAATTTAGTTTTTTTTTGTGTATGTGTGTGGTTTTCGTATTTGTCATGAAGATACTGGTTAACCGGCAGCGTGACGGAACGGTCGGGTCCCGCGAGAGGGAGGCTGTTAGGAAGGTGTCCCCTTCCTCACGTTCATTGACAATTTCTTAGTCGAGCGCGTGCGGTGGTACTGGAACATTACAGGTGACCACCGAGGCGTGAAGCTCCCCGCCCGCTGTTCTTTTACGAGGCAGAAAAAAAATACTATCACGCGCACTCCACGCTAATTAATGCACCTCAATACGCACTTAACTGATTTAGTTCGCTGTCATAAATTGCCTTTATATCGTAATCCTTAACTGAAAACACGAATGTGTACTTTTATTCACTTATTTATTTAATGTGAAAAAACATTATCTCATATTTATGATTGTCGTGCACTTCATTAAAGAGTAATAACGATTTAGTAAGAGCATTATATTCACTGTATATGTGTAAATTAAATATAAATAGCGTGTTTAGTATGTTAAGGTATTATCACTTCTTCATCGCCTTCATCTGCGGGGAAGTTAGTGTGCTATACAAGTATTGAAATCACTAATTTTAACTTTGAAAATAGCAATAAAATAGAAAATATTGAACCGTTGTTTGATTTTGTCTCGCTGTTATAAAGTTTTTGCATTAGTACACATTGGCGTTCTGACTTCTTATGCTAGATTATAGAATTTTTTCACTTTGAAATTTATAGAAATGAAAGTGTAGTTTCTAATTCTTCGCAAATTATTATATTTTTCAAAAATGTTTTGCGGCACTCATACACTGTGTAAAATTCACAAAATACGTAGCCATGGTTTTGTACGTTAATTTTCTAATTATGTCACCATATAAAACTAAAATAATTTCACATTTTCACTGTTCAATTTGTTACGCAACGGAACTGTTTTCACTATGTTTTTGCAAGTTAGTATTATATACGATCGTTGAAGTCTCCACATACCAGACTGTTTAACAAAATTATTATTATCGCTTCTGAGAGGTTTTGCTTTGTACTTGCATACTTATCTGCACTTCGTGTGTCACAAATTTGATTATGTCACCACTCGCCGTCTCGTAAATATTTAATAGAAAGTATGTTCATCGTATAGGAATTAAAGTTTCACTCTCGAATAAAAATATGCAGCTAAAAATTATAAAAATAAGAGCAAGAACTTATCTGGTGAAACGATGCTGTACATATGTTGTGTCGCACTGTTCCCGGAAGTCCGCGAATCTTGTATATTACGATAAGAACTTTCTTGATAGAGGCAGAGCGGATAAACGCACCTCTCTTGGTCAGTGGACCAGCGGTGACTGACAAGAAATCGTAGGAGCCAGCTTCGCCAGCCATAGGATGCTGAGTTACTGTCCCGTGGTAAGAGATCTGGAGCTGGAATGCTAGCCGCACGGTGCTGCCACGCCGCGGCTGAGACCGGAGTCACAGACGAGTAAACTTGATTTGAATGTCCTGACTGCTGCGAACGTTTTGAGTTGATCCCCTAGTCTTCCGCGGAAACTTTCCCGTAGAAAGAGGCCGGAGGAAATTGCATAATCTGGAAAAATTGTTATTGATATGAACATATGTAATGGTTAACACATACACTTGCAGAAAGTAAATCAAGCTATTATATCAATATAAAATTAAGGGCTCAGAGTCATAGTGGACCAAGCGCCATTTATTAAAAACGGAGAAAGCAATGGTTAAAGTTAAGTGAATACCATATCTTAATGAAGATTGACATATCATTTAGTTTTAATGTGTATACTTTATATTACTTGCTATATGTTTCCATAATTTGGTATTCCCAAGAAACTAGTTCCATTAATTAAAATGTGTCTCAGTGAAACATACAGCAGAGTTCGTATAGGTCAGTTTCTGTCAGATGCGTTTCCAATTCACTGTGGGCTAAAGCAAGGAGATGCACTATCACCTTTACTTTTTAACTTTGCTCTAGAGTATGCCATTAGGAAAGTTCAGGATAACAGAGAGGGTTTGGAATTGAACGGGTTACATCAGCTGCTTGTCTATGCGTGAATATGTTAGGAGAAAATAGAGATAGGTTTGGAAGTAAATCCCGAAAAAACAAAGTATATGATTATGTCTCGTGACGAGAATATTGTACGAAATGGAAATATAAAAATAAGAAATTTATCTTTTGAAGAGGTGGAGAAGTTCAAATATCTTGGAGCAACAGTAACAAATATAAATGATACTCAGGAGGAAATTAAAAACAGAATAAATATAGGAAATGCCTGTTATTATTCGGCTGAGAAGCTTTTATCATCTATGGGTAGTCTGCTGTCAAAAAATCTGAAAGTTAGAATTTATAAAACAGTTATATTACCGGTTGTTCTTTATGGTTGTTAAACTTTGACTCTCACTTTGAGAGAGGAACATTGGTTAAGGGTGTTTGAGAATAAGGTGCTTAGGAAAATATTTGGGGCTAAGAGGGATGAAGTTACAGGAGAATGGAGAAAGTTATACAACACAGAACTGCACGCATTGTATTCTTCACCTGACATAATTAGGAACATTAAATCCAGACGTTTGAGATGGGCAGGACATGTAGCACTTATGGGCGAATCCAGAAATGCATATAGAGTGTTAGTTGGGAGGCCAGAGGGAAAAAGAACTTTCGGGAGGCCGAGACATAGATGGGAAGGTAATATTAAAATAAATTTGAGAGAGGTGGGATATGATGATAGAGAATGGGTTAATCTTGCTCAGGATAGGGACCAATGGCGGGCTTATGTGAGGGCGGCAATGAACCTCCGGGTTCCTTAAAAGCCAGTAAGTAAGTAAGTAAGTAAGTAAGTAAGTAAGTAAGTATATGTTTCCATTTAATTATGGTAATAACTTCATTTTAACCCTTGTTTTCTACCGTTTTATTAAATGGCGCTTGGCCCACTGTGGTTCTGAACCCTTAAAATATGCTTTGCAGTTCACTGTGTCAGAGTAATAAGTTTAAAAATTGGGGTTTCACTCAATATCTGAATCTTAGGTTAGTGTCGTACACATGCATTGAAATCACAATTTTAATAGTGAAGGCGTACTATAGGCATATATATGCATTAAGCTCCATATGTACACGATAGATAATTATGTACTGTGGTTGTTTTTTTTTTTTTTTTTTTTTTTTTTTTTTAGAAATTCAATTATTCTTATTCCTCTATCTCCATTTCTCTTTGAAAATATTTTTATATTATCTTAACGGAAAGAAAGTCTTCAACTAGTAGTTTGTAGTATGTAAAAGAAATCTTTACCGAATATATTGAAAATTGTGAAATAAAATAGGTACGTAGTTTATACCACATCGTCACTTTCAGTGAAATAAATACTTGATTTCACTGCTTTTAATAAATACAAAAATAAAAACTGAATTAACCATTTCTTTCACAGACGTACTTTATGATTACACGTTGAATGTAATAGGCTATTTATGTTACTGTTAAAAGTATTAAAAACTTTTAAAGCATAAAACCTTAAATGCATAAATTTAGAACAATGTGTCACTTGGTTTACGGCACAGCAGTAAACGGAGAAGAGGATGTCCATCACAAAATCATGACAATAGAACAAAAACTGTGATATTCCAGGGCTGTTGGAAAAAAGTGAGACAATCTATGGTAGCCTACAGAGTTTTGAGCTTTAGAAGTAAATATAGAACACTTTGAACAATTGTTATAATTTAAAACTTAATAAAAATCTACGGTAATGTTTTTCAATCATCGCTTATCGTAATAACGAGTTGCCGACCCAATGTTGTCTGACAAAAATATTTGCTTTGGCATCCACAACTGCACTTCCGAGTTTGTGTATTGGATTCTGAAACACATATCTCTATATAAAAGGTAGTACTATGTCAGGAATTTGTGTGACAACTGGAGCGCATACTAAATGTCACGAAGTTATAATTATAAAATAATAGTCGGAATTGAAGTTTCATTACCGCATTAAATAACTTATTTCTTTTACTCACGACTTTTAATGAACCCCGAAGTTCACTGCCGCCCTCACATAAGTCCGCCATCGGTCCCTATTCTGTGGAAGATTAATCCAGTCTCTATCATCATATCCCACCTCCCTCAAATCCATATTAATATTGTCCTCCCATCTACGTCTCGGCCACCTCAAAGGTCTTTTTCCCTCCGGCCTCCCAACTAATACTCTATATGCATTTTTGGGTTCGCCCATCTCAACCATCTGGATTTAATGTTCCTAATAATTATATCAGGTGAAGAATACAATGCGTGCAGTTCTGCGGTGTGTAACTTTCTCCATTCTCCTGTAACTTCATCCCTCTTAGCCCCAATTATTTTCCTAAGCACTTTATTCTCAAACATCCTTAATCTCTGTTCCTCTCTCAAAGTGAGAGTCCAAATTCCACTACCATTCAGAACAATCGGTAATATAATTGTTTTAAAATTCTTTCAGATTTTTTGACAGCAGACTAAATGACAAAAGCTTCTCAACCCAATACTAACAGGCATTTCCCATATTCATTTTGTGTTTAATTTCCTCCCGAGTGTTATTTATATTTGTTACTGTTGCTCCAGGATATATGAATTTTTCCAACTTTTCGAAGAATAAATTTCCAATTATTATATTTCCATTTCGTACAATATTCTTGTCATGAGATATAATCATATACTTTATCTTTTCGGGATTTACTTCCAAACCTATCGCTATATTTGTTTCAAGTAAAATTTCCGTGTTTCCTCTAATCGTTTGTGAATTTTCTCTATTAACGTTATTATGATAATGAAGAGAATTTCACACTAATATGCATAGGCTATAATAATAACAAAAAGAGGGAACTCAAACCGTATGTATGGGTGGATATGTGTGTGTAATATTTTATAGTGAAATCGCATTGCAACGCGTATGGGAATGAGAAATATTAAACGTAATTTATGCTGCTCATACCCATCACAAGAAAGCAATCCCTTTAAAGAGGTACCTACACAAGAAGACGGCAGAACGTGTTGGATACAGGAAGTGCTTGAGGGAGGGGTCAAGAGCTGCGAGTAACCACGACGGCCTAAAGACTCTCTAGAACATTATAATTCTTATCCTTCAACTCTGAATGGCTCTTTGGCAAAGCTCACGACCTTAGTAAAAACACTTAGGGGCGTGTAACACAAACTTTACACTTTTTTATTATTCTTTGTTTCCGAGAGAAAGAGTGAGGAAAGAGAAGAGGTATATAAAAATTGTCGGGTTACAACGCGGGGCTTTGTGATAACCAGAAACACAAAAGGGTTACTTTGAAGAGTAAGTCTGGACTTGGCTTCCACGTCTCGAGAACGCTATTTTTTTAATCGGCGCTGGTGTTATTGTACGAGACGTTATTGTGTTCTGCGGTGGTTATGCCATTTAGCACAAGGGAATCGTGGTCGCCCTGTGACGTCGGAAGACTTCTTCGGTCACGGTTCTGCACGACCGATCTTGATAATCTGGCGACCGAGGCGGTGCATGTACCCGATAGACAGATAGGTCGAGAATAGAGGTGCCCCTTTGAACTCCGGGACGCGATGGACATTGTGAATTATACTCCTGCGTCGGAAGACCTCTTGAAGTGCTCGTACCAATTCACCCGTGCGCAGGAATTCGCACATTTAGATAAGCGACACATCATAAATGCGTTGTTTTCTTAACCTTTTAAGGGGACATATTCAATAACGGGCGTGTTTTGTTCCTATAGTGATATTAAAAATCCTTTCCGTCACTGGGTCTTCATAGTAGTCTCTATGAAAGAAATCCTACTAGCTTGTCATTTTAAATTTACAGGTAGGACCATTCATACTTATAATGTTTCTCAAGGTTTATATTTGCGGTAAAATTATGTATTGCTGTAGTCCACCGTTGTGGCGAGTCTAACTCCGAACCCAGTGGTCCCGGGTTCGATTTCCCGTCAGGACGAGTTGCCTGGGTGAGGTTTTTTTTCGGGGATTTTCCCTAACTCCTATGGATGATAACATAATCAGGCGATTGGAACCCCTCTCATCCCGCTCATCTTCGCCACTTCCTTTCCTCCCCCTTCATCTTTTCCTCATCATCCCGTTTCTGGTTTTTCAAATCACTCTACAGGCGTCCTCCCGAAGGTGCTGACTCTCTCGACCGGCCTCCGTGGAAAGTAGTTAAGCGATGTTGGATGGCTTCTGCAATGGCACCCGAGGCGGACCTACTCGGGGGAGGAGTTTCACCTCGGACCGAAGGAGGGGGCCTTGGGGAATTTGCCGAAGCAGGAATGGTATATGGATTCTGTCGGCTGTAGGGACCGGTCGTTAAGGGAATCATGTGGTTAGGGCGGTGCTCGTAGGGGATCTGTGGCACGCAACTCATTCCATATCGAGGGTTAGCGCAATAGATCTCAATAGGTCACAGTGCTGGGCCACCCGTGCCCCCCTCAGTTAAATTCCAAATTCCAATGTATTGCTGTAGGCCCTAGGCAAATTGGATTTAAAATTGTGATAGGAAATGCACAGGATCCGGATGATTACGTGAATAGGTCTTCGATTTATCATTGTTTTGTTGTTTTTTATTTTATTGCCAGTTTTATCATTAGGGATATTATTATTATTATTATTATTATTATTATTATTATTATTACCGGTATTATTATTATTACTATTATTATTATTATTATTAATGTTGTTTAATATCATACAGAGTTCCCCGTATAAGACTCCACGGTACATGCAGAAAAGTTGCCACTCACAGTACGTCTGTTTTACGAGCCAAAGTTCAAAGACTTTTGTCGGGGGTTGTCGGAAGTTGCTGTTCACTTCAGCCTGATATAAGCTACTAAAGAATTACTCATTCGTGAGTAACGTAGCGCAAGCTATTGTATTTTTTCTAATTGTTTGAGGACACTAAAGGTAGTAGGCCTATTCATGATGTACTTCTATTCATTTATATGTTATTTATAAACATTTTCCTCTATAAACATGTTGTAGAAAGTAAAATTGCTATTTTATAAACGGCACGCGGGGTCCTATTTCGCGGTAACTGTGCGTGACACGTAATGTGTCTCAGTTTTCCTTGTGAGAGAAGCGTCATGTATGGAGGAACCTGTATTTAACTTTTTAGTTGCTAAGGATATGATCAATTTCCTTTGTAAATAACATATAAGTGATTGTTGTTGTTTAATCAACTGTCCGAAGAGAGGTCTGAACTTCAGAAGTGATACAATATATAATTTTATTTTATCTAGGCCTATCTAAATTTGTGTCCAATACACAAACTTTTGTAGACCTATATGAAAAATGTTTATTACATTTCAGTGCACATTGCATAATCTCATAGACGTTTTTTTTTTTGCTGGTGTAGGTAATATTAGTTTATGGTAACTGAAATAATAGGTTTTTAGTAGGTTATTTCACGACGGTTTATCAACATCTTAGGTTATTTGGCGTCTGAATGAGATGAAGGTGATAATGCCGGTGAAATGAGTCAGGGGTCCAGCACCGATAGTTACCCAGCATTTACTCATATTGGGTTGAGGGAAAATCTCGGAAAAGTCCTCAACCAGGTAACTTTCCTCCACCGGGAATCGAACCCGGGCCAATTGGTTTCGCGGCAAGACGCACTAAACGTTACTCCACAGGTGTGGACGAAATAATATGTAACATAGCTCATAGACGATAGTGAATGTAGTTATTTATTAGATAACGCTCGTCCCTTAATCACTTTTTAATTGCTAGATTACGCAACACACTACAGATGGCAGCATGCATGCGCATTGGCATGTGCAACACCTAGCGGAGACTTATTGAAATTTACGTTACGCAAAAAATGTTAGATTTTTTCATTAATGTTATAACCAAAACGAAGTACTCGCATAAAGTATAAGATACATCGGGGAATCAAAAATAAATCAATGACCGCATTCGTAGAAGGCAAAATAATTTCAAGTCCCGTTTGTGAGTGAATTTTACAAGAAATAGGCCTATTCCGTGTAGCCCAAAGTGAGATTATACCACATTGAAGAGGTATAGACCTATAAAGTGTTTGTGAAAATTTATCGGTGTTAAAATGTCTCAGAAAGTATGTACTGTAAATGTCGACTAGTTTCATGGAGAGAGATACACATAGACTAACGAAGAGTGGTGAGGTGAGAAACAGTCCTTAGTCTGAACCATGAAGCGAATAATGGATGAATGAATGAATGAATGAATGAATGAATGAATGGGTGGGTGGATGGATGGATGGATGGATGAAGTGTATAATATTTATTACGTTTAATTACTTACTTACAAATGGCTTTTAAGGAACCCGAAGGTTCATTGCCGCCCTCACATAAGCCCGCCATCGGTCCCTATCCTCTGCAAGATTAATCCACTCTCTATCATCATATCCCATCTCCCTCAAATCCATTTAATATTATCCTCCCATCTACGTCTCGGCCTCCCCAAAGGTCTAGTTCCCTCAGATCTCCCAACTAACACTCTATATGCATTTCTGGATTCGCCCATACCTGCTACATGCCCTGCCCATCTCAAACGTCTGGATTTAATGTTCCTAATAATGTCAGGTGAAGAATACAATGCGTGCAGTTCTGCGTTGTGTAAACTTTATCCATTCTCCTGTAACTTCATCCCTCTTAGTACCAAATACTGTATTTTCTTAAGAACTTTATTCTCAAACACCCTTAATCTCTGTACCTCTTTCAAAGTGAGTCCAAAAACCATACAGAACAACCGGTAACATAACTATTTTATAAATTCTAACTTCCAGATTTTATTTTGTTTAGTATCTTTATCTCGTGTTCATTTTTTATTGTAATGTAAAACAAAAGTCTACTTAAAAGACTCGATTACTCTCAATTTCAGGTGATCTTTTGTATTTGGTATGATACCAGCTATACTACTATTTTTATATGTTTATATGTTAAGATATGTTTAATTATTTTCCTCAGTTAACATTCTCCATTTCAGATTAGTGATATAATCTATAGCAAGCTATCCATCCTCCAGTAAGATTACGAAACAGAGAGAAAATTTACTACCAATCAAATACTGCTCTTTTTCCTTGTTAGGACTTCAATATTATGTTCATCTGCTACTTCAAGTCATTCTAGTAACTGAACTAAAACAGTCACATCCCGGTAGAGAGTGGCCTGTTGGGGTCTGTAAATAGGATAAGGACTAGGATAGGGTCTCCACCATCTGGCAGAGGTAAAAAAAAGAAATGCTGTCGCGGAAACCTGTTAGCGACACGCGAAAGCTAGGCCTTGCGAAAAATGGGGAATCGGATTGGGAACTGTGTTGCGCATGCGTGGAGCGCTGAAGCGTGCCGGGAGTGGAGGGACCGGGGACCGGCCCTCAGTCCGATGCGAGGCTGGGAGCTGCCGCCAGCTCGTGGCATGCCGAGGACCTCAACCCGAGCGCAAGCCATGCTTACAGTATGTCTCCTGCCTTACTCCTTTACCTCAGCTTTGTCAGATGGGTGCCGCACCAATTTCGGCGTTGACCTAAAATCTTGTACCTTTTGTCAAATTCAATGTGCTTCGGCCCAATGCCGTACCTTTACATGAGACAACACAGTATTTCTAAAGAGAACGAACGATTAATTTTAACGTAGGCCAACGATAACAGTTTGTCTGTTCAGTTGAAACTCAGTCTGCTGAAGATTTTTTTTTTTACCAGAGAGGATGGTGCTTTGATCCCAGATACAGGATATTCTGTGATTATGGTGGGTATTGAGATGGTGAGGTAGATTTTTCTCAGAGCATGTCGGATATATCATTCTCGTCTCACCGTAGCTAATTGTGAATGCTCGCATTTAAATACATTTATTTTAACAATATTTCCATTCTCGTTCTCATTTCGTTCCAGGTTTATTGTGAACCAGCCTTTAGCTTACATCTTTTTATTGTCTCCCAACGCGACTATATGTGAAGGGGATGTTTATTATAAGATTACATATTATGTGGCGTCAGAGTTGTGTCTTGCAATTTTGAACATATGACTGGCCAGCGGATAATTTCAAATATTAGCCTAAATTCATGCTCTGTGCGTAAAAAATTTATTCCGATTTATGGACAATAAATATTTCATAAATCAATATAACCATAGAATAAACTAATTTAATAATAATAATAATAATAATAATAATAATAATAATAATAATAATAATAATAATAGGGCGGCCAGGTAGCTCAGTTGGTACAGCAGCTGGCTACGGACTGGAAGGTCTGGGTTCGATCCCAGGTGGTGACAGGATTTTTTTCTCGTTGCCAAAACTTTCAGAACGGCCCTGAGGTTCACTCAGCCTCCTATAAAATTGAGTACCGGATCTTTCCCGGGGGTAAAAGGCGGTCAGAGCGTGGTGCCGACCACACCACCTCATTCTAGTGCCGAGGTCATGGAAAGCATGGGGCTCTACCTCCATGCCCCCCAAGTGCCTTCATGGCATGTTACGGGAATACCTTTACCTTTTTAATAATAATAATAATAATAATAATAATAATAATAATAATAATAATAATAATAATAATAATAATATTAATAATAATAAAATGATACACACATCGGATTTATAAAATAAAACCATCTGTCTTTTTTTTTTACCGAAGAGGATGGTGCTTTGCTCCCAGACACATTCTGTGGTTATGGCGGGCATTGAGACGGTGAGGTAGATTCAGAAAACAAATACATTGCTTATATAAAAGTTTACAATCAAAATACATACAATATATTTCAAAATAAAATTAAAGTGAATCATATTACTTGAAATAGAGATAAAATTACAAAATTTGAGTTGATTCCTTTAGAATTTCTCTAAGGATTTTCTCAATAGTATTGTAAAATGCGAATCCCTTTGATTTTAAAAGGTTGTAGGTGTATTTGAAGATGGTATCACGAACTCCAAAAAGAAGTCAACAATTAGCCATGATGTTATAAAAAAAAGGTAAAGGTATCCCCGTAACATGCCATGAAGGCACTTGGGGGGCATGGAGGTAGAGCCCCGTGCTTTCCATGACCTCGGCACTAGAATGAGGTGGTGTGGTCGGCACCACGCTCTGACTGCCTTTTACCCCCGGGAAAGACCCGGTACTCAATTTTATAGGTGGCTGAGTGAACCTCGGGGCCGTTCTGAAAGTTTGGCAACGAGAAAAAATCCTGTCACCACCTGGGATCGAACCCCGGACCTTCCTGTCCGTAGCCAGCTGCTCTACCAACTGAGCTACCCGGCCGCCGCCATGATGTTATACTGCTTGCTAAAATAAGGAATGCAAGGTTCATAGATGATTCTCTTTTCATCATCAGTAAGTTTTGGCTGTTGTGCATCTCTCTCAAACCTGATAGTCGGGTCTAGTATTATGCCTGTATTGTTTTTTCTATCAATGACAACAATATCTGCTCGTCTTGTTGAATCATCTTCCGAGATACAATGCACTTCTTCATGGACTTCTAATCCTTGTTGTCTTAGGATGTCAGCAAGCATTGTCCTCACCCTGTAATGGCGGTTGTTCCGCAGTAACTCAGTCTTTCGACAGAAACCCAACACATGTCCTAGTGTTTCAGTCTCGTCACAGCCTGGATTGGACCTTTCGGTTGGTTCAGGCCTAAATTTATTATTATTATTATTATTATTATTATTATTATTATTATTATTATTATTATTATTATTATCATCGGGGTTCGACCCCCAGGTGCCGGCTATCCTCACTTGAGTTTTTCCTGGTTTCCCACGTCTCTCCAGGCGAAAGGTGAGTAGTACCGATTACAAACATCTACGACTCTACTCCTTCTCAATCCTCATTAACGTTTCACCATCACTTCTCATCTATTACCTAACCGCGATAGGTGTGCCACCCGTTCGATGAAGTAGAGTACTCAGCATAGCTATGCCCAGTGGATACGATAGTAAACCACTTTAATATGAAAAACACCAGCAAGAATAGAGATATTATTATTATTATTATTATTATTATTATTACTGTTATTATTACTATTATTATTATTATTATTATTATTATTATTATTATTATTATTATTATTATTATTATTTATTTTTATTAAACATAGGTCCATATAGGTCTAAGCTATGTAATTTCTTCAGTTCGTTTTCTTTCACAATGTTGACCAATTCCAATTGTTCAGTTATGCTTCTTTAAGCATGTCCATAAAATCTTATAAGTTAGCCACCGGCGTAGCTTAGGCGGCTAAGGCGCTTGCCTGCCGATCCGGAGCTGCGCTCGGGCGCGGGTTCGATTCCCGCTTGGGCTGATTACCTGGTTGGGTTTTTTTCCTAGGTTTTCCCCAGCTATAAGGCAAATGTCAGGTAATCTATGGCGAATCCTCGGCCTCATCTCGCTATCATCCATTCCATCGACGCTAAATAACCTCGTAGTTGATACAGCGTCGTTAAATAATCAAGAAAAATAAAAAAATCTTGTAACTTTTCTCAATCTTATTCATGTCATTAGCTTTCATAACATGTCCAATGTATCTAAGATATCTGGTATTAATTTTGAACAAAATATCAAGTTCATGTGTTCCATATAGCGTATACTGAAATAACAATACTCTCGTAGATCTACTTTAAAGCGTCAAAAATAAATTAAAGAACATAACGTTCTGTGCAACTCACATGAGGATTCTTACAATGCAGTTCATTCCTCGGCAAGTGCAGGCCCAAGCGGTGTGCGAAATTACTTAGAGAAAGGTTTTCTTCTAGGAATTTTTACTTACCTGATTTCTCATTCATCGTAATTTTATCTGGCTGATATGTACATCTATTATCTCACTTGACGATATGTGTCAGAGGAAGAATAATTTATTTGTATGCATTTGAAGTCTGACTAGTGTAATATTATGTAGGTAGTCGGCGATATATGCAATGGAGGGGGAAAGGAACTGGCTACCCTACCCCATTATCTCCTGGCCTAGTTGCCTCGGAAGTGGTGCCTTCTTGTTATCACTTGTGAGGTTCAAACCTGTCTTCGGAGAGTTGACTAAACAACAACGTAATTTTATGGTGGTTAAATCATTCTATAAATAGTAATGATTCCTTGACTATACCATGCGAGCTCAGAACCGTAATAAAGAGCGTGTCTCAGATCTATTAACTAAACTCTTAAATAGTTCCTTTACGGAAAGTTTTCTTCATATTGCTAATTAAAATAGTAATTTCACGCAAATATTTCAATTTTATACAGATGCAAATTGCCTGCTTTTCTTTTAGTTAAAATGTTCATTTCAATAGAATATGTTTTGTCGACTTACTAGGCGTTAAAACTCTGTATCAGTTCTGCGTGTTTTATGATTACAGGATATAATACTAAAACCAATATAAAGAAATCAATGTCAATATCACTGTATATTTTATGAACAGTCTCTATTATAATTATTATTTTAAATTTGAGCAGAAATTAAATATAAACTATATTTTACCCGTAACGTACCAGTAACACATTCGCTCTACCAACTTCAATATAATTTATCCTTTTACAAACCTTTAAATTACATTCATTCAAATGTTGTATTTTTATCAACACACAATTGGACAGAGTTTCGCAATATTAGACCAACCGACAATTTGAAAAAAAAATTAGATATTTGCACAAATCCGTTGATGCCAGGCTAATTTAACTCTGAAAAATTCAAGAATGCGATATCTGAATTTTGCTGCTGTTTATAAGCAAAAATTCGTTTATTGCATAAAACTCATATATTATTATTGTATCTCCAATGGGGGGTAGCCCTATTTTACATATAAAATTCATATAAGTTATTTATTTTGCTTTGAAATATTAATTCAACTGCTGGTCTCTTATTAAAAATCGGTTAGCCTTTTTTTGTTATTAATTTGTGCTATTTTTTTTTGTAATAGTATGAATGCTATAATACTTCTTGAATAAAATGTTTGATAAAAAAAAACAGATTTATTTCAATGGCCAATATCTCGAAACAGGTTTTTGGCGCTTGGTCTATTATTGCGTAACTCCGTCCAATTGATCAAAGTTATAACTTCCTACATCTTCACTATATTTCAGAGAAATAGAAAGAAAGTTATGATAAAGGATTATAAGTTTTCTTTGCATTAAATGTTTTCAAGTTAGTAGTCGCAAAATGTATCTATGGATAACATTAAGATACTTCAGTAAACAGAGTTTCTTAGCATGATATTAGATGATGAATGCTTAACTTAGAGCCTGTAGAGCATTTCAAGTACCTCGGTCGGTTCATTAATAGAAATGGGTTAGAAAAGAAAGAAGTCTCGGAAAGAGTACATCATGGACAAAGAATAATAAGGGTTTTGAACAGCTTATGTCGGGACAAAACCACCTCTAACAATATAAATTGCTTATTGGCGGATTACTAGTAGAATGAATAGTTTGTTATGGATACGAGGTGTGAATACTGAGACAAGAAGATAAAAGAAAGCTATTAGCACAGGATATGAACTACTGCAGGCGTAGTTTTTTGCGGTTTGGAGTGGGGGAACAAGGAAGAAATTAAGAAATGGAAGAAGGTGTTTTGAATTGGGTAGAAGGAAGACAGTTGCAATGGTTAGGACATCCCCTGTGTAAGAATGAAAAGAGATAGTCAACGAAGAAATACAAATGTAAACTGGAAGGAAGAAGGAAGAGTGTTAAGACCCAGAAAATCTTAGAATTAAGCTACCTCTAATCTATGAACAAGAGAGATCTCAACTTCGATGATGCTACAAATCGACAACGGTGGCAGTTAGAGACGATGGGACGGCGTTATGAAAGCAGATAGGTAACATAGCTTCAAACTCCAGTATTCATCTTGAATTGCATTTTAATGTTTCTAGGTTTTTGAATAAGAAATTTAAACACTTGAAACGTTAAGTTAGAGATGCTAGGTCCAAACCTGAAGGTGAAGGATCTTCTCAGTGCCGAGTGTGGGCCATATATCTGATATAGAGACTGAATGAAGTACTGTGTGTGCATGACCTGGCAATACTCGGGCCGGTTGGAGGGTGGAGATGCGGTCAATTGTAGCAGAACAAAACTTTCACAGTGACGTAACAGAAGTTAATGAAGTGGCCTATTGCATCAGTCATTTGCGCTACTGGTTCATTGCTACAGAAACGAGGACGACGCTCATCACCGGAGACTCTGGGATTGAGACGGGTGACTTGATGTGTGTGTATAGCAAAGTTGAAGGTAAATAGGGATAGAGAAGAAGACACAGTCGAAAAGAGAATATTGCAGACGGAATTAAACGCATAGCTTATATATTTCATTAATGAAAATTGAAAAATGAAGAAAGAGAAGGTCACGAAATGAGTAAATATGGATTAAAATAATACAATAGAAGGAAAATAAAACGAAAGGAATGACAATTGATTGATAAACAAAAGAAAATAGCACAAAATGAATAAAGAAAGAATACAAAGGAATATAGACATATGAAGACTAAAAACAACGCATCACAATGGTTATTAGAGGAGGACAATTCATTCCGGTGATCGAACCCGGGTCCTTGATTCTACGTACCAAGCGCTCTAACCACTGAGCTACGCCGAAGTTCAATCCACAGCACCGGATCGAATCCCTCTCCTCTAGTGTTTTTCCCTTTGTAGCCTGAGGAGAGGGATTCAATCCGGTGCCGTGGATTGAACTGCGGCGTAGTTCAATGGTTAGAGCACTTGGTCCGTAGAACCAAGGACCCGGGTTCGATCCTCGGCTCCGGAACGAATTTTTCTCCTCTAATAACCATTGTTACCGTAACAGATATATTCTGTAGGACCATAAATTAATCTCTACGTAAACGCATCACAAGTTAAGTAGGAAAATACCCAAATAAATAAATTGACGTAAATTGTAACGGACAAGAGATAACATAGCATAAGACAGAAAGGGAATGGAAGTTATCTAAAAAAAAAAATGAGTGCGTAGATTTTTATACTCAAATGTATTCATAATTAGTAAATGAAATATATGGTTTATGGTAGTTAAAGTAAGATGTGAAATATGATGAAATTAGATAGGTCTACACACAAAACTAAACTGATTGTTTATAAATTACTTTTTAAATATTTGTTAAGCACTTTTATTTTATTTAAAATATTTATATGGTGAACTACGGTTTAATTCTAAATCACTGACACTATTGGATCAGGCATTGCAATCGTTGATTGCGCTTCGATTGCTGTCGGGATAACAACATTAAATCATTAACAGCATGCAAGGAAATAGCAGACGAGAGGTGAGAAAATGCCCTTTTTCCTCGACATTTATTCTTGCACTCGTTCCAGTATACTCTTTTTTTTTTTCTCTTTGCTAAATTTTTCGCGGTTCCTTTGTACGCTTTCTTTTACGCGACGCTCTCGTTTGTCCATAATCTGATTTCGACATACAGTATTTTCTATAAAAAAATCTTAAACATTATAATTTGATTCACTGGGGCGTAGCGTCACAACACCACACAGAAGACCGGAAACGTAAGCGTTATTTAGACGTTATAGTAATATGCGTTACAAGAGCGGTGTGTTGAAGTTTTCATGTTCGAGAAAAAGTTTGAAAAAGCGAAACGTAGTTGAGCTTTTTTAATTTCCGAGAATTGAAAGAAAACATACCGCTCGTGTATCGTACATTATTTTGTGCGAAGATCGTTTATTACATACCTGAAAGAGGAATTTCTAATTATTTGCAATGAAATCTCCATCTTGGTTTCTGTTCAATGACGCAAATTTGCAAAACAAAAATATCTATCTTCAACATTGTTGCTTTAAAATGTTTTCTGTGTTTACTATACTCCAGTAGGCCGTGATATACGCCTGTCTTTTTTTTCCCCAGTCTATGATGAGTCTGGAATCTTGTTGATTTTTTCACGGCTTCCTTAATGTTACTTGCATCACGAATGCAGTAACTTTAGTGGAGTTGTAGAGTTTATTTAATTTTTGCAAATATTTAACAACAATAATTAACAGTGCAATTTAGGTGAAATTGCAGTGGTAAGTTTCCAATTTATAATTATTACTATATTGAACGTCTCTAAAAATAATATGTTAAAAGCCTAAAGCAGTAAAATCAATATGTCACTTAAGCGGTAAGAAGAGGAAAATTGTTATGTGTGGTAAGTTGGGAATACTGAAAGTGGAATTTTAGACTTTCCGCGGATTGGTTTTGTGCGGAAACCAAGCAAATACGCACGATCTCGCACAAACATATTAACGTACACAATCCTGAATCAAAAACACGCAAAGTTCTCTTAAAACATCCGTCAAAACTTTCAACTCATATCCTGACTAAAGAAGTTCCACTTGAAAAACAGATTTATATAAAGCTGCAGGAAAAAAGAGTTTAAAAAAAGATACATCAGAGAGCACTAAAGCACGTATGAGGAAAAATTTATTAAAGATAAAATAATTAACTTATGAATGAATAGATAAAAAAGAGAAAAAGAAGAGAACGGTGGACTATAGCGGTAAGCAAGACAAGAAGAAGTAAACCAAATGAATGGTTACAGAGTTCACTGCCTTGTAAGCAATGTTTAAAACGAATCAATTTTTATTCCGTTGTCTTTTTATACTTTTAGGATAAATGCGCTTTGTTAAGAGAGTTTATGAAAGTTATGACTTATTAGCTAAATATTCCTCCAGTATTAGTGAAAAACAGAGAAGAACTGTCAAATTTTCTGAACATGTGTGAATCTTCCGCATGCGAATCGAAAGTGAAACCATTTACTGTTGACTAGCTAATCTTTATGTTCTGGCTCTTAACGGTCCGCATAATGGACACACGCAGGGTAGAGAGGAAGCTCCAAGAAATACACGAACCCTACTCTTGACGATCAAGAAACGGCAAATTGTAACAATGGCTTTGAAAACGAAATTTCAACATATCCTTTCCTAATCACATACACTCACACACTCGGAGCTAGTGTGGGCTGGCTGACTCCGCACCGCGCAAGACAGAAGCTTTGCTGTTACCTCATCTCGGGTCCAGCACGCGCAGCATCCCTGCTAGCACGGGCCGCGCTCAGTCTGTGTGGAGTGGTCCAGCGAGACAGACCAGTCGAGTCGCCTTCCTCAGAGCCCGGCCGGTCCGGAGACTTCACCGCGCGGTGAAGACACGAACATTCGCTGCTCTTCAAGTTTGCGACGGTACTAAGCTCTACGTACGTTATTTTGAGGAAGGAACTTGAAATTTAGAAAGAAAACAGTTGCGGTAGTGAATGGTGGAATATAATCGAAGTTAGTATAAAGAAAAGTGGTTCAACGCTGCAGGCTAATTCGATAAACCCTCCAGCGACAGATAAAGCGAAGTTGATAAGTGGATTTGTCAAGTAGTGGGAAATGTTAAGAACTATCTTGAATAAGCGAGTGACAATTTAAGCGAACATATAATATATAGGCCTATGCGGCGACGTAAATTTATAGCAAAATTTCAACATCTACGGAAAGTTTAGTAATGGCTTAGTGACCTTTAGAACATCTTAAAGTGATGGTACTTTTGATGTTGGTTACGTAAATGCGACTTACACAGTGGGTTACGAGATATTTTCAGTGGCGAGACTATGAATTTTGACTGTTTTTTGATCTCTCAACCTCTACTAAATCGTAACTGTAAGAGGTGACGAAAGAAGCAACAGAAGTGTGTTTACAGCGTAATAGTATGCAGAGTGTTTTATTCTAAAACTCTTTTAAAACAAGAGCGATGTTAAGTCCAGTGTAATATCGTGAAGTGAAAGTTGTATTGTGAATGGTAATATTAACCCAAGCTGCTGTTTATATTGCCACTTTTATTATCTAGCGTTTATCTAGAACGGCGGTAGCCGCTAAAAAAAGACTCGAGAGTAAAAAAAGAACTATTAGAACATTAAGAGAACCTGCAACAGTTGATTTGCTTGTCGTGTCATTCATTCTCCTTGGAGCTTCTGGTTTCTCAAACAAGCTGCCTCTTGTTTCTCCACAAGCAAAAGTGCGGCGAAGTGTTTGTGTGCTTCAAATGATACTTTCGCGTGATCTGGTGTAAACTCGACAACTACCGCTATTTATCTCGCTAATTATTATTATATTCTTTTTAAAACACTGATCCGCTAACAGGGCGAAAAGTAAGTAAAATTAAACGAGATTGTGATAACCAGTCATCACCATTATCTCGCGGCTCCGGGGGTCATATTATTATGTGGTGTAAACACTAACACCGCTGAAGACAGTTTAGCTCCGGGCCGCGAGATGGACTCGCTGGCGCTTCTGGGAGAAGTGCTGGTGTTCGCCAAAGAGCAGACGGACCCCAACAACAACGCGGGGGCCGCAGACCAGCAAGAAGACGCGGGCACGGCGGCGCCTCGCCGGGGTGAGAAGTACTCGCTGAGGCCCAGGTCTCTGCAGAAGCGAGCGGAAACTGAGGAGCGGGGCCGGGCCGCCACGGGTTCGAGGCCCAAGAAGGGCGAAACTGCGAGACCCAAGCAGAAGCCGCCGCCGCTCAGCAAGTACCGGCGCAAGACGGCGAACGCCAGGGAGCGAGACCGCATGCGGGAGATCAACGCCGCCTTCGAGACGCTGCGTCGCGCCGTGCCCCACATCTCGGCGTCCGCGCACCAGAACCCGCCGGACGGCGGCGAGAAGCTCACCAAGATCACGACGCTGAGACTCGCCATGAAGTACATCGCGGCGCTGAGCCAGGCGCTGCAGGAGACCCCCACCCCCAGCCACCAACTCATGTCGGACGGCGAGTCCCTCACCTTCAGCGAACATTGCCTCACGCCCCCCGACCTCACGCCGCCGGACTTCACGCGCCAGTGTCTCACCCCCGCCGACCTCACGTCTCCAGACCAGTGCCTCACCGCGGGATGTCTCACCCCGCCGGACTTCGGTCACCAGTGCCTTACCCCGCCGGATCTTAGCCAACATTGCCTCACACCGCCCGACTGCCTCACCCCGCCGGATTGCCTCACCCCCGCCGACTTTGGGGCGGACTTCGGCGACTCGCTCACGCCTCCGGATTTCGGGTCGGCGTCGGATTTCGGGGACCCCTGCCTCACGCCGCCGGGATTCAGCGACCTCGCCCCGTGACCGTCTGCTGCCAGATAGTGACATCCGCGGCTGCTGCGGAAGGCCAGTTTCTCCATAGGGTATTACTTTCAGTGTCCGCGCACTGGGCCTGTCTAGCTACAGGCACTCTCGCTTTCTCTCCCTTCCAGTGCTCAAATTAAGTTTCTGCACCGAAATAGCATGCATGTTCCTGCGGGCTAAATGGCGAGACAATCTGCGAGTTGCTCTCTCCCCCCATTCCAGCTCTGAACTTTTTTGTTACTTTATTTTTACTACTTTACTTCCTAAATGACTCTCCACAAAAATATAATTTTAATCATATCATTCGGTTTCCATAATCTGCTACACGTCGACCTAAGTAGTTAACAATGTTTCTAACTTTTTACGTAAATTCTCATTTAACTACAAAATCTATTTATAGTTTGCTAGGTAATAATAAGGGAATAATTCAGCCATGTCAGAACGAATACCCCATGCGAAATATATGAGTTAGAAGGAATATACTTATCAGATACCCTGTTCCCTATAAATTTCGCATGATATCCTTGATATCGAACTTCGGTTTCTTGGAAGAGAATTGGTGGACTAACGCTACTGCGAATCTACGTCATTTTTACTTAAAGATGCTTTCATTGTCTATCAAACATTATACTGCGGAATGTATTGCATTCATTTTTCATCCACCTAAAACAATATTCCTCAGAAAATGTATTTCGGACTGTTAATCCCGGTTTTAGGCTTTTGAGTAAGAGCCAGAAATATCGTAACATTTTTAAGATCATTGTTTCATACTGTGTTTTCGAAAGAAAATAAATTTACTTGCCTACATGGCTATCTTTAATTACTTAATACCATTTTTGAAATTAATATTTTATTGAATTCCAATTTAGGAAATAAGAAGTCCAGCTTCGATAAATGCTATGTTTTGTAGAAGACAGAATATGCCTATTACAAAAATATGAGTATATTAGTGACGAATGTAATATTTATTCTTCTCTGCTACTGCGATACATTATGAAATCATGAATATTCGCCAATTTAGATTTTATTATAGCACTATTTCATAAACAATTAATGATATCTGAATCATACTGTAGTAATATTATTTTCTTGAAATCTCGAGTTTACTTAAAAATGAAACGAATTCTTCCTCAAAGTTCTTAGTTTATCAATTTTTACATAACGTTTTCTTTAACTTCATTCATAAATTGAACGTTTTTCGACCAACAGGCAATTAATATGTTGTGTTTCACACACTACACAACATTTATTATGTTAAACAACTCACTTATTTGATCAAAAACAGATTTACTTTATAAATTTCGTACTAAAATTAAATATGTCGCGAATCGTGACTGTTACGAATGCTATCAAACATGTTCTCATTCCTTGTAATAACAACTTGTATTTAATTTTGCATAAGTCTGGAATTTTTCGTGCACTTTGCAAGTTATAACTTGCTTATAACATAAATTATCGTACAATTCGACTTTTATTATGTCTTTCTTCCTAATATGGAACATACTACATGCTTAAGATGGAACAGCTGATAAGTGACACATTATTCTGTTAACATTTTCATCAGGTGTTCTACATCAAGTAATTATTACCTTGAGACATTGCCTACCGCACTGAAGGTTGAGAAACAATCTTTCAAAAGCAGGTTGAATAGTTGGAATTACAGGTGTAATGCGTAAACAAATACCCGCCAGTAATGATAAAATGTTAAGAGTTTTAAAAAAGGACAATGAGGAGGCAAATATAACAGAGAGAGAAAGTTGGAGAATGTTTACTTTTTATCAAAGGTACATGACAGACATCATTTATTGAATATATTGCGAAATCTCTTGCAGTATAATGCTAGCATGTGCCCTCAATTTCAAGTAAGTTTTTTGTCCCGTAACTGAAATACAGCAGTTCGTTAGCGGGGTTTTTGTTGCGTTACTTACTGTTTTGGGAGGCAACTTAGGTTTGAACCATTAGCTAATTGGTAGAAGTAAGCCTTGAGGGCGAGCAGGGGGGCATGGATGCAGGGCTTTTATTCTTTCGTAACTTCGGCACTAATAGACGTGTCAGCATCACTTTCCAACTTCTTAATTCCCATAAAATGAACTTTCGAAATTTATTTTTAAAGGACTTAAACTGTGTTTTAAGAACGCATTTGTTATTTCTTAATCATTAACGGTCCTATAAAAAGTAATAAAATGCTGTATTAATGCTAGTTTGTGTCAATAATCCAGCTGAAGTGTTCGCTGACTTTTGTAAATAAGATTTTTGCTTCTTTGAATAGTTAGGCCTAATGATTAATTCCAAATCCATGGCGGTACAGCCCTTTAAAGGGCCAAGACCGACCAGCCGGCTGCTTGCCTCACGTCCACATGCCGAAGCAGAGGTGGACCATCATCCAACCAGAATGGAGGTATCGTGTGGTTAGCACGATGATCCCCCCAGCCGTTATAGCAAAAAATTTCTGTGTTCTAATGGGAATCGAACCCGGGACCTCATGAATTGTAGTTAGAAGCTCTGACCACTAGCCATGATGAGGCTGGTCTTTTAATGATTAATTATTCTGCTATTTTGTTATAATTTATGAAATAAAGCTTAGGCCTAAGTTTATAGGCCAACGGAATTGCAGTTATGAGAACTTTATCGGACCTTTTCGTACATTTCTCTCCAAAAACAAGATTTACGCATTTCCCAATTTTTTCACTATTTTTGAATTCCCATTCTTGTGTTAAAACAATTTATATTTTGTTGCCTTAAATTTGGATTTGTTTTTATCAGTTGCAACGTCGGTTTTCTTGTTTCCTATGTTTCCCATCATAATCCCAAAGTGTGTAATAGTGTTCTGCAATGTTCGAACATGAGAGAGGCAACTAAGACATTCGAAACATCATCTTATTTTATACGAAAAACTAATCGCAAGATCTGTACTAAAATCCTTCAGCGGTTAAAGGATGAGTGGATGACAGCGAATATTTTTATAACAAGGTGAAACAAACACGATAGGCCTCCTTCTGTAGCGCGAACGTCGGCGAATATCAAACTTTGCCATACTCGACAAACTTGAACCGAACATAGCGCCTGTAATGCACGACGCTAGTATGTAATGACAAATTTTTCTCTCTTCCAGTAAAATTTTTACTTCTGTTACGTTCGAGCACACAACTAATATTGATGGCTATGAGACTAATTTTGTTGTCGTCTGTTTATATTAAATTTTTTATTAAATATCAAGTCGTGTTTTTAAAATTGGTTATTTTACGACACTTTATCAACTACTATGGTTATCTAGCGTCAGAGTGGGCTGAAGGTGATGTCAGCGGAATAAGTCCAGGGTCCAGCGTCGAAAGTTACTCAGCATTTGCTCTTAATGGGTTGAAGGAAAACACCTTAAAAACCTCAACCAGGGAACTTTTCCCAACCAGGATTTGAACCCAGGGCCGCTCGTTTCACCGTCAGGCGTACTACAGTGGTCAATTCGTGTTCTGTTACGCCATTTTCATTATATAATTTCAACGTTAGAGACCAAATAGCTATCAGCCTCTTAGATACCATAGTTTTATTTATCTATAATTAATAAATACACCAACTTGAAAGAATAACAAGAAACGGCAATGGCTTATTAATAGTTATTCTTGAAATCCATCACGAGTGGGACAACCGTGCATCTTTAGACTAACTAAAGCATCGATTTTCCATAACAAAGACCTGGTACAAAATCAGATGATTCAGCGAGAGAGTTGTTTGGTTAAATTGTTAGGAAATGTTTTCTCAGGGAACTCCCGTTTCTATGGCACACTTTCACGAGCACTATTCATTCATGACACATTGAAAAATGACTTCCATACTCAAAATTTCTCTATAAATTGTTGCCTCAGCATGTAATGGAATCAGCGACGTATTTGTGAGGCTGCGTGGAAAACCTCACCTTAAGTCGGCAGACATAATTTTTCAATAGAGCAAAATAAAACAAATCAAGACAAAAAACAATCGATTTTTAGATATGTTAAATTATTTCATGAACTACATATAAAATACAGCTCTAAGGATGCTAGTGATGTCGAAACATGTTATATTAACGTCCATTTTTGTAAGTTCAACTTTAAATGAAATTTACTTAAAATGCCTATTTTAAAATTAAAGTTTTCAGAATTGAATAAAAAATGTAATTTTTGTCGTAGAAACATTATTTTTTGTTTAAAATGTTTAACATTTTCTCCTCTTTCCTATATAGTAAAAAAAACAGAAAATTGATATTTACCGACTTAAGGTGGAGTTTCACAGGTAGTCTCAAATTTATTTTCTGAGATCGTTTTTCTTTTATTTTTGCGAGATTACAATACGAAAGATAGATCTTTGTAACGAGGAAAGGTAGCTACTTCTTTCATTTAGTTAATGAAAAGCACCTATAACGAAGTCCACACCTGTGGAGTAACGGTTAACGCGTCTGGCCGCGAAACCAGGCGGCCCGGGTTCGATTCCCGGTTGGGACAAGTTACCTGGTTGAGGTTTTTTCCGGTGTTTTCCCTCAACCCAATATGAGCAAATGCTGAGTAACTGTCGGTGCTGGATCCCGGACTCATTTCACCGGCATTGTCACCTTCATCTCATTCAGACGCTAAATAAGCTAAGATGTTGATAAAGCGTCGTAAAATAACCAACTTAAAAAAAACCTTTTTACAGTTTACAGTTCAAGTCGGACACTTCATCCATTGTTAATCCTAGCGATAAATCGCAAATATAGCAAATAGTCAGCATGTGTATATAGAACAATTTAAATTTTCCTATTAATTGTATTTCTTTCAGTCTATTCACAATGCGGTTAATTTGGTTTACGTAATATGCATGGCTGAAAAACTGAAGAAAACGGTTATAACACTAAAACAAAATTTAGTAGCGATGAAAAATTGTATTATAGAAAGAAAAACGTGCTACTAAGCTGAAGGCAGATTGTGGAAAAGGGTAAATAAGATTAGGGTTACATTTACTATTTCATTGTCCTTATTTTAAAATATCCGTAGAAGTCCTACATTTAATTAACCCAGATAACAGACAAATGATTATATAAGGCTACTTGCTGAAAGCTCTCTTTTCATATATAGCACATTCTAAACATCTAAAGCATATCTGCAAAATCTATTTATAATTTACATGAAACAATTTTCTGTCCTCCCTGTATTTGACTGTGGCGGGTAGTGATGTTGACTTGTTTCTGTAGCGGACGATGTTCCGATGTTTAATGTTACCCTAGCGACGTGACCGCCGTGTTAATTGGAGGGCCCATCATCCTTATTGCAAGAGCGAGATAAGGGAACAGAAATAATATTATATACAATTCAATTTCAACAGTTCTAAAAGAATTTGGTTGCTGGGAGATTAACATATCTTCCCTTAGAGAGAAGATGAACTTGTTTCGTTATTACAGTATTTTACTTTATCGTTTAGAGACTAGTGGTTAAACTTGGAAGTTGAATAATAATGCATTTGAAGCAGTTTTAATGAATTAAATGAGGTTTAGTGCCGAGATAGATTTGAGTAAAACTTATCATCTTTTAATGGGGTATGTTTAAATTGATTTGTATTTGTGTTAATTATTCTTAATTATCCATTTACTTTACACTAGACATTAAAACATCGAGAGTGAATATAAATCCACAGTGTGTTGACTGTAGTTTCATAATGTTGTGTAATTGTAATAAAACTTTGCTTTGAATTTAATTTATCTTGAATATAAAATGAGGTTTAAATTCCAAATATACTTAACTTATTTAGGGGCATTTTATTAAGATTTTAATTATTACCAACGTGTTGCAGATAATGGCTCCTTAAACCGACATGATGTGCTTAGATATAAATTACTAGGACTCTTACGTTTACATAAATTTTGTCTTTCTTTGATTGCAGTACTGTTTATGAGGCAAGAGGAAATTTAACATATATAATTAGGCCTACTATTTTAATTTGATACCATGGTTTTGTATGTAAAGATATATTTGTGTTCTATGTAGATATGTCAGATGTCATTGAGCCTCGAAATTGTTCGGAATCGTACTGAAACGACGTATTGTCATAGTGTTCGAATTGTTGCTACATGTAAGGCTCCAGAAATTTAACATGCAAACTGTTTCCAAAAATGTTACTAGAATTAATTATCATGATAGCCTAATAGGATAAAGGCAATGATATTTTCTATAATTACTGCTGATTTAATTAATTTACAGAATATGTCAAATTTAAGAAATTTATTTTGAATGTATATTTCAGGAAAGGAATTACATTTCGCCTGTCATTTCTCTCTTCTAGTTCTAATGTTGCAAGTGCATTTCTGGAACCTTGCATGTGGATATAACATAATATTGCATTATTATTTTTTTCTTTGTACAACATATTCTTTTTTATATTAAGATTGATTGATATATTATTTATGCATATTTAACAGCCCTGAGGAAAGAAATGACGTAAATTCGTAGCATTTACGCAGAAGTTGTATAAAATAATTTTAATTATTTCGCAATAGGAGGCCTATATATAAATTCATATTTTAGAGGACAATAAAATTTTAACTGATATTATAATTTAACGAAATGGAAATATTTAGTATTACTCAAAACGCTTACTTATTTCTTTCATGAACAAATATGTAAGAATAATTTCGACAATTCTAGTGAATTTATTCTTCAAAATGTTACAAACAATTAGCACACATTTTAATCTGGAATGGGGGAAGAGATTGTTGCTTTTTATATATTTCTAAAAATTGTTGCTACATGTTTTTACCATACTTCCATACTCGCACAATTTGCATGAGTTATTTTCTGACGTCATTTCGCTTAAAAAAGCTGATCCGTATCGACTAACGTACAAATATAATGAGTGGTTTAAGGATGGTGTTGGAACATGCAGAATCTGTTTCAGAATGATTTAATATTAAGATGGCAGCAGTGTACACGGTTGTATATGTGTGTGCAAGGTTTTGTGTGATGACGTCATATTGGCTAACGGTAAACTGCGTGCCGCATTCAAACTCAAGAGGATGATACTCTGTGAGGTGAAAATGTTATCACTTATCATCTTCATTGTTTTGTGTTATTTAATAAAAAAAAGACAGTGGTTATTTTGCTGTTGCACGTAACTTTTTTCTGTGTTATTTATTAGTTTTAATGATCATATCATGTAACACTGTCTCTAAACATTAATTTTATCATGTTTTTCTCTCTTGACTGATTTTATTGTTAAGTTAAAACAAACAATACCACTCAATATTTCTTCTAGTGAAGAATCGGACATTACCGCTACATACATATCATTTTCCCCCGACTGTGGTGATATCATAATTGCATGTATGGCAATAAAAAAGACTAATTGTGAGTATGTGATTATCAAGACTGGAGAGAAAATGTTTTACAAGGTGCTTGAAAAAAAAAATGAAAACAGTTCTCTAAGCATGTCTTCCTAGCACACATTGTCGCTCTATCTGAAGGTAAACTCTTGTTTTCAAAGTGAAAGTAAAAGTGCGTGACGTTTTCGAATAGTCTGTTATTATTATAGATCTGATGTTGTGTACAATGTTTCAATGAATATGATACTGTTTTCAAAATTTAGGAAGATAAATAAAAGTTTACAAGGAAGTTACTTGATCATGTTCTTTAAATAAAACCGTCCTTTGCGTCTGTGAAAGTGTAGTAGTCTTACATCTTAATTTTTCGGACTTAGTTTGTTTCTAGTTCTATGTTAATCTCAGTACATTTTTATATCAAAGTTTTTGTGATAAATAGTGTAATGAACTTTTAACAAATAACATAACCTTCGCTATATATTTTACGTTATTAAAAGTATCACTATTCAATGCATATGAAACACGGTAAGTCTCATACAAAGAAAGTTATTTCCATTTCTTTTGCTTGGTTTTAATGTCTTGTTAGGTTAGTTATAAAAGTTTGTTTTTTTTTTTTTTTGCGTATCTTTAATTCATAAGGACACGAGTATTCAGTACAATGAGGAAAAACCAGCTTTGATACATTGTTACGTGTTATTTTTCTTGCTTTGCATCACAAATTTTATGTACCGTACACTGAAATTAATAACACCCATTACTCCGAGCATACATATTTCACACTTTTAATTTTTTTCATTAAAAAACAGAACTATTTTTAACTACTTTCGTATGCGAGACTGGCTATTGTTTGTTACTTTATTTCATATAAAATAAAAGTTCGCTTCTTTGTATTTTTACAGCAACGTGTTATAAAAAATCTTTAATACGCTCTTTAAAGTATAATTTAAAATTGAAAACAGATCAAACTAATTTTATTGCAGATATTTTTATTACGTATTAATTTATTAGAACTGATTTATTTGTAAGTGATATCCTTAAAATGATACAATTAATTCTACAGTTTTGTCAACTTACTTTCATCTTGCTAAATCTTACATCGGGTGCATTACGAATAAGCTGGTTAATTTTTATTTATGCTGAATAATTATTTTAAGCTGTTTTGAAAGTAAACCAACAGATTATTTTCTTAAACGCACTCAGCTTGACATATTTACCAACATCCATATTAATCTTAATGATAAGCGTTGATTTAATAGATAATTGAATATTCAGACCAAAGAAAGAAACATAATTCTTGAAACGCTAAAAATTTTCTGTAATCTTCTTCAGTTTCTTGTTCATGTACCATTATTTAAATGGCTTGTAATTCATTTCAGAAAACCTCATTTAATTTTTTCGTACTAAATGTAGCTTCTCAAATTTAAGATGGGGCACTTAGAAAGTCTCCATATTATAGGTAATTTTCTTCTTCTATTACTTGATCGTGTTTAAGAAGTTATAACTTACGATGAGCTCACAGAAGAAAATATGACAACAACAGCAGTAACAATGATTGTTGGTTTTACGTTGCTTCAATGTTATTACAGTAAAATCTCTCGTAACGTCGGCCTCAGTAGCGTAGTTGGTATAGCGCTGGCCTTCTATGCTCGTGGTTGCGGGTTCGATCCCGGCCCAAGTCGATGGCATTTAAGTGTGTTATGTCAGTAGATTTATTGGCATGTAAAAGAACTTCTGCGAGATAAAATTCCGACACACTGGCGACGCTAATATAACCTCTGTAGTTGCGAGCGTCGTTAAATAAACCATAATTTATTTTCTCTCGTAATCGACACCCAAATAATTGGCAGTACCAAAACAACAGCACTTTTGGCTGGACTAAAAAGAATGTTTAAATCTGCCTCATTGCTACAGTGTGGGCCGTCAGTTTTGCCACATTAGGAAGTTCGCACGAACTTTCGTTTTCAGTGAATATTCGAACTTAAAATTAGTGTATTAACTTGTTTGTGTTTTGTGATGTATTTTAATGAAGAAAATCCACACAGTTCTTATGTTTGTTTCTTAATGTTCGAGCTGTGTTGTTGCCACATTAGAAGTTCACACGAACTTCCATTTTCAGTGAATATTCGGGCCTAACATTAGTATATTATTTGTATTGTGTGATGTGTTTTAATAAGGAAAATCCACATAGTTTTTATATTTATTCAGTTATGGGCAAGTGATAGAGAAATAAGCTTCACATGGATGCAGTTTCAACATTTGGCATCATAAATACCAACTTTTTTTTGTATACAATGGCATTTATTCAATTATCCGGCAAAATCTTGTATCCGAAACTAGCCTGGTCACTTTAGTGCCGGTTAAGAGGGATTCTACTGTACTATTATTTTTTTATAAGAAATGCTAAACGTGGTATAGTCCTAATGGTTTACAAAAAAAAACAAAAAAAAAAAACAAAAAAAGAAATAAAAGAAAAGGAAATGTTAACGATTTTATCACACATTTATTTACTTTATTCTACGCAATATGAAGACAACATTTCGTATAGAACTCGTGCAAAAATAACTTCATTGCGCTCGTAACTCTTAGACACATCCATACGAAGTGTTGTAACAACTTCGTGTTGCGTAAAGCTTCACTTTTGCAATGTTTTCGTATAACTTAATAGGCTATACTAGTATTATTTTTAAATTATTTTACATTTTCAGTCACTTACACACTTTTAAAGTATTTTCTCTTTCAAAAATACCTATTGGCGTGTTATGTTTTGTGAGCACTATAAATCAATATCAGTTTTATTCACAAATACGATAACTGTTTGAGCACACAGTTTAATGTGTGATTTAAATACAGTTAATATACTCTCGTGATGTGCATAACGGTTAATACGAAGCTTTTAACTTTGTGAGAAGGCAAAGGTCGTGAGTTCGAATCCCACATAGAGCATGAATCTTTGCTGTCAGTGTTACAGCTGGATTTCGTGCCGATCTTATACAGTAGAAGTCGTGATATATGTCTGTGTAGTCTGGAGTTTAATTGATAGCTGATTATTGTTCATTTAATGTTTGTTGTCTGCTAAAGAGGATATTTAGGAACAATAAGATGGCGATAGGTGATAGTGAAAAGTTTTTGAAATTATACTGGTAGAAAAAAATTATTCAGCAAAATCTTACTTCATAGGTAGACTACTTCTTACCCACATATCTGACAAGACGATTCGGATAGAAATTCGAAGAGACCTAGTTAATTGACAAGAGAAGCTTCACAACATCAAATCGATACTCAATTTGAAGCTCTTCTTCTCCTTCTTCTTCTTCTTCTTCTTCTTCTTCTTCTTCTTCCTATCACGTATGAAGTCTTTCTTTGACAATGAAATGTTACAGGCCGGCCCGGATGGCTCAAGCGGTAGGGGCACGGCATGTCTCTATCGCTTGGTCCGAAGGGTTGTGGATTCGAGTCCCGCCTCGGGCATGGGTGTTGTGTTTGTATTAGTGTAAGTAAAAACAAAGGAAACAAATGAAAACGAAAACAGAAAACAAAGATAACTTTGGTAAACGGCCTGTGGCCGGTCTAAAAAAAAAATCTGATTGCCTGGCTCACTCCATCGTTTCAGCGGATGGCCCAAAGATGTTGTTCCTAAAGGGCGGTAATTAAGTGTTTGGCGTGGTATCCTTGTTCTAGGCATCCTGAGTGTATGAGAATTCCATTTCTCTCTATAATTTTGAATTTTGTCTAAAATTGGGGCAATATTTAATTCTTTCAAAATATTAAAATTCTTCTTCTTGTCTAATCTAGTATAGTTCTTCATAAAAATTTCATTTCATTGGCAATTAAACTTTTCTCAAACTTAAATATTGCAAGGGAAATGTGACCTATAAGAACGTAGCTGACAATACAAACTGTAAAGCACAGGTAACTGGTTCGAAACATAGCGGAATTTTTTTCGTTTTGCTACAGTCCACCCAAAATAAGAACTGCCCGTGATGTATGCCTGAACATTGACCGAAGTATTCAGGGCAGAAGGGAAGAAAGGGTTATTTATATACTTTAAATTTTTTCTTGGGTATACGAGTTCTTACTTCAAAAAGTAATGTTATACTCTCTTAAAATAATATACGGCAATGCTTCATATAATGTGAAATTGTTCATAAAAGAGATCTGTAATACTGAGAAATTAAGGTATGTCATGGCAACGAGTAACAAATATGGTGAAGAATAATATCATGTCTGTCGAATAAATTGGCAATTGTAAAATGTAGAAATAGCTTATATATTTTATTTAATAGGTGTCATCAATTTTTTGTATTGATGTAGTATTCCATATCGCGAACAGAGGCGGGTAAATGCGAAACATACATAGTTTTGAGTAGACGTCAGTAACACAGTTACATTTTTAATGTATTTAGTTTATGCATGCGTTATGAACTGCAATGGTATCTAGCAACTGAAGGTGAGAATGCCAGAGGAATGTGTCCAGGGTCCAGCGCCGAAAGTTATCCAGCATTTGATTTTAATGGGTTGAGTGAAAACAACGGAAATAATATCAACCATGTAACTTGTCCCAACCTGGATTTGAACGTGGGCCCGTTCGTTTCACGACCAAGCATGCTAACCGTTACTTGACAGCGGTGGACACAATTACATATTACATTAGCGTAGAAGTAAATGAATGCTATAATTTAAGTAGATCAGTGCCTATTATGAACGGTGTCTTGCGTTCTCATTGAAATATTGTTAGGGATTTCCTATTATACCTGCCAATATAAATCCAGGTTCATATAGACCTTCTGTATCTCGTGAAACCTACCTCCGCTTGAGGGGAAGGAAAAGTGGACTGAGAGGCTTCCCTCCCTTGCTACGCTTCGACTTAGAAGCTGCTAGCTTACTACCACCGTAAGGTTCTTATTATGAGCTGTCTTTGTGCCTTGTGCTATTTTTAATAATAATGGCTACATTTATTTGTCTTCTTTCACAATATTTACCAATATATGTGTTTACAAAGGATACAAACGTATGTACGTACGTACGTACATACATACATGTTCTGTCCAAGGGCAGGTCTTTCACTGCAAACCCAGTATTCTCTAATCTTCCCTATTGTCTGTCTTCCTCTTAGTCTCCGCATGTGATCCATATATCTTAATGTCGTCTATCACCTAATATCGTCTTCTGCCCCGAGCTCTTCTCCCGTTCACAATTCCTTCCAGTGCATCCTTCAGTAGGCAGTTTCTTCTCAGCCAGTGAAACAACTAATTTCCTTTTTCTCTTTTATGAATTTTCCCTTCTAACCTGTGACTGATTCTTACTCATGGTTATTTAACGTATATTTTGAACTGTAGAGACTGCTCTTTGACAATGAAACGTTACGTAAAAGAGATATATGATAGATGTAGGCCTATCTATAAGGATATAATAAGATGTTATGGAATAGAATAATGGTAGAATAAATAACAAGGCAAGTAGAAGTACTGAAGCATGAGCTAGGATTAAGATACTAAACGCTAAAAAAAAATTTAAGGTCCCGAGTTCAATTCCCTATGAAGTCGTGGATTTTTTCTAGCTGATTTAATCTTTTCAGCTACACTATGACCATGCGTTCGACCCATCACCTAGCAGAAATGAGTACCAGGGGATTTCTTTTTCAATAAAGACGGAAAGCACGTAGGACTGACATCCCTACTGTTACTAATGTCGACTGCCTGAAAATGTGGGAGCCTTAACTAGCTTGCCGCTGGCCCCGATGCCCTGTGATAGGGATACATTTACTTAAAATAAAAGCACTAAGAGAAAATGTGTCTCACAACTGCCTTTTCCGTTATAAGTTTCACAGGATATTTTCAAAATCGAAATTCTGGGCGCTGTCTATGGAGATAAAGTTTGAAATTTCTGAAAAAAAAAAAAAAAAAAAAAAAACTAGCCTACATGCTCCTTTTTCTTTATCCGTTTGACCCCCATTCTGGGTCTTAGAAGTCAGTACTCGTAGGGGAGCCATAATTCTGTGGATCACACACGAGACATGGACAGTGGAGGGACACCCTATATGAGGGCTCAGCTCAAGGCAGGGACCGCTTCTTACAGACAACACGAACACATATATAAATAAATGAATGAATGAATAAATAAATAAAACAGACAGAACGGTCGGGGTTGATGGAAAGTAAATTACAGTACGTTTTTGAGAGCAAGGAAAATCCCGAATACTACACACTCACATTGGCCGGCCTTCGAACCCGGGCCTTCCGAATGTGACTTCGAGACAATATAGTCTGATCCATCCAGCCCGGTCAAAGACTAAACTAACAAAGGTTAACATTTGGAAAAAAAAAATAGTAAAATTATTTTGGATGGAATGAATTCGAGATGAAAATTGTTGATTTATAGCTATGTTACATTGGAAGAAAGATGAGAGTTTGCACATTTAACTTAAATGCATGGAATTGCTACAATCCTGCGACCTCGAACAACGCACGAACAGCTGCGGCTCGGCCAAGCATTTTAATGTATAACGTGCATAATGTTACTTCACATGCTGTAGCTACAATATTATGCAAATCCTGTTACGTCAGTAGTTTCTCGGGACTTCATTGTGCCCGGTGAGGAGAACAACAATGCGTTTCGTAATATTTGATTAGTCAAACTGACAGTCACACATCTGACTCCGCACAGAAGTCCCCCCCCCCCCGCCCAGTCCCATGCATATATCGAGGCTCACTTTTTCCTTCTAGTATTTCACAATCTATAGGCGTTGACTAATTAACACGTGGAATTATGCAATTAAGGTTAAATGCGTGATACTAACAAGTGTTTGTGTGTGTTGGTAGGCCTATATCTTCATAATTATACTGTAACTTATTAATGAATCAGCAAAGCAAATCACTTTCAGGACCCGAAATACTCTTAGGCCGTTAAGTCATACTAAGTATCTAAGTCCAACTTTAATCTCGTCTTTATTACAGATTTCGGCCCAAAAAGTCGTACTTAATAATAACTTTGTAAGTTAATATTCGGTTTGCAAAGTCTAACTTCATGAAATTGAACTTCGCGCAATTCATAGTTACTGAAGTGCTGCTTATAATATGATGAAATAAGTTAAACTTTATCAAGTCGAGGGGACCCCTGACTTAAGTTTTAACCTAAAAATTAATAATGATTTTGAAGAACTGACTTACGAACTTATTAAAATGCAGGAAAATCGTGTTACTAGAAAAACGTTATGTATTCCTTTGAATTTCATAATGATCTTGAATTTAAAAGGAAATTTCATTTTCAAAAAAGGACGGTTTTGGACTTAATAGGTAATTCCGAAAGTGGAACGAACACATGCAAAACAAAAATGGCGAGATTTGTCAGTTCATCCAATATTACAACTTCTTGTTTGCTTGGGATTTTATGCCACTGGAAGATTTCATATAAGCTGGAGAGTTGCTATAGTCTGGATCTTCTTACTGTTGCCAGGTTGAATTTAAGTGTCATGTTAACAACATTATTTGTCTTTGAAGAACCTCTCAGAGTTCATAATACGAAAGATACTGCCGAATGTTCTTTGAAATTTGAAAGTAATTAATAATAATAATAATAATAATAATAATAATAATAATAGTAGTAGTAGTAAAGAATGCAAATAACAATTTCATAGCCACCGGCGTAGCTCGGTCAGCTGAGGCGCTTGCCTGCCGATCGGAATTGCGCTTGATTCCTGCTTGACTGTTTACCTAGTTGGGGTTTTCCCGAGTTTTTCCCCAATCGTAAGGAAAATGTCAGGTAATCTATGACGAATCCTTGGTCTCATCTCGCCAAATACCATGTCGCTATCACCAATTCATCGACGCTAAATAACCGAGTAGTTGATACAGCGTCGTTAAATAGCCAACTTAAAAATTCATTAATAACTAAACAGTATACATTCAAAGTGGTATTCGGTTTCCTGAGTTAGTATTAATCATTTCAGGTGGTCTTTTAGGATTGGTCTTGTAACTCATAAACTGTTCAGTCAAACAAGTGAATTTCATGTTGGTAGGCAAAATACATTTTAATATTATTTTCAATAATAGATAAGTTATTATTATTATTATTATTATTATTTCTTAGCCACCGGCGTAGTTCAGTTGGCTGAGGCGCTTGCCTGCCGATTAGGAGTTGCGCTCGAGCGTGGGTTCGATTCCCGCTTGGGCTGATTATCTGATTAGGTTTTTTCCGGGGTTTTTCCCAACCGTAAGGCGAATGTCAGATAATCTGTGGTGAATCCTGGCCTCATCTCGCCAAATACCATCTCGCTGTCACCATCTCATTGACGCTAAATAACCGAGTAGTTGTTACGGCGTCGTTAAATAACCAACTAAAAAAATATTTCTGTAAATAGTAGTCTATTTTGATTTTTCCTGTATTTTTTGATACCCGGCAAAAGTTGGCAACATTTAAAAAATGCCATATTAGCTTTTTAGAACTAATCTTACGTGAACCCCATTATACCCCTTTCCACTGGCTACCGCTAAAACATCAGTGAACGAACAGTAGATGAAAACGCTGGATGTTTGTAGTTTTACGAAAATATGAAAGAAAGTCAGATTTTTTTAACCACACTTAACAATAGAAAGACTTAAGTCATACTTTTCATTTCGTTATTAAATAAATTATTTATGAAATTATTATCACTGCGCTCTGATGTCGTTTTATGTCTAAGCCAGGAAGAATAATGATGCTGTGAAAATATCATATGTGACCAATATTTGAATTTAAATCAAATTCAGAGATAAATAAAAAGAGAGAAAAGGGAAAAATTGAGACGGTGTCGGGTGAAGTTCCTGGATAGCTCAGTCGGTGGAGCGCTGGTACGCTAAGCCAAAGGTCCCGGGATCGATACCCGGCCCCGGAACAATTTTTCCCTTGAAATTATTCAAGTTTGCTTCACAGGGAGCTTTACTTGAAAGCTAGATTTGCATAATAGGTATATTGCTATGAACGTTCTTCCTACAACGTTTTGCAGCCTGCAATGTGTCTAAGACAACGCATGACATAACAAACATACATGCTCTAAGCAAGGTTCGAACACTCATCAGACCTTGAAGTAATGTCACGGCTGCTCCTTAACTTTTACGTACTCATAACTAGCAACAAGATCAGCATTTTAATCGTTTTAAGTTAAGCCTGCCAGTGTCGGAGTTCGTTGATTTGTCAATTAATGCAGGGTAACAGCGGGCCATTAGGAAGGCTTGGGTACAAAACTACCTCGGCATGGACTTTCCACGTCGATTCCGATAACAGAGAGCAAGGACAGAATTGAAGAACTGGTCATGCCTTGTGTTTTGGCGTCCAAATTGCTCCTGTGAGAACAAGAAGGATCTATGCCTCGTACCGTTGACGGCTGCCCGACGTGCTGCGCTATCTCGCGGCAGAATGTTAGAGAAACAAACGCCATCGCTCGCCCGCATGTAATTTCCTAACGTGTGATTAGTATATTACAGTATTGATTCATAGTAATATCATTGCATATTCAGCTATTCAGCTGTGTCCATGTAATTTATCCAAACACATCTCTCTACGTAGATAAAAGTACTTAAATTCTTAAGTATCTCTCATGTCTGGAATATTAATTCAAATAATTCAGTAGAGATAAGCAACACGGTTTGTACGATGGTTTTTTTGTATTACTAGTACTGGACTACTGGTTAAGTTATCATGCTTTCCGATATAACTTCTTAAAATCATCATTTGAAGAAAAGTGTAGCAGTAGTAGGCTAATATTTCATTCAAATACGCTGCAGAAATTATTTAGGCATCGAAATTCCATTGAACGAGAAATAACGAGATCTTTATTGGAGCCCTATCTAAAAAAATAGTTCTTTAATTTTCCGTAAATCTGGAACACAGTCGCCCCGGGTGGCACAGTCGGTATAGCGTTGGTCTTTTGTGCCCGAGTTTGCGGGTTCGATCCCGGTCCAGGTCGATGGCATTTAAGTGTGCTCATGTCCCTAGATTTAGTGGCATGTAAAAGAACTCCTGCGGGACAAAATTCCGGAACACCGGCGACGCTGATATAACCTCGGCAGTTGCGAGCGTCGTTAAATAAAACATATATTTTTTTTAATTCTGGAACACAGGAACCAGAACTTTATTTCCCTCACGAAAGAAGGCATGTTCTACTAAAGATTTTAACATCCTTTACGGACTTAAAGTCATAAACCTTGGATCCAACAGCTGGCATGAGGACACTAGACAGAGAGGAGGAATTGGAAAGTGCAAGTGTAAGTACTTTGAAAATATATACGAGTATAAGTTTATACATACATACATACATACATACATACATACATACATACATACATACATACATACACACATACATACATACATACATACATACATACATACATACATACATACATACATACATACATACATACATATACATACATACATACATATATACAGTGTATACACACACAAAGGGTGAAAGTGATACAACTGCGTAGATTAAAGGATACAATACAATACATTAAAATAAATAAAAACCTATTGTGCATTTTGTAATTAAGTGCATGATTAATTATTAGAATAATATACTGAGAGTCTTCGTAGTTTGGCAACAGCGCATTGCCTGCTCACCTACGAATAGACATACACGAACTAGGACCATTCCGTCCCTTAGACATTGCAGTAGGGTTGCCGGTTCCCTAATGACAAGAAATAACGATACGTGTTAATGTTTTTGTTAAAATTGTAAGAAAATCGTCCACTTTATTGAACAATTGCAAAGGGATAAATAATTTGTTATAATTTTCTCTCGTAATAAGAGTAAAATTTAGAATCATAAGGGAAGTAGGCCTAATTATCGAGTGAAATAATGTTACATTTAGGGATTTTTTTCTGAGAAATGTATTCATTTTGGAGTAATATGGTATTACGAAGTTTTGTTGACTCTATGCAAGGAATAAGCTGTTAAAATTTGCACAGTTTCTCTCTCTCTCTCTCTATTCTATATATATATATATATATATATATATATATATATATATATATATATATATATATATATATATATATATACATGTATGATAAAATCACACGATGATAGTACCTGATTGACATGGTTACGTTTCTGTGATGTCGCATAGAGAAACGTAACCATGTCATTCAGGTACTACCATATGGTGGTAGATGAAAGAAACGCACTGTCCGATACTAGCCGACTCTCCCCTATAATTTACCTGAATTTGTGCCCTAATTGTAACCTGCAGAATTTTTTCAGCATTTTCCCTCACTTCAGTGACCATTTTTTGAAGTGTAGAATTATAATGAACTTCAAAAATAAAACAACAAATGTCTCGGAACTCAGGAGGATAGAATTTGTTCACATTGTTGTTTATCGGATATGACCTAAGCATTTCCATGGTGACTAGTGTAATTTCCGCTCCACCAAATCCTTTCATTTTTTATTAATGTACGTTACACGTCAAAAGTTACTAGGTCTCGATCCCTGTAAGATTACATACGGTTTACAGTAGTATGAAGTAAACTATGAATAGTTTATCCCCGATTATTTCTTTTTGTCCTACCATTAATTCTACCTTTGCTCCATTACGGCCGCATCATTATCCATCGTACATGTATTAACTGTCTGATTTAAAAGGGTATATGAATTATTTTAAACTATCAGTTATTTACATTGCATCGTCCGGGAACACAAAACAATAAAGATTTCGTATCTAATCTGTTGAATTAAATGAACGCACACTGAGACAGAAACAAATATAAAAATCTAAAATGCTACATGGACACATGTACTCTGTATCTCGTTTTATGTTTAATGATTTTTGTTTCGTTATCTCCGTCAAGAACGCTTACAGCACAGGAGGAAATGGCGTCATAATAAATTTATCTTGATTTAGTGACACTTTCGTCGTTTTACTACTTCGTCGATGATATCTGATGGTATTTCAAGTTATATCTTAACACTTTTCCAATGAATCACGTACAGTAATAACCTAAGAGGTCAATGACATCATTGACGATGTTGAAAGTGCTTGAAAGAACTTTAAGTATGTTTAGCAATCTGCAGAAGTGCAAGAAAATTTCCGAGTCTTTTGATTGTTGTATTCCTCCGCACGGAATATTCTTTAAAATAATTACTTTTAGCCTGTGAAGAGTCTGTAAAGGTGTTTCTTCATAGAGTAGATTTAATTTTTTTGCTAATAAGTTGTATTCATGTCCAGAATAGTATTAAAATTCCTATCAACACCTGTCATAAGATTCTAGGAATAATGTTCGTGGCTGTAAAAGTACGAAGAAATCGTTTTGAAGCCAACCGACAGTAAAAGACGCTGGACTTACGAGTTCTGCCGAGACGAGTGCTTTTATAAATCGATTACAAATAACGTCAACGTGTTTTCTTAACGAAGAGATTTAACATGTGTTTGCATTATTGCAATATATTTCTCTTTCTCCACGGCCATGTTGTGTATAATAAAAAAAATCCTTAAGAAGAGATTCTTGAGCACAAAATCACGATTCCTATTGGTGGACTTAGACCCACTTTCTCCTGTTCCTTGGTTGGTTGGTATACTCGGCCCATGGCATAATTGACGCCAGAGCCTTTCACAATGATCAGTAATAACAACAAACGGCCGTAGTTTCATTTGACCCCACGGCACTTCTCTCATTACCAACACATGTTCCTCCCTCCCCTCTCCCCAACTCACTCTCACTCCTCCTTTCACCCCACCCCGCCTTTTCATTCCTGCCACATCTCCAGCAATTGTAAGCTTCTGGGGACTCTTACGAACTACCGAGTGCTTGGAAAGGGGAATCTATGACGTAATACCGTATACTGCCCTGACATATCACGGCTTCCTAGCCAGGGGTGATAAAACTACGATCCGCGGGACATTGTTCTTGATCTTCTAGATCTGTATCTTCAGATAAGAGCAGGTAAGACGAGTTTATTTCCACTGTTAGATGAGCCTACAACTTAGTGCTATAAAATCATTTCAGACGACTACCATCAAATCGTCAAGGAATAATTTTTATATAGGCCTATAGTAATGTTGAACTGCAATGGTAAATCTTTAGTAGAAAGTAGCGAATTGAATTAAAAATGAGTGCGTAGCCTGTCTCTACGCGTTGCAAAAGTGAAACTTCTTTAGCTGTAAATGTATAGTAACTTTTTAAATCTTAATGCAATAATTTGAGATGAAAAATTATGTTCAATTTAACACTTTTATAATCAACACACTTCATATTTAAAAAAAAGAAACAGTTGCTTTATGATGACTAAAATAAGTTAAGAAAACTAATATGTAATCGTTCCAAATATTTGATGAACAAGTTCATTTTATTTAAAGTCTTTAGACTTAATTAGTAAACCACGACGTAATTCTAAATCACTGAAAACGGTCCACAGCTGTAGAGTAAAGGTCCATTTACAATTAAAATTAAACGTAAACCTAGTATCATAAAACTTTAGGGCCATATTCATAGACATTCTTAGCGCGGGCTTCCGGTGGATGATCATCAAACTAACGTTTTTCGTATTCATAAAACAGTGTTAGCGATATATGATATGATATGATATGAGATATGATATGATATGATATGATATGATATGATATGATATGATATGATATGATATGATATGATATGATATGATATGATATGATATGATATATGACATGATATATGATATGACATGATATGACATGACATGACATGACATGACATGACATGACATGACATGACATGACATGACATGACATGACATGACATGACATGACATGATATGATATGATATGACGCAAATATATTAGCCAATAAGAAAAGAGAACAAGTGAAAGGGTGACAGCAGACTCAAAATGCCTGCTTGTATCGTTCTCGTAATAGTTTCATTCTTGATTGATAAACATAGAAATTTAAGAGATTGCATTTCTCTTTCCTATATGAAGAGTATATATTTTGCCTTTTTTAAATCGGTTATAAGATATGGATTAATTCTCTGGGAAGGTATTAGCAAGGTTGATGAAATCCTATTGCAAAAGAAAATACTGAGGATAATCACAAAGTGCCATTATACAACCCATTGTAGACCGTTGTTTGTCGATTTAAATATTTTGGCTATTTATAATCTTTATATACCTGTATTAGATATTTTAGTATTTGTACACGATTCCTCGGCAAATTTTGATTTAATGTTACATACACCATTACAATACCAGGTCGGAATCAAATGTGAATATCCCTTATTTTAGATTAAAAAATACCAATAATAGTTACTTGTACCTTGGATCTATATTTTATAATAAATTGCCTGAAAATTAAAAAAAAATTGAATAGTAGGCCTAAATACTAACATCATGTACCGAAGTACATATGATATTTCCGTGCAGGATTTCTGCGTTATCATATTATGAAGGATGGGTGGAGAGGAGAAAAATTCTCTCCGGCATTGGGACTCGAACCCGGGTTTTCAGCTCTACGTGGTGACGCTTTATCCACTTAGTGACTCAACACGGCGCTCATCCCGTCGGATCCCGGCCACTTAGTCACTCGTAATGAGTGCACCTCTGCACATAGTGTGTTGGACATTGTGCCACTGTCACACATCTGTGACACAGTGCTGACGCTTTTCTTTTGAAGTCCATATGCTGACTTTATAATTGGTATAATACTGTCATTCATTAAACAAATTTTCAATATTTCATCTACAATACAACATATTCCAAAGACAATAATACACTAGGTGCACACACTTACCATCCTCTACCTTATGTATATACAGTATAAGATCAAAGAGATTGTTACAATATACGTATATATAAAAACACTGTCCCACAAATTTCTCCGAAAAAACATAGCTCCTGGTATCACTGACTACTCTGAAGTTTAAGAAGTTTTGATTAAGGTTTATACTGTGCAATGTGCATGACAATCAACATTTTTAACCGTGTCTTAAGTAACGGGCAGACAATTTTGTAGTTTGCTGTCTCGAGTCACGAATTTACCCGTTTCTGCCTTATGACGTTCCTAAGCCAGCATAGAATGAGAAAGAAAATGTTGAATTTGTAGTTTGCTGTCTCAAGTCGCTAATTTACCTGTTTCTGCCTTATGGCAGTCCTAAGCCTGCATAGAATGGTAAGGAAAATATTGATTTTGTAGTTTGCTGTCTCGAGTCACGAATTTACCCGCATCTGGCTTATGACAGTCCTAAGCCTGCACAGAATGAGAAAGAAAATGTTGATTTTGTAGTTTGCTGTCTCGAGTCACGAATTTACCAGTATCTGCCTTATGACAGTCCTAAGCCTGCATAGAATGAGAGAGAAAATGTTAATTTTGTAGTTTGCTGTCTCGAGTCATGAATTTACCCATATCTGTCTTATGACAGTCCTAAGCCTGCATAGAATGAGAAAGAAAATGTTGATTTTGTAGTTTGCTGTCTCGAGTCACGAATTTACCCGTCTCTGCCTTATGACAGTCCTAAGTCTGCACAGAAGGGGAAGGAAAATATTGATTTTGTAGTTTGTTGTCTCGAGTCACGAATATACCCGTCTCTGCCTTATGATAGTCCTAAGCCTGCATAGAATGGGAAGGAAAATGTTGATTTTGTAGTTTGCTGTCTCGAGTCACGAATTTACCCGTCTCTGCCTTATGATAGTCCTAAGCCTGCATAGAATGGGAAGGAAAATGTTGATTTTGTAGTTTGCTGTCTCGAGTCACGAATTTACCCGTCCCTTATGACAGTTCTAAGCATGCACAGAATTGAAAGGAAAATGTTGATATCCAACCAATACTGCTCTATTTTCGATCCGGGACCGAACTAGTACTGTTAGCTTAATGACCCGGGACCGAACTAGTATTGTTTACTTCTTGGCTGTGGACCGAATCAGTATATATTTTTGACTACGGGACCGAACCAGTAAATTCCGAAAAAAAAAAACCTCTAGTGAGATTACTATAGAAAAACTAATTTGCAAGGTTTGTGCTAAAATCTTTAACCGATTAAAACATGAAGGAGTGCGACTGGAGGACATAGAATAGTTTTTATAACAATGTGGAACAAACCCTACAGCCTCCTTCCGCAGAGCGAATATCGGCGAATAAGGAATTTCACCATACCACAGTCTACTATATACAGTCACGAAGCTTGAGTTTTGAGGGTGCTAGAAACAATAGACTGTGACGGTACTAATTTGCATTGCCTGTAATGAGGCGATATTAGCGATCCTAGTGGTGAGCAACTACCTAATGTTTGCATATTTACTACGTATTGAGCTTCGCGAGTGTATATACTAGCCTGTGACCATACTCTACAAATAATGCACGACGCTGTATATTGCTGGATCTTATGAAAAGGATGATTCAAGCGCGAATTTAATGCATCTCGGAAGTTACATATGTGTTTGTCTAGATAGTGTATATTTTTTTGTCTATATGGATGTCTACTACGCGATCGTATGGTATTCGCTGGGGGAAATGCGAGTAAGATACGTAGCTACATATATTTAAGCCAGTGTCTACACCAGACTATATAGACTAGAAAGAAAGGTGAGAAAAAAGATAATGTAGCATCGATGATGCGATACTATCGTACTCTAGGTGTTTGTAAAGGAGAATTTATGATGTCATACAGAATGCTCCTCTGGCATACTCCAACTTCCATGCCAGGGATCCGGAGGCCATTCCAATCTTCTAGGTCAGTAGTAGTGATTATGCAACAGGTGAATGCAAGTTACATTTCTGCCGTCAGATCTGTTCACAACTTACAGCTGTGAGGATGTTCTTGCAGTTAACTTTGAATCATATTATTCAGGAAGATAATTAACCAGACAAGTAGGCCTAACTTATATCAGACATGATGAATTTCTACTTACGGTGATGTGGAAGGTTGAATTCAGTTGGTGAAAAGGAAGGGAAAAACGGAGAATAGCTTGTTGGCACACAAAGGTGTAAGAAAGTGAAAAATTCGATTTCGAATAGTTTGTCGAGGAGCTCATCCAAGCTTCTAGATGTCTAGAAGAATATTCGCAGAAGTCACACATTAATGACGCAGTGTGAATACAACCAGATTGTCACAGAGTGAAGGCTAGAGACGCGATTCATTAATTGTAGTGTGCTAGAACTCAGTAGTGCAGTGACACCATTCTTCTTCTCTGTACTACAAAATTTCATGAACACACTATGATTCGACCATGCTGTGATGTTCTGTGACTGTACTTACTGTGTACTCATTTCCCGTTCGGCGATGTTTCCAGATTTTGGCACAAGATGGCATATCTACGGTGTGCACAGCCAGGTAATAACGTTTGAGTGAACCACTGGTTTCGTAAATAATGACAGCAAGAAAAAAAAGTATTTCGTAATTAATGACAGCAAGAAAAAAAAAACTATCTGCCATTTCTCGCCAGAATAGAGATTTGTAAGTGAAACGATGGACCGATACCAATAAATTGAAGACCTATCTGTACAAAGGGGCTAACTGCCAAATCAAGTTCCTGAGATATAGATGAAAAACACATTGTCAAATGCATATTGGAATATATTCAATACCAGTTTTCGGCCCACAAAACACAGCCAAATGCATGTTGAGATACCTCCAACAGCAGTTTTGGGCCCATAACACACGCTGCCAAATGCATGTTGAGATACCTCCAACACCAGATTTCGGCCCACAAAACATACTGTCAAATGCATGTTGAGATACCTCCAACACCAGTTTTTGGCCCACAAAACATGCTGTCAAATGCATGTTGAGATACCTCCAACATCAGTTTTCGGCCCATAACACACACTGCCAAATGCATGTTGAGATACCTCCAACACCAGATTTCGGCCCACAAAATATACTGTCAAATATGTTGAGATACCTCCAACACCAGTTTTCGGCCCATAACACACACTGCCAAATGCATCTTGAGATACCTCCAACACCAGATTTGGGGGCACAAAACATACTGTCAAATCCATGTTGAGATACCTCCAACACCAATTTTCGGCCCACAAAACATACTGTCAAATGTATGTTGAGATACCTCCAACACCAGTTTTCGGCTCACAAAACATACTGTCAAATGTATGTTGAGATACCTCCAACACCAGTTTTCGGCCCATAACACACTCTGCCAAATGCATGTTGAGATACCTCCAACACCAGTTTTCGGCTCACAAAACATATTGTCAAATGCATGTTGAGATACCTCCAACACCAGTTTTCGGCCCATAACACACACTGCCAAATGCATGTTGAGATACCTCCAACACCAGATTTCGGCCCAAAAAAACACTGCCAAATGCATGTTGAGATACCTCCAACACCAGTTTTCGGCCCACAAAACATACTGTCAAATGTATGTTGAGATGCCTCCAACACCAATTTTCGGCCCGCAAAATATACTGCCAAATGCATATTGAGAAAATTCCAACACCAGTTTTCGGCCCAAAAAATATACTGTCAAATGCATGTTGTCATACTTCCAACACCAGTTTTTGGCCCACAAAACACGCTGTCAATTTCGTGTTGAGATACCTTCAACAGCATTTTTCGACTCACGAATGAGCCACTTACAGTTGAACTATGACAGAGCCCATTTAGTATGACATGCTCATATGGATATATCTACCTCTCTTAGACTGAATAAAATTAAATTCGAAAAATTAATACTTAGCCCCTTTCGAAAGATAGTTATTCAATTTTCTAAATGTACATGGGCTTGTCATACTGATCCATACCATCTTCCGATTATGCTGCGGGATTTATTGCTAGAAAGACTACGGTACTGTTTCGTAAACATATGGTATATTGGACTGCATAATAAAGATGTAAAGAGTATAAATCATGATGTGAATCACTGAAAACTTAAAAGTGACATGGATAACAACACATAGTTGGAGTGCTGAAATTTGTGAGTTTTCGAGATCGACATTATAAGAGGCACAACATTGCGAATACTCTCTTGGCTACCGCTGTCTAAATTTCGGAATGCAGAGAAATATTTCACCTTTGACCAAGCATGAATAAAACACAAGAAGTGTTATTATATGTATACGGCTAAATAATGGTTTTGAAACACCTTGTACTTAATTACTTTTAGATGAGTTTTTCAGTGGTCCAGTCCCTGAAGAACAGAAGTTGAAGGAGGGTGAAGGGAGAGACAAGGACGATATAGATGGCTGTGGAATTAAAATCCAATATAGCCCCTTGGTGTCGGAGGCGTTTTTGGTATGCCGGATTTCGCTCCATCGAACCTGAAGTAAAAAAGTTCCTCTCTCTCGCGTGCATGCAGGCTACCTGTTTGCTTTATACACCGTGATCCATGGTTGATGTGCATTAAATTGGGGGGCTCCCCCCCCCCGAACTTCCTCATGTTTGTTCCTCAGAGTCCTAATCGACAACCAATTGCATAATTTATTACAAGTGGGTTTTTTGGTTTGCGATACGTAACATAGGAACCGCTTTCATGGACTTCTACATAGCCACTGGCTGCAATAGGCAATTAAAAAGGAATTTTACATGAAAGCAATGGCAGCCAAAGGTGGGCGGGAGGAATTTGATTTAAATCTAGTTACGTTTTTTGCTCCCCTCTTATCACGTCTCAACGTGAAAACCCACATACCTGTCTGGTATTAGAGGCACGTATTTTGAATGAAGTTTCACCTAAAGCATACAAAAGGATTTCTAAAGTCATTTGAATGAAGGTGAGTCTTGTTTGGTCTGCAATTGAAAAGCGAAAGGGATGAAAATTAATTGCGATATTGTATTCAATAGACGCTGAAATACAAAATTGTAATATAATAACTGTGATTTTAACTTCATATAAGATCAAGGCAATCGTCTATTTTGAATAATTCTATTGTAAATATAGTTCACTCCGTTTTCACTCTTGTGAGAACTATTGAATTAACACTTGATTAATTGGGATTTCTCGGTCTTTGATCGCGTCAAAACCCTGATAGAACTGATATTTAACCCTTGCGGTGAATTTCGATGAAGTCCGGAGAGCCTAATTAGTCATATCCACTCTCCTTCCTCACCTCCACGCTGGGGCCCCTTGGGATCTTTTTAGATGCTAAAGGGAGAGTGGTGTGCGGAAAGCAACGGGAAGCTACCGCATTTACCTTTCCCAAGAAAAATTCACTTGCGAATTCTAAATGAGGCAGTAGATCAAGTGGACAGATTCAAATACTTGGGGTGTACTATAAGCAGTAACATGAGCTGCTGCCAAGAAGTCAAAAGGACGATAGCAATAGCTAAGGAAGTTTTTAATAGAAAGAGGAGCATCTTCTGCGAACCTCTGAAGAAAGAACTAAGGAAGATACTAGTGAAGTGCTCTGTGTGGAGTTCAGCATTGTGTGGGGCAGAAACATGGATATTACGACGGAGTGAAGAGAAGCGAATAGAAGCATTTGAAATGTGCATATGGAGAAGGATGGAGCGTGTGAAATAGACAGACAGAGTAAGAAACGAAGCTGTGTTGGAAAGAGTGGATGAAGAAAGAATGATGCTGAAACTGATCAGAAAAAGGAAAAGGAATTGGCTGGGTCATTGCTTAAGAAGAAACTGCTTATTGAAATATGCACTGGAAGGAATGGTGAACGGGAAAAGAGTTTGCGATAGAAGAAGATATCAGACGATAGACGACATTATGATAGATCATATGCGGTGAAATAGAGGAAGGCTCAAAATAGGAAAGACTGCGTTGTGTAACTTTCTTCATTCTCCTGTAACTTCATCCCTCTTAGCCCCAAATATTTTCCTAAGAACCTTATTCTCAGAAATCCTTAATCTCTGTTCCTCTCACAAAGTGAGAGTCCAAGTTTCACAACCATAAGAACAACCGGTAATATAACAGTTTTATAAATTCCAACTTTTAACTATTTTGAGTGCAGATTTGATGACAAAAGCATCTCAAACGAATAATGACATAATTTCCCATATTTATTCTGCGTTTAATTTCCTCTCGAGTGTCATTTATATTTGTTACTGTTGCCCCAAGGTGTTTGAATTTTTCTACCACATCAAACGATAAATTTCCAATTTTTAAATTTCCATTTCGTACTATGTTCAGATCACGAGACATAATCATATAGACCTACTTTGTTTTTTCTGGGTTTACTTCCAAACCTATCTTCTTATTTGCTTCAAATAAAATTCTTATATTTTCTCTAATAGTTTGTGGATTTTCTCTTAACATATTCCGTCATCTGTGTAAATCGCACGGTCATATAGCGGTTAAAAATATTTGTACGATCTATAATAGCTTTCGAGCGCAATCGCACTATTCCTTCCCATTTCATTTGTAAGATATGACATTGTTTTGAAATTAACCCACAAAATTTGGAACATTATATTTAATTATCCCATGTGTTTTTCTTCTAGATTCTGACCTCAATTTCTTGGACCGCATTTTAATGCAAGGTGACCCTAATTTGATATAGAGAATCGGATTGTCTGCGAGTTCCAGATGAGCGAACAGGATCTGGATGCCATATAGACCGACCGGGCAGCGCGGCTTGCGGATAATAAACTCTTTAACATTGTTTAAAGGTTCTGATGAATCGCATTTAATGAATACAAATGATACTAATTGGACGTGAGATAAAGAAAAGCCGGCGCACTCAATTAGCTATGATCTCTCCATTGTTGGACCTGATGAGCAGAGGGGTCAGACCCGTCCGGCGTGCCGTGACGTGGATTCGGTACTGGGTTCGTGGCCCGGGGCACATTTCGTGAGCGATTATTGTTAGTATTGTTCGCTTATTGTTGATTACAATCATCGCTTCCTCACGCACGCGCGGTGTTTATTTTTGTGCCCGTGCTGTGAGGCTGGCGCATGTTTAATATAAATCATTGTTTCTGCCATTTTATTTGCAGGATAGCCCACCAACGATGTTCTCGGCCTACTTCAGAATTCTTTAAAATTATGTTATAAATTAAAATAAATGGGAATTGCATGACTTACTCCATGATATGAAGCAGAAATGAAGTTCAACCTTTGGTCTTCGTATTGTTTTTTTTTCTTTTCATAAATAGTTTTTAGGTAAAACAATAGACATAGAATAGACTCTATAGCAGTGATTATCAAACTTTATGAAGGCGGGACCCACTTTTGACAGAAAATTTTGTTTGCGACCCCCACTACCGTACAGCTGATTAGTGTAATATGTAGCTAATCGACAATGTATGCAATGGAAGGGGAAAGGAACTGACCACCCTACCCATTATCTCCTGGCCTAGTTGCCTCATAAGTGGTTGCATGTTAGTATCCTTTTTTTTAGTAGGTTATTTTACGACACTTTGTCAACATCTCAGTGAGACTAGTGGCCAACAGGCTTGGAGCTCACATATTTAGTTTCGTATAGCCCCCAACCCCTTGCAAGGACGCGTTTTGCGTACCTTTAAATGTTTCCTCCCAATTATCCCCTTTCGATTTTTCGATTTTTTTTTTTCGATCTCAGGTTATTTAGCGTCTGAATGAGATGAAGGCGATAATGCCGGTAAAATGAGTCCGGGGTACAGCAACGAAAGTTACTCAGCATTTGCTCATATTGGGTTGAGGGAAAACCCCAGAAAAAACCTAAACCAAGTAACTTGCCCCGATCGGGAATCGAATTCGGGCCACCTGGTTTCGCGGCCAGACGCGCTAAGCATTACTCCACAATTGTGGACGTGGACATGTTAGTAACAATTGTGAGGTTCAGACCTGTCTTCGGACAGTTTACTAAACTACAATTTCTATCGTACAGGTAGGCCTACTTGACTACATTCGAAAAATGCAAATCCTTCTAAAATCGGAAAGAATGATAATTTTACTCAAAACCAGTTGATATGGTCAGACTTCTAATGTACTGGCACCTGCAAGACAAATCGGATTATGTAAACCTATTTTCTAATTCTCTTTTGTTTCTCCATTTTCTTGCTGATATAGCCTATTTTTCAGACATTTAAACGCTTTGAATAATTGTTTACAAGGTCCAGATATTAACATAATAGGCAGAACACACATGTTAGGTCAATAATGCAGTGTTCATTGATTTGATAAAATACATTAAAGGTGATATGTTTCAGTTTTACGAACACTAGTAAGTACAATAAGATTATTGAAGATGTTAGACAGACATGTTTCGGAAATGCTTCTCCATCTTCAGTGACTAATTACAACGACCATGTGGTTCAGTTGTTCGAACCGTGTTGTTGCTTGGCTTAAAGCAGTCATGTCAATTGATGCCCATAGGAGCAAGCGCGCGCTTTAGAGCTCAGGAGAGGCTGAGCGCTTTGCAGCGGAAAGGAAAGAGACAGACGAAAGAGGTGGTATATGCCGCTTGGTCGAGCTGTATTTAGGGATGGCCAGCACTGATTCAATAAAGGGAAGAGAACTTATTAAAACTGTATCCATATTAATATTTAGATTTGTCTGAGAAGTATAAGTGCATTATAAGAATGTAAGTTTTAATTTTAATGCTCATTTTTCACAAGTTTGATTTTCTTATTCAAAAGAAATATTTTCTCAGCTTTTCTTTATAGAAATGTGAAATTTTCAGATCTAGGCCTATTTATTTAGTAGCCTTACAGAATGGTTTCGTAAATCTAATATACCGTAAATACGTATTACTGTAGATAGTGTATTGAAAATATTCGCATGGAAATTGTTTGTAAGGAAATGAATTAACAAAGCAACTAATGTTACATGATAAGCAAAAGATACGTGCCATATGTGTTGTAAAAATGTCAGCTCTATAGCTTCAGCACATTTCGAGAAAATAATTTAATATTCTGATAATAGGAAGTTGCTCATCAATATCACCTTAAAAGCATAATGCTGTAAGAGTTTTGTTATGGAATATTAGTTACACTTAAAACATATACAGCACCTAGGTAACTTTGCTTTGTGCTGTAATATTGTTTTGATTAGTTTATTGATTACTTTTATAAGGCTAAAGATATCACCAATATCAATTCCAACTTATCATGTCATACTCAATCTCTTTTTTTGGGATATCACTTTCTTTATGAATTATGTGTTTCATCCATTTAGTACAGTATAGTTGCACTACTATGGAATTTATGTGAATATTCCTTCTTAACTCTTTATTATGTTATTAACATTTAAAACACAACTGCAATATTAAGAAATTGGTATTATTACTTTTATTTTATAGACAATATAAATAATATCAAACAGAAAGAAGCCATATAAAATTAACGACATAAAATTTCACGTTCCGTCTGAAGTTTGTGTACCACTGTTTTCTTAATCCAACAGGTGCTTATTCATATACACAACCCTTCCTCTTTCCATATTTAGCGCTTGATGCCCGCGCATGACGTCAAGATCAGAAAAATGCGCTTGCTTTGACATCACTGGCTTAAAGTAAGAAAGAGGTAAATTGCGAAGGGACGAGGAGAGCTGGAGAGATGTGAGGTGCAAAACTATTCCAAGCATTCAGCAATTCCGGTGATTAGAACAAGCATCGCCAAGCTCGCTGTGTGTGTGGCGGGGAGGGGATCTGCAGGCGGGCGGGCGGTCGTTCGTGTGCAGGGATTAGTTCCAGCAACACCGACCGACAGTCTCCCGACGCCGCCGCTGTACGGGACGCAAATGATAACTCTGTTAGCCTAAATACCCGCAGTCCTCGCGTTCGTTACACATTCCGTCCGCGTTTGTTGTGGGAGTATCGCAAGGCAATGCAATGGACAAAAAATAAAAGCACCAACTTCTGAATAATACATTGCCCGCGGCGTGAATAGCTACAACAGCTGGCCATAAAATTAAATTATGACCTAGTACCTATAAATTTCTTGCTTCATATTTCTTCCGTATTCTCTCGTTCACCGGCAGACAAGCGAATTTTGTCTCAGGGACACAAGTACTACACAAATTCATAAGTGTAAGCAATTAACACACCAAGGCCCGGTTTCTTCAACTTTTGTTAAATCATAACAGTGCGTTATTCCATTTTAACTGTAAACTTAACAGTTGAAGCACTTCTTCAACAACTGTTAGTACTAACAGACTGTTAAAACCCATGCTAATTTAACTGCTCAATTTCATGCAGTTAAATCATTTAACTCTTTGTTAGCTTAGATATATTCAATATGGCTGGTGCTTAAGATGCTGAACTTTTATATCTTAATTATTTAGAAAATGATAGGCTATCCATAAACAGAGTGGATGATTTCAGTTATTTGGTAGAACAGAAGTTCATACAAAGGTGTAAGCTATTTTCTGCCAAGCCTTATTTTTCGCTTTCAATATTGATCTATTTGTTTGTTTATTCTTAATAATTAGTTTATAATGCGAAATTATTGTTAGCAGAAGGCTTCTATAGAACGAAGAGAAATTAGTCTCACGATTTCTTTTTTTTTCCAGTGTTTTCCATTTCACAATAATACCAACACGGCAATACACCGCTCCACGCTACTGTGATACAGACGATGGAAAGAAGCATGAATCAAACCTGAGAGAATAGAAAGACTTCTGTCCTCTCTGAATACAACAATGGAAACAAGCGAGAATCGCAATTGTCAGAGATCAGAAAATATAATTGAGCCTATGCTTTGTTATAGATTATGGTTAAACTGTAGAATCTCTGGTCCTAACAGAGAGTTAACAAACAGAATGTTAAAATGTGAAATGTAAAGTAGAAGAAACAATGTTTTGAACAGCAGTTTATATTTTTAACTTACAGTTAATTAACGCTACATTAGGTGCAAAAGTTGAAGAAACCGGGCCTAAGTTTGTCATACGACATTGACAAAGTTTAATGGCTTAAAAATCGAGGATGAAGCAAGGCAATGCTTGTGATGATGATGATGATGGAAGTAATAATAATAATAATAATAATAATAATAATAATAATAATAAAATAACAATGAGAAGCGAATATGTCGACTCTAAATAGAATTACAGATAACAAAATTATAGTTATGAGATCAACGGCGGAATACACTGGATGGGATAATAAAAGTAACAAATATTTCATGTGGGAACTTTAGTTCTATTATATTAGCCTCCGCTGAGGGGAGGAACATGGGCTGGGGAATGATCTCGCACGTAGACCGCTTGTGTGGACACTTTACACAACGCGAAATGGAATGGAGTGCTTTTCGTAAGGCCCTCCGCACTATAGATTCCCGTGCGTGCCGCCGAAATTCCCAACAGCCTACAGAAACACTTACCTTTTCGCGTTTTATCATCGCTGTCCCTCAATCCCATGAGCCCAGGGGAGAGTCCATGACACAAAGCACTACCACTAGCAACTAATAACCACATACCACGGGGTGCAAGTTCGGTGGCGACTCGCAGCAAGTCCGAAATATACTAGGAAGGAAAAGGAGATGACAATGAAAGATAGGAAGTCCTAGTTATAATGGCAAAATGAGTTCGAGGTCCAACGCCGAAAGTTACTCTGTAACCCTGATTCAATTGTGTGAGGGAAAATCTCGGAAAATACCTCAACCAGGTAACGTGTACAACCAGGATTTGAACCCGAGTCTGTTCGTTTCATGGTCTGACATGCTAACCGTTACTCCACAGCGGTAGACGGATCTTCAGTTACAACTTGTTATATACTTTATGATTAATTAATAAGTACAAACTTAAACAATAAAATCAGTTACAACATATGGATCTCTTTAAGAATACCAAAAGCCTTGCTTTATTTCCGTCCACATGCAAAAAGATCCTTTGGAATTTCAAAGGAGAGATGGGCAGAAAATTTAGCATTGAGACCGTATTGGGCATGGATGGGCAACTCGTGCTCACGAAGTGTTAAAAACCTTGACGCAAAGAAAGACAGACGGAGTCAGCCGCAGCAGTTACAAGTTGTTTGTAGTTAACGCTGCAGAATCAGTTCACTGCCACGGTGAACTGTGGCGGCTCATGCAGGTGACCGTGAGTCTAATCCATGATTTGTATATCAGAATGACGCATGGTGCAATAATTATAGTAGTTTTATACAAACTGTAGCTAAACACACACACTAAAATACTATTGTTGCCGAGCTAGATCGGAATAATTGTAACATTGGAAAATTCCTTTGCAGAACGAAAAGTTACATTTGTTCGGATCAAATTTCTGCACATTTAAAGGACAAAACTAAAATTATTTCAACCATGATTATCATAATACACTGTTCTCTTAAATTGACTGAGCATGTTGGAAATTAAGTCAATGGATTCCCCAAAACACGCTATGAAATGTTTCATATAAAACGATGGTTATCTCGAAAAAGAAACAAAAACGAGCAAAATTGTATTAAACATTTTTGTTTCAAATATCTCAAAGAATAATCCCCCCCCCCTAAAATTAATGACATTACTTACGGTTCATCCGGTATAAATTCAGTAAGAGTCATTAGTTTTCACAAACATTTAAGTATCAACCTATGCAGATGTCTCAGGTATTGCTATCCCTACATTAGCAACAAGGAGAATTCTGGAACACGTGAACATCGCTTTGCACCGACGTCCGGTAGCCTATAGATCCGACTCCTGCTTATTGCTTGCGCCTCCCCGGGGTAGGGGCCCCGCCCATACAATGGAACGGCCTATAAATCAAGGATAAACATGTCGTGCCGATGATTACATTATCACGTGTGCATGCCGGGCTCATTTGAATTCCGCACAGAAGAGACGCGAGACACGAGTCCTGTGATCTCTGCGCCGTCACAAAATCTAATAGTGTGTGTGTGTGTGTGTGTGTGTGTGTGTGACTAGAGAGAGCAAGAGCGAGAATTAATTGAACTACTTCATTTCCAAAACAGGTGCTGTTATTGAAACGATGAGAAGAACAATTTTGTTTTTCATCGTTAGCTACTGTGTTCCCAAAACATTGTCGGTTTTGAAATCGATGATACTTTAATCCAGGGGTCGTCAGCACAGTGCACGCTGGGGCTAGCATCTCTTACCCGCTGAAAACGCAGTGCACTAGGGTGCACTGCGTAGCGGCTAGCGGGTATGCTCTCTATCTTTCCCTGCTGCACGACGGTGCACATGGGACAGCACCGCGTACCCGTTGCACATTTCAGCGAGTGCTGACGACCACTTCTTTAATCATTTCTACTTTAAAGTATACATCGGAATTTTAGGTTGTAAAAATGAGATTTTAAGGGGTTAGGTACAGCATACAGCAGTAAAATTTTTGGAAATATTCAACATTTTTTTCCTCCATTACTGTATCTTGTACAGTAATGAAAATTGGTATGTGTAATACACTGTCCTTCTGCTATATGAAAAAAAAACATATTTTTACGATTTAAAAAAAATATTTATATACTTTTTTCCAAAATTCAAAATGGTGGCAGTTTACTGTGCAGTGATGAAGCGTTTCCCTCGTAACTCATAAACTTTTTAAGTTTTTCATATTCTCTCTCTTTTGTTTTATTGCTGAAACTCATGTTTACAATATCATGCTCTTTCAACTGCATTCCTTAATAAATAATATATATTTTTTAATTTTGTGTTAAAAGAAAATACTGATATTTGACCATTTTTTAAATTAATTTATTTTTTATCAGACAATCTACTGAAGGTAGAGAAATGATCTTGCATCATATTGTAGATATGGCATGCATAAATACACACAAAGAATTTCATCACAGAATGGTGGATAGTTTTTTAGGTATGTGGGAAACGCACACTGCACAGTGAACTGAATTTTTTTAAATCATACAAATATTTTTTTCATATAGCAGAAGGACAGTGTTTCACACATATTAATTTTCATTATTGTACAAGATGCAGCAATGGAGGAAAAAAATGTTAAATATTTCCAAAATTTTACTGCTGTAAGCTGTATCTAACCCCTTACGTGACTAAAGCAGTCTAAAAAACTATAAAATAGGGTCTAAGAATCAGATCTGAAATGATTTTTCATCATATCTTATTAAAAAATATTAAATATCTCTCATACTACTAGCCCCCTGTTATGAGTTGAGTATTATACACAAATGTTTTATAAAAATCTTGTCCTTTATGAATTTCCTTAAATAATAATGCAGTTTCCTGGACGTCTACCCAGAGATATGCTAAAATGGAATGGAACTGTGCAGTGATGTTGGAAAACTGAAGGATTATTTTATTGCCTAAATTTACATTTAGATGAATTTTATTTTAACCACATTCACTTTCCATAATAATTTCACTCACAATACACAACCAGTAACTTCTCCAAATCTTCGAGAGAAAATTTACATTTTTTTGTCCCTTAGCGCAAGTTTGAATTTTGAAATTATTTCTGCTGGAATGTTATATTTTCTCAGCTTGTTACACTTCCTCGACAAAACATTTGCTATTCCATTGAGATCGATAAGTTTGCGATTCTTCTGGAGAAAATTTCTTGGCTTTTCGTGTACTTCTTCTCCTCCCGGTTCGGATGCTGAACAAAGTTTCTCCTTATCATGAGCTAAAAGTAAAGTATCTCATAAATTCGTTCCCATACAGTTTCAAAAAGAGCAATCACGGGAAATTAGAAAGTTAAATTTGATCTGATGTATCCCACCCCGATTTGAATGGAGTATATTTGAAAGAAGAACCATAGTACAGAATATGCTTATGGAAGTTGAGGTAACTTCAACTTCAGAAAAGAAAATAATAACTGTAACAAAGAAAGAGAGAGAACAGAAAAAATTATTGTTCATATTTAAAAGTAAAATAGGGTAAAATAAGTTATAACTAGGGCCGTGACATCGGTATATTTGTATTAGATTGAAGGTGAATAGACAGAATGTAGTCGACGTGTTTCAAGTACAGGCAGCGGAAGCGAATTTGACACACGCCTAAGCAAGCACGTTCAGTGTTTTGTATACGATTATTGCGTATTATAAAATCAAGACAATACAATCATTGTATATAAGGGTTAATATCGGAAAGGTCTAAAATGCTGGTGAGGTTGAGAATAATTGTTGAAAATCATACTTAAATTGTCATAATTGTGGTAAAACATAAGTCTGAAAAGATGTTTTTATTTAATATTTAGAGTTTTGCAGTTTTAGAATGCCGAAAACGTACATATGGCGTTCAATTTTGCTTTCCCTTTATTTAACTGTTACATTATTTTTTTTATCACATCTATTCCGTACCTTACTTTTCTTGCATGTTGTTTGCCTGGTTTCGGTTTCTGCTGAAATAAACAACTACTTTCGTTTTCAAAGTTTCAAATGAAAATGACCGCCGAGTGTCGGATAGTATAACCTTGTATGCGGAAAAACTGCGTTCAACATCGGCTGAAACCAAAGGCGTATATGTAAAATATTTGACATCTTCCATTTCTACATCAAGTTGATAACAATCGCACTTGTCATCTGACAAAACTCTTGCAATTTTGCATAATGAATTGAAACCACCTTTTTTTTTATTACTGTGTTCACTCTCGCACACACCTTATTGCTTATATCATCTTGCAGATCAATCACTTTTGAGATGAGATTATTTGCTATCGAAATTTGCTCCACCAATTTCAGACTAGTCTTTTCGAGACATTCGATTGTAGAGGGAATAAATCCAAAATTAGATGAAATATATTTTTAATATTTGGGTCACCGCTTATGGAAGCTCATCGTTTCCGTCAAACATCTGTATTACTCTTTTTACCCTTATATACAATGATTGTATTGCCTTGATTTTATAATATGCAATAATCGTATGCAAAACACGGAATGTGCTTGCTCAGCTGTGTGTCAAATTCGCTTCCTCTGCCTGTAATTGAAACATCGACTACATTCTGACCGGCGTCTTATGTTCACCTCAGACTAATATAAATATACCGATGTCACGGCCTTGGTTATAACATTAAATTACGCTATTTTGGGCCCTATCAAATTATCACCATTACTTATAAAAATCCTTGAAACATATTAATACAACTCCATATGAGTCTATCTCTTCAGGAACAAAATAGGTTTTTACCTCAAATCCGATATCTATTCATAAGGACAATCCATTTCGAATGTTCAATAAATGATTTACAAACGTATTTCTGTTTCCTATTGACTGATGATAGGACGTTGTTAGCAGAAGAAGAAACGATACTAAGGGATAGACTAGTGGAGCTAAATGACAACTGCGAGCAGCATGGGATGAACATAAACGCAAACAGGACGAAGACCATGGTTGTCCGAAGAAAAATAAAGAAGCTAAACATGCGAATACTAAATGAGGTAGATACAGTAAATAATACTTGGGGTGTACTATAAGAAGTAACATGAGGTGCTCCCAGGAAGTGAAAAGGAGGATAGTAATGGTAAAGGAAGCTTTTAATAGAAAAAAGAGCATCTTCTGCGGATCTCTAGAAAATGAACTAAGGATGAGACTAGAGAAGTGCTTTGTGTGGAGTGTCGCATTGTGTGGGGTAGAAACATGGACATTACGACGAAGTGAAGACAAGCGACTAGAAGCATTTGAAATGTGGAAATGGAGAAGAATGTAATGTGTGAAGTGGATAGACAGAATAAGAAATGAAGTTGTGTTGGAAAGAGTGGGTGAAGAAAGAATGATGCTGAAACTGATCATGAGGAGGAAAAGGAATTGGTTGGATCACTGGCTGAGAAGAAACTGCCTACTGAAGGATGCACTGGAAGGAATGGTGAATGGGAGAAGAGTTAGGAGCAGATGAAGATATTAGACGATAGACGATGTTAAAATATATGGATCATATGCGAAGAAAATCATGCAAACATTCTAATAGGGTCAGATAAAAAAGTACAGTCTTTATTTCACAATGTTAATAATGTCAAAACAAGTGCTTATACAAGTTTTGGCCACTCGAGCACAATTACTAAGCCCATCCAGAAAGTAAGTTTCCCTGGAATCGTTTACAGAAAGGAAACACAATTTCATGTAAGGATTTATTGGAACAGCTACAGCAATTATTGAGCTATTTTTTTCAACATATTCCCCACCGGAATTGAAACATTTATCATATCATGGTATCAACAGAGGTGCAGACGGCTGTCACACACAGGTTCCGATCTCAGGCGGCTGACTTCTATGACACAGGGATACAAAATGTGATTCCTTGATATGACAAGTTGTGCAGAATCTATAGAAAACTTACTGGGCAGAATAGAAAATATTTCAGGTAGGTCTCCCTTTCTTTCGAAAAGTGGGTGCTAAAAGCCTGGTTGAGATTTTTCCCGGGATTTTCCCTCAACCCAAGTTTAATTCGGCCGTCTCTTCAGTGTTACCAACTAATACCAGAGAGGGTAAAATCATAATGCTACGTACTGAAATAATAATAATAATAATAATAATAATAATAATAATAATAATAATAATAATAATAATATAGTGTTAACAATAACAATGTCTTGCTTATTTACCACATCTCATCTTTATGTTGCGAGGTGTTTCCTAAATGGTTCAATAATTTATTTATGAAATAGTATATTTTTCTCCTGGACTTCTGGCATATTATGTTGGCAATTAGAATTAATATGATCTAATATTACAATTTATTTTGTCAGGCAACATGAAATTTATTTCTTTGACTAAAGAATTTACGATTCATGAGACCTAACCAAAAAATGTATTTACTTATTTGCATTTTCATTAGTTTGCTTTACTGTAAACCGAAATCATTGCTGCCAACATAACAGTTAGAAAAAGCTGCCAGTTGTAGTATTTGTCAGTACCCGAAATTCGAAACGAAGCTGGTAAAAGAAAATTCAACCTATAGCTAGAAAATCTCTATAATCCACTAGCATATGTAGTAATAGTGGAAAAATGGTTAGGTTTCGCCCTTAGGGTGTTAAGTAAGCTGATCCGGACTATATTTCAGTTTAAAATTCGAACTAGATATCTTCACAGCATCTACTTTGTAAAATGAAGGGGGGGGGGAAGAAACATATAGAATGACACATGAAGAATTAAGAGATTACAAATATTATGTGTGATTGGAGCCCTTGTCAATGGCTGCTATTCGATTTTAAAATTTTGTCAAAGACACACAGTTACTGGTATAGGCTACAACATAAAATTATCCAATGCATTATGAGAAAAGTTGTTTCAAAACGATGGTAATTGCTTCCGATAAAATATTTAAGTTTATAGTCCAGAGATAAAAAAACATTGATTTGTAATTGAACTATCAATAATTAGATTCTCTTTATTTACAGCTATGCCCAGCAACATACTTTTATTTATAGCTGTACTGAGTAAAATAAAGTCGTTTAATTACTAAACTAGATCATTAAATATGAAGCTATCTATAAAGCTGAAGTTAACAATCAAAAGCCTCCTTCCATCAGTATTGGCAGCAGTAAAAAAGCTTGACTAATCATTTAAGGGCAGAGAGTAATTTATCTAAGAAAATAATGTCTACAAAGAATTAGCAAGACAATGGATAATGTAGAAAGAAAAAAAACATTAATTAATATTTAAATATTTCGAACCTCTGGGCGTTCAATAATCGAATAAAGCTTACCTCTCGAAATGTAATTGGTAATCGGTTCTAGCAATATATTCGTAACATAGTGTAATCTTCTTTCCATCTCAATTAGAAATAAAGTTGGTCGATAGTTTTTTGTGTTAGGTTGCCATAGAAGAAGTTTTTAACTTTTTAAGCTTCAGTGCTTGTATTGACATAGGAGGCTGCTGCATACATGGGCTCAAGATGCTGCAATTTTGTCCGTTGACGCATTGTTATAATATAAGCATATAAATGGATGAGGGGTGTAAAAAAATCATGCCTAAGGTGATGCGTTCTAGTCACTGTCCAGCAGTAATGAACTGCAGTTTTGGAGCAGTACCTGTCAGATGTAACAAGCAAGATATCTACTACAGGGTGTCTCCAAGGTTTCTCACCATCATTACTAAACAGTGTAGTAACTAATCTTGGGTAGCAAGTACTGTGTGTTCATGTTATAACTTCCCACCTTAAGTAATTTGTTTAACCCTTATAACCTATCAGGTGTAAAATGACATACAACCTACCTGGGATATTTTCTTTTTGTTAAATTTGTATATAATAATAATAATAACAACAACAATAATAATAATAATAATCATCATCATCATCAGTAGCTCTACAACTCATTGCTGAGTCTTGGCTTCCTCAGGGACTCGTCTCCAGCCATCGCGATCCAAAGCTACCATCCTCCAATTTCTCACCCCAAGAGCTCTGGCATCACCATCCACTCCATCAATCCATCTCGTTCTCGGTCTTCCTTTCCTTCTTGTCCCATCCGGCTTTGTTAGCATTACTCTCTTTGGGATCTTTGCCTCTTCCTTCCTTATCAGGTGTCCTGCCCATCTTAGCCTGATTAACATTATGTATTTAGAGACTTCCACATCTTCATAAAGAGAATACAATTCTTGGTTATACCTATTCCTCCATACACCCCTGTCACACACTGGGCCATAAACTCTGCGCAATATTTTTCTTCCAAAACACTGGAGAATTTGTTCATTATTTTTGTTCGTAGTCCACGTTTCACAGGCATACAGTAGTACTAGTCTTATGAGGGTCTTATGTAACGAGACCTTCACAGATCTTGATAATATGTTACTCTTCATATGTTGAACCAGACCAAAATAACATCTATTGGCCATCTTGACCCGTTGTTTGATTTCTTGCGTAACATCATTGTTCATTTGGACTATGGATCCCAAGTAAGTGAACTGGTGTACTAATTCAAAGGTATATTCTCCTATTTTTACATCAGTTCTATTAAAATAACTACTGTCAGATGTCATGTAATAATAATAATAATAATGGTTTATTTTAACTGGCAGAGTTACGGCCATTCGGCATTCTCTTCCACTCAACCAGTATGATAGAAAATTACTACAATGCTATGAATATAACATAATTAATACAATACAATACAATGCAATACAATACTACAATACAAGACAACATAATACATAATTAATATAATACAATGACAACTCTTTTCATCTTCATAACACCAATAAAATAATCATGTAATAATAATAATAATAATAATAATAATAATAATAATAGTAGTAGTAGTAGTAGTAGTAGTAGTAGTAGTAGTAGTAGTAGTAGTAGTAGTAGTAGTAGTAGTAGTAGTAGTAGTAGTAGTAGTAGTAGTAGTAGTAGTAGTAGTAGTAGTAGTAGTAGTAGTAGTAGTAGTAGTAGTAGTAGTAGTAGTAGTAGTAGTAGTAGTAGTAGTAGTAGTAGTAGTAGTAGTAGTAGTAGTAGTAGTAGTAGTAGTAGTAGTAGTAGTAGTAGTAGTAGTAGTAGTAGTAGTAGTAGTAGTAGTAGTAGTAGTAGTAGTAGTAGTAGTAGTAGTAGTAGTAGTAGTAGTAGTAGTAGTAGTAGTAGTAGTAGTAGTAGTAGTAGTAGTAGTAGTAGTAGTAGTAGTAGTAGTAGTAGTAGTAGTAGTAGTAGTAGTAGTAGTAGTAGTAGTAGTAGTAGTAGTAGTAGTAGTAGTAGTAGTAGTAGTAGTAGTAGTAGTAGTAGTAGTAGTAGTAGTAGTAGTAGTAGTAGTAGTAGTAGTAGTAGTAGTAGTAGTAGTAGTAGTAGTAGTAGTAGTAGTAGTAGTAGTAGTAGTAGTAGTAGTAGTAGTAGTAGTAGTAGTAGTAGTAGTAGTAGTAGTAGTAGTAGTAGTAGTAGTAGTAGTAGTAGTAGTAGTAGTAGTAGTAGTAGTAGTAGTAGTAGTAGTAGTAGTAGTAGTAGTAGTAGTAGTAGTAGTAGTAGTAGTAGTAGTAGTAGTAGTAGTAGTAGTAGTAGTAGTAGTAGTAGTAGTAGTAGTAGTAGTAGTAGTAGTAGTAGTAGTAGTAGTAGTAGTAGTAGTAGTAGTAGTAGTAGTAGTAGTAGTAGTAGTAGTAGTAGTAGTAGTAGTAGTAGTAGTAGTAGTAGTAGTAGTAGTAGTAGTAGTAGTAGTAGTAGTAGTAGTAGTAGTAGTAGTAGTAGTAGTAGTAGTAGTAGTAGTAGTAGTAGTAGTAGTAGTAGTAGTAGTAGTAGTAGTAGTAGTAGTAGTAGTAGTAGTAGTAGTAGTAGTAGTAGTAGTAGTAGTAGTAGTAGTAGTAGTAGTAGTAGTAGTAGTAGTAGTAGTAGTAGTAGTAGTAGTAGTAGTAGTAGTAGTAGTAGTAGTAGTAGTAGTAGTAGTAGTAGTAGTAGTAGTAGTAGTAGTAGTAGTAGTAGTAGTAGTAGTAGTAGTAGTAGTAGTAGTAGTAGTAGTAGTAGTAGTAGTAGTAGTAGTAGTAGTAGTAGTAGTAGTAGTAGTAGTAGTAGTAGTAGTAGTAGTAGTAGTAGTAGTAGTAGTAGTAGTAGTAGTAGTAGTAGTAGTAGTAGTAGTAGTAGTAGTAGTAGTAGTAGTAGTAGTAGTAGTAGTAGTAGTAGTAGTAGTAGTAGTAGTAGTAGTAGTAGTAGTAGTAGTAGTAGTAGTAGTAGTAGTAGTAGTAGTAGTAGTAGTAGTAGTAGTAGTAGTAGTAGTAGTAGTAGTAGTAGTAGTAGTAGTAGTAGTAGTAGTAGTAGTAGTAGTAGTAGTAGTAGTAGTAGTAGTAGTAGTAGTAGTAGTAGTAGTAGTAGTAGTAGTAGTAGTAGTAGTAGTAGTAGTAGTAGTAGTAGTAGTAGTAGTAGTAGTAGTAGTAGTAGTAGTAGTAGTAGTAGTAGTAGTAGTAGTAGTAGTAGTAGTAGTAGTAGTAGTAGTAGTAGTAGTAGTAGTAGTAGTAGTAGTAGTAGTAGTAGTAGTAGTAGTAGTAGTAGTAGTAGTAGTAGTAGTAGTAGTAGTAGTAGTAGTAGTAGTAGTAGTAGTAGTAGTAGTAGTAGTAGTAGTAGTAGTAGTAGTAGTAGTAGTAGTAGTAGTAGTAGTAGTAGTAGTAGTAGTAGTAGTAGTAGTAGTAGTAGTAGTAGTAGTAGTAGTAGTAGTAGTAGTAGTAGTAGTAGTAGTAGTAGTAGTAGTAGTAGTAGTAGTAGTAGTAGTAGTAGTAGTAGTAGTAGTAGTAGTAGTAGTAGTAGTAGTAGTAGTAGTAGTAGTAGTAGTAGTAGTAGTAGTAGTAGTAGTAGTAGTAGTAGTAGTAGTAGTAGTAGTAGTAGTAGTAGTAGTAGTAGTAGTAGTAGTAGTAGTAGTAGTAGTAGTAGTAGTAGTAGTAGTAGTAGTAGTAGTAGTAGTAGTAGTAGTAGTAGTAGTAGTAGTAGTAGTAGTAGTAGTAGTAGTAGTAGTAGTAGTAGTAGTAGTAGTAGTAGTAGTAGTAGTAGTAGTAGTAGTAGTAGTAGTAGTAGTAGTAGTAGTAGTAGTAGTAGTAGTAGTAGTAGTAGTAGTAGTAGTAGTAGTAGTAGTAGTAGTAGTAGTAGTAGTAGTAGTAGTAGTAGTAGTAGTAGTAGTAGTAGTAGTAGTAGTAGTAGTAGTAGTAGTAGTAGTAGTAGTAGTAGTAGTAGTAGTAGTAGTAGTAGTAGTAGTAGTAGTAGTAGTAGTAGTAGTAGTAGTAGTAGTAGTAGTAGTAGTAGTAGTAGTAGTAGTAGTAGTAGTAGTAGTAGTAGTAGTAGTAGTAGTAGTAGTAGTAGTAGTAGTAGTAGTAGTAGTAGTAGTAGTAGTAGTAGTAGTAGTAGTAGTAGTAGTAGTAGTAGTAGTAGTAGTAGTAGTAGTAGTAGTAGTAGTAGTAGTAGTAGTAGTAGTAGTAGTAGTAGTAGTAGTAGTAGTAGTAGTAGTAGTAGTAGTAGTAGTAGTAGTAGTAGTAGTAGTAGTAGTAGTAGTAGTAGTAGTAGTAGTAGTAGTAGTAGTAGTAGTAGTAGTAGTAGTAGTAGTAGTAGTAGTAGTAGTAGTAGTAGTAGTAGTAGTAGTAGTAGTAGTAGTAGTAGTAGTAGTAGTAGTAGTAGTAGTAGTAGTAGTAGTAGTAGTAGTAGTAGTAGTAGTAGTAGTAGTAGTAGTAGTAGTAGTAGTAGTAGTAGTAGTAGTAGTAGTAGTAGTAGTAGTAGTAGTAGTAGTAGTAGTAGTAGTAGTAGTAGTAGTAGTAGTAGTAGTAGTAGTAGTAGTAGTAGTAGTAGTAGTAGTAGTAGTAGTAGTAGTAGTAGTAGTAGTAGTAGTAGTAGTAGTAGTAGTAGTAGTAGTAGTAGTAGTAGTAGTAGTAGTAGTAGTAGTAGTAGTAGTAGTAGTAGTAGTAGTAGTAGTAGTAGTAGTAGTAGTAGTAGTAGTAGTAGTAGTAGTAGTAGTAGTAGTAGTAGTAGTAGTAGTAGTAGTAGTAGTAGTAGTAGTAGTAGTAGTAGTAGTAGTAGTAGTAGTAGTAGTAGTAGTAGTAGTAGTAGTAGTAGTAGTAGTAGTAGTAGTAGTAGTAGTAGTAGTAGTAGTAGTAGTAGTAGTAGTAGTAGTAGTAGTAGTAGTAGTAGTAGTAGTAGTAGTAGTAGTAGTAGTAGTAGTAGTAGTAGTAGTAGTAGTAGTAGTAGTAGTAGTAGTAGTAGTAGTAGTAGTAGTAGTAGTAGTAGTAGTAGTAGTAGTAGTAGTAGTAGTAGTAGTAGTAGTAGTAGTAGTAGTAGTAGTAGTAGTAGTAGTAGTAGTAGTAGTAGTAGTAGTAGTAGTAGTAGTAGTAGTAGTAGTAGTAGTAGTAGTAGTAGTAGTAGTAGTAGTAGTAGTAGTAGTAGTAGTAGTAGTAGTAGTAGTAGTAGTAGTAGTAGTAGTAGTAGTAGTAGTAGTAGTAGTAGTAGTAGTAGTAGTAGTAGTAGTAGTAGTAGTAGTAGTAGTAGTAGTAGTAGTAGTAGTAGTAGTAGTAGTAGTAGTAGTAGTAGTAGTAGTAGTAGTAGTAGTAGTAGTAGTAGTAGTAGTAGTAGTAGTAGTAGTAGTAGTAGTAGTAGTAGTAGTAGTAGTAGTAGTAGTAGTAGTAGTAGTAGTAGTAGTAGTAGTAGTAGTAGTAGTAGTAGTAGTAGTAGTAGTAGTAGTAGTAGTAGTAGTAGTAGTAGTAGTAGTAGTAGTAGTAGTAGTAGTAGTAGTAGTAGTAGTAGTAGTAGTAGTAGTAGTAGTAGTAGTAGTAGTAGTAGTAGTAGTAGTAGTAGTAGTAGTAGTAGTAGTAGTAGTAGTAGTAGTAGTAGTAGTAGTAGTAGTAGTAGTAGTAGTAGTAGTAGTAGTAGTAGTAGTAGTAGTAGTAGTAGTAGTAGTAGTAGTAGTAGTAGTAGTAGTAGTAGTAGTAGTAGTAGTAGTAGTAGTAGTAGTAGTAGTAGTAGTAGTAGTAGTAGTAGTAGTAGTAGTAGTAGTAGTAGTAGTAGTAGTAGTAGTAGTAGTAGTAGTAGTAGTAGTAGTAGTAGTAGTAGTAGTAGTAGTAGTAGTAGTAGTAGTAGTAGTAGTAGTAGTAGTAGTAGTAGTAGTAGTAGTAGTAGTAGTAGTAGTAGTAGTAGTAGTAGTAGTAGTAGTAGTAGTAGTAGTAGTAGTAGTAGTAGTAGTAGTAGTAGTAGTAGTAGTAGTAGTAGTAGTAGTAGTAGTAGTAGTAGTAGTAGTAGTAGTAGTAGTAGTAGTAGTAGTAGTAGTAGTAGTAGTAGTAGTAGTAGTAGTAGTAGTAGTAGTAGTAGTAGTAGTAGTAGTAGTAGTAGTAGTAGTAGTAGTAGTAGTAGTAGTAGTAGTAGTAGTAGTAGTAGTAGTAGTAGTAGTAGTAGTAGTAGTAGTAGTAGTAGTAGTAGTAGTAGTAGTAGTAGTAGTAGTAGTAGTAGTAGTAGTAGTAGTAGTAGTAGTAGTAGTAGTAGTAGTAGTAGTAGTAGTAGTAGTAGTAGTAGTAGTAGTAGTAGTAGTAGTAGTAGTAGTAGTAGTAGTAGTAGTAGTAGTAGTAGTAGTAGTAGTAGTAGTAGTAGTAGTAGTAGTAGTAGTAGTAGTAGTAGTAGTAGTAGTAGTAGTAGTAGTAGTAGTAGTAGTAGTAGTAGTAGTAGTAGTAGTAGTAGTAGTAGTAGTAGTAGTAGTAGTAGTAGTAGTAGTAGTAGTAGTAGTAGTAGTAGTAGTAGTAGTAGTAGTAGTAGTAGTAGTAGTAGTAGTAGTAGTAGTAGTAGTAGTAGTAGTAGTAGTAGTAGTAGTAGTAGTAGTAGTAGTAGTAGTAGTAGTAGTAGTAGTAGTAGTAGTAGTAGTAGTAGTAGTAGTAGTAGTAGTAGTAGTAGTAGTAGTAGTAGTAGTAGTAGTAGTAGTAGTAGTAGTAGTAGTAGTAGTAGTAGTAGTAGTAGTAGTAGTAGTAGTAGTAGTAGTAGTAGTAGTAGTAGTAGTAGTAGTAGTAGTAGTAGTAGTAGTAGTAGTAGTAGTAGTAGTAGTAGTAGTAGTAGTAGTAGTAGTAGTAGTAGTAGTAGTAGTAGTAGTAGTAGTAGTAGTAGTAGTAGTAGTAGTAGTAGTAGTAGTAGTAGTAGTAGTAGTAGTAGTAGTAGTAGTAGTAGTAGTAGTAGTAGTAGTAGTAGTAGTAGTAGTAGTAGTAGTAGTAGTAGTAGTAGTAGTAGTAGTAGTAGTAGTAGTAGTAGTAGTAGTAGTAGTAGTAGTAGTAGTAGTAGTAGTAGTAGTAGTAGTAGTAGTAGTAGTAGTAGTAGTAGTAGTAGTAGTAGTAGTAGTAGTAGTAGTAGTAGTAGTAGTAGTAGTAGTAGTAGTAGTAGTAGTAGTAGTAGTAGTAGTAGTAGTAGTAGTAGTAGTAGTAGTAGTAGTAGTAGTAGTAGTAGTAGTAGTAGTAGTAGTAGTAGTAGTAGTAGTAGTAGTAGTAGTAGTAGTAGTAGTAGTAGTAGTAGTAGTAGTAGTAGTAGTAGTAGTAGTAGTAGTAGTAGTAGTAGTAGTAGTAGTAGTAGTAGTAGTAGTAGTAGTAGTAGTAGTAGTAGTAGTAGTAGTAGTAGTAGTAGTAGTAGTAGTAGTAGTAGTAGTAGTAGTAGTAGTAGTAGTAGTAGTAGTAGTAGTAGTAGTAGTAGTAGTAGTAGTAGTAGTAGTAGTAGTAGTAGTAGTAGTAGTAGTAGTAGTAGTAGTAGTAGTAGTAGTAGTAGTAGTAGTAGTAGTAGTAGTAGTAGTAGTAGTAGTAGTAGTAGTAGTAGTAGTAGTAGTAGTAGTAGTAGTAGTAGTAGTAGTAGTAGTAGTAGTAGTAGTAGTAGTAGTAGTAGTAGTAGTAGTAGTAGTAGTAGTAGTAGTAGTAGTAGTAGTAGTAGTAGTAGTAGTAGTAGTAGTAGTAGTAGTAGTAGTAGTAGTAGTAGTAGTAGTAGTAGTAGTAGTAGTAGTAGTAGTAGTAGTAGTAGTAGTAGTAGTAGTAGTAGTAGTAGTAGTAGTAGTAGTAGTAGTAGTAGTAGTAGTAGTAGTAGTAGTAGTAGTAGTAGTAGTAGTAGTAGTAGTAGTAGTAGTAGTAGTAGTAGTAGTAGTAGTAGTAGTAGTAGTAGTAGTAGTAGTAGTAGTAGTAGTAGTAGTAGTAGTAGTAGTAGTAGTAGTAGTAGTAGTAGTAGTAGTAGTAGTAGTAGTAGTAGTAGTAGTAGTAGTAGTAGTAGTAGTAGTAGTAGTAGTAGTAGTAGTAGTAGTAGTAGTAGTAGTAGTAGTAGTAGTAGTAGTAGTAGTAGTAGTAGTAGTAGTAGTAGTAGTAGTAGTAGTAGTAGTAGTAGTAGTAGTAGTAGTAGTAGTAGTAGTAGTAGTAGTAGTAGTAGTAGTAGTAGTAGTAGTAGTAGTAGTAGTAGTAGTAGTAGTAGTAGTAGTAGTAGTAGTAGTAGTAGTAGTAGTAGTAGTAGTAGTAGTAGTAGTAGTAGTAGTAGTAGTAGTAGTAGTAGTAGTAGTAGTAGTAGTAGTAGTAGTAGTAGTAGTAGTAGTAGTAGTAGTAGTAGTAGTAGTAGTAGTAGTAGTAGTAGTAGTAGTAGTAGTAGTAGTAGTAGTAGTAGTAGTAGTAGTAGTAGTAGTAGTAGTAGTAGTAGTAGTAGTAGTAGTAGTAGTAGTAGTAGTAGTAGTAGTAGTAGTAGTAGTAGTAGTAGTAGTAGTAGTAGTAGTAGTAGTAGTAGTAGTAGTAGTAGTAGTAGTAGTAGTAGTAGTAGTAGTAGTAGTAGTAGTAGTAGTAGTAGTAGTAGTAGTAGTAGTAGTAGTAGTAGTAGTAGTAGTAGTAGTAGTAGTAGTAGTAGTAGTAGTAGTAGTAGTAGTAGTAGTAGTAGTAGTAGTAGTAGTAGTAGTAGTAGTAGTAGTAGTAGTAGTAGTAGTAGTAGTAGTAGTAGTAGTAGTAGTAGTAGTAGTAGTAGTAGTAGTAGTAGTAGTAGTAGTAGTAGTAGTAGTAGTAGTAGTAGTAGTAGTAGTAGTAGTAGTAGTAGTAGTAGTAGTAGTAGTAGTAGTAGTAGTAGTAGTAGTAGTAGTAGTAGTAGTAGTAGTAGTAGTAGTAGTAGTAGTAGTAGTAGTAGTAGTAGTAGTAGTAGTAGTAGTAGTAGTAGTAGTAGTAGTAGTAGTAGTAGTAGTAGTAGTAGTAGTAGTAGTAGTAGTAGTAGTAGTAGTAGTAGTAGTAGTAGTAGTAGTAGTAGTAGTAGTAGTAGTAGTAGTAGTAGTAGTAGTAGTAGTAGTAGTAGTAGTAGTAGTAGTAGTAGTAGTAGTAGTAGTAGTAGTAGTAGTAGTAGTAGTAGTAGTAGTAGTAGTAGTAGTAGTAGTAGTAGTAGTAGTAGTAGTAGTAGTAGTAGTAGTAGTAGTAGTAGTAGTAGTAGTAGTAGTAGTAGTAGTAGTAGTAGTAGTAGTAGTAGTAGTAGTAGTAGTAGTAGTAGTAGTAGTAGCAGCAGCAGCAGCAGCAGCAGCAGCAGCAGTCATACCTAAATTAAATTAAATTATTAAACTCGATCACAATTATAGTTCAATTTGACTGCGTCCGTAAGAAATCGTTTAGCCTTTTCTTGAAAGTGGTTATTGTCTGGCAGCCCCTAATCTTCTGAGGTTGAGAAATCCACTGAGACAGTAAAAGAGGATGAATAGTGGGATGTTCTATGGGCAGGAATTGCTAGGATTTGGCTCTCCTATGACCTGGTGTTTAGATTGTGATTGGAGGATAAGTAGTTAAACCGAGAACGAAGATAATTTGGAGTAGAAGTGTGGAGAACTCGAAACATAAGAGAGAGCGAATGAAGTGTTCTTCGGTTACTAAGTTGCAGCCAGGATAAAGATTTGAACGAGGGTGTAATGTGGTCAAATTATTTATTTACTAAATGTTGAAGTAATGCGTTATAATAAAGATAAGAATAATTATTTCAGGTAATTAAATCTTTTATAAAATAATCTCATTTATTTTATTTTAAAACAATTTGTGTTTATTCGAAATTAGGAAAAACAGTATACAAAGTTTGTTCATTGAATACACGCACATTTCTTTTTAGTGAGTGTTCTTTGCAGATATACGAGCATTTGTGACAGTTGTCACACTGTTGATTGGTTTTCCTATCCTTTGTGAGTATTTTTTTCATAAAGCAGAAGGACAGTGTTTTACACATACCAATTTTCATTATTGTACAAGATATAGCAATGGAGGAAAAAAAATGTTGAATATTTCCAAAAATTTTACTGCTGTAAGCTGTACCTAATCCCATAAATCAAAGCAGAACACACGGCACCATAATCAGAAGTCCACTCTGAAACGTGTTAGAAGTTAGATAAATAGCACTTATGCTGAAAAGATAAAAATTACATGTCTAGAGATTGATGCAGTAAAGTCATGTCCATAAAAGTTAATTAAAATTGATACTAACTAGAGAATTGAATTTTTGGAGAAAAGAAATTGGAATCGGAAGGTGTATGGGAAAAAACAATTACCTTGATGTGGTCATGTGCGTCTTGGCAGCAGTAAATACATGACCGGTCTCCATTATCAATAGCCCTAGTAATTCAAAAGTATCATTAAATAAAAAATTGCCTTCTGCTCCCTTGGATTAGATTTCTGGATCTTGCAGCACGAAAGCTGTCCATCTAATGACAGAACTACTTACCTCAGGCAGGAAACGAACTCACAACCTCCAAATTGCGCTACCACGGCTCCTTTAATGTAACTGCCTGTAATTTTTAGGGAAAAAACATGCGCAATCAAATTGCCCAAGACAGATTTCTCAATTGCCCTCGTAGCACACAATTACCTGGGCCGGACTGCTAATATAGGCTTCGGGATATTCACAGCCTCTCAGAGACTATTAAGGGGCGTCAGTGTTCATACCGCGTAGCCATAATCTGACCTCAGAACCTTTTATCTGCCACGAACTTCAGTTTCGCACGCAGCACAGGCCCGCTTCGATTAAGGTGTAAATAGAAGCTGCCTTTGATCTCTGTGCACGCTCTACACTCTCTGGAATGCTTTGCAGCAGGTGGATTATCTCTGAAAAGGCCAAATGAACTCATTGCTTCTGGCTGGAGAGTTCACGCCCCTTTGCATGTAATACTGAAACGAGAGAATTTTAACAAGAAGTCTTCGGCATTGCGCAATTCTCATGATGATGATGATGATTTTTTTCGAAGTACAGAGGAATTAACCCACTTGCATCTAGGTGGGTGTGGATCCCATGCTCCTAAACGGTGCTCACATGTGATATCCTGCCTCAGGTGTTGCATGAGGATGAAGATTTATGCTGGAAACCTAAGAGTTTCACGTAGTAATTGTTCCGTTACAAAAGTCTAATGGTTTATTAGCCAACTGTGCAGAGGTTATGCTTTTATATTGTTGTATGATGCATCGGACACACCTGGACGTAGAACGGGTTCACAGTTTACAATAATTACCGCTTTGTGACTTAACAAAAATCAAAACATGAATTCCAATCGTTGCGGAGTCCATATGAAACTGAAACGTTCTACGTGAGTGATATTGTTTTGTCTTTACATATTTCTCACAACAGTTATGGATTCATTCACTTGAAAGTTATGGGGGACTTAAGTGTCGAGGCACTACCGATATACCCTTAGAAAACAAATGAACTACAGAGCGCTCGCTTATACAGGGTGATTCACGAAGATTTACCGTCACTTACGAAGCTTATTTCCGAAGACATTCTGGCAAAAAGTGTCATATAAACATTTGTCCTAATCTCAATATTTTCAGAAATACACAACTTGGAATTTTTTTTTGTAAAATATCTTATTCTTGAGTTTTAAGGTTAAAAAAATATTACAGATAAAGAATTAACTATTTAGGAGTATCATTTCTTTAATTAGCTAGTATTCTGAAGCTAAAAATGTGTTGTGAATTCCATAGATGCTTCGTACAGAATTTTTTTTTCCAATTTTTAACTACAAAATTTCATTTTCTTGCGCTTTTATCAAACGGTTGTTACAAATCACGCTGCTCTTGTAAATTCTTGAAAACTGTGCATTAGGGTGCATAATTAAACTGTAAAGCATCAAGTTCCTAAAGTCCTATGACTTGTAATAATTTTTGTGATAAGTGCGTAAGAATGATGTAATTTTTAGCTAAAAATTGAAAAACAAAATCTGTATAAAGCAATTAACAACATATTTTTAGCTTCAGAACACTAGCCAATTAAATAAATGATATTTATGAGTATTTCATTGTCTATTTGTAATATTTTTTTACCCTTCAAACTAAAGAAAAAAAGGTACTTTACTAACAAATTCAAATTAGTGTAACTCTGAAAATATTGAGATTAGGACAAATGTTTATATGGCATTTCTTGCACAGAATATCTCCAGAAATAAGCTCCGTAAGTGACTGTAAATCCTCGTGAATCACCTGTATTATGTAGGTCGACCGGGAAGCTCGCACCTGCAGAGGTTATATCAGCGTCGCCGGTGTGCCGGAATTTTGTCCCGCAGTTCTTTTACATGCCAGTAAATCTACTGACATGAGCCTGTCGTTTAAGCACACTTAAATGTAATCGACCTGGACCGGGATCGAACCCGCAATCTCGAGCAGATGAGGCCAGCGCTATACCGAGTACGCTACCGAGGCCGACAGGAAGGTGTATCTTTTCTGATAAACAAGCAGTGGAAACAGGAACTACTTAATTGGAAGGAAGTAAATGAGAGAATACTAAAGATTACACTACGAATATATGGAATAAACCTGGATATAATATGTATATATACACCAAATGACGATGCCTTAGCTGATGATAAGAGAAGTTTTTATGAAGATCTACAAAGGGTAGTAGATGATTTTAATTTTAGGCGATTTTAATAGGCGCATAGGAAGAAGAAGAAGAAGAAGAAGAAGAAGAAGAAGAGGAGGAGGAGGAGGAGGAGATGATGTGATAGGACCATGGAGAGAGGAAAGTGAGAATAATAAGGGAAGAACATTAATTAATTTTTTTAGAAACCGGGAATGTGTAACAATGAACTCTCAGTTTAGACATAAAAGTTTACGTGGATTAATTGTAGTAGAAATTTAAAATCAATCATTCATTACATTTTAGCAAGAAGACAATGAAATATTTTAGTACAGAATGTGACAGTGAAGAGAGGGGCTGAAAATAACTCAGACCATCATACCACAGCCTAGTATATATAATCACGAAGCTCAATAAGTAGGGAATATGCAACCATAATGTCTAGTTGCTAACCACTAGGATCGCTACTATTACCCCATCACAGACAATGCGAAATAGTACCGGCACAATCTATTGTTCCTAGTACTCTCAACAACTCAAGCTTCGTGACTGTATATACTAGACTGTGATCATACTGTATGTTGATGGCAAAAGTAGGATTTCCTATGAAAGCAAGAGATAGTGAAGTTCAAAATATTATTAACTCTAAGTTAGATAATCCCCAACATCAGGTACACCTTTTACAGGAAGAAAATGTAAGAATACTGTATCAGACAAGATTTAATCGAATATTAGAACCGATTAAAGAGAATTGAAATGCCGAGGAACTGTGCAGTCACCTGAAAGAATGGATTCATAATGCAGCAGAGGAGACATTTGGGTTGGAAAGAAATAATGGAGAAAGAATGGAATGGATAACTAAAGAAGTGTTAGTTACCTAGTTAAAGTTAGTTATTTAACGACGCTGTATCAATTACTAGGTTATTTAGCGTCGATGAATTGGTGATAGCGAAATGGTATTTGGCGAGATGAGGCCAAGGATTCGCCATAGATTACCTGGCATTCACCTTACGGTTGGGGAAAACCTCGGGAAAAACCCAACCAGGTAATCAGCCCAAGCGGGGGTCGAACCCGCGCCCGAGCGTAACTTCAGACCGGCAGACAAGCGCCTTAACCGACTGAACCATGCCGGTGGCTAAGAAGTGTTAGAAAATATAGAAAGTAAAGAAGTTATTCTTATAAGTAAATAATATAATTTTGTTTACTTATAACTAGGGGGCGGATGTTGATGAAAAGTCATCTTATTTTTCACATTAGGACGATGCCTATTAATATAGAAATCCTTTCTATCTTAATATCAACGTAATAAAGTAATTTCTTATATTGCATTTTTTTACGTTTTTGAATTAATAGGTCATTTTTACATTTTTTCGGAATTTTTTGGTAATTTTTAATGCTTTGAAGAACTTTTAGATCATTTGGAATGCATTTTGCTTTCTTCTTTACCGATAGATCTGTTAAGGCATTTTCCAACAAAATAAATCAGTAGTAATTACATACTGAATAAGTAAATAACAGTGAAATTTGAGTTTTATAGTTTGGAACAGACTCTAAAGTCCATCCCTCATTCCACTGAAGGCTTCACTTCACACAACGGAAGTAATATAAAATGCTTGTGAGCTTAGTTTATGTGAGGATTTTGATCGCTACTGTTCTTTTGTCGGTACGAGGGTGTCTTTAGAATTTATGTAGGGGGGAAACTTTCACCATGTCCTGGACAGGACGTTGTGTCCTCAACATGGTTCGGAAGGGATGTCTACTGTAGTAGATAGTATTTTTAATACAAAGATTGAAAGAATGCACGCTGCGTCCACAATTTGTTTTGTCATTCACACGCCCTCATCTTAAAGATCTGGTAACAAAAGTGAAGCGCGGAAGGAGGAGGAGACGGAGAATGAAGGCACTGAGATGGACCACCACTGATTGAAACACATTGTAAACCCTCATTAAAATCTATAATTTTTCTTTAAAACCTTCATTTTGTTGCATGTTCTTTTCCTTTATCTTAGCCAAATTCCAGAAGTTGCCTCTTCCCTCCGAGATTTGCAAGGTAGTCATTGAAACAAGGTAACTAATTTGTAAGAAGTTGTGGTGCGAGTACGGTGAATAATAATTAAATGTCATTTAATTTTAATTTCATGTAATTTTCCCATTAGTTTAAGGGCATTTTAATGATCATTTTAAGTAGATTTTTACATCATCAACATCCGCCCTCTACTTATGAGTAGGGCCCGGATTTTTCTAAAATGCATATGCGCATATGAAAATGCATATTTTGACTGTTAGTGCATATTTCGGCATTTATTTAGTTTATGTATGATTAATTATCTGACATTTCTGAACGAACTGTAAATCTAGTCATGAATTTGTATGTCGGACTTACCTTGGAACCACAATACCTTTCCTATTTCAAGTGAAATGTTAACGGGACCATACTTCCAGTCTCACAATACATTCAGGTAGATGGACGTTGTAGACCTTTTTTACAAAAGGAATTTCTTACATTTCTCAATGCAGTGTCCTCTCAAAGTTTGTGTCGACAGGACCGCAGGTGTTCATCTGTTGATTTGTTTTTCATCTACTAATAGTTTATGCGGTGTTCTGTCTGATTAAACTAAAAATGGCTAAAGATAAGTCCACTAAATCCTTTTTAATTAAACGGTGGATTTCAGGCAATAGTGACTATTCAAGTGACGGCGATGTAGTGTATTGTCAAGTATGTGAAAAGACTGTGAAATGCGAGAAAAAGTTTTAACTAGAACATCATTCGAAAACAACTGCACATCTCTGGTCAAAACAAAAGGGTAAGAGCACGCAACAGGTACTATTAACTCAGGCGACATCACGGTCTGAAGTTAGTACATTTTCCACTGACCTTTGTAAAGCTTTTGTATGCAGAACATTCCGCTGCATAAATTAAATAATCCACATCTACTATCATTTCTTCAAAAATATTGTCTTAATCAGAGGACACCGGGTGAATCCACTCTTAGAAGAAATTATTTACTTTCTCTACATGCTTCTATCCTGGATTCAATACGGTCTGACATAGGAGGAAACTGCTTATGGATTTTGATGAATTAACAGATTCGTGTGGCAGATACATAGCGAAATTCATAGTGGGTAAATTATGTCCGAAAGAACTAAGCAAACCTCATTTACTTTAATGCAAAGTGTTCGAAAAAACCAACCACAGTACAGTTGCAAGATTTGGTTAGTGCATATTGTTTTGTTTTTAGTGCACATTTTCAACATTTTTAGTGCATATTTTAGTTATTTTCAGTGCATATGTATCCGGGCCCTACTTATAAGATATTACGAATACATCAAACATAAGTCCACCTTCTTTGGTTTCATATAGGCCTATTCTGACTGGAGAACAGGAGGAAAGAAATACTTTCTCTGCGGGAGAGTCATCATGTCTGAGAACTGAAACAAATGGCAAATATTATAATGAATTATTATGCAATTCAATCTATTTACTTTCCGATCATGTTAATATGAATTAATTAAACAGCTATTTTGTTACTAAACTTGTGCACATAAGTCTAACAAATTGGATGTCTCGGGATGAAATTGCCCGAAGCCAGCGTTCAGGTTTAGAAGAAACAGTCTCACTGCACCATATAATTAGTTAATGTACGAAATCAAACCGAGCGTGCTTAAACAATCAGCCTCTGGTGTAACAAGCCGAGTCCGAAGGTAACTGAAATATTTTTTCCTTGCCTTTTTCACAGTTGGAGTTATTCTACCCTCTAATTTCCATAAGTAAAAAGCTCGACGCACTTTTAATAAAAGTTGTTACGAAGAATTGTTTAATAACTTATGCAAATAATTGAAATACCCGTGAAATTGGGCGAGCACTGTGTAATTCTGTTTGCATTCTAAGGTGTCTCTTAAATCTTAACCGTAAGAGTTATCGGTGGTTTGCGCTCTTTTTCATGTTTCTAGCCTCCAGCCCTCAGTACAGGTTAGAAAGATGATCGAAACTTTGGCATTAGACACCATATATTATAGAGGAACTTGAAGCAAATTCGAATTAAGATTACTCTGTTTTGTTTATTTTATTATGCAGTGTCAACGTCCATGAAATTTGTCGATTTAGGATAAAAAGAGCATAGTATCAAAGTTAGACAACTCCATTTTTTGCGATTTCGAGTTATTGTTTCTCATTGAATTTTGTGTGCTGAATGCGATTCTGGAACTGTTTAGATTCAAAAACGGACAGAACTGAGCGAAAATAGCACTTAATTGTGCGCTTTAGAATCAAAATGCAGACAACTTCACTGTGGCTTGGTTTCATATTAGGACAATTCCTTCAGTAGCCAATGAGAAGCCCACATTCGTACCACCTTTTCCCATCACGCATCGCGAATCCAACATGGCTGGATGTTTATATAATCGGTTTGTGGATGAATAGGTACTGTTTTACGTAAATTTTCTTTGAAATCGAGTTAGAAGAGACTTAGATTCGAAAATAGACAATTTCACTTTAAATATGACTTCGTTTGAATTCAAAAATAGACAACTCCAGGACTTAGTTCCAGAGATGGACAACTCCACTTTTTAAATTAAATTTGTCCTGAATATTAATTTTAATCACATTTTGAGACTGAAAAAAATATTTCTGTGACCCATGAGAATGTTACAAAAAAAAAAAAAAGGCCTATGCGCATAACGGTTACATTGGTTTTCAAGGATCTAGTTTTTCATCTCTCCTGTAAAAAAAAAAGCAAAAGTGGAGTTGTCCAACTTTGATACCAAGCTCCTTAAATCACTTCCATTTATGGATATTTTGTTTACTTTCACAGCAGTATAAAATAGTATACATATATTTGGTTCAAATGTTTTTGTAGGCCTACCATATTCGTCCAAAACAAATATTCACAAAATGTATTATTGTTAGTCATTAATAATAATAATAATAATAATGATAATAATAGTAATATTATTATTATCACATCATTATCATCATCATTTCGTTTCGATCTCAGAAGGACAATGTTCCACAATTATCAGGTCTAAACTTTTTGAAAGCCATATACGAGTAGGCGCCGCAAAGTATAATATAATATAATATAATATAATATAATATAATATAATATAATATAATATAATATAATATAATATAATATAATATAATATAATATAATATAATATAATATAATATAATATAATATAATATAATATAATATAATATAATATAATATAATATAAATAATATAATGTAATGTAATATAATAATAAAAACAATAGTATTAGTAATAATAATTATAATACTTGGCGCGACAGTCCATAAACGACCAAAGCGACCAGCCGACTGCTGGTCTCACATCCATATCAGCAGATCCTAACGATCATCCAACTAGTACTGGGGTATAGTGTGGTTAGCACGATGATCCCCCTCCCAGCCGTTACAGCTGATTCCCGTAACCATATTTCGCTATCTTTCTTAGCTTTCCAAATTCACAATGCTGCTTGGGCAACGGTCCCAAACTGACAGAAATTTCATAAGAACATTTCTTCCTCCGTGAAGTTTCGAAGCAGAGCTCATTCAACATTGACAATCTAAAGGCTCGTACAGATATGCGCGCCGAATCCCGTATCGCAACCACGTCGCGCGCCAATTCTTAAACGGGGCAAGGTTACGCATGCTGGTTGCGCGGTAAATCTTTCCAACCCGCGCCGGAGCCCGCAACGCGTAACCGCGTTCCGCCAGTTCAAGTACTTCCACTTTCAATCATGGACGTAGCTGCAACAGCCTATATGTATTTGCACTATACGTGCGAAAACAAACGGAAACAGAGGCAATGGTTTCAAACAGTTATATACAAGTAGAAATAAATGTGGTGGTTCAAATTTGCTGGCTGACTTGAAGTTCAAAACAGTTAGTACACATTATACAAATTTTACCAGAATTTCCTCTACAGACTTTGAATTTTTGATTAATTTGGTAAGGTATAAGATTGCAAAGAAGAATACCACCTTCAGAGGGTCTATCTCGGTTCAAGAAAGAGTGACAGTGACAGGTGATTCATACAGTAGTCTGTAATAACATTGCCGAATCACAGTCTACTATATACAGTCGCGAAGCTTGATGTGTTTTTTTGCAAATCTCGTGATGAAGCGCTCCAAGCGGTTAGCAACTAGAAACAATAGACTGTCCATGGTCGACTTTGGACTGTGTCGTATTTCTATGGAGTGATAGCTCGTTGCGTATTTCACATTGATGCTTGTGAAATGTTCGTTATTGGTTGTAATGAAAATGTTAATGGCTAAAATATAATAATTGGAATAATAATATGGGACAAGGAGGCGACGTTTGTAGTGCTATAAATTGTAGGAACAGTAAGAGAAAGAGGCCAGAGTTATCCTTTTTCCGATTTCCGAAAGATTCAGAAATTTTCCTGGATTTCCACAAGAATGCTGTGCAGAAACAAAACTCTTAATTTTGAAGTTCTTTGTGACTGTTAGAATACATTATATCGTTAAATTTCACAATGAAATGTTTCAGTCTAACCGAAAGGACATTAGATACCGGTTAAAGTTCTGTCACTTAGGCTGCTAAATTTCCAGAGAAATAAAGGTTAGGTCTACTTTTTTTTTCAGAGGGTATATTTTTAATTGTAGCTATTAATTTTGTTATTTTTTGTGTTATTTTACTAAAGACGTAGAAAAATTAAGTTTGTTTTAATGAAATTTATTGATCACGTTTTATTTCCAATTCTGGTGGGATTATTATTGCTTAGGCCTACTTTTTTTTTCAAACTATATGTTTTAATTATAGCTGTTAATTTTGTTGTTATTTTTATTTGTTGCTTTACTAGAGACGTAGAAAAAGTCTGTTACAATAAAATTTATTGATCACGTTTTATTTCCAATTCTGGTGTGATTATTATTGCTTAACCTCATCCCACTTTGTTAACTACGTAAGCCTACACTACAAGTACCGGTACACGTAAGTTACTCCATTAATTCATATTTCCATTATTATTATTGGTGTAAAGGAAAATGCAAATTAATATTTATTGGTTTCATAGCTAATTATCGCTATAATCTTGAATGAGTGAAGCCATTATAGTAAATTTCAGTTCGTTTTGCACAAACAAAAATTATATTAACTTATTTCTTGCAGGTATCTTCGAGTTTATGGTGGAATTTAATATACTTCATTAAAATAATAAATTAACTTTATGCATTTAATATTTTAATAATGGAAGGAAGGTGTTAATTTTTCCAAAAGAACATGACAACGAAAGTGTAACATATTTTGTCGTCTGCTAGGAGAGAGATCTGCGATGATGAGGCGATAGTAGCGATCCTAGTGGTGGGCAACTACCCATGTTTGCATTTTTACTACATATTGAGCTTCGCGACTGTATATAATAGACTGTGGCCGAATCAAAACACCAGACTAAAATTAAGTTAAGAGTCATAAATGAAGCATCTCTAAAGGACTTTGAAGCTAAATTAAAAAAATGAAACCTGGGAATCAGTATGTGATAATGATGATATGAATAGTAAATTCAATGTGTTTCACAATATATTCTTAAATACCTGTACTTTTGAATTCAATTTTCCTGTAAAGTACAAAAATTCTTAAACATCTAAATACAATTGGATTACACAAGACAAAAATCTCATGTAAAACAAAGTAGAAATAGTAACGACACTAAATTAATAGCTCTAATTTCTGTAGTACAATTTTATGATTAATACAAACGAAGTCTTTGGAGAGATCACAGAATATCGCTCCTACTTGCAATTTTTTATTAATTGCTTCCAGAATTTTATCAGTTAAATTAAACACAATGTAATCTTAAAATTCAAAGAACTCTACTACTCGCCGTTCAACATTTTGCAAAGTTACCCGGTATACGTCGGCCTAATGTACGCACGAATGCAAGGAATTAATATGTAGCCCTGCATATTCAGATTGAAAATTAGTGCGTCCCTGATACATCTTACGTCGCGACGGCAGTCACAATAGTCTTGAATTCAACGAAAGGTGGAATGGGAATGATGAAACGCTTGCCCTCATTTGGCAGCTTCCCATATCTGCTCTAAGGTCACAGTTCGTCGCCACCTCGATCCAATTGGATTGTAACTAAAGGGCACAATTATGAATTTACCGAGTAGGTTGTTCTGTGATAAAATTGGTTTTCTTATAAATAAAGCAAGACTTGAGACCTGTGTCTAAGCCGAAGAAAACTTTATAAATTACATTTTTCAATAATTTAGAGGATGACACTCATTTTACTCTTTTAAGAGAAATTATTATTTGACAAGAAACCGACGTTAAGTTTCTTTATATGGAACCACAAAAAATTGCTTCAAACGTATCTGATAATTGCATCTTGCTACAACTTTTATTTTGCATTCCCACCCTTGAAAAATCTCGCGACTCAGCTGATTAATCTACGCGCAACATGTTTATTAAAACAGGCTTTGTAAATTAGAAAGACCAAATTAGAACAATATTTCGCTATAATTAAAAAGTAAAATATTGACAAGGACTTATAAAGGGAAGTTGTTGCTTCTTTCTTTAATAAGGCTCGTGTTTAGTGCAGTGTCATTTCTGGGAATGGTGGTATGACCGCTCTTCTCGAGGGAGTGGGTTTTGAGTTGGGCGGGCTCAAGTCAGGTGCTTCTTGATTTTATCAGTGAATGAGCATGTTGCACTTAAGTATTTGAAATTAGCTAATCTGTGTCGTGTGTTTGCACGCAAAAAGAAATGAACCCTATATCATTTATACATGTCATTGTATAAACACCCACGTTCTTTGCAGTTTGATTCAAGGACTGTTATTTATTTGCATGAATCATTCACCCTAACAGCGTTGTAACCAACTAAAAGCAAATTTAGAGGAGACTAAAAAATTTTTGTTTAGTCATTAAACATTAACATTTTATTAGCACAAACTGGATATGAATCCTATAGATTCAAAATCCCCTATATCTACTTTCACAAACTTTAGGATTTTAAGAGTAAAGCCTCGTTCACACTTTTCAAGTAACTTGAATTCAATTCACTTGAAAAGACGGACTTGAAAAGTGTGAACTATGTTTCAAGTTGATTTGAAATCAATTAACGACTTGAATTCAAGTTCCAAGTGAAGTTGGATCCCTTTCTACTTTTTACTTGACTTGAAAGGACACTTGAAAAGTGTGAACGTCACTTCATAACTTGAATTCAAGGAGAAAAGAGCGGGAATTTAAATTAACAGCTGTTTTAAGAGCGTTAAATTAACAGCTGATTGTTTTTCAGTTCTACTGGGAATGTAAAAATAATAGAAAACAGCAGTAAGTGAAATAATGACCAAATATTTGAGTTTCTGAAGTTGTATAAAATTCACGAAGGCCTGCGGATTATAGAAACTCCAAAGTTTCGTAATAGAAATGCAAAGAAAGCTGCAAAGAAAGGAAGAGTTCATAGAAGAATTGAACAGCAGAGATTTTAACGTGGACACAGATGAGATAGCCTATGAAAAATAATAAAAAAACATTGAACTGTAGATGGAAAAGAAGTGAGGAAGATAAGGGGGATTAAGAAGAGAAGAGCGTTGCTTGAAGGGATGATATTTATCGCCGAAACTGGCATGGTTCAATATGGTTGATAGATTTTTGTGGGGGAACTGTAACAGCTTCAAGATAATCATTTTCAATTATGGTAAATCAGACTCGCTTATATTTTATTACATTTGCAATAAGAATTATTACATCTGCTTGAAGATTTCACTTATTCTATTTGTAATAGTCAGTGGTCGTTTATTTCTCTTACTAATCTAATTCCTAACCCATACTGAACAACGCGTTTTCCATTTCTTCAATATATTTATCATTTCCCTGGCACGGACACTTGCTACTACAGAAATTCCTAATTGCACAACATCCATGGACGCCATTTTATCCTACTTGAAAACAAAATAACTTGAATATGTCTGAACGGCGACTTGAATTCAGGTACTTGAAATCACGTGACTTGAATTCAAGTTACTTGAAAAATGTGAACGAGGTTTAACTGGTGGCAAATAGAGGAAATTTTCAACCTAACAATGACTTTTAACAAACCTTTTGCTTCAAATTTAGTGACTTTTTGAATTCAAACTGTATAAATCTTTCGAATTTATTCTTAGCAAGCAATACGTGGGCGTAACTCAATTACGGACAAAATGGTCTCTAGTGGGTTTTGAATCTAGAGGATTCATATGTCGTTGTTCTTGCAAGAACTCCTATGTCATATATTTATAGATTTTCATATTTTTGCTCTATTAAATAACTGAAATAGTGATACAGAAATTAATAAAATCTCCTATATGTAATTATATGTCTTTGTTTCGAAAATGTAAGAATTCACAGTCTCCTATGTAGGCCTACCGCTGCCATAGGATGAATAAATGAGTTTTTTCTTCCTACTGAAAAATATTATATTTTGCACATGGGAGTTACTGCAGGAACAACGACGGTATGTAAGTTAACACCATCATTATACAAAGTAGTGTAATGATTTTAACACAATATCAGTATGTTTCATTTATACCTATATTTGATTAACAGAAAAATTAACACAACACAAACAAGCTGTATTCCGAACAATGGTATACAGACTTCTCAACATACTTACCAATGAACCAACAGGATTACAACGAAGAGCTAAACGCAATCAAATACATAGCACAAGAAAATGGATACAACCCTAACATAATAGACAACGTAATACGTAAGACAAAACATAATCACAAAAAAACATAAGAATACAACACAAACACAAGAACACAAAAAATGCATCACACTAACATACGAAAACAAAAACACACACAAAATTGCAACATCACTCAAGAAATTAAATTACAACATCGCATACAGAACAAATAACACTCCACAAAAACATCTCAACACACAAACAACACGAACAAATACAACCACACAGGCGTATACAAATTCAAATGTAACACCTGCAACCACTTCTACATAGGACAGACAGGCAGATCATTTCAAACACGTTACAAAGAACACATCACAGCCATAACAAAATTACAAAACACTTCCACATATGCAAAACACATCACAAATGCTAACCACACCCACAGAGACATCAACGCAAACATGGAAATAGGCCTACTACACATCCAACCAAACAGCTAGAAACAAAACACACTAGAACAATATGAAATATACAGACACACGAAAACACACCCCAACGAAGTTCTCAAAACACAACTCAATTTCAGAACACACACACTCTTTGACTCTACATTATACCACACGAACACACCCTCACAGAAAACAGAACATGAGGCGCCAAGACCAACAACGACCAGTTCTGAGGATGACCCATAAAAAGGTCGAAACATGTAAACAAGGTACGTTAGAATTTAACACAAAGTCTTATCATACATATTCCGAATTGATACAATGTTAAAAGTTATGTAATCAAGATGTAGAAAAATTAAAATATTATAGTAGGAACAACGTTGTATCTGGCTAGTTACGTTGTTCTTATTATCTGAAAATCTGTTCAAATTAAGCATAAATTAATTTTAAATTTAGCATGCAATATAAAACTACAGTCAGTTCTTGGACACAGTATTAAGAAATAGTTAAACGAAAAAGATATTACGTAATACCAGAATTCTATAGAAATTTGGTGAATTTCATTAAACATTTATTGTGTTGTACTGAAAACTGTGCTGTACTCAAACCTGCATCATCTGCAAAAAAAAAAATTGTTACAATATGAATATGAATCCGACCTAGGAACACGAAATTTCAATCGAAAATCACTTCTAAATATGTTTCTGAACATGCTTTCAGTGACACATTGGGATGTTTCTACCAGAGAACTTCTTACATCTTGCGCACATTCAGTTTGCACTTTTATGTCTAGAGTAGTGATTATCCTGTGTTGAAAATGATAGAATGTGTTTTTTTTACAAAGTTTTTGCCACAATTGGGAATTTTCTTGGCCTGTTGGAATACTTCCCTCTTTTGTATTCAAGAGACAAATTGGCTTTCATTTTTTAAACCACGATTTGCACTCTGCAAGTTGTAATATTAAGTGTATTACATATAGTCTTCTGACAAACCTACACTCTACCATTTTCCAGAGGTAAGATACTCCTGGTGTGGTTCGTTTCTTTACGTCCCTACTTTCCTTTGGTTGTCATAATTAAGCCTGTAGAACGTTTGGAATAGCTTAGTTTTACTATCCGCAGGTACAATTCTTAGTAAAACCTACAATGTCAATTTTTTTTCCTAAACACTAATGCAAAAGTATACTTAATATTTTGAACAAAATTCGGTGAAATCCGGGATAAATGATGCCTTCACTTAATATAAAATGTCATTTGAAATGTTGTTATATGTGCATATACGGCAAAAGGTTGTAATTACGATTATGAAATCAAATATAATCGGAACTAATGCAACAACTTTATAACTTTAAAATATTAATGTCTAGATTTTTTTTATTTTAGTAGGTTATTTTACGACGCTTTATCAACAGCTTAGGTTATTTAGCGTCTGAATGAGATGAAGGTGATAATGCCGGTGAAATGAGTCCGGGGTCCAACAGCGAAAGTTACCCAGCATTTGCTCATATTGGGTTGAGGGAAAACCCCGGAAAAAACCTCAACCAGGTAACTTGCCCCAACCGGGAATCGAACCCGGGCCACCTGGTTTCGCGGCCAGACGCGCTGTTAATGTCTAGATGTTGACATAATATTGCCCTATAATCGTAATATAACTTATTTCCAAATGTATATTAGGCTTACATAAAGGCAGGTTATAAATATTTTGCATTAGTATCTTCAAAGCTGAGCAAATTATTAGGGTCATTTCATAAATAATGCATAGGTTGTTAGAACTGTGAAGTTGTAACAGGATTTTTATTGTTCAGAGATCTTGTTATGACATTTTAACAAGGTGACGAACAATTTCCCCACGAGGAACAGGATTGTCAGATATTTGCTTTGTGAATCATCTTACCACTGTTTCACACGATTCGTTTTTACATGAGGTAAAGGTTGGTAATATCGTGATATGAGTAATATTGTGATAGTTCCTTTTGAGAAATTATTACAATTTTACTGAGCGAAAGGAAGATCGATATTTTGCGTCAACGTATTAAGGGAATGTTCATGGACAAATTGCTGCACAAAACCGATCCTTCTCTCGCTCAGTATTGTAATAAATTCTAAAAAAACCTACCACAATATTATTCGTATTACAGTATTACCAACCTTTACCCAACTTATCATTATATGGAAACTCTTTGTTATAGATTATAGGCCTATTTACAAGCAAACATTCTGATGGGGGCAGATAAAAAATTTAATTTTTTTTTTCACCGTGTTAATAATGTCAAAGGAAGTAGTTGCACACATTTTGGCCACTCGACCGCAATTACGAGGGCCGTAAAAAATAAGTTCGCCAGGGGCCGTTAACAGAAAGAAAACACAATTTTATTGGAAAAATTTATTGGAACAGAAACAGGAATTGTTGAACTATTTTTCAACATATTCCCCACCGAAACTGAAACATTTGTCATATCATGGGATCGACAGGGAGCTGCAGACGGCTGTCAAACGCTGGTTCCGATTCCAAGCGACTGATTTCTACGACTCATGGTACGATAGATGTCTCAGTTCCAGTGGGGAATATGTTGATAAATATCGCAACAATTGTTGTATTTGTTTCAATAAATCTATCCATGCAATTGTACTTTTTTCTGTAAACGGCAGGGGAAAATCACTTTCTGGACGATCTTGTAATTACGGTCGAGTAGCCAAAATTTATATAAGCACTTCTTTTGACATTATTAACATGGTGGAAGAAAAAATTTAATACTTTATCTGTCCCCATCAGAATTTTGCTTGTTAGTCTGTGTTGTCCTTTAGTTACCACTGAAGGACATACTTTACTCACAACGATAATAATTTTAAAGCAGAGCTGAGTAACAAATCAACTCACTAACAAAGTGTACACCGAACTGACTGGCGTGATTAAGCGCCTCTCGATGTCTATTTCACTCCGCGATTACGCCTGAACTCTCACAGTAAGTAGGCGCGTTTTGACGGCACCGAACCCTGCTAACCGTTATGTATAATGAACCTTTATGGATGGCCAAGTGTGCATTGGCCTTTTTCAACCTCAACATTTAATAAATTTATCTATAAAAATAAGATTTTCACATATAAAAAGAGTGAAAAATTATTGCAGCATGCGAATCGTAGTATTCTACGAAATTGAGAACTTGTAGGCAATTTACACAATCCCACTTATTTTATCTGTCAACATAGATAGTGCTTGCAAAAAATAGAGGACAGAATACATTGAATTAATCTGTTAGCTTGATGCTTATGATATGCGTAACTTGAATGCAAGTGTACTGCATATGGTACTGGAAGTCTCTGTGATTTAAACGCTATTAAATTTCACAGGAGTGGCAAATGTTGCAGCCCACTCCATCGTTTGGCTCGAGGTGGGTGTGCTGTACGATAAATATGCATGTATCTCGAACAATTACACGTTCAGGAACGTCAGTCCATGCCAAGTACATTACATGTAAGTCTAAATAAATGTCTTACTCATCAAATCTATTATTAGAAGAATCTAATTATGCCGACATTAATTCTCGTTTAATGAATACGGTACTGAATCCAATCAAGACATATTATAAATATCAATGAAATGCAATCGTAAGTTTTGTAACTTGTTATAAATTACAACAAATTAAGCATTGCAATTTTATATGAAGTTCAGAATAGCAGGAGAGAAGAATCATAGGTGTTTTCTCAGTACCTATGACATTTATGTTTAAAGTACGAGCATATTGTGTTCATAAATCGGAAAATATATGAAGAGCTCACTACAATCTAGCCTAATGGGAAGCCACACATTTGCTAAATTCGAGATTTCGCCGTAACTTAATATTGAAATATGATGACAAATATAATAATAATAATAATAATAATAATAATAATAATAATAATAATAATAATAATAATAATAATACTTTATTGCCAGAACAAAAATACATATTGATTTTTTTTATATATATAAGAACTCTCTAGCATCCCCAGAAAGAGTAAGTTACATACTCGTGCTCAGGGGGCATTCCACATAAGTTAATGTTAAGACATTTTATTGAATAACAGAGTAAAAGTAATAACATAAAAAAGAAGACAAAAACATATCACAATAATTGAACTTTAAATTTTCTCTCTTAACAGCAATTTTTAAGAGATTTTTTTAAATAAGGAGCGCTAGCAAATTGTATGTTTGGGAATTTATCTATTACCATGTTATAAAGCCATGGACCGAAGTTGCTACTGTTATTATATGCTACAGTTGTAGTACATTTAGGTACTGTCAAGCATATGTTGTCTGATCTTTCGGTTTTATATTTATTTGAATATAAATTAAATAGATTTCGGTTTTTTATGTACGAAATTCAGTAATAATTTTTATAAATTAGATGGAAGTCAAATACTTTAAATTCTGAATACAGCAGCTCTGAAGGATAATCAAGGGGTTTGTTAAGGCATATTTTTATTATTATTTTCTGTAGCAGAGTTATTGGCATGAGGGAGGTACTATAAGCACTACCCCATCCTATAATGCTGTATTGTAATTTAGCTTGTACTAATGCGAGGTAAATTATCCTGAAGTATGGACAGTCAAGTAATTTCGTAGGTTGAGAAAATAGTGAATAATTTTTCTTAATCTATTACACAGAAAAAGAACATGTTTATCCCAACTTAAATGTTGGTAGATTATTATTCCGAGATATTTAACTTGAGGAGATTCATTTAGAATAGGACAGTTACAATTATTAGAAGAACAATTGGATGTATGAATTTTTTAACACAAGAATCTCTTGAATATTTTACATCTTCATGTAACACATTTACTTGTAGTTCATTCATGAATGGTTCTGTTATTGCCAGTACTGATATTTAAAAGATAAATATGTAAAAATTTTTAAATCCTATCTTGGCCAAAAGTATACAGAATGATCATGAAGTAAAAAACCAATAAGAGGACTCGGGAACAGCACATTCCCTTAATTAAAAATGTACTCCTCTTGTCCGCCACTAGTGTGAACACACTTTCTCAGTGGTTTCAGGACATTTCTTCTCTTCAACATATGAAGGGTTCAGAACCATAGTGGGCCAAGCTCCATTTACTAAAACCGTAGAAAACAAGGGTTAAAATGAAGTTATTATCATAATTCAATGGAAACATGTAGCAAGTAATATAAAGTATACACATTAAAACTAAATGATATGTCAATCTTCATTAAACTATGGCATTCACTAAACTTTAACCCTTCCTTTCTTCGTTTTTAATAAATGGCGCTTGGACCACTATGGCTCTGTACCCTTCATATGAGGATCAGTGGTTGTCTTGTTCCGGAGAAACAGATCCGGGATTTTCGTAGCATACCCCTTACATTTAAAAATGTCTGATATGGGTAATAGTGTTATCTCCCCGGAAACTAAAATTATTTATTTAAAGTAATAAATCATTTTAATTAAATAATGTTAATACCACCATTGGTTGTAGACTTTAAGGCCACTCTGTATAGTGTTACGTATTCAAAGAACATTCGTAAAGTTGTCAGTTAAAATAAAAAAAAAGTAAACTTTTTTATATGTAATTATTTGTCTAAGCTTCCCTGCAGCAAATCCATAAGTGCTTGATTTTCCATTAAGTAATATCAGATTCTTTGCCCAAAATACAGAGGATTACTTTTATGATCTAATAACTAGTACGAGTAGAGTTATGTACATCGTTGGTTTATTAAATATAGTTGCACTGAAATTTTCTGGAGAGGTTTTGATTAGACTTCAGCATAATAATTCGAATTTTACACCTGTCTCTGCTTTCCTTCTCTTAAAGGAAGTTGGATGTTAACAAGGTCGAAAATTTGGAAATTTTAATAGCTTTATGTTAAAGAACGTTCTTTTCTGAAAAATTTTATATATAATTTATATTGATTTTGAGAATATTTGAAGGGTTTTTTGGAAAAACAATCATAGTCCAAAAACAAAAATTTTCAGGAGAAAGAAAAAAAAACTATCTGGCATTGGTGTTGTTGACACTTCAAGTATGAAATTCATCATGCCATTTCTTAAGGTGTTGTAGAAACTTGGGGAAGTTGAAGTACATTCAACTATAACTTAAATTTCCTCACAGAAATACATGTGTAAATGTAGGTAATTGTGGACAACGGTTCTTATAAGAAAAAAAAATAGGCCTACTCTGTTGTGGATGAAGTGTGTCTCTCCTTTAGTGTTCTTTTTATGTATTATATCCTGTTTCTTCATCTTTCGTGCCTTACTTTGTTCCATGAGGTTATTTCTGCACCTAAAGATGAATCCATTAACTAAACAGGCCTACAACAATCCATGTGCTGAAGTATTTTTCTGTGAGGTGGCTTTTGCTGCGTTTGTAAGAAGCAATATTGCCAGTTTAAAATTGTATGGATAAATGTTTCAAGATGAAGCAGGTTCCTTGGGTATCTCAGTCGTTAGAGCATTTGTGCGATAAGCGAAGGGTCCCGTGATCGATACCCGGCCCTGAACAATTTTTCCCTTGAAATTATTCAAGCCTGCTTCACAGGGAGCTTATACCTGAAAACCAGATTTGCATCATATTACACAAAGTTAAGAAATCGTGCAAAATTTCAGCAAAATCTATCAGTTTCTGAGTTATAAGTGAAATCTTCTAAACATAAATTTCGGAAAATGAAACGCAAACTTCTGTACTACAGAGCGAAAAGGATGAAAGCCGAATTTTACTGATTTTAAGATAAGCACATCAATCTGAACAGAATTTCTTCCTTTGTCAGCTGGGAAAAAATGGAAGTGCGCAAAATCCGTATTGTCTTTAAATTCAGATGTTAAAGGATAGAAGGACCATTGTTCTTCATTTACTTGCTGTGGGTTTCTTTGCTTTCCAGAAAAGTTATGTTTTTGTGACTTCCATTCATTTCGCTCTGAGGTACAGAAATTAGGATTAGAAAAAAGAGTGGTGTGGCATTATGGGATTTAATAATTATTTTGGGGCACTTCCTGGTGGAATTTCGAAATAATATTTTGACAACCCAATCTTTAAACATCAGAGAATAAAATAAAGTAACCATTTTAAAAATCTAATTTTATACCATTTTCATTGGCATCGCTCCTTAATTAGACAAAGTTTAATTATAACCACTTCGTATATCCGTACAATATTTTCCTCAACAAATTTAAATCAAGTTAGACTAATGATCATTTATGTATTCTGAGTTGATGCATTTTAATTGGTTTACAATTTACCATTGAAGTAAAAAATGTAACTCCTTATTACATAATCTCAAAGAGACCAGTATTCATCATATATATTTTGCCTTCCATCTTCCCTTCTTTCTGCAGGATGTGAGTGTTTTAGGACCTCTTTGTCTCGTTACTTTATCATTTGCTGTAACATAAGATTTTCCTGTATTCCGCTTCCTTTTCTTCTCCTGCTTGTAAGTTCTGAATTCATTTTTTGGTCTAATTAAGCTCTCATTCTCTGACGCTCTCTGTCCATACATACCTATTTTAAGTTTGTGTGTTATTCAATCCCGTATAAAAATGGGTTAATTCTATTTTTGAATTGAATGTTTTAAAGCATTTTATAAGAATGCAACTCTGAACTTACATTTTATAACATTAGATATTGTTACAGAAATTACTAACTTGCCTTTATTTTCATCTCTGTTCTTTTCAGGTAACATTGCCAAAATCTTTTTTGCTCTGAGACATAATGCTATTTCACAGAGACCATGTGCACAATCTAAGCTGATAAGATGCATTAAAGTACATATCGACAGTAAATAGGAATGCAAAACTGGGCAAAAAAGCACTCTTGCTTCAAGCACGAGGCTATCAATATAGCTCCACTCGAATCACATCCACAGCACACAAGCGATCAAAGTTATCAGACTTTCAACGTAGGAATATTAGAAACAACAATCATGTTTATTCAGAGTGGAATGTTACCTTTAAGTTTGCTTATTTTAAATTGCTTTATGTACAGTGAAAATCAAGTGAATTACATTAGCCAATATTATTAAACTAATCACTTTAGTCAAACATGAGAAAAGTAGTATAACTCAACTTACATTCTTCGGATAATCTGTTTAATAACGTATAAAGTAGTATAACTCAACTTGTACTGTTTTGCCCAGACATGGTACGTATAAAGTAGTATAACTCAACTTATACTGTTTTGTCCAGGCATGGAATATATAAATGTAGTTACACTGTTTGGTTCAGTAATGATTCAGCGAAAAATCGCTGCACAGCTATACACTTTGCCCAGACCTGAAGAGCGATATAATACATCCCTGGAAACAGATATCTCATTTTCTCAAATATATTTATTTATACTACTTTTCCCTGGCATCATAGATTTATGTCTTGGAATTTGCATAAATTTACGCCAGCACCTTTCCGTTAATGTTCTAATCGGTCATAAATTTTTCATTTCTATGTTTTCCTACAAGTGAATATGTAATGTAAACAGTAACATCAATAGCGCCAAGTTTCCATCCATTTTATAGACCCGAACAGTAATGTTTCCAAGAAGCGGAGTTGCCTCCAATTACCGGCCCTCGCTTTTATGAGAGTGCGCCGGTAAATCACGTGTTTACTCAGGAAGAAGCCCCGTCCGTGGCTAATGTAAGTGAATATGGCTCCGACACGATCGCATCCGTCTCTCATTAGGCCGGGACGTCGAGGCGTCACGCGACCCTCGGGCTGCGTACCGCAAACAATAAATCAACCGTCCGATCCCCTTCATTAGAGCAGGCCATTCACGCTCTTGTCCTGGGGGCCCACGTGATAGGGACACTGATAATAGCGAGCATTTGCCAGTAATAACTTGTCTCTTACTTCAATAATTAGCGATATTATTTTACAGACTCCTAGCAAATAAACAGTGCTTCTAACTGGATATAAGGGTTAAGGGGCGAAAAATGAAGGAATTCTCATTATGAGAAAGATCACAGAGACTTGAGTCTTACTAGGGAATCTTACATTTGAGTAAACCCATTGGAAAAAGTCGTTATAGCCACTTGAAATCTGTTTTGGCTAGAGCTAAAAAACTTATATCGTTTTTGTCATTCAAGCTTTCAAAACAATCTTTTTTTTTTATATACAAAAATTTAGTTAAGAAAACCTCTTTAATATGGAATGAGAAATACAATTTACATTTATTAAAATAAAATGCACTCGACTAGTTTTGCGGCTGGATAAAAGATTTAGCTGATTTTGGAACTGCAGTGTCTATAACATTTATTTTATGTAGCCTACATTTGCAATATTGCATTTAAATTTTAGATTTGTCTAATGAATTATACATAAAATTATAGTTTGAAGAAATTCTGTTACCCTATTAATGGGATCTATACTAGAGTTGAAGAAAGCTTGAGAAAGCAAGACTAACACGCCCGCAAAGCCGAAAACCCGCACGACAATATTTCCTACGTCGTTGACTGCTTGTCAAGACATCAGGAGTGGTAAACTCTCGAACGTCAAGCAGCCTTGAATCTCATAGCTGTTTATACCAGACTGAACTTTTATCTGTTTTGACAACTATTATAAACAATCAAGTAGCTTATTTGAAACATAATCTCTATCTTTCAGTGTACAATAATTCGTTCCCCAATCTTTGTTTGATTACTAGACCCTTATTAAAAGACTAGGATTTTTTTCGTATGTTTGAGGTCAATGCACAATCTCAAGTAAAAAAATATTAACACTTTATTTAACGTTATGTTTTATGTTTCTTAGAAATGCAAATTTATTTGAGAATTTTTTATTTATTTATGTAACCATACGTAATATCTGATAATAGAACCAGAACATTTTAATAACTGTGATACTGTTTTGTTTTATCTCTTTGTATCAATTAAACATTTCTAATGTTATTTATTTCAATGTTATTCAAGTTACGAAATCTTTCCACGCCGACCAAATGCTATTTCGAGAATGATGAGCGAGACTCGAAACGCACGAGAGTTACGAGACGAGACTCGAAAGACAAATGCAGCGAACACAGCGAGCGAGAGTGGCAGTTAGTTTTGTCCCAGATCACATATAGATCGCTCATTCCTATGTTAAAATCTGTTGCACTTAGAAAGAGAACAACCGCCAGGATCGCCACCCGTCCGTCGCAAACGAACACGAGATGGCAGTACAGTCGCTAATGCAATTCAAATGGGAGTTATGACGTGACTACTTATGTAACAACTAGATGGCAGCATAGTAAACCTGACAAAATTTGTTACCGTCAAAGCTTATAACGCCGAGCAATCTGGGTATATATGATCTAGGGTTTGTTCATCTCACAAAAGTGTATACTACTATGTATTACGAAACACTTTTAGTTAGCCTATTTACGGAAAAATATACAATTCCTTTTTCTCTATTTAGTCAGGTGTTTCTAATTTAATGAAATGAAAAAAAATCTAACAGTATTGTTAGGGGGAGTCTTAACTGAATTACTTTCACCCTCTATCACATTAATATCCTTATTCAACGTTATTTTTAAAGTAAAACTGATACATTAGCGAAGTATAAAATATTCAAGAAAGCAACAGTTAATCTTTGAAAAGGCAAATATAATAAATTAATAAACTCGAATTTGTTAATACAAAACTACTACTTATATCAATAATATACAGCTGTTTTCCAGCGTTGTTAAAATAGTATTGTTTTCTAATACTCGCGTATTACAAATCCAACATAATTTCATTATAAGTGAAAATAAATTTTCCTGATGGTTATACAAAAATGATGTAGCTACTTTTGCAACTTGAAGTTTGAGGTTGCCATTTTGTCATAATGATTTAGCTGTTTTTGTAATTGTGAATATGACTGATGAATATAACTTCAATTGCAATTAACCACATTAGAAATTTAACTTCTCTTGCAACTTGACTCACTTTTTCCCAAGATTTAATGTGGCTTGTAACAGTTGTTTCATACGTTTAAAATGTTCAATTAGTAACCAGGAGGAAAGAAATCCAGGAGACCAAAATATACATTTTTTTTATTAGGTGCTTTTGCCAATAGCCTACTCATATCATCATATCGAAATATATTTGCAAAGTTAATGGACCTCAGGGAAGACTCTATAAAGGTATAATATAATCTACAATACTAACAGTAAGGTAAAAATTTACGGGGGATTTGAAGAAATTCCAATCATTGCGTGAAATATCTATATTTAAATTAAATAAAATACAATAACATTGTAGTGTATTTTATTTTATATTCATGTATACAGGGTTATTCAAAAGTCAAACACATAATTGCTATTATAATTTAATTATTTATTTATTATTTATTTATTTAGTTATTTATTTGTTTGTTTGTTTATTCATTTGTTTGTTTGTTTATTTAGTTATTTATTTAGTTATTTATTTATTTATGTATTTATTTATTTATGTATTTATTTATTCATGTATTTATTTATGTATTTATTTATTTATGTATTTATTTATTCATGTATTTATTTATTCATGTATTTATTTATTCAAGTATTTATTTATTCATGTATTTATTTATTTTTGTATTTATTTATGTATTTATTTATGAACGGTATGTATTTATTTATTTTTTTATGTATTTATTTATTTATTTATGCGTTTATTTATTTATTTATGTATTTATTTATGTATGCATTTATTTATTTATTTTATTTGGTTAATTTATTTATTTACTTATCTATTTAATTAATTTATTTATGTATTTATTTATTCATGTATTTATTTATTCATTTATTCATTTATTTGTTCATTTATTTATTTATTTATTTATTTATCCTGGTAGAAATAAGGCAATCAGGCCTTCTCTTCCCCACTACCAGGAGATTTAAGATCAGAAAAGATAAGTTATTTGAAAATTAATGATCCTCAATTGAGTGGTTTACTATCGATGCTAGCAAATGTAGTGTGGTAAGAAGCTCCTCAGTTAGGGAATAGTTCCTTTAAGTATTTTGAGCACACGACCAGAACCAGATGCGGCTCCTTATGCCATATGCATGTTCGCTAACTCGTTCTATCTGAAGCGTTCCATATGCGAAGGGCACCAAGCTGCATGGAAATGAAACCCCATTTTATATACCTACAATAATTAATAGATAGAGACAAATTTGATACTTCTAAAATAATTATATTACTCAGTTCGGAGTCTTCATCTCTATCTCTTTCTCTCAGAAGTCGATTTTTGGCTACTCCACCGTGTGCTGGAACTTAACATCTCCAACGTTTTACCTCACGGCCAGAGTAACCTACACTGTTGATTACGTGAAACAATTGAAGAGTCCACTGCAAGAATGATGGATGTCACTTTCTTGTCGAAAATTAACCAAGACTGTCAATGCATAGCTTAAGACATATAGAATGTGCATACAGAGTTATATGGTATTAACACTGATAGTCATTGTCCAGTAATGATCGGAAAATCACAGTTAAGCTTTGAGCGCTAAGCATTTCAAACTTCCCATTGCTTCTCCTGCAAAATGTATTCCAAATGACATCCATCATTCTTGCAGTGGACTCTTCAATTGGTTCAGGAATATTAGCGAACACTAGAACTTCTCCCTTTGTAATATTACGACGAGTTTCCTACACATTACGGTGAGCTTTCTTTCCATAGTGTATGATGGTATGAGATTTTAAGTTGCCTTGAAAATAATGCTTGTGTGCAGTTTTGAAACGTTGGAGATTTTAAGTTCCATTACACAAAGGAACATTCAAAAGTTTACTTATCAACACAATTACTGTGAAATCATAAAATACGAGGGTATGCTGAAAGTAATACCTCTTATTATTTATTTCATGTCGCTGTGAATATAGTTAAAAATATTAGTGACAGTAGATTGTATTTAGTGAACTTTCTGCTTTCAGTAACGCAAGTTTCGTATCTCTGCCAGTAGAGCGCTTTGAGTTGTAGCTTGAAATGTGGCTGCGTGTACCATAAGTATATCGGTGCGTTTGAAGCAGCGTATTGCGATCGAGTTTTAACAGCAGAAAATGTGCCCCTGATAGATATTCATCGGATATTCGTGATCAACATATATATGTATGACATACATACATACATACATACATACATACATACATACATACATACATACATACATACATACATACATACATACATACATACATACATACATACATACATACATACATACATACATACATACATACATACATACATACATACATACATACTTTAGGCTTAGCCGGCAATGAAATGGCAGATAATTTAGCAAAGCAAGCTGCTAACGACGACACTATAGAAATCTTTTGCAGAAAAGCACCAAAATCAACAATAGCTACAGAAATAAAGGAAATAGGAATACAGAAATGGCAAGATAGATAGAATAAAACAACCAAAGGTGCAACAACGAAGTCCTTCTTCCCGTCAATTAAGCAGAGACTGAAATTAACAATACCTTGAACTCAAGAATTTCTCAGCAGTTATCACAGGACACGGCAGAATCAAGTCATACCTTCACAGATTCCACATCATAGACGACCCAACATGTACATGTGGCAGAGGACAGCAAACAATGAATCATCTTATTTATGAATGTGCAGACACCACACAGCAGAGGACATCAGGATGAACGGAGGAGATTGGCCAGTGACTTGCCAACAGCTTGTGAACAGTTACCTCAAAGTGTTTAATCAATTTATAAAATCTATCAACTTGTGACAAATCAGCAACTAATATAGTGTAAAACAAAAATGTGTGATAAAACAGCAACTAAATGTGAGTCTAGAAATTTGTCACATGAACAGGCACTACTACAGTGTTAAAAATGTGTGATACAAACATAAGGACCATACATAGGCCTACGTAGACATTTTAAGTAAATTAAGAGTAACAAATTTTAAATATTGTATATATATATATATATATATATATATATATATATATATTTGTACTACATAGAAAGTGAACGCATGTAGTATTACTTAGGTAATGGGTCATGCTGTAATTATATTTAAAATACATACATACATACATACATACATACATACATACATACATACATACATACATACATACATACATACATACATACATACATATATACTGTACGTACATACATTCATTCATTCATTCTTGCTGGGTAATTTTCGGTGCTGGACCCCGGACTCATTTCACCGGCATTATCACCTTCATCTCATTCAGACGCTAAATAACCTCATATGTTGATAAAGCGTCGTAAAATAACCTACTAAAAATTCATTCATTCATTCATTCATTCATTCATTCATTCATTCCACCATGTGTTTACTTTCCTTATTATGCCTATGTATATATCATAATTTTCAGGTTTATAACATTTGAGATAATAATTAGAATGTTGTACTCGTTCAATATTTGTATTGTTTATAATCACTTTGGACTCGGATTTTTTTTCTGCAAATGCATTTCGTCTTTTCTGATTTTTAAGATGAATATTATTCTCTTACCGGTAGGCCTCATACTTAGTTTCAGTAACCACTTTTTTGGGGAAAACTTTAGATTACGGTTACCTCACTGTCAACAATTTATCCTAAAAGATAAAATTCAGATAATCTTTCTTTGTCAAATTCGTATCATCACGCTTACCAAAAAGCACCTTTCAGTGCCAACAATTTATATCCACAAGGTAGAAATTTTTAAGGTTGAAGGGAAGGAAGAAAACCATATTAACTGAAGTTTATCCCCTTTTTTGTCGTATCTTAACATATTGCGAGGTCTACTGTACTAAATCTAAGACCCTGTCTCAAGAATCCGTAATTTGTTCTGTGTATCTTCATGTGCAGTGGACCCATCACACTGACAGTGTAACTTTTCCCCCGTGTTTTAATTTATGGTGAACTTTTTCCATATATTTTGCATTATGGATGAGTGAATGGAGATTCGTGAATTGCTTAGAAAAGAGACAGAACCACCCGAAATTCTTGTCTCAACACCGCCTTTGTCCACTTGTTTTGTATTCTATTTGGACTCGTCGCAGTTTAAACTTGGAATTCCTTCACTGAGTGCCGATACTTTCGCCGTTCTGCCAACGATGCGAATTTTTATGTCTCCATATATATTATTTCATCATATACAGAACATTTAAACAAATTTATTATATTGCCTTTTTAAACTTCACACAAAAAAGTCGCAATAAATTCAATTTGTATCTTCATAAATATGGAACTAAAAGATCCGATTTTATACGACTAGAGGAACCAAAGTGTTTCACAAGCACAGCTCTTAGCCATGGTACCTAATTTGGTCCAAGGTTATACAGTGTGCTTTCGAGATGGTGTTACAAACTTTCAGGGATGATGGCGAAGGGCACATGTATCAATTTGAGATAAGGAACCATGGTCCGGAAATGACCGAGTCGAAAGTTATAAGCAAAAATATTTGTGTGGAAATGAAATAATTTTATTCCTCTGTTCACCTTATTTATGTGTATTTATCTGTACATCTTACACATACTGTATTCTTTAACGTTGTTTACGTTGTCTACTTACAGTATTGCATTCAATGCGCTATCTGAGGGATGGGGACAGGAAACTACATTAAAGCAATGCAGATAGCGTAATGTGTAACGGATATGGACGGTCCTGATATGCATGTCTGTAGACAGCAGTGTATGTGTACAAGTTGCAGCGTCCAGTCGATCAGTCCTAGTGAAATAGAGGAGTACACGAAAGCGGAATAAGCAGACCTGATTTTCGAATACGGATGAGCCAATGGGAACAGTAGACAAGCTCACAGATTGTATCGGGACAAGTACCTACGTAGGAGAAATCCAGCCCATATCATTTTTCCACGAGTGTTTTAAAAGTTAAGGGAAGGAGGGCACGTGGTGCCAAATTACAGTTCCATTTCCACAAAAATATTTTTGCTTATAACTTTCGACTCAATCATTTCCGGACCATGGTTCCTGATCTCAAATTGATACATGTGCCCTTCCCCATCATCCCTGAAAGTTTGTAACACCACCTCGGAAACACCCTATATAATAAAATAATTGAAAAATACCCAAAATTTGGAAAGTTTAATATCAGAAATTAAAAAAAATAGCGTCAGGAATTTAATTTTTAAAGGATATATATCGACTTAATATGTATATGTATTTGTATAAGTTAAATTGTTAAAATTGAAATTGTATTTCTCAAAGTTAATTTATTCCTATATTTTTTTTCTTTCGCCCACTTTGTGTCAAATAATTATTTTTGTTTGTGTTAAGTATGAGTGTAGATAACTGAGCACGAGTTTTTACTCCTTCAGGGAAGAATGAAGACTGTACTTTTGTACGTGTTATTTTACTAAAAGTAAACAATAAACAATTTAATACAAAAATCTTTTGTTTCTAACGAAGAATTTATTCGTAATTGAATTAACCGGTTCTGAATAGCTGCGTCGATGTGTTTTACAAAAAAGTTAAAGAAAGATAAGAGTTTGGTATTCTACATATTAATCACTGAATCGCAAAAAAGTGAACGATGGAATCATAACTCTCAGATCTCTGGTGTTGTTTGTAGTAGACCACATTTTATCCAGTACATTATCTAACTTGTTAAGATAGAAAAATAATGTTCAGTTGTTGATACAATAGCCTATATGCGCATAGCAACGGATTGCAGACTGGTTAATATAAGAATGTTGAAATAGAAGTTACATCAGTAATAACTATTTGTTATAAATTAGTTAATGTGTAACCATAGAGTAGAAACATAACGTGACTAAAATTTTATATCAAGACAAGACTATTTTCTACCTCATTTTCTTTTTACTTTATGAATGGATGCTGTACAAAGTCGCATTTCTCGGCGATCGTCTCTCTCATGCTCTGTGACAGAAACAAAGATACAATCTGCAATTTGCCAACCTTCTATCACTGTGAAATCATGCGTATAATGGCTTTCATTTCCTCTTCTGACACCCCAGAGGTATCTCGAACAATGCTAATCAGCCGCTCGCATTCCAGACGCTCTAAATCGCCATCGTGCAGCCCAAGAGCCTCGAGTATAGATGCAGGCATCAATCTGCTGTAATCTTACTTGAATCCTGCATACAATTTTATTCAAGCGAGGATAAAAGCGTTCTCAGGCTTTGAGACTTCTTTTAAGGCGATTCGCTACTCAAATTTAAAAAATCAATCATTTTTGAGCTAAAGATTTGAATTTTCTTCTGAATATGCATATCAATATCATAATCACACATTGTAAATTTCAATATTTTCTCATAAACATTTTTAAAATATTAATTTTTTTTTTTAATTTTCTTAATGAAAATCCTATTTCTAAATACTTGTAATTTAAAAAATCTAATTTTTTCTTAAAGATAACATTACATATTGTGCAATAGAGCATTAGTAATGCCGTACTCTAATTTGTTCATTTGTAAAAAAAAAATATAGTTTCTTCAATGTTTAAACATTAATAAAATTACAATACTTTTTTGCGTATAATTCTCTAGCAATAAACCTATGTTAAATACAGCCAATCAAATGCTCCATTTCACAACAGAAAGATTAATGAATAATTATGCCAAGTTTCATCACTCTAGCTTTAATCACTGATAAATAAAATCAATACTTGTCGTTGAAAACGTAGAAAAATTCTTTTTCGAGATAATTAAATCTAAAGTTTTGGTTAAACATAATTAGTACATTATCACAAATTCTACCAAGTATAGGCCTATAGAAGTATACCTATAAATAAGATATTGAGATAAAATATTCATAAAATCGTACATTTTTAGCGCGAAAATAAAAAGAAAGGTAAAATTGGTCAAAATTCGACTATTTTCAGTAGCACATCCCCTTAACATAACTTAGAAAAGATGAACTGGATATTCTTCTGTTATTGTTTATATTTTTAGCTTACAGATATTTTTTGTGCTTTGAAATTACCAATTGAAATACATTTCTTGATTTAAAGTTTCAGGACTTGAATACACCTTCGGGGGTAAAAAAAATATATTTTTACATTTTTCTTATAGTATTTTAACATGAATTTTAGTTTTATATCTCTGAAAGAAATTTTAAGATATTTATAATATTTACCAAGTTAAGCATTAAAATGTTCTGTAATGCAACAAAATTACCGGTGAACAATCTGTAAGTATATCGCTGATATTCTCAAAAATAAACCGTCGATTTTCCATTTTTCTTGCAGTAATTTGATAGGAACCTGTAGTTTTATATTTGTGAAAAAAATTGTAAGATTTGTTCAAGTTATGCTTTGAAATGCAGAAAGGATATCAACCAGCAATCTACAAGTGTATCGCTCATTTTCTCAAAAATACACCTTCGAGGGTAAAAAGGAATATTTCTCTTTTTTCTTACTGTAATATTTTAATATGAACGTTTAGCTTTATACCTTCAAAGATATTATTTTAAAAAATATATAATATTTACTGAATTATGCATTAAAATGCCTTGTAATTCAAACACAATACCAGCTAGCGTTATATACGTTCATCGCTGATTTTCTCAAAAATACATCCTTGACGGTAAAAAAATATATATATTTGTCATTTTTCTTAGAGTAATTTAATATGAGAGTTTAGCTTTATATGCTCAAACAAATTTTAAGATCTTTATAAAATTTATCAACTTATGCATTAAAATGTCCTACCGTGCAAACACAATACCAGCCAGCAATCTGTACGTTTATCGCCCATTTTTCTAAAAAATACACACACAACGTAAAGAAAATGATTTTTCATTTTCCTTACAGTAATTTAATATGAACTTTTAGCTATATATCTGTGAAATAAATTTTAAGAAACCTATAAAATTTACCATTGTAGGACTTGAGACGTTCCCCGTCCATGGTTACATGACATTTCAGTCTCTGAAGAAGATGACAGAACTAGTCACCGAAAGCTTGGAATAAATAATCCAAATCACCTGACTGAGAACCCGAGAAGAATAAAATTATTGTTCCAAAATTTACCAAGTTATGCATTAAAATGTCTGCCACGGAAACACAATACCAGCCAGTAATCTGTATTTTTCAAAACTTTCTAAGCGATATTTCCTACAATTTTTAGGTATGTCGTGAATTTGTGCACGGTTCTTTTTCTTAATTTGATCAACAAACTGTAGCTCAATCTTTATCCTATCTTTAACATACTGTACATTTAGGAACAAATTTCAATTCAAGTTTTGTTCGATGAAGGAACACTAAATGTTTCACATAGGTTGATGGACGTAGTTTAGGATAATTGCAATTATTATAGTTATTTGTACAAATTATGGTATTAATTTTTAAATTATAGTTGTTTTTCACTGCAGGGAGACCCGTTTTATTCAAAGCAAAGGAAATTTAAGTTGTTTTATCTACGTTGAGTGCTAGCAGATTAAAAGCTAACAATTTAAAATTAAATTTAAGCCAATATTAGCCATTTTAAAAATATATTCCCAACAGCATCCAATAAATATGATAACGGTATCGTCTGCAAAAGAATAAATATTATTGATTCAGGTTCACGTTAACACTTCGTTTAAAAAACTTAAAATTGTTTAACGACACGTTAAAAATGTTAAAATTAAAAAAAAAAAAAAAGGTTATGCACCTTAGACAGACGGCCAGTTTCGACGCCGGTTCTGCGTCATCTTCAGTGTCCTAGGAACTACTGATCAGTCTGTTTAAGGTACATAACCTTTTTAAACATTTTTAACACTTTTAACGTGTCGTTAAACAATTTTAAGTTTTAAAATAAATATTACTTTTAGTAATATTAGCATCTAAAATTAGTAAGTCATTTATACATAATACTGAACAAAACAGGACCCCAGTACGGTTCCGTTTCTTTTTCACTTATTGCATTATTTACTTTCGTATGTTGGTATTTATCACATAAAACAGACCGAAACAGATCCAAGGCAATACCTCTAATTCCAATATTTTCCAACTTTTTAAAAGGATATCACGACTAATAGTATCGAAAGCTTTTTTCAAATCTAAAAATATACCTAACAAACAATTGTTTGTATGTATCTGAAGACTGATTAGTATAATAGGATGTAGCTAATCGGCGTTGTATGCAATGGAGAGGGAAAGGAATTGGAATTGGCTACCCTACCCCATTATCTGCTGGCCTAGTTGCCTCATGAGTGGTTCCAAATTGGTATCACTTGTGAGTTTCAGACCTGTCTTCGGACAGTTGACTGAACAACATCATTTCTTACCTTCATCTAAAGCTTTAGTTATTTCAAATGCCACTGCTAATAGCCTAAGGCATCTTTGTACTAACATTATTTCTAAATCAAATTGAATAGCTAATAACTTGCTATTTTACTGGAAATATTACTGACACAGGTGTGTAGACCTATACTAGTTAGGTAGAAACTAAATAAAGACGAAAACAATGAAAAGAAACAAGAATAGAATCCGAAGCTTTTATATTCTTTTTGTAATACAGATTACCAAATTAAAACACTTATGTTGCATTACAGCAACAGCAGGCTTGTTGTGTGTTGTTGGCTTGTAAAATATCCCAATAAAGCAAAGCGAGACGATTCTGGCCAGGTGGAAACTTTTTATAAAATGCAGATTTCATTGCTGCTAACAATAAGTGCATAACTCTACCTTAATTACTTTAAAGTAACAAGAGAAAACTAGCTCTGCGCGTGTATGTCTTATGAACTGCTAACAGCCTCAAGCAAACACCCGAAGGAGCTTTCTTAACAAAAGAAGATCGACTGGCGAAATTGCTGCGGAATATTTCAGTGTTTCATTTACAAAAGAGGGACTATTTAGACTGTTTACATACATAGGCCACAACATCTTTCACCCGGGGCATACATGCTTATTCGGAATGCATTATTCTGCAGACGTAACGAGCTTCCGGGTGGAATTCTCACGGAACTCGCTGCTACGAAGGTCTTATTTCTCCTTCTGTAAAACGTTTTTGCTTATGAGAAGAATTCAAGTAATGTTGGATATACACATTAAGTAAAAGTTCTTTAGTTTCTCATTTTTATTTTATAATTTGTTTTATGTAGGATGCAAATGATGCACTATTTGCACAGTTATGGGCGGAGCTTTAGCAAACCTTGATTTTAATTCTTTGCAGACATTTAATCGGCTTTCATAGTTACTGGTTATGTTCTAAGTCATACTTTGTCGTACAACACAGGGTGTAAAAAAAAGTATCCAATATTTTAGGAGGTGCTAGTATGCATCAAAACAAGAAAAAAATGTTAATAAACATTGGTCCTGCAACACATAGGCTACTTTCTGAGATCTGAACACTTGTTCATAGGAATAGCAAAAAACCTTCTAATTCATAAAACGTAATAACACTAGTTATAATAATAATGATAATAATAATAATAATAATAATAATAATAATAATAATAATAATAATAATAATAATAATAATAAAATGTTTTAATTATGACTTTCTACAATGCTGTAGTTTTCCTCAACCAAACAAGCTTGTGAAGAAAATATCATTGTTCATTTAATTTTTTTCTTCCATTATTGCATTTTGTAATCCTTTCAGCCCCATACACCTCTTCACTCCTTTCATCTATTCTTCAGTTAAGTGAGGTCGTTTCGGCTTCCGATAACCTGTTTTGACTTTTGGCCGTTGACTGAGGACGGTCATTTCAGCTCCCGCTTCAACACTGAAGACTGATAGTATCGCCTTCTGCTTCGCATTTAACAGGGTTAGAACTAAAACATTGGTTGGCATAGTTAAAAATGTTGTTAACATAAGAACGTTTTGTCTAAGTTATAAACATTATCTTAACATTAAGTGCCTTTCGTCCATGTTATAAATATTGACTTTAAAATTTGTAGCTCACTTTTTCCACGTACTGCAGTCTAGTGATCTTCCCTTGTTGGAGTCACTTATGGTTGCCTCAATAATTGTATCAACTGTGTTCCGCTTCTCTGATTTTCTTCTGTCGTTACTGCTTCGAAGCTTTATGTACAGTATGTGTCTATTTGAATTTCCTTCAATACTTCTATGAAATGATATATATTAGCATGGGCAGCATTAAATTCCTTGTTGAATTTTGCATGAAACGATTCGCAGCAGTTTGTAGTCCGATCTCCTGTATTATCAAGATTAGCCTAGATTTCAGGAGGGAAGTCAGATTCACAACACAAGAGCCGTTCAGGAAAACAAAAACCACTCTGTTCAAGGAAGAATACTGCTCTACACCCCGAAGCCGATACTACCGTTCAGATAAGAACAACGTTTCAGACCAGGGAGCCAATACGACCATGAAGTGTATCCACGGGAGCCGATACGACTACCCTGCTTCAGTTGCTCTTCCCTTCTTATTCCTTCCTGCTGGTTCGCTTCCTTCGGTATTCTTCCATCTTCATTATTTGCCCTATCACTGTAATCTTTTTTTTTCATTTATAATTTCCATTACATCTTATCCCACATTCATTATATTTCTTATTACTGCATTCCTTATCTTTACCGTCTTGACCTTGTAGCTGCTCTTCTCCAGAAGTAAATTTTAGTGGGTCTTAACTTTCCTTCTTGTACTCTATTTATTGTCCAAGTCTCCGCTCCGTACAGCATTGCGTTATCCACTATTGTTTTATAAAGGATTTTCTTTATTTTGGCCAATATTTACAGTATAATTTTTTATGACCCATCTTGTTGCAGTACTGAACCAAAATAGCCTATTTAAGACTTTGAACTTTCTTAATTTTGTGTCCTTCCATTTCGATTTCATCATTACTTGCATCATGTATTCTGTATTACTCAGATTTATTTTTAATCACCATTTCCTGTACTCTTCTTGTAATTTCCTACAGTCGGTCTGGGTAGCGTAGTTGGTATAGCGCTGGCCTTCTGTGCTCGAGGTTTCGGGTTCGATCTCAGCCCAGGTCGATGGCATTTAAGTGTGTTTAAATGCGACAGGCTCATGTCGGTAGATTTATTGGCATGTAAAAAATCTCCTACGGGACCAAATTCCGGCACATCGACGACGCTGTCATATCCTCTGTAGTTGCGAGCGTCTTTAAATAAACCTTACTTACTTACTTAGAAATGACTTTTAGGGAACCCGAAGGTTCACTACTGCCCTCACATAAGCCCGCCATCGGTCCCTATCCTGTCCAAGATTAATCCACTCTCTATCATCATATCCCACCTTCCTCAAATCCATTTTAATATTATCCTCCCATCTAGGCTACATCTCGGCCTCCCTAAAGAATATTTCCCTCCGGTCTCCCAACTAACACTCTATATGCATTTCTGGATTCACCCATATGTGCTACATGTCCTGCCCATCTTAAACCTCTTGATTTAATGTTCCTAATTATGTCAGGTGCAGAATACAATGAGTGCAGTTCTGCGTTGTGTAACTTTCTCCATTCTCCTGTAACTTCATCCCTCTTAGCCCCAAATATTTTCTTAAGAACCTCATTCTCAAACACCCTTAATCCCTGGTCTTCTCTCAAAGTGAAGTCCAAGTTTCACAACCATACAGAACAACCAGTAATATAACTGTTTTATAAATTCTAACTTTCAGATTTTTTGACAGCAGGCTAGATGACAAAAGCTTCTCAACCGAATAATAACATTCATTTCCCATATTTATTCCGCGTTTATTTTCCTCCCGAGTGTCATTTATATTTGTTAGTGTTGCTTCAAGATATTTGAATTTTTCCATCTCTTCGAAGGATAAATCTCTAATTTTTATATTTCCATTCCGTACAATATTCTGGTCACGAGACATAATCATATACTTAGTCTTTTCGGGATTTACTTCCAAACCTATCGCTTTATCTGCTTCAATTATAACTTATAATTTCCTACACATGTAGTCAGTATCTTCACTGTCCTGTACAACTATCACTTGGTTTTCAACAAGAAGTAAGTTAGAGATAAGTACATGTTCTTTTGTTTGGAATCCTATTTTCCCACATTTTATAGTCCATTTCCATAAGCTTACCCCTATAAAATGTTTAATAAAAGAGGTAATATGCAGCATCCTCTGGGAAAACCTTTGCTTGTATAGAATGGTAGTGATAATGTTGATCCTATTTTTGTTTGAGATGTGTTATTTCTTTAACTGTACAAATTAGTGTCTTAATTCCATTAATTTCCATAGAATTTTCTTGGCGAAATAGCAATAATATAGTTTGTTGAGCTAAGGTTTTGTTTTGTTTTGATATACATTCAGTGCGAAACGTCTTGCTAGAATCAGAGTCGCCATAACGCAATTCTTGCTTTCATTTTTATTAGGTTTATTGGTTATAATTAAACTGAAGATGTAATTCCTTTATAGTGTCCAGTTTATTAACCATAACGTCGTTATGTCAGTAGTAATATTATCGTTAAAGATAACTAGCCTACAAGCGAATCGCAATTAACAGCACAGTGATGTAAGCATTTGTAATTGTTCAGAATTCTCAGCCATAGCTCAGTGACCTTACGACTTCTTATTAAAGAGAGCTTGGCTTTGATCTCTAACAGATCTTGCAATATTTTATGACGAATAGATCAGTCCTGAAGCAGTTATTTTTAAGTACTGAAGTTCACATAATATAATTTCTCACTTCGAAATGTTGATGTTATATTGGAACCACTTGATCTAAGTAATAAATTTACGAAAAATGGGAAAGGTGCACTGACGTGTACCTAAATGTTGAATGTACCGATATGCATGAGCTCCATAACCTACTTGTCTTATGTAGGGCAGAAAGTTTACTACGTGAACTTAAGGTATACTATCTCCCAACTTTCAAAGTTAAATATTTCAGAACATCTCCCATACTACAGTACTTAGATCACTATGGTTCTGATGCTCTTAATTGAATCGGAAAATTTAGAAACTCCAAATTCATATCTTCGCATTTAAGTTTACAGATCACTGTTCGGAAAGCAGCAACCTCTCTTTTTAATTAGTACATTTCTACATCATCTTGTAGTGTCATAACATTCCACGAACAAAGTACTGAGATTCAGTGTGTTTTTTTTCCTGAACACTTCCACACACACTGCCACCTTAATTCTGTAAATGTTACGGAGTTTATATGTAAAATATTTTTGTCATTATACAGCATGTTAAGTAGTATGCGTGAAATCTTTGAGGAATAAATAGAAGAACTGCAATAAGGCAAATATCCGTGAAAATATATAGTCAATTTCACTTTCTTTAATTTATTTATAGTTATTTCTATCCTCTATCAATTCCCAATGTTTTCTCACATATTAGTTAATACACTGTATATGAACTCCCTCGAAAATTTTTCTTCTACATGCATATTTTCTAATGGAATTGTAACCTTTGTAGTGAAAACTGCTTACTGTACTTCTTTAATTGATTATCGGATCATTTATTAACATTTTTAATAATATATTTACTTAGCACATGAGGTCATTCGCCCTCGCTGTAGCTGCGGAATAAGCGCTGCTCGACTCTTCATGTGAGGAGGAATTTTCTCGTAAGATTTCGGCCCATCCAGCATCGTAATGAATTAGAGGAACTACAGCGATTATCGAAATCCGATTTTGCAAGCCAGCTATAACGGCTGTGAAGATCATTGTGCTAACAACTGGTTGGATGTTCGTTCATCTCTGCTTCGGGATGCTGGACATGAGACCAGCAGTCGACTTGTAGACCTTTGCCCCTCATATGCTGTCGCGCAACAGATTTGATTATGAGGCAATTTTTTATTATAGGTCTACAGAATGGAAGGTGTTGAATGGAGTCTCTTTTGAAAGGCGCAACCTTAGCATACACAGTACTAACAGAAAAGTCCTCTACCATTTTGTTTCTTTGCGTTTAGATTTCCCAGAAATAATGATTGTACATAATACATTTTGATCCCATATGAGGTCTGCTGATGATATGGCTTTGTTATCAGAAGAGAAGGTAATATTAAGAGGTATGTTACTGGAGCTAAATGACAGCTATGAAAAGTATAGGAAGAAGATAAATGCAAATAAGATTAAGACCATGCCTATTGGAAGAAAAATAAAGAATGTAAACGTGCGAATTCCAAATGAGACAGTAGAACAAGTGGACAGCTTCAAATATTTGGGGTGTATGCTCTGTAAATAGTAACAAGATAATATGCTGACAGTATGTCAAAAGTTTGGTGCAGGAGAAGATAGTAGATGATAGACAACATTAAAATATTTGTATCGTATGCGGATAGGCCTACTAAGAGAAAGGCATAGAAAGGAATATTGGAGAATGCTGGGCTTGCAGTGAAAGATCTACCATTGGTCAGAAAACTATGAATGATTGAAATAATATCTCTGAAGCAAATTTTGAAATGCACATTTTTATAAATGTCTTTACATTAGAGATTTCAGTTCCAACAAATAATATTGCACAATGTTTCTGTCACGTTTACGATTTTAAGAATATTTTAATACCTTAATTATTAATGAACCACTTCACGTATACCTAATGGATGTTTAGCAATGCTATTACCGAGATGTAGAAGCCGTTCTACCATAGTTGAAGAATGGCGTTGTAATCTTGCGCAGGTTAAGTGGATGACAGCATGTGGATCTTACGGAGTGGACGCATTTTCGTCCACACGCATCCAAGGTCATGTTTCAAGCATATGATACTAGCATGTCAAGAAACAGACATTATAAGAAAAAAGTGGAGAGACGAACTATTTTTGAATATTAATACTTATTTATTATTTCATTATTTTTATGCCATTGCTGATTGCCTTATAGACAAAGAATACCAAACAAAAAACAAAAAAATATTGATAAAATCATAAACAATACAATAATATAAAAACTATAGATGAAAACAACAAAGAAACTAACGAAATAATAAAATAAATATTCAGATACAGACATTACTCAGATGATTTTGAACAATATTTAAATGGCTCCTCAGGATTTGAATTGAACCTTATAGGGTAAGAAAGGCCATTTCTTTACAGAGCTGTTTATTAATTGAAAATGAAGTACAGAATTTTAAAAATTCTTTGTAATAGTGCCACGGCTGCCTATCATTAATCCTATGACGGATATCTGTTCGAGCTCATACTTCATTTTAAAATAATATTCTATTGTGGGCTCGTAGATGGTCTTCTTTTCACAGTCGACCTCATGAGATTATTGAGGAGTGACTTTAAATCTGACCGTCGGATCGATTACAAAACCTAGGTTTTTATCCCTATCAATAGAAATGATCTCTCAATTATCATACCAACTCTCCTCGTACTCCCATTTGTGGCAAGACATTGGATTCCTCGAAAACTTTTAAGTTCTTCTGTGCGAGAGTGGCTGTTATTTAGTGGTGACGAGAATTGCGTAGAAGTTCGCCATGTAGACATCCCAGCATGTGATAGTGTTTCAGTCTCTCAGCAGTGTCCGAAGTGGTTCCGTCTATGCTCCGTCCATGTATGGCCCTTATAGGAACGGAGTTTCCTTGCAGCTTATTCACATATAGAAATGAATTAAAACAATTAGGTGATACTGAAGATGAAATGGAAAGAGAAGGTTAAGACCGATTTATTTACCTGATTTTATTTTGTGTGTTTATTATTACTTTATTCCTTGTTAGATAATATTATGTTGTGCAGGGATGTCAAAACGCCTGCACTGCTTTCTCTCAAGAACCCGCACAACATTTTCTTAAAGGCGGTGATTGTACTTTATCTTGCTGATAAGAGAACCATGTTGAATTTGTATTGCTTGTAGTATGAGTACGTAATTCAGGCGTTTTGACATCCCTGGTGTAGTGTATGAGTATTAAGGTGTAGAAGAGTGGTTTGTTTAGATATTATTTGAATGAATGTGTTATGTTTAAAACGTTTACTTATTAGATTAGTTTTAGTGACATTAATAAAGTGAGTTTTCTTTAGAAACTGTAACATATGAAACTAAAATTGTAAAGTAAGAAAGATCTGGAGTAATATGATTGTAACAAGAATGTCATATGAAAATAGGATGGAAGAAATAAATATTCTATTCTATTCTATTCTATAGAATTCTATTCTATTCTATTCTGTATCCATATATATGGCGACTTTGAAAGTTGTCTGTGATGGATATTTCTAAAGGAGGTAGACCTTAAATTCTTTTAAGATTTGTTTGGCAACAAGTGTGTATTTACTTGATAAGCATCTGAACGGGGTGGTCGCATCTTGCGAGACAGTCGTAAAACAGGATGGTGTGTAATTCTCTGGCCTGTTGACAAGACTCTCACGCGAGTAACACAGGGTTAACGTGCCACATATTATGAACCGTTGGAAGATTATAGTAATGAAAGCGAGCCGAGGCTGCTTGCTGGCCGGCGGTGCTGAAGGTGGGAATGTTTATGGTAACCCGGCTTGTATAATGCACTTGAATGAATAGACGTCCGCATGTACAACATTGTCGGGCTTTTGTGCAGTACAACGGCGTTTCTTCAGGCACGAATGCTCCTTAAATGATTCTTAATGCAGAGAGATGTGTGCTCAACACGGGATCATACTTGACGGGGATTAAGGAACTTCTTTTGGGGGCTAGAGTGGGTCATCTCACAGCGTCATTACACCTTGATGCCCCTCGCATGTTGTACGGGAATAACTTGAGTCCTCTCTGCTTTATGATCTCCTCACAGGTCCACCATATCACTCAACGTAAGAATTTTTATCCTTAAAAGTATAGCCACGTGCCACTTCCTATTCTGGAGACTCACCTTCGAAAATCTACACATCTACGCTGTGGATTAACGGTTAGCACGTCTGACCATGGGGTGAGCTGGCCCGGGTTCGAATCCAGGTTGGGACAAGTTACATTGTTGAGGTTTTTTTTCCGGAGTTTTCCCTCGATCCATTAAGAGCTAATGCTGGTTAAAGGCAGCTTCACAATAAACCGGGGAACGGAAACGACAACGAGAACGGAAATAATGTTAAAATAAATATATTTAAATGTGATGTTCACAATAGCTAATTGTGAACGCTATCATTTAAAAACATTTATTTTAACAATATTTCCGTTCTCGTTGTCGTTTTAGTTCCCGGTTTATTGTGAACCAGCCTTAACTTTCGGTGTTGCATCCTGGACTAATCTCGCTAGCATTATCACTTTATCTCACTCAGACGCTAGATAACCATAGCAGTTGATAAACCGTCGTAAAATAACCCACTTAAAAATAATAACAAATTATCTACACATTGTATTTCTCACACAGATGATTTTTTTCACTGAAGGGATGAATTTGTCATAGTTTCTGTTTCTTCATTTCTTATTCTTCTTCCCTTCACTTTTTCCCTTCCTTTTTCCCCCACTTTTTAAAGTGAAAATTTTATGGTTTGACATTCGACAAATCTGCTGGCACTTTCTGTTGCTGTGGTGGCGTCATTAATTGCAGTACAGTACAGCCTTTGATGACAGTTTTTTTATTAAATTCATTTGTACACGCTTTAGCATTTATTATTATTATTATTATTATTATTATTATTATTATTATTATTATTATTATTATTATTAGTTTCTACATACACAATATTTGATTCTCAACTAGAATTTTATTATTGTCAAAGTAATTATTTTAACTTAAGATAGTAATAATATTAATAATGGATTTCTTAATACGAAGAATTTGGCATAATTTCAGTCTGCTCAGAGGAATGTGAACTTTAATCGATGAAAACATCCTTTGAAATATTGTTTTCTATCTGATGCTTTTCTAGTTCACTGCGGGCTAAACGAAGGAGATGCACTATCACCTTTATTTTTTTACTTCGCTCTAGAATCTGCGTCTTGTCTATGCGGGTGACATGAATATGTTAGGAGAAAATTCACAAACGATTAGGGAAAACACGGAAATTTTACTTGAAGCAAGTAAATCCCGAAAAGACAAAGCATATGATTGTCTCATGACCAGAATATTGTACGAAATAGAAACGTAAAAATTGGAGATGAATCCTTCGAAGAGGTGGAAAAATTCAAATATCTTGGAGCAACAGTAACAAATATAAATGACACTCGGGAGGAAATTAAACGCAGGATAAATATGGGAAATGCCTGTTATTATTCGGTTGAGAAGCTTTTGTCATCCAGTCTGCTGTCAAAAAATCTGAAAGTTAGAATTTATAAAACAGTTATATTACCGGTTGTTCTGTATGGTTGTGAAACTTGGACTGTCACTTTGAGAGAGAAACAGAGATTAAGGGTGTTTGAGAATAAAGTTCTTAAGAAAATATTTGGGTCTAAGAGGGATGAAGTTACAGGAGAATGGAGAAAGTTACACAACGTAGACCTGCACGCATTGTATTCTTCACCTGACATGATTAGGAACATTAAATCCAGACGTTTGAGATGTTCAGGGCATGTAGCACGTATGGGCGAATTCATAAGGGCGGCAATGAACGTGCGGGTTCCATAAAAGCCATTTATTATTATTATTATTATTATTATTATTATTATTATTATTATTATTATTATAAGAATAACTGAATAATCTACCATTTTTTTCTCCATGATTTATTGTCTGACCTTATGTTCATCTGAAGAGATAGGTAAATTCAAAACTTTAGTAGGCTACATTGTAAATTATTTTTAACTTCAGCAGTAATGTAAGAAATTATAGCCTTATCTTTTCTGAATTCGTGGTTGTCTTCTCACAGTCTTTTAATTTCTTTCAAACACCTTTACTAAATAAAGTCACAGTTTGTACAACATTGGGTCTTCAAATTGCACTCGTTATACCGATAGAAAGTATGTAGTGTGAAATGACGAAGAGATTTAAAATATAATCAAACCTGCCAATAAAGAGGCTGAACCTCCTTCCCTCATGCAGATCCTGACGTGTTTGATTCTAACGACTGCATGCTGTGATGATGAGAAATGAAAGGTTATAACTGTCTCACAGAACTCGCCTGTAATGAAACTAACGTAGTTCGTAATTTAAAACCATCCCTCCTCCAAATTTATGTTAATCCAAGGTAGGGCAAATTTGAGACGCCCAACTAAGGTAATTATGAGATACCTTCCATACAGTAATAAGATATTTTCAAATTTTAGAAATTCAAATTGTAACACACCATGCCTCATCCGAGCAATCAGGCTTCGTCAGGTCCTGGCGCTGCTGTTTCTGTGAATAAAATGAAAGCTATAATTTCTGCGTAGCTCATATTTTATGAGCTCGTTAATTTTAGTGTGGTTTTTATGTAGGGAGAAGGATAAGAATTTAAGCAGGTATTTTGGACCGTAATATAGGGTAGATGAGGGTAATTGTAAACAAATGCTGTGAGAAATACAAAACTGTCAATATAAAAATTTTAATTCGGGGGAATATTTAAATTAACATGTTGGCTAACCTACAAAGCAGTTTAGCGCCAAATAGGAGTAACTGCTTAGTTGTGAACGAATGTTTTGTAAGAGTCTACAAAAAAAAAAAAAAAGTTGAGAAAGAATTTTGCTTCACCTTCATTTTTGGCATTGCAAGTAAACGTACAGTGTTATTTTTTAAGAATACGTTGTCTTTATGAGTACCGGTAATGATAGTAGTTAACATATTTTATTACAATGGTTTTGAGATCTCCCATAACCTCAGTTCATTCAGTTATGACATGTTTACATTTGCCCCATAGTTTTAATTGCTTGGGGGTAATTGTAAACATGTTTTACTTTGGTTACATTTCGTACTTTTTAATAATCAAAATGCCAAGAATTTATTTTAGAAAGAGACTCCCACCCAACTACACTGTAGAGTATTTAGAGAGGGTTGTCACAGATGTGAAGAATAGTAACTACAGTTAACGTGAAGCTCAGGAGAGATACTGAGTTCCTATATCGTCATATATCATAGGTTAAAGGGACGAAATGTACCAATGACCAAAATTGGAGTTGGAAGGAGTATAGCTCTTTCTTCTGAAACAGAACAAAAAATGTTCAGCGCCTGATAGCCCGTGAAAAAATTGGTGTTTGCAATTACCCCCTCTCAAAGGGGTAAATGTAAACAGGTGGGGTAAATGTAAACTAGCAATTAAGAGATGAAAAAAGTCAATCTTATTATTTTAAACCCATATTCAGGGAAAAGAAAGATCTAAAAGTAACATAATATTTCTTTGTCATGCTTACCGTTATTGAGGGTTGTGTAATGTTGAAATATTTTTGAAATCAATGAAAAGTGTTTAAAATTACCCTGGTCTACCCCATTTTATTAGTTTAGCTCACTTCGTAGTAAGGTTTTACTCTTTACAGCCATTCGGTGATATTCTGATGAGAATGGAATGTTGGGAAGTTATTTTTAGGCCTGAAAAACAATGAGAATTTTTAAATAATATTATAAATATATTATTAATTACAATAAAATATACAAAGAACTGTATGTGTGTGGGGAGAGAGAGAGAGAGAGAGAGAGAGAGAGAGAGAGGGAGAGAGAGTGTTTGGCAATGAGAATGAATGTGAAAGAGTGAGTGTGTGAGAGAGTCAGTGTGTGTGTGTGTGTGTGTGTGTGTGTGTGTGTGTGTGTGTGTGTGTGTGTGTGTGTGTGTGTGTGTGTGAGTGAGTGAGAGGTAGAAAGTAAGTGTGCGGCAAAATGAAATTTAATGTTCCATTCTCAAAATACAGTCACGATATGGTCTGTCAGTTAAAGCGAATATGAAATAAACCTAAAATAACAAGACTCACTCCTATGATTGATTTATTTAGCATTTTCTTTGTGATAATTAAAGAGAATGAATGAGAGAAAATAATTTTTAAGAAGCATTAATTAAAAATTATTTGTAGAACATTTCTTCCATCATCATCATCATCATCATCATCATCATCATCATTATCATCAACTATTTCAACCAGTGGACACTTAATCTTAATATTATCAGAATCATAAATCGAATCTCTGATCAAGTGACCATCTTGGAAGATTATTACAGCTTAAGAATCAATATATGAATATACCGAGTCCATAAGAAAATATAGCTTAGCTGTAGTGCAGTGGTTAAGACAAAGTCGAAGGTCGTAGCTTCGGTTCCCGATGAAGTTATGCATTTTTAAAATTGAGCTAATCCTTCCGATACTGCTGTGGATCTATGGTCGATGCAGTGTTAACTAGAAATGAGTACGAGGAAGGCTTCTTTGGGATTAAAGACGGCAGTTACGCAGGACTGACCTAGCTGCTGCTACGAATGTCGATTGGCTACAGACGTAAGAGCTTTAAGCTCCCGCTGGTCCTCCATGGCCTGCAGTGAAATAACAGAAATAAATCCACAGGCGTAGCTCAGGCAATAACGCATTTGCCTTTTGATCTGGGGCTGCATTCGAGCGTGGTTTGATTCCCACTTGGGTTGATTATATGGTTGGGATTTTGCCGAGGTTTTTCCTTACGTAAGGAGATGTGAGGCAATATTTGGCGAACCTCTCTAAATACCATCTCGCTATCACCAATTCCATTAACGATAACTATCCTTGTAGTTCATACTGTCTTTAAATAACCAACTAAAAATGTAAGGAATGAAATAACGAGTATTTGTGTTTTATTCAGAATCGTTTCCAGGTGTCTTTAATTTGTCACTCTATTAAATGTCTTGCCTTATTTCTCTAAGAGGAGTTGTTGCAAATATGAGGTTTTCAGTAGTGGTAAAAAAGAAAATTAAATTGATTTTGAACTACTGCCTTACGAACATAAAGAAAACCATAAACGTAAAGGAAACTAAGTAAATTAATCGAAAGTATTAATTAACACAACTGTAATTTGTTTATTTAATTTTTATGTATTACTTTAACATGTTTATTTTAAGATTGTTTAATTGTCTATTTAATAATTATGCCAATATAAGTAAAATTTTAGTGCACCACATGAGATATTTTGAATATTATATGCCTAAATGGGTGAAAACGTTAGCAATATATTATTAACTGCAATGAATTATTTATTAATTGAAGAGTCCACTGCAAGAATGGTGGATGTCACTTTCTTGTCGAAAATGAACCAAGACTGTCAATGCATAGCTTAAGACATATAGAATGTACATAGAGAGTTATATGGCATTAACACTGATAGTCATTGTCCAGTAATGATCGGAAAATCACAGTTAAGCTTTGAGCGCTTAGCATTTCGAACTTTCAATTTCTTCTCCTGGAAAATGTATTCCAAATCACATCCATCATTCTTGCAGTGGACTCTTCAAATATTTGTTGTGGTTTTTTAAATATTGATAAGTCATTTTGACTGAAACTCATTTAATAAATATTCTTATATTATATTTGACGTCTTATCTGAATACCACTACAATGTTTTCTAAAATAAAGAAAACTATAAAGGCGATTTTCTATGATAACATTATTGTGAGAATAACATTATTGTGAATTCTGAATTTGGAAGTCCACATTTACCCTTAGTGCTGCAAGAATGACATTCACTTCCGACCTTGTACAAATAGATTCACGTAAACTATTAAGAGTTTGATACCAGCTTTTGTGATCTGATAGAGAAGGCTTTTAGTATTAAGAATCGTTAAGAATTCGGAAACAGCAAAAATGGGCACCCTACCTAGTGAAATAAGGTACGTATACTGACGTTTGAACAGCGGAGAGCTGAATATATTTTCATACTAAAAGTTTCCACGAAATAAAAATATTAAAAAATGGGGGATACCTTTTTATTCCCAATAGGCCTACATGAATTGTGTTTTAACAAGTTTAGGTTTTGTACAAATATGTGCTTCCTTCTCATCTGCAATCCGTAGTGAATTTGGCACAAAGGTTAAGACATCATAAACATGAGTAAAATAGGTTCGTCGGAACACTGAACTTTGAACATGCGTGCTAACGTACAGCCGATGCATAGAGCTGTATAAATGTCCCTGCAGGAGAAATGTTTCTGCATAGTGTATTTTGTGATGTTTGCCATTTGATAATTAGCGTCTGTGAGAGGCAACTCTTTGATGCCGCACGGAGACCGCTATGCATTCAGACACAAAGACGACCCACTGCGTGAATTACTTCGTGCTAAGTGCACGGTGAGCGAAGCCTCGCAGAGCTATCTACATCCAGGGGCAGTTCACACGTTCCACTTTGCTTGATTTATTTACAGAGGCGCAATCGGTATCTTCGCGGTGATGGGAGAGTCGTGTGGGCCCACAGGTCTGATGAGGCCACATTCGTGAACATCTGTCAATCTCACATGCATCAAATCCCCATTAAAATCTCGCGTCTGAAATTGAGTAGTGAGAAAATGTAGCCTACGAAGATCCAACCCTCCATAGAGGAAACTTGAGATCAGTCGTAATTCAAGCCTATTGGCAGATAATCACAGGGACAGGGGTAGTATTAGCGTGACTATTACACTCTTACTACGTCATACTACTTTTGACCAATAAAACGGTACGAAAGGACGTATTTCAACCAATCATAGCTGCTTATCCCACAATTTTATCGCGTCCCTAGCATTTGTTTAATTTTATCGCGTCCCTAGCATTTGTTTCTTTGTTTGCCAACATTTGAAACTGCGCTGGTCTGGACGTCAAAAAAATATATATATACTCGTAATTACAAACCACTCCAGTCGATGCACAGCAGTTTCAAATATGACTTGCATTGGCATTCAAGAACAAGAATTAATAAAAATCACTTATCATACCTATGCATCTTCTGAAATCCGATTTACAAATAAATGAAGAGCACCATTCGGAAATCCTGAATAAGTTGAATACACCATGTAGGCCTAAATCAACGAGTTCCACTTCTATTACGCACACGTCCAATATAACATCAATTGAACCACCAACCACATTCAAATTTGAAAATTGTACATTTAATAATTATTCCTTTTAAAATTATTCATGTTTATTTTTTATGTCATCGTCGTTAATTAAAACTTTTCTAACACTTGTGTATATTAGTTAGGTTATGTTATAGCTTCTGCTATATGATATTATGGATAGTCACGTATCAGAGATTGTTTAACATTAAGATTTATTGAAAATCATCTGTCAAGTGACGTTGATTACTGGGATTCGGATAATTGAAGTGGAATGTTGCATTTTAATAAAAATGAAACTGAATCAACAAAGCCTTCTTGACTAGTAACATTGCCATCGTGTATAATAGATCGACAACTTCTCGACGAGAAGGCATTGCTCACTACTGCCATCTAGCATGCATCTAGCGTAATATTTGTAATTGTTGAGATGTTACAATAATACATTTGAAGACAGTTGTATTTTCGTAAGTCAATTAATATTTTATTGTATTGGAGTACTTCGTTACTTCTACTCTTTATATACTTTCTTCTAATCGTGTAATAGTCAATTAAATCCCACTCGAGTTTTGATTTTCTCTAGATAAATCAAAACGTCTAGTGAGATTACTGTTGATAATCTATGAGATTTATCATTCTTGAATTTTATTTTGTTTCTACATTTGTCTATCCCTATTAGTTTCTCCTTCCCCTAGAAATAATTTTTTCCTTTCCATTCCTTTTTTTTTAAATATCAACTTTCTTCTTTCTTTACTTGAAATACCGGTTTTTCTTTCTTCTTAAATTATTGGTTTCTCCTCCTTTTTCTCCTTCTTCTTCTTATTCATCTTCTTGAGGCATTTGTTTATTCTTCTTCTTCTTTAGATATTTCTTCCTCCTTTTTCTTCTTCTTCTTGAAATATATACTTCCAAGCCTCCTTGTCCAAATATTTCTTTCCTCTTCTAGGAATATCTGCTTTTTTTTTTTTTGGAGTATCTGCTTTTTTTTAGTGTTTGCTTCTTCTTTTCCTTGAGATGTATTTTCATCTTTTATTTTTTTAAATATTTCTTTCTCCTCCTTCAAATATTAATTATTTCTTCTTTCTGTTGATTAAATAAATTAAGTTAAATTAAATTAAGGGGTTAGGTACAGCTTACAGCAGTAAAATTTTAGAAATATTCAACATTTTTTTCTCCATTACTGTATCTTGTACAATAATGAAATTTAGTATGTGTAAAACATTGTCCTTCTGCTGTATGAAAAAAGTATTTTTGCGATTTAAAAAAATTATTTAGATTTTTTTTTTCAAAACTCAGTTCACTGTGCAGTGAAGAAGCGTTTCTCACATAACTCAAAAACTATAACATTCTGTGATGAAAATTTTTTTGTGTGTATTTATGCATGTCATTTCTGTAATATGATGGAAGATCATTTCTCTACATTTGATAGATTGTCTCATAAAAAATAAATTCATTTTAAAAAATGGTCAAATATCAGTATTTTCTATTACACAAAATAAAAAAAAATTATTATTCGTTAAGGAATGTAATTGAAAGGCATGATATTGTAAGTATGAGTTTCAGCAATAAAATAAAAGAGAGAGAACTTGAAAAAGTTAACAAGTTTTTTAGTTATGAGAGAAACGCTTCATCACTGCACCGTGAATTGCCAATATTTTGAATTAAAAAAATATATATGTATAGATTTTTAAATATTAAAAAAAAATCGTAAAAATATTTTTTTATATAGCAGAAGGACAGTGTTTCACACATACTAATTTTAATTCTTGCACAAGATACAGTAATGGAGGAAAAGAATGTTGAATATTTCCAAAAATTGTACTGCTGTAAGCTACTTCCGTCATTGACTTCTAGCAGAATGTGGTGCCCACAAATGGCGTGGTAACACGTTAAAGTACAGAGTGTCCAACATGCCCGACTGTCCAACAGACCCTAATTTATCCTAATATACCTACATATAAATTTATTTAGCACATTACTTCTCTGTTTTGTAACTTCGCGAGTAGAGGTAGGAAGGTTTAATTTGGACACCACTGATTATAATGAAGAACAGTTGTACGGAATTTGGCTCGAGGACTAACACAAGTAGCTGGAGGGACTGAGAAAAACAATGAGGAATCATGGGTCGTGAGGAGCGGGAACTTGTCAGATATGCCTGGATGTCTTTTTTTGCTCGCTCGAACGCGATGAGGGGGATGGGTGGAATGCGGCGGTCACTGAAATGTAACAATCAATCATATCCAAGACAGACGTGTGTGATGGACAGGTTGGGGGGCCTTGTCGCCAGTTCCCCACCGCATGATGGATGGGGGCGCGTGCCCCTCTCCGAGCGCAGTTCTCTCACTGTAACAACTATCTTAACCTTGCCTCCAGTGGGCTTCCTCAACTGCTGTGTTATATCCACGGAGACGGACACAATTTTTGAGGTGTGGTCTTGTCGACAGCGCCCATGCACTATGGTTCCGTGATTAATATGGAAGCTGGTTCATAACGTGGAATAGGAGCAACTTTTATACTGGGTAGGACGCTACGTAACAAAGGAGTGCATTATGATAGGCCGCGGGTGCGACCCACACTTTTTGTCATTATCTGTATTGTTTACGTCCTGACCTCAAGTAGCCCTCTGAGAGACAAGTTTAGACTTTTAGAGTTTGTGTTATGTGATTACCATCTGCATGTAGCTTTTTAAGCACATGTGAGTCCTTCAACAATTTTAAATTCTCTAATCGATCTTGTAACACCTCAAGGATAAATGAGGAGTCTGGTATCAAAGACTGACATTCGCCATTTTTATCGAAATTTAGTTAAGGATTGATTCTTACGGTATTTTTCGCGCTCTTTCCATATCTGTGATAGTCGACCTGGTTGACACGTTGGTATAGCGCTGGCCTTCTATGCCCAAGGTTGCAGGTTCGATCCCGGGTCAGGTCGATGGCATTTAAGTGTGCTTAAATGCGACAGGCTTATGTCAGTAGATTTACTGGCATGTAAAAGAACTCCTGCGGGACAAAATTGCGGCACATCCGGCGACGCTGATATAACCTCTGTAGTTGCGAGCGTCGTTAAATAAAACATAACATTTAACATATCTGTGATGTGTTTATTTCAGAGACAAGGCATCGGCAAAAATGTAATCGTGACCTTGACCAAAACTACTTCCGACTTGACAGCTTACAAAGAAGGGGGAGCAGTGTTGTCATGTTGCCCATCTTTCGTGTAAGCGAGCGCGCTTCCGATAGAGTGCAGTAATGAACGACTGACATAAACACTTTCATTTCTAACCAATTTGTTGAACACTAGGCATTAAAATTTGTGTACATTATTATTTTTATTAGTCTATAATAATAATAATAATAATAATAATACATGAAATAACCTAATAAATTAATAAGTGAAACTAATTTTCTATTACCCACATATGTATAGGCTCTACATAAGTTTCACATTGATACTGATAGCCTTTCACTTCACTCTCATTTCACTCACTGCACTGGCACTATGACACATTTCACTCACTGCACTGACACTATGACACATTTCACTGACACTATAGAACACACCATAAATTATCACTGATCGAAACTATTCACTGCCGTTGTAAACCATAACTTCATTGTCTCATCACACTTCACTGATATAACAGTTTAAAGAAGACAAACAATTACACCTTTATTTATACTTATAAACATAATTATATTAATCTGAACATTTGTAGTCTAAGACCCTATTACAAGCTTTTTACAATAAGTTACAATTAAAACCAAGGGAATAACTCGTCAGGCTAAGTAAATACATCTTATATTATGTCACTTTAAGTAATGTAACGTTCTTAAGGACAGCCCTCAAAGACCGCTGCAGGTGGGTCATTCCAATCATTTATAGTTCGATTTAAAAATGAGAATTTACCTACATACGTTTTCTGTTTCCTACATTTGTTTTTAAAAGCATGATCGTTCCTACCATAGTACGTTGGCTTCTCTAACCGAGCCCTTATGTCTAACTATGCTTTTTGACCTAGATGTGCTCTATACAATGATGTTTTACTACATCTGTTTTCCAATATTTCCCATTTACGTACTTTTATTGTATCATTCCCATCTCCTCTTTTACCTTCAACAAATTTAGCTGCCTTATACTGAATTATTTCTAAGGCATTTATCTGATATATTCTATAGGATCCCAACAAGTAGTTCCTTATTCCATTAATGGTCGCACTAATATTAGATGTGCTATTTCCCTCGATTTGGGGCTAGCCATTTTCAAGATTCTCATAATAAGATGGAGTGCCCTCCATTCTTTACCCGCAACATTATCAACATGCTCTCTCCAAGAAAGTTTGGAGTTTAAATATACTTCTAGGTATTTACAACATTGTTCTTGCGGAATTACACCAGTGTTGAATTCGTAGTTTAGACTAGTTTCCTCTTGGGATTTACAAAATGTTATAGATTTATTTTTAGAACCATTTATTTTCATCCTATGCATTAACGCCCAGTTATAAATTTTATTCAAGTCCGTTTGGATAGCATCCACATCTGAACTATTTCCATGTCTGAACTATTTCCAATCTTGTAAGGACTGTAGTAGAAATCAACACAAAAACAAAAGTGTTAAAGCAGAAAAAGCACTCATAAAAGAAGACACATTATTTGTATCGTTTGTTCTTTAATGTGTGCATTGAAATGTTCCTGGTCAAATACATAAGCATTCATACTATATAATTGCTTTTATATTGCTAAAATGTCTGGTGTTATCATTAACGTAAGTTGGAATTTTGCATAACCGCTAATTGAGTCAGCCGCTAGAAACGGCACGTGCAGATTGCCTTCAAAGTTAGCATTGTAAACAGCAGAATATGGCTGCCTTATTATTGCAGTATCTTTGATATCACCACCATCAATACAACCATCACAGACGTCATTTGAAGAACTTAAATGGGAAACTTTGGAAAACAGACGTAGGAAAACTAGAATAACATCATTGTATAGAGCACATCTACTGTAGGTCAGAAAGCATGGGTAGGCATAACCGCTCGGTTAGAGAAGCCAACGTACTATGGTAGGAACGATCATGATTTTAAAATCAAATGTAGAAAACAGAAAACGGATGTAGGTAAATTCTCATTTTTAAATAGAACTATAAATGATTGGAATGACCTACCTGCAGCGGTCTTTGAGGGCTATCCTTCCTTAAGGAGATTCAAGAATAACTTAAAAAGTTGTGTATAAAGTGTAAATTAAAATGAAGGTGACATTTAACATTTAATTTTTTATGGTGACATGTATTTATTTAGCCTGACGAGTTACTCCCTTGAGTTTTAATTGTAAATTATTTTAAAAATAGCATGTAAAGGGATCTGAGACTAGAAATGTTTAGTTTAAATGCAGTTCTGTTTATAAGTATGCATAAGGGTGTAATTATTTGTCTTATTTGAGCTGTTGCTTCAGTGAAGCGTGGTGAGTCAGTGAAGTTCTGGTTTTACAGTGCAGTGAATAGTTCCGATCAGTGATAATTTATAGTGTCAATGAAATGTGTTCTATAGTGTCAGTGAAATGTGTTCTATGGTGTCAGTGAAATGCGTCATAGTCCCACTACGGTGAGTGAGATGAGAGTAAAGTGAAAGATTATTATCAGTACCAATGTGAAACTTATGTAGGGTCTATACATAATATGTAGGTTGTATTGTAAAATTAGATTCACTTATTAATTGGGTTATTTTATGTATTACTATTAATTGTAATTATTGTGTTAAATTGTATTGTGTATTCTTATTGTATTTTGTATATAATAATTGTATTGTGTATTGTATAATTGTATTGTGTATTGCAATTTTATTGTGTATTGTTTATATTGTGTATACCACTGCCACCGGGTGCTTGCCCACTTGCAATGTAAATAAATACATACATACATTACAGTTATGATCAACAACCGACACGGAATATTATCTCAGACCCATTCGAACTTCAGAAAAATCACAAATGTGTCCCTTTCGTATTGGGTCAACCACCTTTCCTGTGTCCTCCAGAATTTGCAGTATTTTAAAAAGCAAAAATTGACAATGATGTGAGGCCGTGAGTCCTCGAGACCTGTAAAACTTGAAGCGGCGCGGAGAATATAAATCTTGTTGACGCATTGTTCGTGACGCGTGGAGCCAATTCCAACTTAGTGTCGGCGCGTACACGCATTTTAGGAAACAATGGACACCTCGCAGAGTACGATCACGTACAGCAGCGACCGGGATGTGATCCAAGTGTCGTCACAACGCCCGCGCTCGCTTTCTCTTGTGCAGAAGACAGGGCTGTACAAAAAGTCCATAAATTCAAAATTAAATAAAGCATAATAATTAACAAGTTAAAATTACATCTACTAATATTCTGTTTTATTTATAACTTATTCGATAGTGATAATGGAAACAGAGAGCGGAATTGCGTCGCGTTTAAGGTGTTACGCTCCAAGCCAGAAGATCGCGGTTCGATTTTTCATGGGTTTATGGATATTCTCATTTGATCTGATCCTTCTGGCCACACTGTTGTCCTGGGGTTTATTCAACCTGTAAAAGAAATTAGCACCAGAGGTATTTCTTTCGGGGTGAAGACTGAAGGCACTAGGGATGAACAAAAACTAACTGCCTCTCTCGATCGCTGTTTTCATTGCATTTGTCTTTCGAGTCTCGACTCGCCATTCTCGTGCACTTCGAGTCTCGCTCATCATTCTCGAAAAAGCATTTGGTCGGCGTGGAAAGACTTCGTAACTTTGAATAACATACATCATTGAAATAAATAACATTATAAATGTTTAAATGAGACAAAAAGACAAAACAGAACAGTATCTTAGCTATCAAAATGTTCTGGTTCTATTATATGATATTACCTATGATTATATAAATAGAAAAGGAATAATTCTCAAATAAATTTGCATTTCTAAGAAACATAAAACATAATGTTAATATATTTTTACTTGAGATTGCACACTTTGATCTCAAACATATGAAAAGGAAATTCCTAGCCTTTTAATAAGGGTCTAGTAATTAAATAAAGACTGGGGAACGGATTATTATACACTGAAATGTAGAGGTGATGTTACTTGATTGTTTATACATACATAACAGTTGCCAAAGTAGATAAAAGTTCAGTCAGGTATAAACAACTGTGGCGATTCAAGGCTGCTTGACGGTCGGGACTTAGGGAGTGATGAATCACGACGTCTCGAAACACTCACAAGCAGTCTTTACGTCAACGACGCGACGTATACAAAATTGTCGTGCGGGTTTTCGGCTTTGCGGGCGCTGTTAAGGCCCTCTCCCACTTAGCGGAATCGAACGGAATCGAAAGGAAACGAAAAGTCTGCTGCCGCTCACATCTAGCCGAATCGAACCGAACAATACTTCTGTGTTTTGTCATACAAAAGAGGATAATTCTACACAAGATTTATCAATTTTTCTTTGTTCATATTAAATTGTGATTTTTATACGTACTATTCCACAATAACTTTCAATAGTAAATGAATTAAGCCACCAAGAATGGATATGGTTCATTTGTTTTTTCACGAAGGCTTCACGAGTACTTACGATAATATCCGAAACAAGAAATTCTGTTCCGGCATTGGAACATAATACCTCATGAATTCTTTTCTGTTCTATTCGCTTCGATGCACCGCTTTCTGCTGTCGTTTATTTAAATACATTGTGAAGAGAAATTTTGTTCGTTTCGATTCCTCTAAGTAGGAGCGGGACTTTAGTCTTGCTTTCTCGAGCGTTTTTTTAATTGGTTATTAACGACGCTGTATCAACTACTAGGTTATTTAGCGTCGATGAGATTGGTGATAGCGAGATGGTATTTGGCGAGGTGAGACCGAGGTTTCGCCATAGATTACTTGGCATTCACCTTACGGTTGGGGAAAACCTCGGAAAAACCCAACCAGATAATCAGCCCAAGCGGGGATCGAACCCGCGCCCGAGCGCACTTTCAGACCGGCAGGCAAGCGTCTTAACCGACTGAGCCACGCCGGTGACTTAAGCGTTGTTCATCTCTAGTAGTGACAAACGGTTGCATTCTGGTTTCTTTTGCCAAAGAGCTCATTATTTATAAAATTATAGTAGGTCTACAGCTATATAATTTTTAACTGTTATTTCGTTATTCAAATGATGATAGTTTTAACGATTTTTTTCTGTTATGACAATTCGGTAACGTATGTTCTCATTCATTTTGAGACAATTTTTTTTTTTTTTAGATTTAGATTTATTTAATAATAACATATAAATAAAAACGTTACATTAAAGTACCCCGAAAGAGCAAAGCTCGTGTTTTTTAATTGGGTTATTTTACGACGCTGTATCAACATCTAGGTTATTTAGCGTCTGAATGATATGAAGGTGATAATGCCGGTGAAATGAGCCCGGGGTCCAGCACCGAAAGTTAGTCAGCATTTGCTCCTATTGGGTTGAGGGAAAACCCCGGAAAAAACCTCAACCAGCCAACTTGCTCCGACCGGGATTCGAACCCGGGCCACCTGGTTTCGCAGCCAGATGCGCTAACCGTTACTCCACAGGTGTGGACCAAAGCTCGTGTTCGGGGACAGTTCCGTTACATAAATATACATACTTTGTAGACAAAATACTTAAGAAAAAAGGTCACATAAAGATGATATTAAGTTAGTAATAATAATACTAGTAATAACTGAGTGCAAAAAGAGACGATGTTGAGATTGGTGGAAATTGAACTTTCGTTTTAATAATGGTGAGTTAGTATTATTATTATTATTATTATTATTATTATTATTATTATTATTATTATTATTATTATTATTATTATTATTGTATAAAACACTTATTTTCTCTCTTTATTTCATTTATGGGATTTATTAGCATTTTTGTGTGAATGTTATATTAGAAAGGTTTTTGCCTTCTTTAAATTGTTGTTGAATGTTTTAAGGAAAATAATATAAGACATGATGAATATAATTATCAAGCATCTAAAATTAAAAACATACCTTTCTTGTAATTGATGTCTTTGGTCTTCTAGAATTGATGCCAGTAATTTTAATATGTACTGTGGGCAAGCACGATGAACAGTTGTCCCTCTTTAATTCTTCATTATTTTTGTCTAAGTTATAATTTATTATTTTCAAGTATGTCCTAATTTCATTTCGAAACCTACAGTTTGAGCACCCCTGGCTGTAATATAAATTACGCTCTCTTTCACGAAACGTGTCAGACGGATGAACTATTTGTCAAAGCCGCAAGAGTTAGTCTCCTCTCAAGTACAGTTACCGCAAAGGTTAACTTTCTATGAAATATAGTGCGTATTTATCCTTTGAAGACGTCAAACAGTCATAGAACGTTATTATTTCTTGAAATTTCACTTCCAGATAAACATTTAGAATGTCATAACGTGTTCGTGTTATCGCGTAGAAGAATTAATAACTTCTTGCACATACAGTATAAGTTATAGGCTATGTTAATTGGATAAAAATCTAGACAAATTATTATAACCTTTCGAAATTCAGGTATGAACTTTCGCATACGGGTAGTTAAATATTTTGTTCTGAAATATTTGACGCTTTGTAAAAAAAAACTAAAAAATTACAGACTAACTAATAAAACGCAGATTACAGATTACGAATTTTATTACGAAATAACATGAACTTATATTTACAATTTAAAAATACAAATAAATATTTTGTGTTTGCAAAGACATTGCAATAAATGTAGTAGAACCACAGTCTACTATATACAGTCACGAAGCTTGAGTTTTGAGGGTGCTAGAAACAATAGACTGTGACGGTACTATTTTGCATTGCCTATAATGAGGCGATATTAGCGATCCTAGTGGTGAGCAACTATCTAATGTTTGCATATTTACTACGTATTGAGCTTCGCGACTGTATATACTAGACTGTGGTAGAACTTCGAAGGTACAATGCCATAAACTTTCCTGACACTATAATTGATAACTTTAAGAAATGAAGATTAACAATTCCTTTCGAGAACGTTAAATACTTAGTCTACCAAATTTTACGATTATTTAATTAAAATCGGTATATTGTTCAAAGATTATCCCTCTTCCGATATAGAGAACTGTTTCGTCATAATCTGTGGTGATAGTCCACATCGCACCCCCAGTAAAATACTGTCGTATGTCGGAAGTCACATATTACTTTCGTAAATAACTTACAACGCTGTTTTACTAGTTGGAGGTATGAAATTCTAATAATAAAATAGTAAATTATCGAAGGTTTTGGTACCTCTTTACTAAATATTTTTACAGCAGTATTTTACTAAATAGTATATCTTTACAAGTCACAATTTTCGAACTACGACACTATTTTATTGGTAGCGAGACATATCTGTAACGTCTGTGCTTAAAATTCAGTAAACAATTGTTTATACCATCATTATGAACAGTCTTTTTTTGTTGTTCAGAAGCATTCATGGTATTTTGTGCGATATCCTGCGTATTTGCTTGCTTTCCGCACAAAACCAATACGCGGTAAGTGTGAAATACCACATTCAGTATTCCCAACGTAACACACATAACAATTTCCCTATTATTACCGCTTAAGCGTCATATTCATTTTACTGCTTTAAGCTTTTAACATTATTTTTAAAGACGTTCAATATAGTAATAATTATAAATTGGAAACTTACCACTGCAATTTCACTTAAATTGCACTGTTAATTATTGTTTTTAAATATTTGCCAAAAATTAAGTAAACTCTACAACACCACAAAAGTTACTGCATTTGTAATCCAAGTAACATTAAGGAAGCCGTGAAAAAATCAACAAGATTCCAGACTCATCATAGACTGGGGGGAAAAAAAAAGACAGAAGTATATCACGGCCTGCTGCAGTATAGTAAACACAGAAAACATTTTATAGGAACAATGTTGAAGATAGATATATTTGTTTTCCAAAGTTGTCGTCATTGAACAGAAACCAAGATGGAGATTTCATTGCAACTAATTAGAAATTCCTCTTTCAGGTATGCAATAAACGATCTTCGCACAAAATAATGTACGATACACGAGCGGTATGTTTGTTTTCATGTTCTCGGAAATTAAAAAAGCTCAACTACGTTTCGCTTTTTCAATCTTTTCCTCGAACATGAAAACGTCAACATACCGCTCTTGTAACGCATATTACTATTATGCCACGCGTGCAATAAAATTGCCATAGGAACAATTATGTCGTTAACTAGTTTGTATTTATAACTATACTAAGCTATGAAATAAATATTAATAATTGAAACAAAGAATTAATATATGAAATTAAATACTTCATTAATCAATAACGATATAATTAATTAGTTTCATTAACCTCGAATAAAATCTTTATACTTTTCCTTTACACACATCAATATTATATACCGTCGAGCGGGGTGACTTTGTGCCATGAGGGTGACTTTGTGCCATTCGCGAAAAACGTATGGAAGTATTCTTTAAGACCGTGACAAGGTTTTAAAGTCTACTTCCTTACGTTTAGTAGTCTTTAAAACCTTGTGACGGTTTTAAAGACTACTTCCTCACGTTTTTTTATGAAATGCGCGAATGGCACAAAGTCACCCTCATGGCACAAAGTCACCCCGCTCGACGGTAGTTGTTGTTTAGTCAACTGCCCGAAGACAGGTCTGAACCTCACAAGTGATACCAACAAAGCACCACTTATGAGACAATTAGGCGGGAGATAAGGGGTAAGGTGACCAGTTCCTTTCCCCCTCCATTGCATACATCGTCGATTAACTACATATTACATTAATCAGACTTCAGATGTAAACAAACAATTGTCCTTCCTCTGACAAATACCGTCAAGTGAGATGTACTGCCTGATAACATGTACAGTAGCGACAAAAAAAAAAACCGGATAGACTCTTCTAGCTGATTTCAGAGCCTTCTTCGCTCCAGAGCACGATACACTGATAACTAAGACTTTGGTGGTTCGAATCCTGCCTGGGAAGGAAACTTTGTTTGTTCCTTATTCAAATTTATATCCAATGCTTTTCGATTGCTGGTAAAATTCATGTTCTGGGAATAATAATTTAATTAAGTAGTAAAATATCAATGCAATATTGTATTACATAATTTCATTGTAGCTATAATTTTTATTTTAGTTCCTATTTTATTTTATTTTATTTTATTTTCTATATTCCTCTTGTATTAATAATATGTCTGAACTGCGACCGAACACGAGCGCTGCTCATTCGGTCCTCAAATTTGGTAATATTATTGTGTCTTCTTTTTGTATTGATTGTGTTATTTTACTTCTATTTTTATTATTGTAATTATATTCTGTGTTCTGATGTTTTATTCTGCATTATACGTTGTGTTCTGTATTATTATATAAGTTTGTACTTGACCATGTTATAGTATCTTCCGATGAATTTGAAACTTGAAATTTGATTTTTAAATAAACAATTACTTCCCTTATCCAAAAAAAAAAAACTAAATATTATCCTTATGCTCACTTGTTTGGAATAGCCAGATGTAACGAGTCCAGCAGAGTAGGCGACCTGTATATTCGTACACATTTTCTTTCATTTTGGAATCTGTATTTTACCAGAATATCCGATACAAAATAGTAATATGCGTTACAAGAGCGGTATGTTGAAGTTTTCATGTTCGAGGAAAAGTTTGAAAAAGCGAAACGTAGTTGAGCTTTTTTAATTTCCGAGAATTGAAAGAAAACATACCCCTCGCGTATCGTACATTATTTTGTGCGAAGATCGTTTTTTACTTACCTGAAAGAGGAATTTCTAATTAGTTGCAATGAAATCTCCATCTTGGTTTCTGTTCAATGACGGCAAATTTGTAAAACGAAAATATCTATCTTCAACATTGTTGCTTTAAAATGTTTTCTGTGTTTACTATACTCCAGCAAGCCGTGATATACGTCTGTCTTTTTTTTCCCCCAGTCCATAAATGCCAACTTAAAAACAAACGGTAAGGTTATATAATGATTTATGTTTCATTTTAATATTTTAACAATATTATTTATATAACATATTGCAGTAATAACATCGCAAGTTGATTTGTTGATTTTTTCACGGCTTCCTTAATGTTACTTGCATCACGAATCCAGTAACTTTAGTGGAGTTATAGAGTTTACTTAATTTTTGCAAATATTTAAAAACAACAATTAACAGTGCAATTTAGGTGAAATTGTAGTGGTAAGTTTCCAATTTATAATTATTACTATATTGAACGTTTCTAAAAATAATATGTTAGAAACCTAAAGCAGTAAAATCAATATGTCACTTAAGCGGTAAGAAGAGGGAAATTGTTATTGTGTTAGGTTGGGAATACTGAATGTGGAATTTTAGACTTACCGCGGATTGGTTTTGTGCGGAAACCAAGCAAATACGCACGATCTCGCACAAAATTACTTTGATTTCCACCTGAATTAAAAAACTACAGTTTATATCAGTTTGGTATATTAAAGCTGTTCCAAACATCTTAACAATGTTTTTGTTGCTTCTGGTTTTATATTTTTATAAATCAAAATTTTTAGGATGAAATAATTATTTACGTATTTACAACACCAAAACAAAACTGTAGCGTGTTATTAAATTTGAAACCAACATTATGTTTATTACTGTCTAAAATAGCTTTGTATAAAAATCTTCATTGCCGTACGAAAAAGTAATTTCTGCTTCAATGCAGCGTTCTGACATTTAAATTTTAAGAGCAATTAGAGATAATATATCCTAATTTCTTTATTGTATTATAAACAACACCTCATACTATTTTTGTGCCTTTTTCCCCTTAAATTATTCAGGCTATATAATACAGGGACATCATTTTATTTTTACTAACATTTCTGATATACCTTTGGATCAACGGTTGCTACTCCCTTCCACGACTGGAGTTTGATGGCGCAATATACAAACAAATCACTTTACTAGGTATAGGAGGGAAGAAAAGTAGTTCATCCATTTACGTAAACTAGGAAATATCACGCTTTTGACTTTTATAATTTTCATTACGTTTTTGTTTAATCAGAATACAGTACAGTATTAACAATGAGTGTTTTTACTCACGAACTGAGCTGTCCATACGGACGTATTCATTATGCAGTGTATATTATACTGTCTACAGCACATTAGCGTACAATATAGAGAATGAAGTTAAATTGAAAAATAATCATAATATGGATATTTAAACACATTTTTCAAAATGGTGGCGGTTCATTTTGATACAGACTCCAGTTCTAATGTGTGTAATTCCAATTACCAGTTTCGTCCTTCGTACTAGTAACTCATGTTGAAATAATTTTGTACCTACTCTGTAAAAGAGTACCTTTCGTACTGTAAATTCAATCTTCACTTCTGCTCGATCCGAAAAGATAAAATTACTCAGACGTGCTATCTACTGTCCGTCCAAGTGGTTATGTCGCAGGATCGTAGAAAGGAGGGAAATCACGTGACAGTTAATTACTTAACGAGGCCCTTTTATTTAAGTTATTTTAAACAGTTTTATGGAAATAATATTACGTAGATGTTCAATTCCTAACAGAAATTAATGTTCTCAGAAAAGAGATAAGACAGTCCAGTCACTAGCCTTTACAGAGAGGCGAATAGAAGCTGGTGGAGAAAACCGGAATGCGACGTAGGCAAATGGACGACAGTACCTGTGCGAAAATGATGCAATATTGAATTCTCTTTCGTCATTGGAAAACGCGAAGATATTTTTGGAACGTACTGTGACGGTGAGGCTACTATGACTGTATACGCGGTCTTGGATCTGAGTGGAGAACGGTTCAACTTCATTAGTAGAAGGGGTGGGAGTGAAGTACATTAAAAAACTCAGGTACAATAAAAATTGAAGTAAAAATAAAATGATGTCCCTGTATAATCAATAACAGATTCAACGTAAATTTATTAAAATAAAATTTATTTTTTAAAAATTAATGTAATTAATTTATTTTATTTTGTAGACAGAAAAGGTAGATAAACTTTGTCAAAGACATAAAAATGCATATACATTGTCAATAAAATGGATTGAAATACATTCAAATTACAATAAAGTCAAATAAAAGACACATTAGGCAAGAGTTCAAAGGCCCACACGTGCATCTTCCAGACTGGAGGGACACAATTGTATCAATTTCCTTTTTATATATCCTGAATTTAAGAGTATTATTTGTATATTTAATATCCTCATGTAATCTATTGTAAATTTTAATACCAAAAACCTTATGTCATATAAGTTCTGTTAATATTTGTAACGTGATGTACCGGAATATTTAAACTATTTTTATTGCGAGTATCATAAGTATGAAAGTCACTATTTTGGTGAAAGAAAAATTTGAATAAATTAATTGCAATACATTATATATGCTATAAACAGTAAGAATGTTATAATGTAAAAAATATTCCCTACAAGAGGTTCTATTATCAACACCCGCTAAGCAGCTGATAATACGCTTCTGAGCCACAAAAATGTCATTCAACATGGTTCTAGATTCCCATATCATAATGTAATTTAAATAATTTTGTCACACTGAAGAGTGATTTCTTGAATTGATTTCATTTCTATGTTTAATTTCGAGCTTCTAGATGCATTATGATTCATATTTTTTGTGTCAATTAGACTGTACATAAGAATATGTATGTGTGTGTTGTTAAAATTCGAGCTTCCAGGTATTTTTGTGTCAATTTAGACTGGTTGTTATTACATACTTCACGTTCATGTGAGTGTGTGTATGTGTGTGTATTTAATACCCCTCATCTGTATACCTTAAACGTACGGACGCATAATTATATTATAAAAACTCCCGTCAGCTCTTTTAGCTTTTATCGGCGTGCTGTATTAAGCAATGATTTTACATTAATATTGTGCACGAGACGGTTTGCAATGAATAATGTATCGGATGAAACTAATTTTATATGCTTCTATTCGTACGGAGGAGAATTTGTTTTTTGAATGTTGCCAAGATGTGTATAACACAGCGTCTGTATTAATGATACTACATGGATCCGTAGGACATTTTATCTGCTACATCAATTCGTTTTATACTTTGCGATCACATCCTTGTACAACTTCGAAAGGTCACTTTCCCTTTCGTATAACCTTTTTGCTTTCCTATGTACGAAGCAAGTCAAGGAATTCAGAATAAATTTCGGTTGGAAATTAAAAAAATCTGTAACTGCAGTTTCTCGTAACTCCATTTCATGCAGGGAATAGGATAACAGTTAATTCATATAACTTTTCAAAATTTTCAAATATTATTTGTTATTACATATTTCTTTGTCTTCACTAATGAAAATAACTGTGATGCATTATGCAACTGATTTTCCTTTTCACCAAAACAGTTCGACATAAAAACCAATTTTACCTAATTTTCTATTCCTTTGGACTTATTTATACCCGATTTTTTTAACACAATGCAGTTCGTTACAGAAAATACTTGTTCCTCATGTGTTACTTTTATCGAACACATTTTACACCCGATTTTGCTTACCACCTATGCAGTTTGACATAAAAACTAATTATATTATTTCCATCCATCATTCGCTTCCACTGGTCACATTCTACATCCGATTTTCCTTACCACCCACAAGTTTCGACCTAAAAACAAATTTTTACTTATAATTTACTTCTATTGAATATATTCGGTACCCGATTTTCCTTGCCGCCAACATATTTTCTTACAGAAACCACTTGTCTTACTTCTACTGGACACGGTCGGGGCAAGTTACCTGGTTGAGGTTTTTCCCAGGGGTTTTCCCTCAACCCAATACGAGGAAATGCTGGGTAACTTTCGGTGCTGGACCCCGGACTCATTTCACCGGCATTATCACCTTCATTTCATTCAGACGCTAAACTACCTAGATGTTGATACAGCGTCGTAAAATAAAAAAAAAAATCTACTGGACATTTTCGACACACAATTTTCTTAACCAGTGATGATGTTTATTCAAATATAACTTATGTAGAATATGATTTTTATTTTTAATATATCATTTTTCCTTCATTATGTTTATCATTCTTTTGATACAAATTATCTTATTTAACACTAAACTGTAATTGTTTAATTCTTAGAATTACATGTAATTAAACACATCTACATTTTGCACATTATTATTATTATTATTATTATTATTATTATTATTATTATTATTATTATTATTATTATTATTATTACTACTATCCCATTTTTTCCTGTATTGCCGTTATTTATATTAGCTATATATTTTTATACTAGTTGAGTGAAAGAGAAGGCCTCATGGCCTTAACTCAAATAAGGAAATGAATAAATAATTTAAATTGTAGGAAAGATCATCGTAGTATCAGTCTTTTATTACTACAATGCATTTTACACAGTCAGTGAAGTCTAGTTTTGAATCATGAATAGAACGTCAACTACAGCACAAACACGATGCAAGTGTTCGGCACGTCACGTCAATATAATCCAGGAACAACTAACTTTATCTCCGAACACAATGGGTCTGAATACGGTCAATAATAATAATAATAATAATAATAATAATAATAATAATAATAATAATAATAATAATAATAATAATGGGCTAATAATAATCCGTACCACTATAGCCCTTAAGAGCCCAAATCGACCAACCGGCTGCTTGCCTAACGTCTACATGTCAAAGCAGAGGTAGACGATCATCTAACCAGCATGGAGATGTCATGTGGTTAGCACGATGATCCCCTAGCTGTTATAGCTAGTTTTTGTAACCGAATTTCGCTACCTATCATAGATCCCTAAGTGCATCACGATGCGGTCCCATACATTGGCCGAAATATCATGAGAAAATGTCTTACTCCATGAGGACACGAACCAGTACGCATTCCGTAACGCGAGTCCAGTCATGATGCCTTAGACCACAACGCTACGGCGTGGGACACTACTAGCTATTACATTATCAGAAAGTCAACGGTATTTACAAGATATCAAGACCAGATACTACCTACTAGTGTCGTGCATTTCAAGCTCTATGTTCGGTTGAAGTTTGTTGAGCGAGACAAAAACCGAAGTCTGCTTTCAAGAAGCGGATCTGTCCCAGCTCGCTCGGACTTGCGCCTTGTATGATCTGTGCCCTGGAAGTTCGCTGGCTTCTCCTACTCTCCCCTCGTATCTTACTTTTAGCTAAGTAAAGATTTTAGAACAATTCTTGTGAAATTTTATTTAGATGTAAAGACAGGTATAATTTAACATAATATTCAAATTAATCACAGTTGCTCGGACACAATATTTGTGTGACTATACGGATGATAAAAGTTCTAGCGACGTGTATTACAAGCACTATGTTCGATTCAAGTTAGTCGAGTATGAGGAAATACGACATTCGTCGATTTTCGCTCTGCAAAAGAATGCCTGTCGTGTTTGTTCCACCTTGTAAAAAAATTTTCGCTGTCCTCCACTCCACCCCTACATGTTTTAGCACAGATCTTGCTGTTAGTTTTTCAACAGTAATCTCACTAGAGGTTTTGATTTATCTAGAAAAATTTAACTCGAGTGGGATTTAATTGACTATTACACGATTAGAAGAAAGTATATAAAGATTAGAAGTAACAAAGTACTCCAATACAATAAAATATTTATTTGCTTACGAAAATACAACTGCCTTCAAATGTATTATTGTACCATCTCAACATTACGCTACATGGCAGTAGTGTTTTATGATTGTTTTTTCTTGTTATCAGTTGTGCCAACTATGGAATCTTCATTGAACTCTGTGGACGGTTACTAGTCAAGAAGGCTTTGTTGATTCAGTTTCATTTTATCAAAACATTTGCCTTCCACTTCAATCACCCGGATCCCAGTAATCAACGTCACTTGACAAATGATTTTCAATAAATCTTAGTATTAAACAATCTCTGATACGTGACTATCCATAATATCATATAGCAGAAGCTATAACAAACATAATCTAAATAATTTAAACAAGTGTTAGAAAAGTTTTAATTAGGGATGATGAAATAAACAGGAAACGTTTTAATTAACGATGATGAAATAAAAAATAAACATGAATAATTTTAAAAGAAACAATTATTGAAAATACAATTTTCAAATTTGAATGTTTTAGTGGTTGGTGGTTCAGTTGATGTTATATTGGACGTGTGCGTAAAAGAAGTGAACTCGTTGATGTACATGGTGTATCCCTCAACTTATTCAGGATTTCCGAATGGTGCTCTTCATATATGACCAATGATCTTTATTAATTCTTGTTCTTGAATACCAATGCGAGTCATATTTGAAAGTGCTGTGCATCGACTGGAGTGGTTTGTAATTTTCTGCTTTTTTTTTTTTTTGACGTCCAGACCAGTGCAGTTTAAAATGTTGGCAAACAAAGACACAAATGCTAGGGTAGTGATAAAAATAAACAAATGCTAGGGACGCGATAAAATTGTGTGATAAGCAGCCATGATTGGTTGAAAGACGTCCTTTCGTACCGTTTTATTGGTCAAAAGTAGTGTAACGTAGTAAAAGTGTAATAGTCATATTAAATACGATGTAAGACGAAGTTTGCAGTGTCTTGGTTTCCTCTTTCATGTTTGAACATTGCATAATATTAGTCAGTGCTTTGAACATATGCGTTTTTTAAATATATTTTGTTTTATTTATTTATACGTATATTTTTGTGAATATTTATTCGTATCAATAACAAGAAAAGTTACCTATACTCATTACTATGCATAAGTTCATAAGATATGTGCCTGATATCCTTATGCAGCTAAAGCGTGAATGGAAAAAAGAGAAGAGGAATTAAGGAGAGAGGCACCGAACATATGTAAAGAAAGAGGAAGTTTGAACAAACGCAAAAGGAACTTCGCTTCTACAGAAACTCGGCAAACATGAACCCAACTTAAAGCCCTCTTACCGGCTTTCAATGGACTCGGTTATTTTAGTTTACATGCTTCACTTCCACGTACTGTTGGGATGCCTATGGAGTACGGCGAAGTTTGTAGTATCTTGAAATCCCCTCACATGTTCGAACCATTGCACGACGCTACTACCCACAATGGGATAAAAACCAAATTGGGAGGAGCTGAATTTTAACATTTTAACACCAATACTAGAATCATGCATGATACTTAACAGTCAAATAGTCTATTAAATTTCAGCACGTTCTTCTTTTATATCCTTTCGGATGACGTTTCTTTAAAAAGAACCGGTATAAAAATAAAATGAAAATTAATATACGATGAAAACGGAGTGATCTGTATTTTAATATCAAAACAAAGTTGTTATATTATAAAACCAAATGAATCTCGAAGATGCTAGAAATACGAGAGCAATACATTACAGAAGAACTGTCTTATAACAAGCAGAAATGCTCTTTGAAGAATATAAAAGAAACCTGACAGTTAATTAGTTTTTCATCTGCTTAATAGTTATGCTACAATAAATCTTTTAATTCGCCTCATAATTTCGTTGTGTTTCTTATCGGAGTGGAAGCTAATTTGAGTACGAATACACAATGCGAACAGACTCGTCCCAACCTTCTCTTGTTTTATGGTACCGGGTTAATTGAATCGGCAGGCTTTATGTCTATACATAAATCCAGGAATAGCTCAATGGAATGGGACAATGTAAATGGAATATTAATACGTAGAAAGAAGAATAACTGCATTGAAAGTCGTAGCTAATTGGAAAACGCGTAGAAAAAGTCACTACGTAAAACTATATTATACGATAATCAACTGAAATGTATACGAGTCTTATAGATGCAAACTAGAAACATGCCATTAGGCAGAAATGAGGAAGGAGTAATAATCGGCAAGAAAAATTGATGACTGCAATTTAAAAACGTATACTTCTAATAACTTCTATTGAATTAGAAAGAAAAGCGATAAATAGAGAGCAGGAAATGCAGAATATTTTTTCTTATAGAATGACTGGATGACTTGTTTTCCCCTAACATAGCTTTCTTTGAGTTTGGCTTTTGATATCAGTGGTTTATTTTACTACAAAATGAAATTTTCCTCGTTACAATTTCTTCTTATAAGAAGTCTAAACAGAAAATATTAAAATCAATTTAAAAATTTCTATGGAAAAAAAAAATTTTCAGTGCACCTGGTACCAAGAAAGATCATCTAACTGTCACTCTGTGTACGATTTTTCGTAAATTATGGATGGATTTTACCCGTATTCAGTATCTACGAGAATATTAAGGGAACTGTGTAGTTTACATGACCAGAAATCACATTAGATTTTTAGCTTAAAAATTAAAAATTATTTCAAAATTTAAACAAAAACAGTATAGGTTTGTGTCATTATAATTTAAAGATGTCTTTCCATAGGAGTTAATTGCCAATTTTTCGAATTTAATTTTATTTAATCTAAGAGAGGTACGTCCATATGAGCATGTCATACTAATTGGGCTCTGTCGTAGTTCCACTGTAAGTTATTCTTGCGTCGAAAAATGCTGTTGGAGGTATCTCAACATGAATCTGACAATGTGTTTTTTGGGTCGAAAACTAGTGTTGGAGGTATCTCAACATGCATTTGACAGTGTGTTTTGTGGGCCAAAAACTGGCGTTGGAGGTATCTCAACATGCATTTGACAGTGTGTTTTGTGGGGCGAAAATTGATGTTGGAGGTATCTCAATATGCACTTGACAGTGAGTTTTATTGGCCGAAAATTGGTGTTGGAGGTACCTGGACATGCACTTGACAGTGAGTTTTATTGGCCGAAAATTGGTGTTGGAGATATCTCAACACACACTTGATAGTGAGTTTTTCATGAATATCTCAGAAACTTGATTTTAGAGCTTAGCCGCTTTGTGAAGATAGATCTTTAATTATTTTAGGCCCTAAGATAGACTCTAATTTTGTGTTCATAACTCGCGCTTGCATTTAAATGTCAAGTAAGACATTTTAAATTGTTTTACTTAACTTTTTAGAAACATAACTCCCGTTTCTTCAGAAAAGGATAAAGCTACAGTTCTAAAATTTTGCATACATCTCTGAATAGGCCTACTGTAGTAATCCGCCATAGTGGCTCAGTTGACAGAACACAGACTTGCGATGACTGTGGGCCCGGGTTCGAATCCCAGTGTTGTCGGAGTCGTATTTGTGATGGAAAGACCCTAAGTTCCTGAAGATTTTTCTCGAGGTTCTCTCTTTTCCCATCGTTCCATCGTAATACTTCATTTCAATATTCATAATCATTGCAATAGTATTCACCCCGAACGGAGCGGCGTGATGTATTATATTCATTGGCGTACAGATGGCTTCAGTATGCTTTCGTATAGGCTCGTCTCGCTGTGCTACAGCCACAGTCCAAGGAGTTCGCGTTCTCCGCCACTCTGTTGCGCTCTCTATGCCGTGTCTAGTATTCCTCAGCGGTAGTATTGGGATTATTTGATTCGTCATGGAATGCCCATTTCTTCTGTTCTGCTCGTCGCTACTTTTTCATTCTCTCAACGTTTGAATTTCGTGGCATTTTGAAAGTTCACAAATTTTCATAAATGTTTTTTTTTTTTTTAAGTTGAGGGTTAAATTTAATCCGAATTATATTTTTCGAGTTTACTTAGTCTATCTCGTTGTGCTCGATCATTCAACACTTCAGACGCCCGGATCTGTTGAGATCTCACAGAGTTACGCGTATAAAACTCCCTCCTGAACGCATTTTTTTAGATGGGTGGGGCAAAACATGTATCGAAAACTTCTTTCTAGCGGAAATTTTATGCGACTAACTTCGTGACATGTCAATGGATCCGGACGTTGAGGTGTCTAACGATCGAGCACGACGAGATAGACTAAATAAACGCGAAAAATATAATCTGGATTAAATTTAACCCTCATATTATGTCGTGCTGATATTTAGTAACGAGATTCCTTTTTCTACACGGCGGTATGATTCGTTTCGCTATGTTTATTTGTTCAAAAGTTACCGGCCCAAGCTTTTCCAATGTAACACTTTTTTGGACATTATTACCGAAGAGTTTGGACACAACTATGTGGAATAAAAAGATGTAGTTCTAAAAAGTGTTAGAGAAAGATATCCTACTCGCTAAATTCATTACAAATAGATAAATTGCTTGACTGATCCTTCCAAACATTATGCTTTCCTTTTCGATTATTATGAGCAATGGATGAAGTGCAATATATACTTCCTTCTAAAGAATTCACCATTCTTCCCCCCTCATTTAGATTAGATTATGCATTAACTTCACTATGAAAGACGCTCCAGATAATTGTATAGGCCTACGTAATTTTAATTTTTTTTTGTGAGTTATTTCACGACTCTGTAACGAAACGACTGTGCTATTGGACACTTAACTCTTCTTACAAGGTCGGAATATGGCGGTACAACAGAGCTTATGTTGAGAGAGTCACGTGATCTCCAGGTGAGAATCGTAAATTATTTAAAGACAAGTAACATCCGCAATCGGTGTTAAGTTCTTTCTTGCAGCCAATATCTTGAAGACACTGTCTTATTTGTCTTTACACAAGGGCCATAACTCACTTTGTTGTTTGTGTGAAAGAAATTGCTTCTTAGCGGAACGCTTTTAGTGTTGTTAAATAACCCATGTCATTATTCACCGACCGTATGGAAGAGTCGCTGATAACTCGAGTAAAATTTCTTTTTCCGGATGGGACTCCTTTGAGAAGATAATCATCACTGCTTTTAGAATCATCTTTGACTTTTTTTTTCCTTTTTGGAGCATCATCTATTTCTTTACTCCGACGTTTAAGTAGTCTACTTGTATTACTTTATGTTGATTTATTATATTTACAAAATTAACATTAAAGATATAATTTATTGTTAATCCTTATGTTTATCCATTTGTTTTTGTAACTCCTTAGTTTTAATTTTTTATCTATAAACATAAGTTATTTTATTATTTTATATATTTAGGTAACTCAGAAAAAGATATGAAGACTTATTATGATTGGAAGAAGATCTGCACTGATTACAGTAGTCTCTTGTTGTGAATTCAGCGGCGAATAACTTTCATAGCCTGAAAATATAACAATAATAATAATAATAATAATAATAATAATAATAATAATATGCCTATGATATAATTTTATTTTTTGTATTGATACATTTTCAGTGATGATGATGATGATAATAATAATAATAATAATAATAATAATAATAATGTTATTATTATTATTATTATCATTGTTATTGGACAAAAATAGGAGTATAAGGTACAGTACATAAATTCTTTCGTATTTCTGATTATAAATTCTAATTTTCTATATGCATCAATTACCATGTGATTTAAGTGTCATTTACTGAAAGAAAACAGCAAGATCTAATAAGATCATTCCATTCACTTAATTAGACGATTATGATGATGGTAATAATGATTATTATGATTATCATTATTACTATTATTATTATTATTGTTATTATTATTATTATTATTATTATTATTATTATTATTATTATTATTATTATTATTGACATAATCTTCAAAATACAACTATTTGCAAGAAACCAGTACACAACTGCACTTTTAAAACACAGACAATAATTCACAGCGTATGTTCTGTAATCAATCCTTATTCTTTACGGTGAATTACTATCAAGTGACAGCCTGTGCTGTGATAATGAATGTCATAGGCCAGGGCCGGGCATGAGAGCGGTTCTATTTAGTCGGCCAGAGCTGCTCTCGCTCCGCAAGGCACTTCAATTCCAAGCCAGAGCAGAACGCTCATGCAGTGGCGGACTCGCATTACAGCTACCTTCCCTGCATTAATATAACAACAGCCACGGTTGTTCTAGTCATTCAGTCTGTCAGTACATAATAATTTATAAGGATATTACATCAATCCATTGTACATTACAGAATTTATAACACTCTTTAATTTAATTAAATAAACTTCGCTCTATGCACACACACAAATCATTAGGTTATTTATATAACCCATACGCACATACTGCAATCTCCTCACCACGGTTCTACGAGGCAGGCATATGGCTTCCACTTCCCCTACTTGCTGTGGACAGAGTTCATCTGCCAATATAATTGAACATCGCTTGACGAATTCACCTTCGCTGAATGTTTTCAATTCCTTTGCAATTTCGTGGCAAATTTTGTAGCTAATTCTCATAGCCGATTCGCTAAGTGCATTACTGTCATCCTGTTAATATATAATGTAATATAATATGATATGATGTGATATGATATGATATGATATGCTATGATATGATATGATATGATATGATATGATATGATATGATATGATATGATATGATATGATATGATATGATATATCTATACTAATAATAAATCTGTAGCCGAAATTTTTCTGGTAATTTTCGATTTTTCCAAAAATAATTGGTCCTAACATATATAATTAACCACCCTGAAACCGAAAATCGCTTTTTTTTAAATGTTTGTTTGTATGTCTGTCTGTCTGTCGGTATGTTTGTTACCTTTTCACGCGATAATGGCTGAACGGATTTCGATGAAAATTGGAATATAAATTAAGTTCGTTGTAACATAGATTTTAGGCTATATGGAATTCAAAATACATTATTTAAAATGGGGGTTATAAGGGGGCCTGAAATAAATAAATCGAAATATCTCGCTTATTATTGATTTTTATGAAAAATGTTACATAACAAAAGTTTCTTTAAAAATGATTTCTGATAAGTTTTATTCTTTGACAAAGTTTGATAGGACTGATATTTAATGAGATAAATGAGTTTTAAAATTAAAATAACTGCCATCTAAGGCAGTGTATTGAAATAAAAAACAAATGACTTCGTCTATAAGGGGCCTTGGACACAACAATCGAAAACTACGAAACATTGCCTACAGAGAATGTTTCTGTGTTTGTATGAAGTAATATCGGAAGCTAAATTAACCGATTTGTATAATTAATTATTATTTCATCATTGGAAAGTGTAGTTTCTCTGGATGGACATAATGCTATAATGTTATTACAGTAACTTGTGAGTGAATTGAGGACAGGTGAGATTAAAATAGCTTCTTATGCACAGAAAACTTGATAGGTTATTCTGTATATTCACTTCCTGTATTTCTTAAAATAATGTTTATGAACACATTCATTTTTAACTCAGAGAATTAACGAACAACGAGAGTGTATTGAGTTATTATGCACTAATAGTACGTTAGCTTAGCAATCCATTATTTTATAATTCAAATTTTAACTATGCTCAATTGAATCGTGTTAAAATACATAAAATATATATGCAATAAATGCAATGCAAAAAAATTGGGTAATGAGCCAAGCAGATTATGTTGCGCTGTTGTAAAAGCTGTTCCTCCTAAGATTCAAGAGTTCCCACAACAAATTAAAAACTTTCTAATTCGAGTACATCCGTTATCAACACACTTTTTACATAATATAATATAATATATAATATAATATGATATAATATATAATATAATAAAATATAATATAATATAATATAAACATAATAATGAATCTGTAGCCAAAATTTTTCTGTTAAGAAACATGTTAAAGGAATTGTCATTGCACCAAATGAGTGGTCTCTGGATCAAAATGATCGCATTTTAATATTTTAAATACAATTTAAATTAAGTAACTTATTAAACGATTTATTTTTCTATCATACACGAATGTTCCCTGGATCAAATGTCCTATTTTAATTATGTAATTACTTTATATTTATTTCTAACGGGTGCAGCGGAGCGCACGGGTACGGCTAGTATGGCTGTAAATAAATACAACTCAAAGAAAATGTTTCTCAGGTACATTATATTAGAGTATCTATTCGATATTTATATTGCATTATAAGTTATTATAGTACATTTAGTAGGTAATATATCATTTTAAATTATACAAATATTATGATATATCATAGTATAGTACAATACAGTTCATGATATATAATATGATATATACTATATTATGGAATTTCATAATACTTGTATAATTTAAACTTATATATTACTAAATGTATAATAACTTATAATGCAATGTAAATCTAGAATAGATAGGCCTACTCTAATATAATGCACCTGAGAAACATTTTCTTTAAGTTGTATTAATAAGGCGTTCATTACCAACATATTTGTCATATTCAGTAGCATGTTGTAAAGAATATTGTCGTTGGATATTGAACGTCTTAATGAGTTGGAGTGTTTTATGCCAAATTAAACATTTTGCTAATCAATTACTCTCTACCAAAAAGAACTCCTTCTCCCATGATACATTAAAAGCATTGGGGGTAGCGGGCCGCTTTAGTGTATGAGCGGAAGCTCCGTCTTCAAAGTTCGCCATCATACTGCAGAGTCACCACTGCACCGACACTGAATGACGTACAGTATGCTTACGTCACAGCGCTCGCAAGACACGCTCTTTGAAGCACACAGCGCTCATTTCTCAGAATCACCTAATGTGCCCAGCCCTGCCATAGGCAATTCTGAATCGCTGGAATCTAATTTAGTTCATATCACATATTATTATACTCTGACAATACAGTATAATAATTATTTTGCTTGATGATTATATCCTTTGGCACTACGTACTCCTAGTACTGACTGGCCGAGCGTGTATACTCAAAACCTAGCAGACAAAAGCGGGCATCGAACTCGAGAGCTTAGTTTGCTTAGAAATCGCAGCGCCCGGCCACACCTCTGGGTGCTCTCCGCACGGCTACACACGTGTCCATTCATGGGAGTTGAGTCAGCGCATCACTGAATGGAGCCCGACCGATGTTTGGGCCGCGGCCAGGTGAACGTCACGCCACAACCCAGTTCCACTGTCAACACAATGCCAAGTGATACCTCCTCATATGGAATACATCACTCCTTAATCCCCAGCCAGGCCTATGCTTTTATTGCATCTGTGTATTAATTTGTGTGGCTTAATAAGAATGCTCACAACTTACTTTATTATTATTATTATTATTATTATTATTATTATTATTATTATTATTTACTTACAAATGGCTTTTAAGGAACCCGAAGGTTCATTGCCGCTCTCGCATAAGCCCGTCAATGTTGCCTATCCTGTGTAGCATTAATCCAGTCTCTATCATCATAACCTACCTCCCTCAAAACCATTTTAATATTATCCTCCCATCTACGTCTCGGCCTCCCTAAAGGTCTTTTTCCCTCCGGTCTTCCAACTAACACTTTATATGCATTTCTGGATTCGCCCATACGTGCTACATGCCCTGCCCATCTCAAACGTCTGGATTTAATGTTCCTAATTATGTCAGGTGAAGAATACAATGCGTGCAGTTCTGCGTTGTGTTACTTTCTCCATTCTCCTGTAACTTCATCCCTCTTAGCCCCAAATATTTTCCTAAGAACCTTATTCTCAAACACCCTTAATCTGTGTTCCTCTCTCAAAGTGAGAGTCCAAGTTTCACAATCATTTAGAACAACAGTTAATATAACTGTTTTTTTTTATTCTAACTTTCAGATTTTTTGACAGCAGACTAGATGATGAAAGCTTCTCAACCGAATAATAACAGGCATTTCCCATATTTATTCTGTGTTTAATTTCTTTCCGAATGTCATTTATATTTTTTACTGTTGCTCCAAGATATTTGAATTTTTCAACCTCTTCGAAGGATAAATCTCCAATTTTTATGTTTCCATTTCGTACAATATTCTCGTCACGAAACATAATCATATACTTTGTTTTTTCGGGATTTACTTCCAAACCTATCAATAATGATCTTAGCAGTTGATTACTGTAAGCAGGACACCAAACAAAAACTCTTTCCTTCACTAACAATATTCTTTGCACGGTTCTCAATCCCACACCACATGCTTCCGCAGTCGTTTCTTGCACGTTGGCAACGTTGCAGCCAGCATCAAGATGGCCGGCAGCGTTCTGGTCGTCAACGTATTAAAAGATAATTATAAACTTTAAACACTATTTTTCGCGCCTGCCTGTGCAATACTTGTCATTTTACAGTCTCTTCTTCCATTTATTTATTCACACACACGCACACGCACGCACTCACGCACGCACACACAGAGTAAATGTTAGTTTTACTTAGTCAATGTATTGAAACACTCACACTTGAAGAAACGAACTCGGGAAGTACTTGTTACAGACTGATTCCGATTGGTTCTACTGTACAAGCTTGTGACGTCACATACCAGAAATGCTACGGCGCATATAGCAGCCGACCGCCTTCCGAACTGCCGTCTAGTCTAGCTTAGATTTATTTAAAATGCTCTCTATAGAAAAATATCTATAGTCCTGCCGCTACCCTACATAGCTGCTCTACATTCAGTATATTTCCGAACAATTGTTTTTGAATGAAAACTTGTAAAATATAAACATAGATCGTGACTAGGAGAAGAAAATTTATGACTTCTATTAAGAGTGGCAAATTGTGACGTATTTTCCTAGCTTGTTGTGACACAGTTAAAAATTAAAATTAAATAAAATATAATCTGTCCATCTATAAATCATTATTGTGTAGTTTACGTCAAATGATTGGGTTGAGAGGCCGCTACTGGGATCCGAACGAATTGATATTACGTCATATTATGTATTGCGGCTTGCGTCCAGTGATGTCACCGTGAGTAAAAATTTGCCGATGACCGGCCTATACCAATGTAAAACTTTAGACTAAATTATAGTCAAGCTAGTGTATCTTTAAGTTACAAAGAAATAGACTATTATCTACTACGAACTGTGTTATATTGTATTTGAAAATTTGTAAGAAACTTCCATCCTTACCTGTCTCTAAAAGCACAATACGAGTATGTTATAAGAGTACGAAAAAATATTCGTACTAGGTCTACAAGTCTATCTCAAGACGGAAGTTTTAGAATCACTGAAACGGTTTTCAAGAATCTGACAGAAATATATTCAAACATAGATTTTATATTATTGTAAAAAAAAAACTCCTTTTTGTGCCCTTTAGTTCGCATTAGCAGCTATTTTAATGTAAAACATCTTACATTTCCGTACACATAGGGAGAATGTTTCCGCATTATCTACGTTTCTTCACAGTGCACACCTATACTTCGAATAGAGCAGTGAATGATGCATCGTTTGAAAGGTAAGAAATATGGCTGCAGGCTAAAAACGAATCATAGAAAATCTTGAAATTTGCCAAAGTGGCGGCTAAGTCAAAATCACCTGTGATTTTCAGTTTCACCATCTAAAATATTTAATATCTTGTAAACCACTCAACATACGTTAGAGAGTTTTAGCTATGCCTGCTTACTTACTTATGGCTTTTAAGGAACCCGGAGGTTCATTGCCGCCCTCACATAAGCCCGCCATTGGCCCCTATCCTGAGCAAAATTAACCCAGTCTCTACAATCATATCCCACCTCCCTCAAATCCATTTGATATTATCCTCCCATCTATGTCTCGGCCTCTTCAAAGACCTTTTCCCCTCCGGTCTCCCAGCTAACACACTATATGCATTTCTGGAATCCCCCACACATGCTACATGCCCTGCCCATCTCAAACGTCTGGATTTAATGTTCCTAATTATGTCAGATGAAGAAAACAATGCGTGCAGTTCTGCGTTGTGTAACTTTCTCCATTCTCCTGTAACTTCATCCCTCTTAGCCCCAAATATTTTAAATGAAATAAGTATAATAATGCTTCAGTAACTGTCTTATTAACCTAAGAAATAATACAAAAATTACATTAGGTCATTACACAATTAAACATGACTAGCGCTTTCGCCAATAAATGGCATCTTCAGGTCTATTAGCATATAATAATGTTTTAAGCATAAAGACATAGATAAATGGCAAGGTAATAAAATATGATGAATTGCATGATGTGAAATTAAAGGAGATTAATTAAAAACAGTATTACAGTATTACAAACACAGAATAATGTGACAATAATCACTTAAAACTTAGTGGTTGTAATAATTAAACTTCATATAGAGTCTAAATGTTAAGATACAGAATCCATGCATTTATATGTCAATGCACCAGTCAACACCACGCAACTGGCCATGAAACATCGGTTCTTCCTACAGGTTCAAATTTTATTCCAACACGCTACCTTTTTTGGGTCGTGATGACTGCTGCAATATTTTTACCCATTTCAACTATGCCATCTTCATACCTCTACGCTGCACACATGTTCTTTTAGCTTTCTATCAAATGCATGGATTCTGTGTCTTAACATTTAGACTCTATATGAAGTTTACTTATTACAACCACTACGTTTTAAGTGATTATTATCACATTATTCTGTGTTTGTAATACTGTAATACTGTTTTTAATTAATCTCCTTTAATTTCACATCATGCAATTCATCATATTTTATTATCTTGCCATTTATCTATGTCTTTATGCTCAAAGCATTATTATATGCTAATAGACCTGAAGATGCCATTTATTGGCGAAAGCGCTAGACATGTTTAATTGTGTAATGACCTAATGTAATTTTTGTATTATTTTTTAGATTAATAAGACAGTTATGGAAGGATTATTATACTTATTTCATTTATATGCTAACTTGTCGGACCAATATGTCGCTTAAATTTTAAAACCCAGATATTTTCCTAAGTACCTTATTCTGAAACATCCTTAACCTCTCTTCCTCTCTCAAAGTGAGAGTCCAAGTTTCACAACCATACAGAACAACCGGTAATATTTTAGCTATGCGTAACAAATGAAAAAATGAAATTTGTTATGATATAAAAAATTATAATTAAGAAATATTTCATAAAATTTTATCTCACAGCTTCACGATGCCGTGACTATCTCCCGCATAAAAATTGTAAACATTTCTGAAATAATCAAATAGTATCTGCTACAGCCAGCTTTCTTTGTTTCCTTCTTTAATTCTTTCTTCCTTCCTTTCGTAGCTTGAACCTCTGCCATATTTTGTATTTAACATTCACATTCAGAGTCCTAACCTGTATGCGAATTTTCAATGGGGAGTGTGACCTCTTGGTCTCGAAAGGTTCACTTGCCAATATGATCTGATCAAGTATTCAGTACTAGCAAAGTATTTTTGTCATCTGATCAATAGGAAGCAAGGTTGCTTTCTAATGTAACATGAGACCGCTTGAAACTGGAAATATTGTACATACTATTTAATGTTACATACCCCCTCCAAAAGTTATCATGAATTTTATTATAAAGTGGGCTAACAGCACGGCTTTATTAGCTATTAGCACTTACTGGCCTCAGGATCGGGTGCTGATTTATTAATCATGACTACTGAACACGATTTACGAGACCAGTTATGAGTAGTACTGTGGAGGTTTATAGAGGCTTTGATTTGCCTCTTGCCACTGCGCCCCTAACGAACTTATGTCACAGGAGATCCGGATTATTCGCCACAAATTTTTCGTCACTAGGACGATTTGTAACACATTACAATTTCGTAACAGGACGATTAGTAATATATTAAAATTTCGTTACCGGACGATTCGTAACATATTACGAAATATGGATTATATTTGGAAAATTAAATGAAGAAATTGTTAATGGACTTGCTAAAAAATTGATGCCGGATTTTATTTCGGTTTTCAAGTTTTATTGCTACTTCGAATATTTTAAGGTATATTACAACTTCCAGCAAAGCATCGGATATTGATAACACAGATATTTCTTGTAATTTGTAAATATTTTAAAATAAATAATCCATAAATGAACATCGAATCTATCAGCTATCGCTTCTCGTCAGCACTTTTTATTTAATAAAGTGCACTAATTCAAGTAACAAACAAGTTCGCGAGACTCAATTGTTTTTCCATGCAGTTTCAAGTTTGATTGGTATTTCAAATATTTAAGCTATTTATTTATTTATTACGAATCTGCAGTTTTGAGTGCCATTGGAACATCATCCCTGAGTCAACGATTGCTGCATGTCTCTTTCATCTTGCCCAAGCATTCTGGAGACGTATAGGCCTACAGCTTGAAGGAATCAATGAAGACTACATGAGGGAAGAAAACTGAACTTCGAGTTCATTTTCATTCTCTTATTGCCTTAACATTTCTTCCCGTAGACCAGGCCTACAGAACTGTAGCTCTTGAGACTGCTTTCCTCCCCTTTCTTACCCCACCCACCTTTTTTACCTGTGCGGTCACGGCGTTCTAGTTACGCTCGGCTGCATCAACATTCATTCTCGGGGCGGAAGTCGATCATACCCAATAGAAGTGGAGTGAGGCTGACGTCATAGTTCCCCTACTTGCGAGTTCTGCAGGCCTGCCGTAGACGATGTAACACTTGCTGCGAGAAGTGGCTGAGGAAGAATTTTTCCCAATTTTCGACTATGCGGAAGACAATTTCATTAAAGGTCGACGACGCGGTCGTGTGGGAGCCAACAACCCATTTTCCCACCGAACATATGGAACTGCTATGATAGGGCTTTAATGGAATTACCAAGAACAACAAACACCTGTGAAGCTTGGTATAGACGACTTAACTTTTTAATGGAAAAAAGCGCACCCCTCACTATATTATCTTCTGGCACTGTTTCAGACAAAGACGACAGAAATCAGCGTGGAAATAGAAAGAATAGCAAGTGGCATACCTCCACGCAAGAAAAAGAAGAAATACGTTGACTTAGATAAAAGAATTCAAAGAATTGTTAAAAAATATGGTAAGTACAAGGGAAACGATACTGTTAGGGTACTTACGGTCTTTGGAATTTTTCGACTTTTATATATTGAAAATATAATAAAATTAATGGAATTTTTAAGATTACAATATTCATTCATTCATATTGGCAGCAAGTAGTACCGTGACCAAGTTGTCATTGTAACGAACATGTCACATGTTACGAAAAAATACTTGTGACCAACTTAATGTTGTTACGAACAGATATTGTGACCTAATTTTCATTGTGACGTACTGCCAGTGACTAAACTAGCCAAATGTCATATACCCAAATTTGGGCTTCTTAAGTAAGATTTAAGCATTCATATAAACTTAGACTCGTCTTAGATTACATATCCTTAATAACTTCAGGCACTAAAAATGCCTTCTCGAAATACATTAGCATTTTCTCGACTATTACCTCACTAGCCCAAATATTGGGTTCTGCTGTCTTCTTTGTAATTGATCACAGTCGACAATAACGTCCTCGGTCTTGTCCATCTTTTTAATGTGATAATTTGAACGGCTGTGACATGTAAGGGAATTATCCTTAGCTCCTGTTTCTTATGTTTTAAGTACTTAATAGTCCTTTCCTACGAAGAGTTTATGAACATTTTGGCTTGTCTTCGTTCAAAAATATTTTCCTATGCTCCGACTTCCTTTTTTAAATGGTTCTAGATACGCCTGCAATAAGGTGAAAGGCCTATGAAAAAGATATTCTATTTTTAATATATATTAATGATTTATTAAACATTGATTTGAAAGTACATAATGGCTCCTGTTATTCTTACGCTGATGATACGGTGGTGATTTTCAGTGGTTTAACTTGGGAGGACACTTATAAACATGCCAATGTAGGTATAAATTTTATCAAAAACTGGCTTGATGCAAATTTGCTATCTCTAAATATAACTAAAACTACTTTGGTGCCATTTTCTTTAACAGTCTCTGGATTGAACAAATTGAAATCACTTTCTCATTTAAAATTAATAATCCACAACTCATTTTGTAAACTCTCTACAACCTGTAAATGCCCTTGCCTGAAAGAATCTGTAGATGTGAAATACCTGGGAATTATTGTTGATCAGCACTTGAAATGGGATAGACAAATCACCTTTTTATGTAACAGAATACGTAAAACAATTTACAAATTTGTAAACCTTCGCCATTACTTGCCTACTCACGTATTACGTTTGGTTTATTTGGCTCTAGTTGAATCTGTTATCCAATATGGTATAATTGGATGGGGAGGCATTACAAAAACTGCTCTTTTTCCTCTAATTATGTTGCAAAAACGTATAATCAAAATTTGTTTGAAAAGGCGACTGGATTATCCAACAAATTTGATCCATTCTGAATTGAATGTTTTTAGAATTGACCAAATTTATGAATACTCTTTAATGAAATTCTATCATAAAAATAGAACGAAATTTGTAGCTCAGCCACATGCTCATAATACGAGACGAAATGAAATTCTTAAATTAGTTGAACCTAAATATTTCACATCTGCTGCTTTACTACACAGTACAAATTATGGTCCACGGCTATATAATTCGATAATAAAATTTCATCCAGAATTGACTACTTTAAGCAATGAAATTTTCAGATCCAGAATTAAAAAATTTATATGACAGACTTCCCTGTATATATATTATGTACCATGTATTGTAAAACAAGTTTATTTCTATCCTAAGTGTATTTTTCTATTTTATCTTGGTTACTATGTCAACATGACCTGCACTAATTATACTACTAATAATAATTTAATATTAATCCATCAATCTAAACATCGTCTCTTTTTTCACTCAGTTATTATTAGTATTATTATTTACTAATTTTATTACAATCTTTATGTGAGCTTTTTTCTTAAGTATTTTGTCTACAAAGTATGTGTATCTATGTAACGGAACTGTCCCCGAACACGAGCTTTGCTCTTTCGGGGTATTTTAATGTAACGTTTTTATGTATATGTTATTATTAAATAAATAAATAAATAAATAAATAAATATTCTTTTCACACCTTCATGTACGACACCAGTTATTTCTATTAGAACCTTCCATTAACATTAATATTTACAGACTAAGCCAAAATTTTATCTTAAAATAGCCTATGACGTACTCTTTCCATACCTTTTAGTGTTAGATTCATAATCACCTCACCAATACCGAATAAATTCTTCACTTGAAAACCTCGTTAAATAAAACACTAAATGAATAAAACATAGCTTACACCTGTCTTGACAGCAGTAACATATGTTTTTGTGCCATTTCATTCCATACGCCCCAAAGCAACAAACCATGCACACGCTAATCCTCTCCAAGACTGTATTAAACTATACTGAACATGAGTTTTACAATTTTAAATTCGATTGAAGCTACGCATTCTAGTTCTTCTCTTTTTAATCACGTATATTTTCACGGTTACTACATTTTTATCGGTCCCTTGGGCGCATAGTTTCGCCTTTGTCTTTTTTTTTTAACTTGCTGGTTAATTTTCCGGCCGCACAGCAACGCCATCTGTGTGCGCCCCTGGCAATCCGCTTCATTAGTCAACAAAATGTGTTTATTGTACTCTGGCTACGTCATCATTGCCGCCTCTAATGATTCCAGCTATGTGGAATAAGTCTCTCACCGCTAACTTTGCGAAGGAGTCGTTGTCCTATCCCTTGAAATGATGACGGCTTCATTATGTGCACGCGTCTAGCACGAACTCCAGAAATTGCCAACACTTGCTTATCCAGTCCATTTCTGTTTTGAAAGCGGCAATTCTTTATTTATTCTGCATAAGAACTTGTACACAAACAAGAATGTTTTTGTATAATCATGCATTAAGACATCATTCACATCAAAAATAGTAGGTATTTCGGCTGATGACTTCTTACAAAAGATACCAATGCTACTGATGTATTCAAACTTAAAGATCCTATAAATAAAATATTCCGTTTTGGAAAACATAACATAAAATCGCTGCAAAAATTACATCATAAGTTATACAACAGTTATCACTGGAGTCCTGCTTTTGATTACTTTGAATAGGCTATAAGTTAGGTGTACATTGACCATATTAGCTTCGTACAGAAAGTAAGTTGCAAGTCAATTGTTCACGCTTCAGTGATTATCAAATACATAGCACAGGAAAATTGATACAATCCCAACATAATAGACATCATAAAAAGACTAAACACAAAAAAGAAATGCAACACAAACACAAGACACAATATATGAGGTGTTCCGTATGAGAAGGGCGAATATTTAAAACACATATCTACAACTTAAGCCTGGGAGACTTTGGCAGGCTCTCCCGTGCTACATCGAAATTATCATTGTTTGTAAGGTTGGAGAAACTGCGTAGTCTGTCAAAGGTTCATAATATTCATATTACTCCGTACGAGAAGGGCGAATACGCCACTCCGCCTGAAGGCGCGCGCCATTCATTGTCTCAGTGTTGTTGTAACCACACAAACGAGTACAAACGTAGTGAGCAATTACGTGTATTTATGGACATTGTAATAGCTTAGTATGAGTAATAGTGGCAATGATAATCAACCAGGCATATCTGGTTATTGTAGGAAACGTCAGAGGCATGTCGAAAAATGGATAAACCTACAACCAAAGATTGAACAAAGTGAATTGTACATTAGTACGAAAACATCTCGACATGTGCAAGCTCGCGGTATAGGCCCGCCATGTACTTGTGGGTGCTTCAACTTGTGGGTACGAAGAAAATACAACTTGTATTTCGTAATTTCTGGGAGTTGGGTGATTATGACCTCCAGAACGCCAATATTTCTAAGCTCGTAACCAGTGTTGATGTAAACAGATGTCTCATTAAGAACAGACCGACCTCTCTCAGCTGGTTTTGCCAAAGAGGTATGCCACGCCAATAAAGCTTACTTCTAATAAAGTAAAGGATCTGAAAGCTCTCCTTATCTATGTGCCAAAAAACGTTTCTGGATGACGTAATCAGCAACCAAAACGTGCAACTAGCGGTGACTGACTCAGAGGAACATCTTCATGAAGATGATGTAATGGATTATTAGCACCTCTGTTCCCAGAACAAGTGAGACACTTTTTATAGCAAGGATAATAACATGACAGGCATCTACTTATTTTTGTTTATTAATAATTTCAGACACATTGTGAAGGCTCATCACAGTGCGATTAAGTGTTTTTACTTATAATGATAATAATAATAATAATAATTATTATTATTATTTATTATTATTATTATGATTATTATTATTATTGTCTGCCACTATTGAATTCATTCTATGCCCTTTGTTTTTTCTAATAGCCTGTACTGTTTTCAAATTATTCCCATAATATTGATGAATTCATAATGTCATCAATGATCACTATTAAGTTGTAATATTAAATTGAACATTTAATTGCAATTTTCAATAAAAGTATTCCTTTTTCAGTGTACAAAGTAATCATCATTATTTACAGACGTGTCCTTGGCGGCTTCGCCCTTATCTCGTTTACAGGTAAAATACTTTGAACATCGATTATCTCTAAAGGTACATTTGGCGGGTTCACCCTTATCTTACGGAACGCCGCATATATATATATATATATATATATATATATATATATATATATTGTAGGCTTATATACCAATTAAAATTTTACATAAACGAATTTTACATTGATGTTCTCAGAGTTCCGGAAATATAGTAAAAGTAATTGTGGCAATTTGGTTGAAAACTAGCAGTACGTCCCTGTTTCCGGTTACAGTATTTGTAGTTACATTATTTTATTTTTCTCTTTTGCCATCGCCTACATTTTCTAAAATCATTTTGTCTTTTAACAAAATTTCACTTTACTTGCCTTATTTGTTGGTAGATTCTCAGACGTTCGTATTTCTGCTCAGCAGTTAAAGGAGTATGGCAAACAATGCTCGCAAACCTTGCGATACCGTACTGCTGGTGGTTGTGGGAAATTTGATGTATACAGTAGACCTACGTCCCTGTCTGATATTCAATAATATAAATGTTATTTATTGTTATTCTCCTATTGTTTCGGACCAGAGCATAAACAAGTTGAATTGAATTTGGATTGATAGGCTATCCTTTAGCGCTTGTTACTTTCGTGGATTTTTCTGTAGAGATGTTCGGACGGATCGAAATCGCGCACAGAAATCCCTAGAGCTTAGGCATGTCTCTCCATATATTGCAGCCATTCTGATATGGATTTCAGCAGTTCGTTTTTGCCCGTTCCCATCTTCCACACTTCTTTTTTTAATTTTCATTTATTCCGAGTAACAATTCCAATTGTATTCCAGTTGTTCTAGTATCACTAAAGGAAACTCCGGCCGATACTCCTGTTCCACATAGCAAGCCTCTGGAACTTTTCATTTAACCTCTTCCCTTACTATATATTTTACCAGTTTTGTGAAAAAAAGTGCCATATTTCTTTATTTTCGTAAAGAGGTCATTTAATATTGTAGAATCACTGTACATCACTAATTTTCTTACATAACTAAAAACCACTATGAAATAGACATACATTCATACCTGAATTATTATCCCGAGTTATCTCGTGCACCTTGATTCCAGCTCTGGTAATTGTCCCACTTTGATTTTCTCCTGAACTATTTACCAACTTATGTTTTTTTATGGATTAATTTATGAGGTACAATACCAGTGCTGTTATCAAGGCGTTAAATGTTGCTTGTCGTGTGATAGACTCGAAAGCAGGGTATTACGCATAGTGGCACATTGCATTCCGGACAGTAGTATCTGCTCTCCAATATGAGAGCGTTTGGGAAGAATGGTGTAGCAGTCATTGAATATTAATTTGTACCAGTACATCTGTTCTTCAGGTTTGTGAATAATGTTCTGCAGTATCACTATGCCCAAAAGTAGGCCTACACGTATTTCAGAGTCTGTAGTAGGCCGCCACGAATTATTTTCAGCATTCTGTGAACACTTATTAGCCTGCCGAATCGTCTCCTCGAATATAATGTTGATGTGGTCATTATTAAAGAATAATTTTAAAAATTGAGAATTATCGTTATCAGAAACAATGTTAAAATTTCAGGGAATGGGGACCTCGGAGGTGCAGAAGAAATGTTGCCAGATGTCTTCTATTCAAACCACTGTCGAAAAGACGCGACATCAACTGATCTGAATTTGTTTGTTGGTCTATAACTTCGTCTTCTGATACCGATGTTTCATTTCCTAAACTTCTACAGGAATATATTCCTGATCAAAAGTTTCGGAATCACTAACTTGATCCATCTTTACACAAAACAGCACAAAAAACACTAAACACAAACAGAAAACGCCAAAACTAACTAGCATCTACTCACTACTGTGTGTGAATGCTATATGAGCATAGAATTCCACTCGCAAGGAAGAAGTATAAAAAACACCACCAGATATAGCAATATCACTAACTTCCTGTAGCCATCTAGTGAGGAAAAGATTAATGAAAGAATGGAAACGTATATATTCGGGATATAATCCTTAGCAGGGAAAATGGGACTCAAACGAGTTAACTCGGGTTAATAAATTTTGACACAAGTTAGCAACCCGAGTTAACTCGGGTTAATCAGGGAAGTGGTTAAAGTAACAACATATAGGCTATAATTGTTCTCTCTATAAACCATATTAAAATATACTGAATGTATAATTTGGTGTTTTTAGTAAGGTGTATGCATTGTACGATATTACTTGAAGCTCTTCAATAGGGAAGCTTTTATACGAATGTAACTTATTCTAATTTTCAGTAATGAATAATACAGTATAATTTTGAAGTACACTATTGTATAATATGATCAATTTTTTATTCCTTATAATTATTTATACTTTTCATTCCAGAGCTACTTTCCCAATACAACACTAACTCCGGTGAAAAATCGGAGAAATAATATGGGCTATTAAATATTGAAGCGTTAACTTTGATACATGTAACGAGTATGAAATGTTTTAGTGTCGTTGAAACTCTACCATTTAACTGAGTTTTATAATATTAATTGCAGTCTATTAAAATGATGTTGTCCTAAATTAAACAAAAACATATGACGACTTCCTGAAACACAATTGCTGCAGTTGTAGCATTCTTCATAAAACTACATAATTGCATTAGTTAATAAGCAACATTAAACCTCCGCTAGTATAAGTAAATTAGTTCTTAGTTCTTCCTAGAATTGACTTTTTACCTACATAATGCCTTTTCTGCAGTCATTCTTAAATAAATGAGAGAATTATTAGCAAGGCGGCAGACTGACTGAATTAATGATGCTCAATATAATATACCTACATGAAAATTTAAAATGAACTACGAGCGCAAAAGGGGTGAAGAACTGCCATTGACTTCATTTTATTTCCTGAAAATTTGGTTCGGTATCAGTTGCTGGCAGAAAATTAAACGCAGAATAAAATGGGAAATGCTTGTTATTATTCGGTTGAGAAGCTTTTGTCATCTAGTCTTCTGTCAAAAAGTCTAAAAGTTAGAATTTATAAAACAGTTATATTACAGGTTCTTCTGTATGCTTGTGAAACTTGGAGTCTCACTTTGAGAGAGGAACAGAGATTAAGGGTGTTTGAGAATAAGATTCTTAGGTAAATATTTGGGGCCAAGAGGGATGAAGTTACAGGAGAATGGAGAAAGTTACACAACGCAGAACTGCACGCATTATATTCTTCACCTGACATAATTAGGAACATTAAATCCTGACGTTTGAGATGGGCAGGGCATGTAGCACGTATGGGCGAATCCAGAAATGCATATAGAATATTAGTTGGGAAGCCGGAGGGAAAAAGATCTTTGGGGAGGCCGAGACGTGGATGGGAGGATAATATTAAAATGGATTTGAGGAAGGTGGGATATGATGATAGAGACTGGATTAATCTTGCACAGGATAGGCACCGATGGCGGCTTATGTGAGGGCGGCAATGAACCTTCGGGTTCCTTAAAAGCCATTTGTACATAAGTAGGCCTATCAGGTGCTGATGAAGGTGCAACAAATTGAATTACATTTGTCACTTCTGGGATCATTGAGTTAGTTAAAATTACGTGGGTGAGAAAATTTCTCACGTTTAATGTCTTGATTATTTCGTTTTCAGCCCTTTCTTTCATATTAATGCATTACTTTGAAACCTTATGAGAAGCATGGTAATCATTTGAGAACTGATGAATCCCATTCAAGAATTTCCTGAAATCGAAAAGGTATTATCACAAATTAAGATCTATATTTCATGAAGAAATTAACCAAACGTTATTGGATTGGGCGATAAACTCACTTTTCTAAGCAAAACAATGGCCTTGGGCTCGAAACCTACCAAGAACATGTGCGTTTATTCCTTGTCATTGTAGTGTTGTGAGTTGTCAGTGTACATACGACGTTGTGCTCATTTCACTTCACTGAATACAACTTTTCTTACGACGCTTTAGTAACAATGTCTTCTCCATTGTCAAAATATGCATCTTGGTCTTTTAAGTCGACATTACTGTTCACTGATTACTCTATCCTCCAAGACAGTGGTTTCCAGTAACCTAAGTATCGCGGAATTTTTACTTAAAAACGAAAGCTACGGACCCTCTGTCTTTAAAAAAATTATATCTGTATGGTATTTATCCATGGGAAGCAATTTATTTTTGGAGAAATTGTTCTTTTTAGTTATAAAAAGCTAAAAAAATTAGCTTGTCCAGCAGCTGCTCGACCTAAATAATATGGGAATAGAATTGAATTACGGGCGTGGGCACCAAAACCTAGCACTGTAACATTTCACAATATGTTGCGCTAACCCTGAGGCTAGGTGCATTCCAAAATCCACATTGGCTGACTACACTAAGTTTCGCTACGTACACAGGTTTCGAACAGGCAACGCCCTCCGTGCGTCGTCGACCGGTGTTTGGGGAATTCTCTCTTTCTTCTCTCTTGTACGGAGCGGGGACCCGAAGGCTTACGCTGCAGCCTGAGGCTTACAATGCTTACCACTGCTATTCTGTGAATGATTGGGTAGCCGAACGGCCGCGCTCTTGTACAAGTGCAACACGCTGCTCCGTGAACTCAACCCGGGCTATTGTATTGATGATGATGATGATGATTATATGTGAATTAATGATGGAGAAATGAGTCCGAGGTCCAACGCCGAAAATTACCCAGCAATTCTGCTTCAATTGGTTGAGGGAAAACCCGGAATAACCCCAAGCAGGTAATTTGTCCAAAACATAATTTGAACCCGGGCCCGCTCGTTTCATAGCCAGACATGCTGACCACTACTCCACAGCGGTTCGGGTAATACTGTGGTATGGTGATTGAATTGAGATATGTTGAAAGACTAAAGCAGATAGGCCTACCTAATATGAGGAAGCAGGAGAACCCCGAAAAAACTCCCAACTGCGAACTTGTTCGTCACAAGTGTCACTGGTGGGAGAAATCATGCCTCATTCGTCTTGAATAATCCCTTCCACATCCGATTCAATATGTACTACTTTATGTCTCAAATCTGGATGAACATTGATCCGATTTATATGATTGTATTGCACATAACTTCGAAAAACACTTGTACAAGAAGGTAATTTACGAAAAAGGGAAAACTAGTTCTTTCAGGATTTTTTCATTTAAATTCTTATAATGAGAAAAAATCATCACCTGAAATTTGTCCAATGTACATTATCAAACATGTTCTCAATGAATCGTTCCAATTCATAAGTGCAACTTGGCCTTCTGCAGAATTGTTAATGGTACATCAGCACATTAAAAAAAGATCCCTTGTCCTTTAGTTTTCAGTATTTGATGCAGGAGTTATTTCTGACGTTAAGCACTGAATAACGTAGCTGCAAGTAATGTGCGTTTAACTTCTGGCAGCAACTCTTGTCTGTGAACTCAGGAAATATCTGCAGTGTTCATATAGATTGGCTATTAGAGACTATTAATAATGTTATAGCTCGCGGAAGGAACGATTACCGAAAAGCAGTGGTGGCGTTGCTGTCTGTTTTGACGTGTGTATATAGTCACGCCGAGGGAGCGAGAGATACGGGCCGATGGAAGTACTGCCTCTTCCAAGAAGATGAACAGATGGGGACATCGCCTGTGGAAATGAAGAGCGTGGCAAGAGAAAAATTCGAAGCTAATTAAACGCGCAACATATTATGTTTACGAATGAAATAATGATACCTTGTGATGCAACACGTATTTACATGCAATGGAACAAACTAAAGTCGTAATTTAACTATCACAACGCAAGACTGATTCTATCGATTCATTTTTCTTCCGACTGTACTCTTGAATATCATTCAAGCTATCTCGTGACCTTTCCTGTCGCCAGATCTTCCTTATCGCATTGCTTCATTCTCATTCCTTGCGTTGATATTTCCTATTGCGAGGCCTATATCAGCTTTCATTTGGCTTCTCCATAATAGTAATTACTGACTCAATCTCATCTTCAATGTAAGTATTCACATAATTACTTTAAAGCCTAGCATTGAGAGAGTTCAAATATGATAAGAATATCTGATAAGTGGGATAACGTATACAACCACTCAAAATTTTTGCATCTGAACATTTGAAAATTTTTAAGCTATACGGAAAATTCGAATTTCATTAATGAAGTTATATAATCCTTGTGAGTATTGCCAAAGATTCACTGGAATAGTTACATGGAACCTCTGAAGTTTGCGGTTCGTCATTTGGGAATCACTGCTTTAAGACATTTAAAACTTACCCTGATCTATTTCACTTATGGCGGGTTGCTTCAATCTCGGTTACGACTTTACCGTCGTAAAAATAATAACTTACCATGATTAAGTAGAATTTCTGTCACACCAAGCTCGTTTAATGGTTTTTGGACATTTAACCAGGCTTAAAAGTTTACCGGTCGTTGGCGAGCGTTTAAGAAGCGAAATCCCTTCTCGCTTTCCGCTTCAAGTTTTCGTATGCTGGTTTTAGATTCACATAGGACCTTTGTGTAACCCCTGTGCAGTAAACATACAACGTTAATATAGGCCTACAGTTACATATAAGGGATGATCAATTTTTTGTCACTTTCATAATTATATAGGCCTAATTATGGGTTTGAGATTCTTTAATAAACTGCCTTTATTTCTAACGGGAATACAATGTCTACAAAGTAATTTCAGTATACGGATACCTCACTGACGACAATTATCTTAAAATACTAAAAAGAACAGATTTGTCTGTGTATGTCGAATACACATGATCGTACTTACGAACAGGCACTTTTCAGTACCAATAATTTATTTTGATGTATAATCAAGATGTATAACTTATTTTGTGTGCACAAGCTTGGAATTTTGGAGTAAAGGGAAAGGAAGGTATCTGTGTTCTGAAATGTATCCAAACCCAGCACCTGATTACATGACTAAAAAGTAGGTAGACCTACAACTGTGATTTCGATTACCTGTAGGCCTACAATATGCATTATACTAATAATTGTACCTGTGTAGTGACGTATCCTCTAACTGTAAAGTTACAACGTCAGTTCTACAACCCTACAAGAACATACATACATACATACATACATACATACATACATACATACATACATACATACATACATACATACATACATACATACATACATACATACATACATACATACATACATACATACATACATACATACATACATTAATAAAATAAATGGAGGTAACAAAGTTTGAGATTAGGCTTCTTCTAAAATACTACTACAAACAAGATTGTAAAGTTGGTGCCTCTATGAAAATATTTTTAATATGAAAGTCGCTAGTTTTCTTTTCTCTTCTTAGTGTCATCTACCAAATCGGCGCAAATTCAAAATAATAAATCAAGAAGACCTGTTAAAACAGATATTGGTCTTAAAGTGGCAGAAATTGTGCTAATATGTGTAACAATTCTTACACGATTGGAGGTAATGATTCAATCTATACCTACTTATAGCTATTAGAGAGCGATTTTATTGCCTATTTAACGTCTTTTAAGAGGAAATTGGGTGGCGAGAATTCAGAAGCGATCATAGAACTTCTCTGGTAATTGGGTTCGGCAGCTTTTGTAGCACTTAAATGGGTTTTAGAGTCTTCTGATCGGATCATCTCCTATGCTCCATTAAATGGGTAGTAAAATTACCAATACAGTGCTGTAAAACTGCCCAAATTAAACTATTAGCTACGCCACCTAAGATTCGTGCCTCGAGGGGATTTTACAGTCTACAAAGTTTGAGCTCCTGGTCATTATTCGGTTTCCGAGATTCTTTTGTTCTCATTGTCCCAGCTTCATTCAGAAGTGTGAGTTAATTGCTCTCTATATTTCTTGAGGCTCAAAGCTTGAATACCTGTAGGGAGTGTCAGATCTCACGGTTGAAGTATTTCTTAATTTATCTTAATACCAACGAGCTATTTCTTTTCGGACCAGTTTTTACATATCAATTTTGAAGCATTAACTGTTGCATGTTTATAAAATTCTTACTCCCTCGGAAACATAGTTAAACTGTACGCCCGAAATTTTAACGCTATTTAACGCTTTTAATACCCGAGGGAAGAATTGAATTTGTTTGAGTTTAGCTACAGTTTGTTGGAATATTTAACACATTCCTGGAAACATATTATTTGTAATTTTACTACTTCATTTTAACGTATTGATGGTATCCAGAAATTATACCAGAAACACAATCTATAGCTAGCACAGTGGTGAAGGATACAAGGTTAAATTTTTTACATACTGTATGTCTGCAGTAATACGACAACAAAAACACAATAAATGGAGTGAAGTTAGCAGGAAGCCATCTATGCCTCTGCCCACCCTCTTATGATACAGGGTTTCCTTTATCGGAAACTTAATCGAAAGTAAAACAAAGGAACCAAAACTAGCATAAAGGCAATACTAACCTGAACAAAGAGAAGTGATCTAAACAAACTTAACGTAACATAATCTAACCGGGAATGTAATCTAACTTGATCACATAAATTAGCGAAATCTATATAAATTAATATACTCTACATAAACTACGCTAGCCCACTTAATTTACACTACATAACTATAATTTACGATGCATGATCTACCTTACCTTACCTAGCCCACAAAAACAAATCTTAATCTATTCTAAAAATAAGTTGAAGGTTATAGGGTAAAATTGTTGGTCATTTCTTTACCACACAGAATTTCCACACTGAATTATTTATCGGAAACATAATCGAAAGTAAAAGAAAGGCACCAAAACTAGCATGAAGGCAATTCTAATCTGAACAAAAGAGAAGTGATCTAAACAAACTTAACGTTTAACATAATCTAACCGGGAATGTAATCTAACTTGATCACATAAACTAGCGAAATCTGTATAAATTAATATACTCTACATAAACTACGTTAGCCTACTTAATTTACACTATATAACTAATTTACGATGGATAATCTACCTTACCTAACCTAGCCTACTAAAACAAATCTTAATCTATTCTAAAAATAAGTTAAAGGTTATACGGGTAAAATTGTTGGTCATTTCTTGACCACGCAGAATTTCTCAACTGAATTTTTTTTATCGGAACCATAGTGGGAAGTAAAACAAAGGAACAAAAACAAGCATAAAGGCAATACTAACCTGAACAAAGAGAAGTGATCTAAACAAACTTAACGTAACATAATCTAACCGGGAATGTAATCCAACTTGATCACATAAACTAATAAAAAATATATAAATTAATATACCCTACATAAACTACGTTAGTCTACTTAATTTACACTACATAACTAATTTACGATGCATAATCTACCGTACCTAACCAAGTCTACAAAAACAAATCTTAATCTATTCTAAAAATAAGTCAAAGGTTATACGGGTAAAATTGTTGGTCATTTCTTGACCACGCAAAATTTCGACACTGAATAACTTCTGTATTAAATCATTAAATAAAATACTACTGTCACTACTACTACTACTACTACTACTACTACTACTACTACTACTACTACTACTATTACTACTACTACAACTACTGCTACTGCTGCTGCTGCTACTATTACTACTACTACTGCTACTACTACTACTGCTACTCCTACTACTACTACTACTACTACTACCACCACCACTACCACGACTACTACCACTACTATTACTACTACTACTGCTACTACTACTACTACTACCACCACCACTACCACGACTACTACCACTACTACTACTACTACTACTGCTACTCCTACTGCTACTCCTACTACTACTACTACTACTACTACTACCACCACCACTACCACTACCACGACTACTACCACTACCACTACTACTACTACTACTACTACTACTGCTACTCCTACTACTACTACTACCACTACCACTACCACTACCACGACTGCTACCACCACTACTACTACTACTACCACCACTACTACTACTACTACCACCACCATCACTACCACTACCACTAACACGACTACTACCACCACTAGTACTACTACTACTACTACTACTACCACTACCACCACTACTACCACCACTACTACTACTAATACTACTACTACTACTACTACTACCATCACCACTACTATCACCACTACCACAGCCACTCCTACTGATACTACTACTGCTACTACTACTACTACTACTACTACTACTACTACTACTACTACTACTACAGGGTTGTTTCTGATCTCTGAAAACGAATTTGAATGACATCATGTGCGTCAGGAGTCGCACGACAGCTGAATTGAGGCGCGAGGTGACAGACCAGCAATACAATATAAACGGATAATATATAGCTTACTTCATTAATGAGGATCATCTGGCAATATGGCTGTTTAATTTGAAGTTCTGCTTCTCACAGTCAAATTAGGAGAATACAAGTCATCCAAAATCGCAATCTTAGATTAATGACAGACGCACCATGGTGTGTGCCAAACACTACACTGCATTATGATTGAGGATTTCCGAAGGTGAACACAATCCTCCGCAATAGTTACAGAAGACTACACAGTTCTTTCAATCGACATGAAAGTCCTCTAATCTGGCTAAATTCAGGAAAACACCTACATGTTCTGCCATTTCGAAGACTGAAAAGGAAATGACACACAGATTTAATATTGTAAGACTGTTGTAAAATTATTTTAATGTCGGAACCGTCACAGGATGGCTCCCCGAATACATGTTCCATATGTTTTTTTTTTATATTATATTATATTATACGCTCAACTATAATGTATGTTTTATACAATAACGTTTCCTTGGATTAAAAAGTGGCACCTTTGGCGTGTTTCTAACGTGTAAATGAAGACCGTGGCATATCAATGTGCTTTTAAGTGACTACCATTTAAGAGTATGGTTACGAAGGAGAGGATTATGAAGAATAGAAGGATGCTAGGGAGTACAACGACCAGAATAGATAACGACTGGAGCTGCGAAGTGAGAAGTAGAAGAATAGTTCCAATCCGTTTTCTTAAAGCAGCACGAACAAATGGACAATTCGCGAGAATAACATGAAAGTATTTACAAATCAATCTGTTAAAATATGCACATTTAATTATGCGTCCTATTGTAAAATAAGTGTCCACCTACGAGTCTTCACACACATAATTGTAACAATGCAATCTATCGATCCTACATAATAGCCCGTTTGGGATCTCTATCTGTCATGGACGATCACAGCATGATATTAAATATGCATATTTATTATACAACTTATTGATTAATCTTGTTGCTGTACTTTTAGTTAGATGTCTAAAAGTGTTTTTGATAGCATTTTAAAACTTCAAGTTAGTGTTTGTATAATTGGTCACCTGTATTATGTAATTTCGATATATACTATGTACAGATATCTATATTATCTGAAGATGCCCACACAGGGCGAAAATGTTCACAAAAATAATTAAAATGTGTTAACAAAAATATTTTTTGGGTTGACATTATAAATAAGTCAAGACGGAAACATTGAAACCATATTACTCTTTTATCATAACATGACTTATTGGATAATCTACAAAGATGAATTCAAAATTCAAATTTAATCTCTTGTATTTATGTTTTCTTAAGCATAGAGCTGTGCATAAAAGCGTGCTGAATTATCTCAAAATACGAGTAGTATGAGCCTACGAAAATTTTATAAACTTTAATTTGGAACGTCCTGTAAATTTTAGAGTGGTCTTGATATATGAGGCGTTCAGAGCTAAAGTGGATCAAGTCACAAATTTTCATAAATTGAGTTTAATTAATTTCCTGATTATCTGAAGTTGAATCTTTTCCGAATAGTAATGGATCAAGTCTTAATTTCAAGCATTCGCCGGTAGGTGACACCAGTCACTTTCGGCTCAGATTATTTGTTCATGAAGTTCTGAGCCATAGTGGATCAAGTCACCAAAGGGTTGCATCAATTAACATCACAATTGTTTATAACTTAATTTATAACTCTAGAATTTGAGAATGGAGCAATAAAATTATTACTAGTGAAGTTAGATAATCTACTACAGCAAGTTAACTTTAAGTCCTATTATCTCAAAACTATGTTTCATGGACTTGATCCACTTTAGCTTTGAACCCTCATATGTTGCGCCTTATGCAGTAGACCTACGCATGTGATATTTAGTGAACTATTCAGGTCAAGCTATACGAGGTGTTTTCAGTACAAATCATTTTGAATAAAAAGGTTTCTGACTTGACGAGATAAAAAGAAATCCTAAGACTTAAACAACACCTGGATAAAACTGGCATCAAGATTCGTATTACCAATTCAAATAATGTAAAGAGAAAGAAAGACGTAAGAGGAATTGTCAAAAGTCTTGTAAATAATTTAAAACGTTCTCTGTGTACTTGCATTTTAGATATCCAACCCAGCTGCTGGATAGGATTGTCTCTTAAAACAATGCAATAAATTCTTTTGCTTTCAGCATGGGCTGGGTCCAGAATATGTCCAATATGTTACACCCGAAAATTACCAAGTTTCTCGGAATGAATGGCCATTTCATTTAGGAATGCAGATTCCTCTTAATTTACAAGGACGCGTTACACAGTAATGCATACAATCAAGATAAAAGTGTCCAGTGTCGCTTTGATGTCTCGGAATGTGTAATGTTGCCTCGGAGGTGGAGGTAATTCGCACTTCTGCCGCAGCATCAGGCGTTTCATTAACTAATAAGACAAGGAACTAACTCTCTTTACGAGCGTGATGCAAGTCAACGTCCCGAGGACCCGTCACGGATGACTTGGAGATTGCGTCATATTACATAAATGTTATCTCGTGCTTTATGGACACTGCTTCATCTTCATGCTAAACCAGTCCAGATTTTTCTAATAGACTTATGAAATTCTCCAGCACGCATCACATAGAGTTTCTCTAACTCATCTGATGCTTTACATGTTCTTTCTTCCTCATTAAGCGAGCGATGTAAAAACTTTTGTGATCCTGCAAGATACTGCTGTAGAGACTTCCACGGAAATAATAGGTTCATACATAAGTTCCTAGCGTTTTTTGTTTTCCATGGCAATAAGGCCTTTTTAAAGAAATTTGTTTTGAAATTGTCATTTGTCATTTTAATGTCATAGCTTTAGTTAATGAATACGTCTTGAACTTTTTAATTTTTAAGAATTTTTGTGTTGAATAATTTCAAGGAAAAATTGTTCCGGGGCCGGGTATCGATCCCGGGACCCTTCGCTTAGCGCGCGAATGCTCTACCGACTGAGCTACCCCAGAAACCATACAAGACACGGTCACAATTTTTCCTTTGTATCCACACAACTCAAATGAGCTGACAAGACGCCAGAAAAATTGTGACGGTGCCGTGTATGGTTCCTGGGGTGACTCAGTCGGTAGAGTGTTCGCGCGCCAAGCGAAGGGCCCCGGGATCGATACCCGGCCCCGGAACAATTTTTCCTTGAAATTATTCAAACCTGTTTACAGGGAGCTTCTACCCGAACGCCAGATTTGCATAATGTTTGTGTTAATTGAATGACTGACTACAATAACGTTGCAAGTAGGTTTTTGACAAACTGAGTTTTCGGCTGAAGAAATGTTGTATCGCACATTTTGCATCACGTGCTGCCGCGATCTTGCTGGTATTCACACTACTTCGAGAGCTGTAGTATTTTGATTGTGTTGCTGAGCTGAGTAACATTGTAACGCAAATAAAATGGCGGACAATCATACTTGTAGGTGTCACATGGGTAGAGGTTATTGCCAATGCAAGGCCAAGCAAACCATTTGAGGTTGTTAATATGCAACAAGAATACTTTAGGGATGTAGGGCTAGCAGAGCAAACAATAAGGAAGGCTCCAGACCTCAAGATAACAACAGGTGCCTGGTTTCAGTTCAGTTCTGACGATCCTATGTCTCTGAAAATGTGGAAATTCCATGATATATTGTTACCATGGACAGTGTATTCTCTAAGAAAAAAAGCAAGCATGCAAAAAATAAGACAGTAAATCATATTTCACATGATTATGTGCCTCGTCTTTATCATGGCCCTATTCCAATCACAAAACAGAAAAAAGAATTATCTGCTTGCAATATCAAGTTTTCTTCCTCTTGGTCATGGTTACACTGAATTCTATCATGGCCTAATAACAGAATAAAGAAAAAAAATATTCTTGTGTGTGTAATATTGATATTGATATTAATATGCCTAAACACATAATCTAAGTCGTGTAATTTGTTTCAAGTTCTTATGATATATATTTCTCATTATTATTATTATTATTATTACTATTACTATTATTATTATTGTTATTATTATTTAATGCACTCAAATGTAGCCTAACAACCATAAAGAATTTACCAGGAAATATGGACAGTATTTAAATTTCTTTGCTTCACAACGTTGTTCTTCTAGACTGACATACAACATTTTCCTACTGTAAATGTTCGAGAAGTTGTGTTATTTTGAAGATGAAGGCAACACACACACACACATATATATATATATATATATATATATATATATATATATATATATATGTGTGTATATATTTATGGTGTGTTTACTTACTGAAGTATTAATACAGACATCACACTGTCATATTTTGTAATATTGAACAATGCTAGTTTGGAATAAACATATTTTTAATTTCCTGAGAAACTGTAAAAACTTACTTACAGCGTTATTGTAGGCAGCCATTCAATTATTACCCAAGCCAAAAGACCGTATCTCAAAAGTTGAATATTTTTCAGTATTGAGGATTTAGTGAATGATCAAAGCGCGCCTACTTTTAAAGTTAATTTATTGGAAATTTCAGCATATTCATTATTGAAATATATTCAAAATATATAGAATACAATTTTTAGTCTAATTAGCTTACATTTTTGTGGACAATTTGAGATACGCCTAATTTGCTAAGTATTAATATTAATTGTTGAAGATACTGATAGCTTAGCAAATTAGGCGTATCTCATATTGTACATAAAAAACTAGTAAGTTAAATTAATTCTGTTTTATTTTATTAATTATTTTTATTATTTTAATAAATTACAACACATACTGCATAGCAGTATTGCAAAAAATACTGCAATTTAAGACAAATATTATCTAGAAAATTATTGAATAGACAGCAATTTATTTACCAATCATTCTGTTAATAGCCTATATTAATGATACAAAGGCACAACATTGAAGTTGAAAATAAATGTTTGGTTATATTTACTAAGGTACACAGTTCACAAAACACTTCTACGTAAATTACTGAGGTAAATAAATTAACTAAAAAATAACAAAACACTGAAAAGTTAGTTAATACCAAATAATTGATACTTGAACATAATAAAATTTTAGTCATCATTTACTGGAAGATTCTCCCAAAATGTCAGTCTGTTTTTCATTAGTCCACCTAAATTACGAATTATGATACTCTTTTTTTAAGCAGGGAATCCAAGAGGTTTTCGTTGCTGCTCAGGACGTGGTAACTGTTCCTTCCTTCAGTTTATATTCCAGTCAGGAAATTTATGTTGAATGATGTACCATCAAAGTAATTTTTGTACTGCATACTGTATGATCCTCTGGAAACCGATATTTCAACCATATCATGCAGACAGGTTCTTGAATGAATCAGGTTCAATTTATATTGTGATGAGTAGTCAGACCAAATGAAAAAAAAAATACTGAAGCTCCACTAGCAGTACCTCTGTCTGGTAAGATGCTGATTTTACTGCATCTACAAAGTCTGCAAAATCATATACTTTATATCCACGTCTTTTCACTGACTGTTCTACTTTGTGATGAAAGAATCAGCAGGCATAAGCGAATGGTCTGGTTCAAAATATCTTATCAACATTTCATTAGTACTTACTTCATTTGAATTAACAATGTAAATAAAAAATGAAAAGACTGTCCAATTTTTGTTCTGGACCGTGCAGTTGTCCAACCATAGAGTAATTTTGAACAATCTCTCTTGTACTTGAAAAAATTGTAGAAAGTGCTTACTATTTCTTCTTTGCGCCTTTTAAAGAGAGCCTCGTACCGGACAGCTGCAAACTGCTTGCACATTTTTTCTTTTTATTTTATTTTTTTCAAAACATGAACGAAGCTCTCATGTAGACAGTCAAACACTTGTGAATATACCTGTAGCTACCTTAAATATGTCCAGTCTTGGCAACAAGATAACTTTTTGAAGATCTACATAATAAATTATTTTGTTAACCTCTTCAATTTTTTCAGCATCTTCTCTGTATTTGGCCCTAGATTTTGACGTTCTCTTAATAGGTTTTCCACATTTTACAAGTTTAAAAATTAGTGTCCAAATTTTCCTTTGTGTGGCTATTATTATGCACATTGAAGATTTAACAGTTTAGCAAAAGATATGTCCATTTCATTGGCTACCATTCGGTACTTTTCATATGAACATTTGTAATTAACATTCTGAGTAATAAAATCATTATGCATGGCAGTCAGAGTTATATCACTTGGTAAATAAAGACGATTAGGTGCGTGTTCCCTCCGGTAATGTACTAATGTGATATTGTAGGATTAAATGAATTTATGTGTCTACGAATAATTTCATTGTCCATTTCGTTGTCTCTAAAATATTTGTGCATATGAGCTATCAGTCTAATAGTGATAAAAATAAATATCATTTTACTTACGTGGTGATTATAATGGCGTTTCTAAAATAAGATTGAGTAGAAGCAATATTCTGCGTCTTGGCTACATAACAACTAACAAGCAAATGAAAATTGTGACATGTTTTCAATAATAAGCTAGAAACATTAATCGGAACAAATCTTGTATATTAATTTTCATGATTAACAATGAATTAATTATAAGAACTATGTTTAAACTATGGGAAATGAGCATTCGGGTAGTGGCGATTACATTGCTGAGAACGGATTAAAACACGAAGGATTTGTTACTAATGCAGTTACGTCTAATTTGACTAGAATGGCAAATAGGAAATACTAAGCGAAAAGAACGTATGTCTGAGAAACGGCATTTTTGCTTAGAAAAATGAACTTCCGCCAAATTCGCTTAGGAATTCATATTAATTTTGAGATACTACTTTTATTAAATCACATTTTAAAGGCACAATTTATTGAGAAACGGCAATTTCCTTTAGGAAATAAATATATTAGCATCTGTACTATCCAATTATTTTAAAAACTGATTTTCAGAAAATCCTTGAGATACGCCCTTTTGGTTTGGGAGGGCAGTTAGACAAAAGAAAATGAAGTGTGAAGTAGAAATAATTGAAAATTTGCAGCATATCCTTTTCTTTCAGTTTAATCGAGAAGTGAAGGCATCGGGGGCCACTAGAATCATTTGTGTCGTTTACGGAAAGAACACCATCTGGGAAAGTACCACTCGAGAATGGTTTTCTTATTCATGTTGATTACATTCTTCTATCATTTTCAATCACTTAGGAATATAATTAATATAACCATTTTCATGTTTTAAAATAAACTAAGTTGTAATTACCTAGTTTACTAGTTTCAGCTTTATGTCAACCATCATCAGAATTAATGATTGTAAGAATTCATTACCAGTGAAGCTCTACTATTTGAGCTATAGCTGAAACCACAATAGTCTATGTTGATCGATTGTAAGAATTCATTACCAGTGAAGCTCTACTATTTGAGCCATAGCTGAAACCATAAAAATCTATGTTCATCGATTGTGAGAATTCATTACCAGTGAAGCTCTACTATTTGAGTCACAGCTGAAACCATAATAGTCTATGTTGTTAGGATTCATTACCAGTGAAGCTTTACTATTTGAGCCATAGCTGAAACCAAAATAGTCTACGTTGATTGATTGGAAGGACTCATTACCATTGAAGCTCTACTATTTGAGGCACAGCTGAAACCATAATACTCTACGTCTACGTTGATCGATTGTAAGGATTCATTACCAGTGAAGCTCTACTATTTGAGTCACAGCTGAAACCATAATAGTCTATGTTGTTAGGATTCACTACCAGTGAAGCTTTACTATTTGAGCCATAGCTGAAACCAAAATAGTCTACGTTGATTGATTGGAAGGATTCATTACCAGTGAAGCTCTTCTATTTGAGGCATAGCTGAAACCAAAATAGTCTACGTTGATCGATTGTTAGTATTTAGCACCGGAGCATACCTGTGTTAGGGTGGAACGGAGCCGTGATAACTGCCTGTACCTATTAGTAATAATTCTGTGGAAAATAGAGTGGTTACCAGGCAGTGATACTAGTGCGAGGCCGTCACTTATGCTAAGCGCCTGCCCGCCCTCCAGCCACTATAGTTTTATAGTCGCTTTAATTACCAGTTTCCTGCTCTTACCCCGTGTTTAGTCCTCATTTACACACGAGAATTATCTCTCGTCACCAGAGCTGCCTCACGTCGGAATTAACTTGTTAAAATTTTGGATCGCTTGTTTTTCAAAAAGCTTTAAGTCAGGTGGGCGTGTTATAGCCCCACTTGCTCACTGGACACCGGACACTTCCACGAATATTGAAGAGCAATGAGCAAGCTAGAGATTACTTGGTGATGGAAAACTTCCGGGGAAATTTTAATTGAGATTGCATGATGCAATATAAGCATTTGTTAAGGAATAATAATTCAATCTTAACTAATTACTTAACTTGTTAGCAGTGAATATTGACAGCTTTTTACTTTGTTCTTATACTACTGTATGTGGGAGACCTCATGATAGCTGACGTTAGCTAAAGAGCTCTTTTTGGATTACATACTCGTTTAATTAAAAACTGATGGAAATGTCTCAAAACAGATCAATCAAGTTGAAGGGGTAAGCCAAGGTTGTAACTTGAGCCCTTATCTATTTAATAGTCCACACCTGTTGAGTAACGGCTAGCGAGTCTGGCCGTGAAACCAGGTGGCCCGGGTTCGAGTCCCGGTTGGGAAAAATTACCTGGTTGAGTTTTTTCCTGGGTTTTCCCTCAACCAAATATGAGCAAATGTTGGGTAACTATCGGTGCTGGACCCTGGACTAATTTTACCGGCATTATCACCTTCATTTCATAACCTGAGATGTTGATACAGATCGTAAAATAACATACTAAAATATCTATTTAATATGTACATTAACGATGTATTAGATATTATTAGCGAATCAAACTGTCATTGCCCATCCATTTTAAATGCGTCGATTCCGGGATTAGTTTTTTTCTGATGATTGCGCGATAGGCTCATTTACCATTGTAGGTTTACAGAAGACTACAGACGAAATTACGATTCGAAATGGGACTTGAAAATTAACGAGAAGAAAACGAAAGTACTGATATGCAAGAAAGGAGGAGTGCAAAGTAAAAAAGAAAAGTGGCACCTAAACAATATTCAAATTGAGAGTGTGACTAAATTTACATATTTAGGTGTAATATTAGGGAGATTAGAAAGAACAAAATGAAAATACCGTAGGCCTACCTAAATAAAGGAAACGTAGCGCTAACAGCAATAGACAAATGTTGAAATGAATTACCCAACATATAAATGATATTTACATAGCAATGATTGAAGCAAATATAAGCTGTAATATTGAGATACAGGGAAATTACTTATCAGAAGTAAATATAGATAGAATAAGATCTAAATTTTGTAAAAAAAAAAAAAAAACAATTTGAGATTCCATGGAATGCCTCAAATATAGCAGCCAGATTGGAAATGGTGATGGAAGGTACTAGGGAAACAATATTAATTAGGAAATTTAAATATTAGGTCTATATTTTATAGAAAGAAGAAAATATACATACATTTGTATGCATCGTCCTTTTGAATGTACTCTGGACAGTAACAAGTAGCGACATTCTCTGATCATTCAGTCTGCATGGATGTAAACCTCCACTTAAAGCAATAGCCCTACAAAAAAAGGAATACAAATCACACAGAATATTAATAATGCCATGAGACTACTCAACTGATATTTTACAATACCATAAACATAAGTTTTGATGATAAGTTGGACGAGATATAAGCGGTACTTATTCTTATTCTTAAAAAAGTATACATGTATGTATTTTTTACTTTGTTATTTAATGACGCTGTATCAAATACGAGGTTATTTAGCGTCGGTGGGATTGGTGATAGCGAGATGAGGCCAAGGATTCGCCATAGATTGCCTGACATTTGCCTTATGGTTGGGGAAAACCTCGGAAAAACCCAACCAGATAATCAGCCCAAGCTGGAATTGAACCCGCGCCCGAACGCAACTCCGGATCGCCAGGTAAGCGTCTCAGCCGACTGAGCTACGCCGGTGGCATGTATGTATGTATGTAAATTTAAGTTACGTTTTATTTAACGACTGCTTACCTATTATGATAGATTTTTATTTTATTGGGTTATTTTACGACGCTGTATCAACATCTAGGTTATTTAGCGTCTGAATGATATGAAGGTGATAATGCCGGTGAAATGATTCCGGGATCCAGCACCGAAAGTTACCCAGCATTTGCTCGTATTGGGTTGAGGGAAAACCCCGGAAAAAACCTCAACCAGGGCCACCTGGTTTCGCAGCCAGGCGCGCTGACCGTTACTCCACAGGTGTGGACATTATGATAGAAATTTATTAATATTCACAATGACGTATTGAAATACTGTATATGGTACTTAATTTTTCTCTATTGTCCCAATTTGGAGATCGTATTTTCTTCCCCCTTCCCATTTTTTCTGTGTGGGATTTGTGCTCTAAACCATCCGTGATCTTACATAAACAGTATACTTATGTAATATCGATTATCGAGTTATACAAATCGAAAGAGATTCAGTCGATACGTATACTGTTTAACACTGCCATAGTAAAACACCAGCTATATAGTGTTTATTGATAAGAAAAATATACATGGCTCATTCACGTCTTGTTCTGTGTAAAACTATACCATTGTTTAACATAGCTATAAATAATTTTTATTAGTAAAACTCTAATAAACGATAGGTACTTATGAAGTTGCTACAAGTTCAAAATAATATAGAAAATATGTGATGTGTTATAGTGTCAACTGCAGGAGTACTTGCAAATATATTTTTTTCATATGACAACGTAAATTTCCTTCAATTGTTACTCCGGTTGTGTACTCGAAAAATGTCAGTTTCGTGTGTGATTAAGTGCGCTTGGAGTTCTGTCTAGTCTGCAATACATCAGGCGTAATCGCCAGACAATCGAATATTCGGTCTGATGTTCAACCTAGCCGGTTATAGCTCCGACCGGTTGAATCTAAACCAGTTGTAAGGTCTATTTTACAGCTCTCTGTTACTTACCATCCAACCATCAATGCAATGTATGTACAGTATAGGCATATCAGGGAATATTCATATACATTTGAAAAATAAGAGACGTAGAGACATTCGAATACAATGTTTCATTTTTTTTTTTCGGAATCAACCCTTATAAACTGAAGCGAATCAAGAATAGAAATATAAAATGGTAAAAGAAAAAATGTAGGCAGCTGAAATAAATTGTTCAGAAGTACTGCAGGATATTCCTTATTAGCTGATAAAAAGCGAAATGTGAAAGCGAGATAAGCTCTACAGGTAGGACCACGATTAGGTAAAATAACGTCAAATATCAGGAGATGGTGCAAACTTCTAGAAAGGATGGCAGAAAACAGACTACAGGCTTTAGGTATGCGGTATGCTTCGAAGGGAAGAAGGGATTTGGGGAGAACGAGGGAAAATGGACATCGAAACAGGCTAAAGAGCTTAATATTTGAAGAGAAAAAGAAGAAAAAGAAATTTACTGGTGGGTCTTTTTGTTGAGGTTTTTGTCGATTTGTTTACTAGGGGGTTAGTTGGTTATTGGAATGATTACGAAGCCTCGTCTTCAATATTGGCTCGTCGCACAGTGTGCAATTTTCCCGATTTAGGTGGACAAAAATCAAATTTCGACTTGTTTAGTTATGCATAGGTGAATATGAATTCGTGTTCTTTAATATTTGAAGAATATTGTGAGTAATAGCTTTTACTGATATATTAGCGGCAAACTATACATATTTAGAAGGGTATAAACTTTGCGTTCTTCCTAACACTTATACCTCCGGTTCAGTCGTAGAGAGAGAGAGACTTACTATGTGGGAGAAAAAGAGCCAATTGTTAGTGATTTATTGTGTTGTGAAACATGGAATTTGTTCATATAGGTACGTTCTTACTAATGTGACTTCAATTACAATTTTATAAATTATTTTCCTTCTTACAGTAGGGTTTAAATATTACAATTGAAAAACTTATGTTTTTAAAGTTCTCCAAATATAACGTGTGTTTTAGTGTAGCCGGTCACGTCCGGTTACAACAAGTCTTTTACCACTTAATACAGCATCATTTAGAGTGTTGATTCCTTGTTTTAATGTTTGCACGTTCTTGCGCATTTATCAGTAATTAATTTTTTTCTGTGGTGGGGCATACGGTAACTGTTCCATGTTTGGCTCAATAGCAGAAAAGAATCATTGACTAAGGAAGTTTTTAATCACTTTGAGAGTGTTTTAGGCCTACAATATTATTCACATAATATAGAATATCAATTTAAAAATACATTGGACACATCTTTATCTAACCTTAACAAACGCACAGTGAAGCAGAACGCAAACCATTAGCTGGACAAAATTAATAACTCCTGTGCAGTCTAACGCATTATTATGAAACTTTGTACATGACTTAGAGGTGGCACATATGATTTGTGTACAAACTGTGATTACGTTTGCACAAGAAAAACTACCCCTTTATAGCGGGTGCATTTAGACAGAAATAATAACTTCTGTCCTATGATTTTTATGACACATTGTACGGAAGTTATAGGTAGCATATATTTTTTTGTGCACAAACTATATTTACGGTTCCATAAGTGAAACTACTCCTTTTAGGGATGCATTTAAACAAAATTAATAAATTTTCTCCTAACAGATTTTTATGAAACTTTATGCAGAAGTTTCAGGTGGAATATATTTTTTTGTCTACAAAGTCTGATTATGTTTTATAAGAGGAATTGCCTCCTTACAGTGGTGCATTTAGACAAAATTAACAACTTCTCTCCTATATAATATATTTTTATGCAACTTTTTACAACTACTAGTCGTACAGGTATCATACAGATGTAATCCAATTTTGTACACAAAAATATATGCTACCTGTAACTCCTGTACAAAGTTTCATAAAATCTGTCATGTACGAGAGAAGTTAATTTTGTGAAAAAATGTACCCCCTGTAAAGAGATATTTCCTCTTATGGAACCGTAAATATAGTTTGTACGCAAAAAATATATTCTACCTGTAACTTCCGCACAATTTTTCATAAAAATCTGTTAGATAGGAGAGAAGTTACTATTTTTGTCTAAAACCACCCCGTATAAAGGAGTAGTTTCTCTTACGCAATCGTAGTCAGAGTTTGTACACAAAGAATATGTGCTATCTATAAGGTCTGTACAAAGTTTCATAACAATCCGTTGGAATGCAGAGAAGTTATGAATTTTGTCCAGCCAGATTTGCGTTATTGCACACTGTGCGTCGGTCGGTCATTCAATTAATAAAATTATTTAATCGATAGATCATTCAGTCTTCTGGTTGCATAACTACTGTAGTTGGTTGGTCCGCCTATATCTTTACGGTGAGCCGATTAGCCAGTCAGTTATCTGACTGATATATCTATATTGATTTGTTGATTTCTTTGTTTGGTTGGTCGATCGGACTATCTGTCTCGAGGTTTGCTGGTGTTCGGTCAGAGTTTTGGTTGTTTGGTTGTCCGGTCAGTCTATTGGTCGGTTGCTCGAAGTGTTTGTAGTTGGTTCATCCATCAGTCTATAGCATAGTCAGTTGTTGGCCAGTCGATCGATCCTTCGATGAATTGCTGATTGATTACTCAATCGATGAGTCACGTGGTTGGTTGGACCATCGGTCGATCAATTGGTTGGTCGGGCTTTCTCTTGGTAGATGGGGGAAGACATTCAGTCATTGGTCGATAAAGTAGCCAGCCATACTGCACAGCGAAAGAGAGCCAGTGCTATTTCGGTGGGACGTGGGAACTTCGGCGACTGTTTGTGCCTGTGTTCAACACGCGTGAGTTACAAGGACTCAATTTCGCGCTGCAGAGCATAGGAATGAGTCTTCCACATCTCGTTCACACAGTCTGCGCGATGCATTATGCATACGTGTAATGATGGGCCGCCGCGCCGCAACGGGACAATACTGCGTGCTATTTGTTTAGAATAACAAAAGCATGTAACACACGACTCACTGGGCGAGGCCTGACAATGTGTTATCTCTTTCAAAGGACGTGCGGGACATCCATTACATTTTCGTATGGATAGATGCTCCTTTTCCGCTGGTTTCGCTTCAACAGCGATCAACCTTTGTTCTAGTGCATGGCCTTCGAGTGTAGAATTTATATGCTACCTGCATTTACAGAATTGTGTTATTGCCCTTTTGTCGACGAGTAAAATATGAAATTTAATATTCTAAATCATTTTAATGGTTAATTCCAGAAACCTCACATGTCCATTTGAGTGAATTTTTCTGGAGGCACAAAAACTGATTATATTCATAAAGTTTACTATTTTGAAATGACTATGATTGACAACTTCCCACTTAACACAATACTTTACGCAGATGATCAGATAATCTTAGCAAATTCTGAAGACAATTTACAAAGAGCAATACACTCACTATACAAGATAGCAAAAAATTATGATTTGGAAATCTCTATAAATAAAACCAGAATCATAGCCTTCCAAGGAAAGAACCATATGAAGAGTCCACTGCAAGAATGATGGATGTCACTTTCTTGTCGAAAATGAACCAAGACTGTCAATGCATACCTAAAGACATATAGAATGTACATAGAGACATTAAGATCTACGGAATAAAATGAATGAATGAATGAATGAATGAATGAATGAATGAATGAATGAATGAATGAATGAATGAATGAATGAATGAATGAATGAATGAATGAATGAAGACTGATAGTCATTGTCCAGTAATGATCGGAAAATCTCAGTTAAGCTTTGAGCGCTAAGCATTTCAAACTTTCAATTGCGTCTCCTGCAAAACGTGTTCCAAATGACATCCATCATTCTTGCAGTGGACTCTTCATATAAGATCCAAAATTGCAATCAATAATAATTGTATAGAAGAAGTCAACATATTCAACTATCTTGGCTGCAATCTTTCTTATATAAACTCCAGAGACCTACATATTAAACTAGCCAAATTTCAACGACTGTTAAGAACAATTAAATCAACTGTAGGCTATTAAAGAAAGTTCGACCAGAAACAATTTTGAAATTTTATAAAGTTATGGCAGTCCCACCATTATTATACGGATAAGAGAAGTGGTCATTAACGAAAGAGCAACTTCGAAGAAAAAAAGCTGCTAAAATGCGATTGCTAAGACCTCTTGCAGGATATACTCTTTACGACCATAAAAGGAACGCTGACATCCGAACAGAATTGAATATCACCGTCATTACGGATACTATAGAATATTACCACAACAACTGGTATGAACATGTATTAAGAATACCCAACAACAGGTTACCCAAGAGACTATTGGACTATACACCTCAAGGAAAACGAGACATCGGAAGACCAAGGAAGAGATTGAAAGACCAACTTTCTTCTGGAAGCGGAACAGGCCAGGAGGCCTAATCCAAGACTGTTATTGATCATGATGACTATTTTTTTTTATTAAAGCATAATAATAGATTTTAGTGTTTGACATACATGAACTTTAATTTCTTCATTAATATTTTCTGGAAAAATATCAGAATTGTTTGGATATGTGGGGCGTCTGCAATTGGCGACCAGTAACAATCATTTTAGTTCTTTAAAACAATTTGTAGACGAAGAAGACTGAGAAGGATAATATTTCATTATGTAAAGAACTTCAAGAAACTGAGAAAAGTAATTACACAAACATATAAAAAATGCAGAATTATGTGAGTAGAACATATTTTAATTCTTAAAATTCCTTTAACCGCCCCTCCAAAAAAAAAAAAAAAGAGAAGGAAATTGATTTTTCTTTTGTATCTAAAATATTTTGTATCTAAATTATTAATCAGTTAATCTTTTAGTACTTTGATTTTTATTGTATTTGTAAATTTAATATTAATTGTAATTATAATTGTAATTGTATTTTAATATTGTAGTTGTATCCCCCTAGTAGAGGAGAAGAGAAAGCCTGATGGCCTTATATCTACCATGTTAAATAAATATATATACTACTAAAATATTTCACATGGTGTTGATTTATGATGATTCTGCAATTTCTTCCAATTCATTGTAACTTACTGCCCGTGTATGAATTGGAAGAAATTGCAGGATCATCATAAATCCACACCATGTGAAATATTTTAGTAGCATATATATTTATTTAACATGGTAGATATAAGGCCATCAGACTTTCTCTTCTCCTCTACTAGGGGAATACAACTACAATATTAAAATACAATTACGACGTGTCGGATTTCTGCACCACTTGAAACGTCTGTGTATGAATAGTAGAATTACATGAATAACTGAATTAAAAAAAAAAAAATGTGACGTGAGAGGTTTCTGCAATTCACGATTCATTTCATGGGATCAAGGATTTTCACGATCAGCGATGTGTAGAATAAACTTAATACCAAAAAATATATTAAGTCATAATGTTTAAGTAAAATTTATATATTTTATAAAAATCTTCTTTTTTTTCCCATATTTTTACACGATTTTTCCCTCTGCGATAATATTAACTTCCACTGAACCAAGCTTTCCATATATTATAAGGTGGCAATAGAAATGTTTTCATGAAGGTCTTGAAAAACCCAATATTACACAAATCGCAGCTGTGACATCCTCAAATTCCCCTTGCTCGTCATGTCAATGAATTATAGAAGCCAAACCGAAATAGGTCTGAGTGGTTCCTGTTCCACCTTACTTCTTATTTCGAATCCAGTGAAAGTTTACTATGTTCAGTGGGGTTGAAACTTTGGCTCATGTCTTGGGTTCATGCCCATGAAGGTCTTGAAAAACCCAATATTACACAAATCGCAGCTGTGACATCCTCAAATTCCCCTTACTCGTGATGTCAATGAATTCTAGAAGCCAAACCGAAATAGGTCTGAGTGGTTCCTGTTCCACCTTACTTCTTATTTCGAATCCAGTGAAAGTTTACTATGTTCAGTGGGGTTGAAACTTTGGCTCATGTCTTGGGTTCATGCCCATTTGTCGAAACTCTTCGTAACAGCAGGCATCACAAGATCAGGTCTGTAATCGCAACTTGCCTTAAGTCCAATGGCTACACTATCTATGAAGAAGTCCATGGAATAGCGGATACCGGAAGTCTTCGGGGTATTGATATTATAACATTTAAACCTGGAGAGACAAAAGGTTATATTCTAGATCCGACCATCGATTCGAGACGCATCAGAATCTACCCGAGGAGATTAATCTAGAGAAAAGGGCAATTTATGAACCAACTATCCCTTATTACAAAACATCATATAAACTCAGGGATATAGAAGTCATCGGATTAATGGTGGGCGCTAGAGGGACCATAACAAAACAATTCGTGTCATTCTGTCATAAATTTGGAGTCCCAACAAAAACAATTAAGGAAATTTCTACGATGGCTTTGAAGGGTTCTCTACAGATTTTATGGCGACATTTGTATTTCAATTCAAATTACAGCTGAATTTTCTCATTCTATTTTTTATCTGTTTTCTTATTTTACTGCAAATTTTCATTATTGTAAAAAAAAACATTACTTACTGTAAATTTCAGTTTATTGTAAACAAACTTCTTGTAAGAAATTTTTAATGTCAAATCTTAAATGTTACTGTTTAACATTCTCACTAAGTTGAGGAAGATTAAAAATTAATTAATATGCCTAATTTTATATGTAGACTATAAATTAGTGCTTTAATGGGTTTCAAGCATCAGTTTTGCTGTCTGCTTAACTTCTCCTCTTCTGGCAACTTCATGGGTTTTTCATAACATAAAACAATATTATGTGACAGAATACAGTATAATATAAATTCTTCAACCGTAAGTTATAAAAAAGTTACTTGTGTTGTATTGTGATCAGTGTTGAGTTCAACCAGTTTAACAACTTTTTTTATTTTTTATTCTCTTCAGTGTAAAAAACTGAGTTACCTAGTTCTTGCATTCAGGTAATGATTTGGTAATGCTGAAAAACTTTTTAATTATGCACATTATAGTATTTTATTTAGTAAGATATTAAATTTAGACTAAACTATGAACCTCTAAAAGCTTACTTTGTACAAACCAGCTCCAAATGACTTAGGATATTTAGTTGACGTTAGCCAATTGAAATAATTGGATAATTTAATAGTAATAACGGAACAGTTGCGAAGTGAACATTAATGAAGCAATTGAACATCTTGGAGAGATGCAAAATATAATATAATTTTTATTTAGTATTCAGTCTAAATGACATATCATGGTTTAAAAAACATCAACAACACTTACAAATGTGAATATTCATTGAATGTTACAGACAACTAATGTGCTAACGTTTTCGCCCTCGGGCATCTTCAGGCATTTGACTCAACAATATCTTATAAAAATTATTTACCATGATGGCTGTGAAATATATATCAAACAATTTATACCTAACATATTTACAGATCATGTGTACATCATTAAATAACAGTTTAAATGGTTATCTCTGTGGTAAGCAGCCAACCTAAAATTCGAATAAAGGTACAAATATTAAAATAAAGTTACAGTACATTTGTAATAAAATTGATTGTGACTAAAAATGTTGTTATTAATCATATATTTCTTAATTGATAATAGTGTGATTATTAAAATAACGTAGTAAAATCATATGGTTCCTATTAAACCTCATAATAGGCCAATATCAATGATTTTCTGTTAGTTGTGTACTTGGGGTGCGAAGACATCTCACTGATAGGATAATCCATTCGTTGGTGGAATCTATTATTTAAGTTCACAGAAAGGCCTTTTATGTGATGTAATAGATTATATACATTGACATTTTTAAAGTTGCGTTTATGTTAAAAATCAATTTGGTGGGATATTATGAATTAAGAAATATATGATTAATAACGACATTTTTAGTCACAGTCAATTTTATTACAAATATAATTTTATTTTAACATCTGTACCTTTATTTGAATTTTAGGTTGTGTGCTTACCACAGAGATAATAATTTAAACTGTTATTTAATGATGTACACATGATTTGTAAATATGTTAGATGTAAATTGTTTGATATATATTTCACAGCCGTCATATGGTAAAATTTTGCATAAGATATTGTTGAGTCAAATGCCTGAAGTTGCCCGAGGGCGAAAACGTTAGCACATTAGTTGTCTATAACATTCAATGAATATTTACATTTGTGATAATAATAATAATAATAATAATAATAATAATAATAATAATAATAATAATAATAATAATAATAATAATATCTATTTATTTATTCTGGCGAAGTTAAGGCCATGAGACGTTCTCTTCCACTTAGCCAGAAACAAAAGAAGCTGATACAATTTTACAGACTAATATTTAAAGAATACTAAAAAAAATTTATATAGTTATACAAGCACAAGTCGACTAATAATGTGAACATATGCTAAATAATAATTACAAAATAATATAAGGCTAGAAGTTACACTCAATGAATATGCAAGCGGTAAGTGAAGCAATATTACAAAATTACAATAATAACAAATTCAAATGTATATTATAGCTGCTGAAAATTACGTATATACACATATACACACAAAAGAGAGTTAAGCCTGAATATTGGTCACGTGTTTAAACAGTTCATTTTAAATTGCAATATCGTTCGACAGTTCCTGAGGGAGTTCCAGAAACGAATTGCTGATACTGTGAAAGAGGAAGAATAGTGAGCTGTTTTATGGCAAGGCATAGATAATAAAGGGTCATTTTTAGAACGAGTACCCAGGCTGTGACAAGAGGACAAGAAATTAAAACGCACGAGAGATAGTTAGGCGAAGAAGTATCGATGATGCGATTTAGGAAAATTAGTGAATGGATATATCTTCGGTCCTGTAATCTTACCCATTGGAGCGTTTCAAGGGAAGGTGTAATGTGGTCGTACTTGCGGATGTTTCAAATGATACGTACGCAGGCATTATGAACGCGCTGCAATCTTTGGGCTAAGTTAGAATTTAAATCTGTTAGTAGAATGTCGCAATAGTCAAAATGTGGTAGCACCAATGTTTGTATGAGAGTTCTTTTTAATTGAAAGTGTTGTTGATGTTTTTTAAACCATGTTATGTCACTTAGACTTAATCTATACTAATAATAAATCTGTAGCAAAAATTTTTCTGGTAATTTTCGATTTTCCAAAAGTAATTGGTGTTAACATGTATAATTAACCATTCTGAAACCGAAAATCGCTTTTTTTTATTTTTGTTTGTTTGTATGTCTGTCTGTCTGTCTGTCTGTCTGTCTGTATGTTTGTTACCTTTTCACGCGACAATGGCTGAACCAATTTATATGAAAATTGGAATATAAATTATGTTCGTTGTAACTTAGATTTTAGGCTATATGGGATTCAAAATACTTTATTTAAAAGGGGGGTTATAAGGGGGCCTGAATTAAATAAATCGAAATATCTCGCTTATTATTGATTTTCATGAAAAATATTACATAACAAACGTTTCTTTGAAAATAATTTCCGATAAATTCTATTCTATACAAAATTTTGATAGGACTGATATTTAATGAGATAAATGAGTTTTAAAATTATAATAACAACGCCATTTAAGGCGCTGTACTGAAATAAAAACAAATGACTTCGTCTATAAGGGGCCTTGGACAACAACAATCGAAAGCTATTAAACATAGTATAAGAGAATGTTTCTGTGTTTGTATGAAATAATATCGGAAGCTAATTAATTGTATAATTATTTCACCATTGGAAAGTGTAGTTTCTCTAGATGGACATAATTCTACAATGTTATTACAGTAACCTCTGAAACATATAGCAAGCAATATCAAGTACACACATTAAAACTAAATGCTATGTCACTCTTCATTAAACTATGGTTGCATGTAATAACAATTAAGAAACATGTTAAAGGAATTGTCATTGCACCAAATGATTGCTCTCTGGACCAAAATGATCGCATTTTAATTATTTAAATAGAATTTAAATTAAGTAACATATTAAACGATTTATCCTTCTATCAAACACGAAAGTTCCCTGGATCAAACGTCCTATTTTAATAATGCAATTACTTTATATTTATTTCTAACAGGTGCAGCGGAGCGCACGGGTACGGCTAGTACTAAATAAAAATTATATTATATTACATTGTATATTCACTACCGGAAAATCACTATTACCATGCTTACTAAGATTTTGGAGAGAATTCGTCATGTTCATCATGAATTTCAATCCTTCGAGATTCGAACTACGGTCCTTTCTGATAAGTTGTCAAATGGTTGAGTTATAGCTGAGACTACGTCCAACTAGTATGAGAACATTTATTTAGTACACGGAGAGTCACTGTGTCTGAACTGTATTTCTATCCTCGACCACTCGATCCGTAATATTAAAAAAATGCAGACCACTTGGTCGTGAGACAGCCGATCATACGTGAAGGGAATGCGGACTGTTGGTATTTGGACGGGGCTAAGTCTGCATTCATTAGTACATGGACCAGTATTTTGACTTCCTAGAAGAGGGGGGGCTACGTCACACGGTTTGAAATTCATCACAAATGTAACAAGTTGAAGTCCTCGGCCTACACCAGTGATCGTGATGGATTTACAACTAATTATAAGTCTCTAAGTGTATCTGATATGCTATGTGCCGGCACTCTAATCGCCTTTAATGGCCTTCTTTCGCTGTCCGTGTCTCTTTTGTTTCTTGTCTTCAAAATTGAAGTTCATTTTTTTATCGTTTTCTCCTTCTTATAACTTTTCATTTTGAACGTCAATTTAGATATTTTTTTTTGTTTATGTTCTCTCTATTTTTTTATTTCATTCCTGTTGTTGATGTACAGTCCCAATAGAAATTAATTCAAGACGTGATATCATGTCTTTCTCTTCCATTTAAACATTCCATTACTTGGCTTCAGGCTATGGTCTGCAGGTGTTTAACCCTTTCTGGACAGACCACAGAGCTGTTTCCTCAACTGGAAAGGATTGAGAATGTTAAAACGGATATTTTAATAAGCCGAAAACGATTGCAAAGAGCAAATGCGTAGGAGTAGAATAATGTCTTCTTCACTATAAATACTTAAATGGGGTATTATAATAATATAATATTTGTGCCTTAACATTCTGGCTTTCTTAGGTTTTATCTGGAAACTTCGTAGTAATATCTTTATATGCGCTCACCACATAATACATTAAAATATTCGTTATTACCATAGGCTCATATCTATCATCGTTTATTGAAATCAGTATATCCATATTTTTAATAAAGGGAAAATACAGTCTTTCATAAGTAACGAGTCTATCGAAAAATTAACTATTTTAGATAATTCTTTGAAATGATGTTCATCTTCACGGAAAAGAACCCTTCCCGGTGCCGTACAGTCGATTTGGAAACAAACACCCCCTCCCCTCGCCGCCAGAGCTATTAAACGAAAAAATGGTTAGTGTTTTAAACCTTTATTAAAACACATAAATGTAAAAACAGTTTCAATTGTTGGCAAATGATGGGTACAATTTTCAAAATGTCTTCCGTTCTGCTGAATGCACAAACTCTTCATGGAGTCTGGTGAGCATGTCAGGCGTAACCATTTGTATCGTGTGTTTAATTCGTTCCACTAATTCAGGAATGGTGCATGGCTTAGTCCCATAGACACGATCCTTGATGAATCCCCAGAAAAAGAAGTCCAGGGTAGTCAAATCAGGTGAACGCAGAGGCCAACAAATTGGGCCTGTGCGACCAATCCACCTGCCTGGAAACACTTCGTCTACGGAATAAACGCTTAATTTGAGCGACACTGTTTCCAAGTTCAAACCAGGCAGCAATTTTTCTCTTCTGCTATAACGTTAAGCAGCTGCGTGGCATTTTATAAGTTCTGTCTATCACAACAATGTGTATAGGCATGGCCGTGCTCCAGGTCATTTTAAGTTGGCATCAAATTTACATTACACATGGATAAGTAGCTTCCTGTGGCAGCAAGGGGAGGGGATGTTTGTTTCCAAATCAACTGTATGGCACCGGGAAGGGTTGTTTCTCGTTGGGATGAACATCATTTCAAAAAAAAAATTATCCAAAATAGTTATTTTTCGATAGACTCGTTACTTATGAAAGACTCTGTATATGTAGTCTACTCTCTGCCAGTAATGGGCAGTGAAATATTTAATCTACATTGAAGCAGTAAATTGAGTTATAATTTCACTTTATTTTCCACTCTTTCCTTTCTAATTTTTTCCATTATTCTTTTCCCGTTACCTTTTTTTCGGTTATTTTTCCTTTTCTTCTTTATTCCTTTTCTCACCTTAATTAAGTTCTTCCTTTCTTTTCATCAATTTATGTTCCTGCTTCCATTACTTCCCTTCTCCTTTCGACCTTTCTTCATTCGTTCCTATCATTTCTTTCTTCTCTTCTTTATTTCATTTTCCTTTTCCTTTCTTCCATTCCTTTACTTTAATTCTTTCCTATCTATTTCCTTCTTATTTAGTTAAATTGCATTATGTCGTCCTTTCTTTTTGCATTTCTTTGTTTTCAGTTCATTCTTAATTCCATCATTTCATTCCTTTCATCGACTTACTCTTCCCATCTCTCATGTTTTCTTTCCTCTTTTCCTTTCTTGATTACTGTAATATTCTTCTTTCTTTCTTTTTGCTTTCTTTTCTTGTATATTTCTTCTTCAATTTGTTTCTTATTTTATCATTTTTAATTACTTCTTCCTTTAATTCCTTCGTTGTTTCCTTTATTTCTTTAATTGTTTCATTTATTTTTCATTTCTACATTATTTAAATTCTTCTTTCCTTCCTTCTTTCGTCAATTTCTTTTTTCTCTTGTTTCTTAGTTGTATCCTTATGTCTTTAATTTATTTCTTGCTACCTTTCTCTATCTTTCTTTCTCATTTCGTTTATTCACTTTATTTGTTCTTAATTATTTTATTATTGCCTTTCTTCTCTCTTCAGTTCTGCCTTCATTTGTTTATTTAATTTCTTTGTACTTGATTTGTCTTCTTTCATTATTTAATTAATCAATTTATTTTTCATTCTTTCTTTGTTCCTTTCTTCAAATTATTCCATCCTTATTGTATTTAAATTTATTTCTACCTCTGTCCTTACATATTTAATTTCTTTCCTGTTAATTTATTTATTTCTTTCTTTCGCTTATTTAATTTATTCTAATTTATTTATTTTTTCTTTCTTTATCTTTACCTTCTTTTCTACCGTCTTGAAATTCTTATTCATTTCTTTGTTTTCTTCTCTTTCTTTGTTTTTTCTTTCATTTTTTAGTTTCTTTCTTTATTTACCATTCTTTCTTTCTTCAATTTCTGCCTTTTTATTTTTCCGCTTCTTCATTACCTTCCTGTCTTTAATTTCAATTTTTTCTTCCTTCTTAATTTCTTTAATTTATTTCGTTCTTTTTATTTCTTTAGCTCCTTTCTTCTTTATTCTCTCTTTCTTTAATTTCCAGCGTCCTTCTTTCTTCAAATTTGTCTTTCTTCTTTCCCTTTCTCCTTAATGACTTGTTTCCATATGTTTTCATTTTTTTTTACTCTTTCAATTTTTGAAATTTATTTCTTTTGTATTTCATTTCTATCATTTCCTTATTTCTCCTTTCATTTTATAATTTATCTCTTCTTCAGTTCATTTCTTCTTTCCTTACTTCATTGTGTCTTACTCTCGTTTCTTACTTTCTGTCATTGCCTCATTTCTATCTTTCTTTTTGTATTATTTTTATCTATATTTTTTTTCTATTTTTCTTATTCCCTCCTTTTTATTGTTTTTTCTTCAGTCTTTTGTTGGTAGTAGTGACTGAGGAGATAAGATTGCCATAAAGCAGCTCTGTGTTTTCATACTCATATTTAACACAATTCTCATATATATATTCATAGCATCATATTTAAAGATACTTAAAATACTCACTAATCATTTGATATATAAATCATAAATTCATAACATCCATTTTCCACGCAATTTTGTAATAATATACTTCGCATTTCATACACAACATAAATCGCCATATTGTAAACAGTTAACCTCAAATCAACACTTTGTTCACTATTCCCGACCTTTTCTTCTTTTAACTTGAGTAATTCTTAACTCATAAGTTGACTAATTTTAAGGCTCTTTGTTATTTGTAAAGTTGAAATATTTAATTAATACATAAGTAGGCTTAATTGTAACACTAATATAGAACGTGTTTACATATTTTAACAAGGACTAGGCTAAATTATTAATAGCACATTTCAATATAAATACTATTGTTGGTTAAGAAATTGCGTGTGTTAAATAACATAAATAGGAAGTTGCATCAAGACTGAAATATAAGTGCAGTGAAGTGACGTATCGTGTAGATTAACGTCGACAAGTGTTGTACCGGATAGTGAAGTGATAAAGTGTAGTGTTGGTCCATTGAAATATTGTAGTGTGGTGATACTTCAAAGTAGAAATAATTTAAAACATAAATAGTGAAGTTTCATCTAGACCGAAATATAAGTGCAGAGACGTGTCGTGTAGTTTCAACGTCGAAAAGTGTGGTATAGTGAAGTGATAAAGTGTAGTGTTGGCCTATTGAAATATTATAGTGTGGTGATACTAAAGGGTAGAAATAACCTAAAACTAATATACGTAAGTACATTAAATTGAAAAGTGAGTGAAATTGAATTTGTAAATAAGGTACAGTATATACATAATGTGTGCTATGGCTGCTCTGTCTGGAAACTGTCGTAGTTGTAGAAGGATTGTAGTGAAAGGATTGGTATGTAATAATTGTAATTTCTGTTTTCATTGGAAATGTATAGATATAGATCCTGATAATTTTGTTGACAAAGGTAGTTGGGAATGTAGTGATTGTATATATGATAGAAAGATGCGCGATCAACTGGAGAGAATCAGAGCCCTAGAATTGGAATTAGATGAGGCAAAGTGTGAAATTAATAAATTGAGAGCTTTGAAGGATAGCATTAGTGTTTCGAATAAAGAGAGATCTCACACTTGGATGAAACCGAAGAATTCCAAATCTAGGAGTAGACGTTTCTCTGCGGATGATGCTGCATCAATCAAACTGACCAACAAATTCAGTGCTCTTCAAGCAATGAATGTTGATCAGGAGAACTCAGACCCAGTATCGACACTAGTAAAGGTAAGTCAGAAAACAGATAAGGTTAATGATTGTAGGAGTAAAGTATTGATTTTAGGAAGCAGCCATGCAAGAGGTATTTCCTCACTTTTGAAGTCGAAACTGGGCGATGAGTTTGAAGTATCTAGTGTATGTAAGCCTAATGCTCCTCTCAAGAATGTTGTTGAGGATATGATGAAATTGAGTTCAGAATTTTCTAAGAGGGATCATGTAGTTATAGTGGGTGGGCCAGGTAATAGTATTGATAACGATTGTAACTATTCTATTGAGAAAGATGTCAACAACATAATTGAGATGAGCAGTCATACCAATGTGGGATTTCTCAGTCTTTTCAGCAGGTACGACAAGCCGTATCTTCACAGGAGGGTGCGGAGCGTGAATATGCGGCTTGAGCGGGCTCTGATGAGACCTGGGGCATCACACATTGGTTTGATAGATGTAAGCCCTATAAGAAGGTATGAATATACGTCACATGGCCTGCATCTGAATGGTAGAGGCAAGGAGCACCTTTCGGTTCTTATTGCTAATAGCATCAGAGGCAGCCATGTTAAAAAGCAGAGTTGTAATATTCCTGTGTTAGTTAATGCTAGGGCTTCTCCTTTTTTAGGTTAAACCTCCCACCGGTAAGGTGTTTGAAACAAGTTCAACTAAATTGTAAATGCTCTGATGTTTCTAGTAATGAACACAGTAACTTCACTATTTTCCATCAAAATATTAGGGGATTAAAACAAAAAACTGATGAATTGATCACTTCTTTAGCAACTCAAAAGCATAAACCTCAGATATTATGTATAACTGAACATCACATGAAGCAACAGGAAATACTACAACTGTCTTTACATGGATATGTATTAGGTTCCCATTTCTGTAGACATGTCTTCCAAAAAGGGGGTGCCTGTATTTTTATCAGAGAGGATCTATTATTTAGTAAAATTGATATATCTGATTTTTGCCTTGAACAAGATATTGAAATCTGTGGAATACAAATTGGTTATGAGATATCAAATTTAATTATCTTATGTGTTTATAGGGCGCCAATGGGAGGTTATAAGAAATTTACAACTAACTTAGATTCATTATTGAAAAGACTTTATAAACCACATACCGAATTTGTAATCTGTGGTGACATAAACATAGATTATCTATCAGAAAGCTCACGTAAAAGAAAATTAAACTCACTTCTTGAAACTTATAATCTTAGTCACACAGTAAGTTTTCCAACCAGAACACAAGCTGGAAGTAGTACTGCCATTGATAATATATTTATAGATAAAAGTAGATTGAATTCCTATTCAACAGTACCATTAGTCAATGGCCTGTCTGATCACGATGCACAAATTCTAAGTGTTTTCAATATGAGTGAAAAATTCCAAAGTGTTAATCTAAAAATAAAAAAAAGGATTATAAATGCTGAATCTCTTCATCATTTAAATACATGTCTACAAAATGAATCTTGGGAAAATGTATATAGTACCGATACCATTGATATTAATACTAAATTTAATGCATTTTTCACTACATTTACGAATTATTTCAATGAATGTTTTCCAGTCAAGGTGGTGAAAAAATGTAAAAGTAAAAACACGTGGATAACTCAGGGAATTAAAATATCATGTGCTAGAAAAAGGAATCTATATTTAATGAGTAGGAATAGTGATGATCCTCATGTTCTTAATTACTACAAGAATTACTGTAAAACTTTGACAAAAGTTATAAAAGATGCAAAGAAAATGTATCTGAATGAAAAAATACAAAATTCAGATAATAAGATTAAAACTATTTGGGATATTATTAAAAATGAAACTAATCGATATTCAAAGAGTGAAAATATTACTTGCATTAAAATCAATGATAGTAAAATAGATAACCCAAAATCAATTGCAAATCATTTTAACGACTTCTATATAAATATTATTCAGAACTTAAACATTCAAGATTGTGCAGAAGAAGCTGCACTTGGTTACCTAACTGATGCATTTAACACTGAGTTTTTAGGTCTCAAATTTATTCCCACTACCGCAGCAGAAATCATGCATGTGATAAAACAACTAAAAACAAAATATTCCTCTGGATATGATGAAATTCCAAGTAAAGTTCTGAAAGCTTGTTCTGAAATATTATCCCCTCCGTTAAGCTATCTATGCAATTTGTCAATGCAATGTGGTATTTTTCCAGAAAGACTCAAATATTCAATAGTAAAACCAATATACAAAAAGGGAGATAAATGTACTATTGCTAATTACAGACCCATATCATTATTAACAACATTTTCAAAAGTGTTTGAGAAAGTTATGTATAATAGATTATATCATTACCTGGAGTCCAACAATATATTAGTTTTAGAACAGTTTGGATTTAGAAAACAAAAATCGACAGAGAATGCTGCTTTTAGTTTGGTGGATGAAATACTAAATTCATTAAATTCGAAACTACATGTAGGTGGGATTTTTTGTGACTTGGCTAAAGCATTTGATTGTGTAGACCATAGTATATTAGTAAAAAAATTGAAGTTTTATGGCATTAAAGATGAGATGTTGGGTTGGTTTACATCGTACTTATCAAATAGAAAACAAAAAGTAGAAATAAATGTACCAAATAGTCATAAAGTTACTTATTCAGAATTTAGAAATATTAAACATGGTGTTCCGCAGGGGTCAATTTTAGGTCCATTGTTGTTTCTAGTTTATATTAATGATTTAGCCTTGACCATAAACAATTCATCCCATGTAATTTTATTTGCAGATGATACAAGTGTAATTATTTCAAGTAAACAATACGATCATTTTATAAACACTTCTAATACAGTGCTGAATCTAATGAATGAATGGTTCCATGCAAATAAACTAGCACTTAATGTTGATAAAACCAGTGCAGTCAAATTTAGTACACACAATAGTGCTCAGGTTTCCTACAGTATTCGATTAAATGGAACTCATCTCAAAGAATCTATAAGCACAAAGTTTCTTGGTTTAGAATTGGATAATCACTTGAACTGGAAAACGCATATAGAATGTATTACTCGTAAATTGAGCTCTGCCTGTTATGCATTAAGATCCTTATCTACTATTGGTGATATAAACTTACTTAAAATGTCATACTTTGCATATTTTCACTCTGTAATGAAATATGGATTAATACTCTGGGGTAACTCGTCTGAAGCTAAACACGTTTTTGTTTTACAAAAGAAAGCTATAAGAATAATGGCCGGTGTGCATAAAAGGACCTCATGTAAAAATATTTTCCGAAACTTAGAAATCTTGACTTTACCTTGTGAATACATTCTTTCCCTAATGATGCTGTATATTAAGAACCAAGATAAATTCAGTACTAATCAAGACATTCATCATTTTAATACAAGACATAAATTAGATCTTCATCTACCCTCTGTTAGTCTAAGCTGTTTTAAAAAAGGAGTTCGCTATTCATGTATAACAGTCTTCAATGCACTGCCTAATTATCTTAAAGATTTGAAGAACAACGAGAAGAGGTTCAGAAAAGAATTAACCAAATTTCTACATACTCATACCTTCTACACAATTGATGAATTGTTTATGCTTGTGAATTGAATTATTCTACTTAAATGACATGTACAATTTTATATAGCTCAACTAAAATATGTTTTTATATTGACTTAATCTGTTTACTATGTATTGTATTTTTTGTTTAGCATAACTGATGAATTGTATGTACTGTAAATTGAATAGTATACTGTATAGGTCAACTGATGAATTGTTTAAGCTTATAAATTGAATTAATCTACTTCATATGAATTGTATAGCTTAACGAAAATAAGTTTGTAAATTGAACTAATTTGATTGTATATGTTTGTATAGTTTGGCTGATGAATTGTATATGTTCTTAAATGATTACTAGTCAGTGTAGCTCTACTGATGAATTGTATACAGACCTACTATAAATTGAATGGTAATATGTATAGCTCAACTGATGAATTGTTTATGATTATAAATTGAATTAATCTACTTGATATTAATTGCACAAATTTGTATAGCTTAATGAAAGTATGCTACTTTGTATTGTATATATTTGTATAGATTTGGCCGATGAATTGTATATGCTTTAAATTGAATAGTAATCTATATAGCTCTACTGATAAATTGTTTGTGTTTGTAATTTGAAGTAGTTTGCATGATATGTATTATCAATTTCTGTATATCACAACTGGTTGAATTGTTTATGCCTTAAATTTAATTAAATTGTTTTGTATTATAATATAGCTCAACTTATGAATGATCGTTTGCGTTTGTAAATTTAATAATCTGATTGGCTATGTATTGTATACTTTTAGTAGAGCCATCGATGTTGGTCAGTCGACAGACTCGCTGGGCTGCTGATTCGGAGCTGCGTTCGGGCTTGGGTTGGACCCCCCTTTGGACTTTGGTTTCTTCGGAGGTTTTCCCCAGCCGTGGGACTGAAGCCGGATGGTCTATGGCGAGTCCTTGACATCAACCCCTTTGATTTGATTACCCCCTTTGATTTGATTACCTGGTTGGGTTTTTCCGAGGTTTCCCCCACCGAAAAGGCAAATGCCGGGTAATATTTTGGCGAATCCTCGGACCTCATCTCATCTCACTACATCTCGCCAAAATGTAAAAAAAAAATGTAAAAAATGTAAAAAAATGTAAAAAAATTGTACAAAATTGTAAAAATTGTAGAAAATTACTAAATTGTAAAACTATAAAAATTTGTAAAAATTGTAATTGTAATATTGTAAAATGTTGACATGTTCCACATCTTAAAGCTTCATTGCTCATGTAAGATCTATGGAATAAAATAAATGAATGAATGAATGAATGAACCATATTCTTCTGTCTCACTGGTTTTTTTCCCGAATCTCTTATCTTCTTTCTTTCCTTTTATCTTTCGTTCTTTCTTTCTTTCTTTCTTTCTTTCTTTCTTTGTCTCTTTCTTTCTCTCTCTGTTACGTCATTTCATTCTTTTTTGTCTCTTCTTCTGTTCCCTTTTCACTTTTCCTCTCCGCTCTTATTTGGTCTACATTCCATCCTTCTTTTCTTCCTACATTTTTCATTTTTTCTTTGCGTTCTTGTTTGTTTCTTAATAGTATCGACTATATTAAAGAGCAGTCTCTTTGTGTTACCAGACAGTTTATAACTTATTCTTTAATGACTCAACTGGAGGAACGTACGTTGCATAGAGTCGGCATGTTGTTGAAAACACATCTGAAATAATACACGCTACCTACCATATTGATAATACCGGAATGCCATCCCTCGATCATATCCTCCATGTAATGTGAAAACTGCTTTATAGCAAGAAGTAGGATGTGTTGAATTTACATTACAAATTGCGTTGGAATCAGAGCGTTGTGGGTGCTCAGGATGGGTTCGGGTTCTCGATCTGTTGCTGTCACGCTCGCTGCGGGAACGTGTACCAGAGTCTCCTCAGTCACAGACAAGTAATCTTGATTTTCCTCGGGCGGTTCTCGAGTGTCAGTTTGAGACCAATTACGACGATAGAAATTGATATAAACCGCTGTAACGTATTCCCGGTTTATTGACAGTTCTCTCGTGGAAGACGCAATGCCTGTGATATCGCTCCCTCCAATCGCAATAGTTTAACTGCAGTTATTTTATATACTGTATTTTATTCCAGTTAACCGATCGCCAAACTAGCATCTAGTCCGAAGTACCAGGCTCATATTTGTGAGAATCAAATTGGAATGTGGTACATCAACAGATTTTTGGAACAGATTTTCACGCTGTAATTCAGTATATCTGCAAATTTGTCGGCGATTTCTTTATTATCAATGTTTCTACCTTCTTGTCGACAAAGATCTCTCCTCTGGTGTATATGAAATATAAAAAATTATCTAATTTTTTAAAATTATGAATGGAATGGAAACAAACTTATTATATTAAGTAAACATGACTAAAAAATGCCCCCTTACTATAGGCCTACGACACAGAAAAGAGGCTTGTTGGTAATAAAGAGCTCCACGCACAATGTGACAGCCATTTCTAACTCATGTTGAATTCAATATATATATATATATATATATATATATATATTTTTTTTTTTGTTGGCTTTCTACTTTTCTATGCCTTATTATTATAGACCATTTTTGCGCAAAGCGTTGTCCAGGGTGCACCACGTGGAGGTAGGTTTATGTCGCACAGATCAAATCAATAATTGTCAAAAAATACTTGCAACTTTAAAAGAACATGGCAAAACAGTTGTGTTACAATGGACCCCAAGACACTGTAATCTACATGGGAATGAACAGGCTGACACATTAGCTAAGAAGGGTGCCAATCTCAAAATAAATCCACGGAAACCTTTGTCATTTAGCTCGGTAAAACAATATACCAGCAATTACAAAAAAATAATCACCAACAAGAATTGGACATAAACATTTCGCAACAACGTAAGAAATTACTGAAGGATATCCCTACCTCCTGAACCCAAAAGACTAGCAGTTGCAAACTTTCGCCTTAACACTGAACATGACATCCTGGGTAAACACCTCAATCGTCTTGGCATCCTGCCATCACCAGCCTGCATTTTTTGAAATCAACAGGAAGACATGGACAGACAACATCTTGCAATATGCCCTGCTCTGAAATCCTCCAAGGAAGTCGACCGCTTCTGGGAAGCCAGAGCCCGAATGTTTTTGATTACTTAATTCGTAGTTTTGTTCATCACTTTCTTGTTTTCCCTCAGTCAATGACTGTAAATATTATGTACTAACCATTAGACATACATGTATTAGTGTTGTGGGATTTAATCGATTAATCGATCAATTTCTGTGTGAGATTAATCGCTCAAAAATATTTAGTCGAGTAATCGAGTCCATTAAAATTAATCGGTTGTAGCTGATATTAATTATTATTTTGTTAATACAAAGTCATACTAAAAATTCCGACAATATTCCTCTCTCGGAAATTGCTGTTATTTTCTAACTGTAAAGCAGGTAGCGCAGGGAAAATCTTCGCACAAACACTTCAGAAAGTGATGGAGATATGAGGACATTGACCTAGTCTACCTCTATTGAAAGTTGAAACACAATGCGAAACCCTTATTAAGTTTCATGGTTTTCCAAGAAAACTTCCACCTTGTTGTCAGCTCATCTTCCTAGCATATGAAATACATACTTTTCTGGGATTCGTCACCCTCAGCCCTTATAAAATAGCCATGTCTACATTGTGTGTAAGAGGGAACGTAACTACCTTCTTCTCTTTCTAAAATCTGGTAATTCTACTACAATAGGGGCCAGTCTTCTGTTTCGACCGCTGTACCGCAGTTGCAATTTCTGTACTGAGTTTGTATATGAAGATTGTGTGTTAAGTTTGATAAAAAAAATCAGTTTTCTGTGGTTTGTGAAAATTCTAACTCCATTATGTCATATGAGAAATTGACAGGTAAACTCGGTGAGACGTTTGGATACATATTGAACGATCGTGGAGAGGTGCTTGACAGAAAAAAAGCTTCTTCCGTGTTTAGTGATGCAAGAAACATTGTTACTAAACATAGAGCGGCACTTAATTCGGAGCATGTGAATGCTGTCACATGTTTAAAATCATGGATGAAACAGTATTAACTAGGTGAGTCTTCATACTTTTTGTTATTTATGTTTGTCTCAACAATTCCCGGAGAAGTATACACAATAAATATTATAAGCCTCATAATAAATATGTTAGTAACTAATTAAAATAGTTGTTTTCAGGGGCGGATGCAAGGGGAGGAATTGAGGGGATATATCCCCTCCCGAAATGTTGAGAAAAATACGAAACAAGAAACAAAAATAATATTAATTTTAATTTGTGAATGTACATAGGAATTAGAGAGTTTTCCACATAAATTCTCTTTGCTAAAATGTTAAATTCCAAGAACTGCAGGAAGACAAACACAGCGTTCTTACTTCAAGACAGAGAGTCATGAAGAGTATTTTAGGCTTGTAATTTTCCTTCTCTTCTTAGACTATTTCATTAGTCAGCTCAAGGACAGGTTTTTAAATCATAAGGCAATCCTAAAGTCCATACAAACTTTTCTGCTTAAAAACACAGTGCGAGCATCAGATGAAGATTTAGAAACTGCTGTTCAGGCTGTAGTAAATCAGTGGCTCAATGATGTTGATGCATCGCCAGAGTCTTTCTTCAATGAATTGAGGATGTGGAGAAGAAATTTCCTTGATCAGAAAAATTTTCACCTAATACCTACTGTTTTTATATCATCTTTGAACAGGTGCAATGAAATTATTTTTCCCTGCACTCGCAAGGCGCTGAAACTTTTCTGCATGTTGCCTGTAACTACAGCAACACCAGAACGGTCGTTCTCAACATTGCGGTATTTGAAGACTTACTTGAGGAGCACGATGGGAGCAGACAGATTAAATGGACTGGCCTTGATATATATACATAAAATGTAGAAGTAAAAGCTCATGAAGTACTGTTTGAAATATCTAAGAAGCCTCGTCGCCTTCTTCTGTAAATGTCATCCTGTCATTGTTTTTGTATTGCAGTCATTGTAAATGTTAAAATTAAGAAATTATGGTTTATTTAACAACGCTTGCAATTGCCGAGGTTATATCAGCGTCGCCGGTGTGCTGGAATTTTTTCCCTCAGGACTTCTTTTACATGCCAGTAAATCGACTGATATGAGGCCTGTCGCATTTAAACATACTTAAATGCCATCGAGCTGGGTTGGGGTAGAACCCGCAACTTCGATCACAGAAGGCTATACCGACTACGCTACTCAGGCCAACTTGTAAATGTTTGTGACTCGGAAACAAATTGTGAGTATATAAACTTATTTCTCATTACTCCATTTTTACTATCTCCTCAAATCCCTCCCCGAAAAAAAATCCTGCGTCCGCCCCTGGTTGTTTTGTAATATAACGATACAATATATACAGATAACAACATTTAATACTTACGCTTATCACCGAAGACAAGTTAAATTTAACAATAATTGTGTATTATAGCATATTTAAAAAAATTTTAACTCGATCGAAACTCGATTAATCTTTCGATTAATCGATTAAATTCAAATAGTTAATCGATTAAATATTTTGATCGATCAACAACACTAATATATATATATATATATATATATATATATATATATATGTGTGTGTGTGTGTGTGTGTGTGTGTGTGTGTGTGTGTGTGTGTGTGTGTGTATATAATATCGCTTAGCGCAATATATTTACGCAAGTACAACCTTATAGAAGGAAGATTAAACTTAATTTCTCGTCAGGGTTGAAAGCTGAAACCACTTGCAGCTGAGCACATACTCAGCCATAGCGGAAGTTAAATTTATTTTAATGTACTCTTAAGGTCGTTTTACTTCTTTTTCACTGTTAGTTGTGTTAATGACTCCAAAAGTTAATTCGGTCACTGAGGTCGTAGCAAAATTTGGTCTATCAGTGTGTACCGTGTCATTAAGGTCCACTTCCATATGAATTATCCCGGTGTAATTTACCGTTAATGGAAGTTTTAACGCAGATCAAGTCTTCTTGGCTGTTGTACGTGCTTCCTTCGTTGTAGAAAACGGAACCTGCCCAACAGTTTTTGCTTTCTGCTCAATACTTATCTCCGTCTCTGTCTGCTGCGGTAATGAAGCAGGAATTCCGACGAGCAATGCCTTAATGACTCTGATTAGTTCCGACGCAATTAACTATTGATCTGCTGGCTTGTAACAGATTCCGGACCTGTTCCTCTCCACTTTCTCTTACGTAACCGAGGATGATGCACTCTGCCTTCCAAGTGTCGGAAAAAAGGGCATAAGATGTATTATGTATTTATTCACACTGCAAATGGGTAAATATTCCGTGGCATGGTAACTAAAAACACTCAATAATGACAATTAATAATAAACAAAATTAATCATAAATACCATTAATAATAAATTAATAATAATACTAATAATAATAACAATAATATAATAAAATTAACAAGGAGCATCCTAAATTAAATCAAGCACGATCACTTAAAATAACATTTAAAGTAAATGTATTTTGTATCTTAACCCTAAGTTCAAATTAAAACCCACGAGTGTGATGTGTTCGTACATGCACAAGTACCTTTTAGCACTACATTCATTTCGCTGTCAACTCACCCACTGCACTGGTACTACGACATATTTCACTGATACTATCCTGATTTCACTAACACTTCAAAAACTTTTCACTGTTCAAATACTTTGCTCTATCACTAGCAACTATGAAACTTCACTGACACAACACACTTCACTGACACACAACACTTCACTGACACAACACACTTCTTCACTGATACAACATTTCAAATAACAAAACATGAATTACACCCTTTAAATAGTGTGCATAATATACAACCATCTATTAGTAAAGTCCTTAAGCCTATTTTTAAATACATTTTTGGTTATGGGTAAAGCCTTTAGTAAGTCTGCAGGTAAAACATTCCAGTCCCTGATAGTACGATTCAGAAAAGAAAACTTTCCAGTGTCCGCCCTCTGTCTCCTTTCCCTCAATTTATGGGTGGGTCGTTCCTTGACGAATAATTTCGCGGCTGCAACCTATTTTTTTATTTCTCTCCAGGTAGGCTCACCTCTGTATGTTTTTAACATTGCATATAACCGAATTCGCGTTCTCCTGTCCGTGAGTGTGTCCCATTTTAATGTTAAATTATTACAACACTTGAAAGCCCGTTTTTGAATCTTTTCCAATGTCTTAATATGTTTTAATCTGTAAGGATCCCAACATGCAGCACCTTATTCCATTACTGGACGAACTAGTGACTTATATGCAATCTCTTTGGATTTATCAGAGCCTATTCTTAGTATCCTCATCACAAAGTGTAACGCTCTCCATGCTTTTCCCGCTGTCTGAGATCATGTACTTTAAATATAATTTAATCTACTTTCCTCTTAAAGTGACTTTTCGGCAGGTTTCCTTGAATATTTCAGTTTCTTGCCATGTAATTATTTCACTATTACTCCTTCATATCCATTCTTGATCTATTGTCCTTTAAGGGGAGTTGGTAGTTAAGGTATACGAAAGTTGTGAAAATATAATTACATTTTATTTTGTCATACCTTAGGTTCTAATACTCATAAGTACATTTTTTGCATGTTATAGTCTATCCTCATTCTACTCTTTAATTATGTATTAGAAGTTCTAATGCATTGCTTCAGTTTTTGAAAAAAAATAAGTTTTAATTAATAATTAGCCCTCCAGTAGTCGCGCGGCATACATTTGTAATCCACTACTGTTTATCACGTATTCACAACTCAGCTTTCAATGCTGATAACATGAAATTGTCATTACCTTCCTGTTACAGTTTAGCCCTAATGTCTGGAGTGTGACCTTTTTTCTGTGTAGGAATAACTTATGTAAGTTAGCGTTGTGCATTCGAGGCGCTATGTTCGGTTCAAGTTTGTCGAGTATGGTGAAGTTCTATATTCGCCCATGTTCACTCTGCAGAAGGAGGTATGTTACGTTTGTTTCACTTCGTTACAAAAATATTCGCTCTTCGCACTCCCATCCCTTCATGTTTTAACTGCTTGAGGATTTTAGCATAGTTCTTGCGATTAGTTTTTCAAATGAAATAAGACGAAGTTTGTAATGTAGGCCCTATTGGTTGCCTCTGTCATGTTCGAACATTGCAGGACACTAGTGTAAATGTGTCTTATTAGAGTGGATTAGAAATGTAAACCACGCTAGTGCTAACGCCAGTGTTTTTAACGAAAGAATACAAAAGCATATTTTTATATCCCTATATCCACTTTATTTATTACAGAAGAAAGTAATCAAAATTTGTCGTCATAAACCTATTGAATTTTAATCTCAAAAATTGTTTTTAGACTTTAATGTTCTTAAAATAAGGCAAACTTATTATATTATATTAATAAAATTCATACATAAAAATCGAAATAATTTTGAATTGTATTCTCATAGTTATGAAACAAAAGGTATGAATTCTTTAAGATTGTTTAAATCAAAATAGAACACTGCTACAGTATTTAATCATAGTAGTAATTTAGGCCAAAGAATATATAACAAATTTATATTTAAATATCCTAATCTTGTCAATTCTAGTAGTTCTAGTATTAAATTTGAAATTATGTATGAATTTTATAAAAATTGAAAAATTATAAACTTAAATTACGTAGTAGACATAAGACAAAATGTATTATATACTTCTTAATTTCAATTCAGGAATCCGCCTCTGAGCACGAGTCCTACTCTTTCAGGGGCGAGCTAAAGCTTTTCTGTTTATATTGTATTTTATATTACAATTATTAGCAAAATAAATAAATAAATATAAATTTCCAATTTGATTTATTCCTATAAGCTGTTCATAGGACATTTTACATGTATTTTCTATTTGTTATTTTTCTGTGGTTATTTTATCTTGTAAAGTAGCGTAGAACAACACATTCTTCATCTGTTCTGTTTAGAATATTACTCGCTTCTATTCCAAAATATTTGAGAACTCGCTTTGAATATCTTACAACGTTGCGGAATCAGCATCAGGCCTTATTATCCATTCCTCGTGGCCATACCTCTTTCTATTCATCCTCTTTCACAGTGTCAGTTTGTCGCCTACGGAACTCCTTACCTCGGCATGTCAGGGATTGCCGAACGGTTAATCAATTTAAATTAAAAATTAAGAATTGGATATTTATACATGAAATTGATTTGTGAGCGTTAGTCGATTTGTATAGGTTATTCTAATCCATCGTTGTGGCTGAGGGGTTAGCGAGTCTAACTCCGAACACAGCGGTCTCGGATTCGATTCCCGTTCAGGACGAGTTGCCTGGGTGAGGTTTTTTTCGGGATTTTCCCCCCACTCCTATGGATGCGATTGGAACCCCACTGATCTTCGTCACTTCCTTTCGTCCCCCATCATCCTTTCCTCACCATCCCGTTTCTGGTTTTTCAGATCATTCTACCGGCGCGGCGGCCTCCCGAAGCTGCTGACTCTCTCGACCGGCCTCCGTGAAATGTAGTTCAGTGATGTTGGATGGCTTCTGCAATGGCACCTGAGTCGGACCTACTCGGGGGAGGAGTTTCGCCTCGGACCGACAAGGGGACCTTGGGGGAATTTGCCGTAGCAGGAATGGTATGGATTCTGTCGGCTGTAGGGACAGGACGTTAAGGAAGTCATGTGGTTAGGGCGGTGCGCGTAGGGGATCTGTGGTATGCAACTCATTCCATATCGAGGGTTAGCGCAATAGGTTTCAATAGGTCCCAGTGCTGGGCCATCCGTGCCCCCCTCAGTCAAATTCCATTCCATTGGTTATTCTGTGTGTTTGTATAAATTGTCATTTAGGCCTATCCAAGTAGTAGATTTAGGATATGAATTTTAAATCACTTAATTATGTATCATGTTTAGAATTATGTATCATGTTTAGTTAATATTTCATTATATGTAAGCTTGTTAATGTGCATGAGAATGATTCTTATATTTAAGTATGACTATTAATATCACTATTTTTGCCATTGTTTAATTGTGTACTTCACTTCTGGTGGTGTGGAAGAGAAGGCCTCATGGTCTTAACTCTACATGAATGAATGAATGAATGAATGAATGAATGAATGAATGAATGAATGAATGAATGAATAAATAAATAAATAATAATTTTTTCAGTTACTTACGCCGGGATTCGGACACCACGGACAGCTTGGCTGGGTAGTGCTTATCTTACCTCAGAGCATCGTGGTTGTCTTCTTCATTATTATTAAAATAATACTTGCTGAAATTTCCATTGCGCATAGCTTGCAAGTAGCTTGTAGATGTGGGATTCCGTTTTTTTTTTTTTTCGATGAAGCTTAAAAATGTTTCTTCTGAAGGTTCCGATTCTCAAATGTTTGCTGATATTTAAACTTACATATCTGCAGTGCTCGGGAAAAGTGACACAAGACAGTTTCCACAAACCTTTTTTGATAATTTATTGACAACTTACGGAACATCTGCTCGCTTGGAAAAAAATATATAAGTATTTCTCCCATTACAATAATTCACACAGAAAAAAATCAAATCGACATAAGTTAAACCAGTGTAAGTTGTCAATAAATTATCAAAAAAGGTTTGTGGAAACTGAAAATTGACTTATGTCACTTTTCCCGAGCACTGCAGATATAGTAATCGAGTTCTACCAAGATACGAGAAGCATGCGGTAATATACAGAGTACTAAGAATAGCAGTATGCATTCCAGGCTTATAGTCGCTGCCTTAATATCGAAGTGAAGTTACGCCAAAGTATCCAGTCGGTTTTGTCGTCTGCACCGCCACATTTCCAAGTGTCCGTCTCCTAGACGTTTATCTTAAACCCACTTTGTTTATTGAGGTCAATGTAAGGTCCTGACTTAAAGGATTGTTTTGCACATTATTTTGGTTCGTATTCAAGAGTGCTTGAATGCAGGCCTACTAAAATTATGTACACTTCTATACTTCATTTGTAAAATAATGCCGTATATCGGAATTCCAAATTTTCAATTTAGCTTTTAATAAAAATATCTTCCTTGTGTTATATTAACGGACTTGTTGGAGTAAAGAAGTATCGCTCTAAATATCTTAAGTATGTTTACAGAATAAATTTCTTCACCGAAGAATGAAATGCCAAGAGACAAGTTGCATTCACTTTACAAGGCACAGGTTCCGACATCAGGATCTGGTTGCTTGTGGATTTTCACGTTTTCGCTTGCATTCTTCTCCACTACCGTACTTGATTTTGATCTGTGTTTATATCCTTTGAAAAGATGGAAAAATTAAAATATCTTGGAGCAATCAACAGTAACAAATATAAATGACAATCGGAATTAAATTAAACACAGAATAAATATGGAAAATACTTTTTATTACTCGGTTGAGAAACTTTTTTCATCCAGTCTGCTCTCAAAAGAGATGATAGTTGGAATTTATAAAAGAGTTATATTACCGGTTGTTCTGTATGGTTGTGAAACTAGGACTCTCACTTTGAGAGAGGAACAAAGGCTAAGGATATTTGAGAATAAGGTGCTTAGGAAAATATTTGGGACTAAGAGAGATGAAGTTACAAGAGAATGGAGAAGGTTACACAATGCAGAATTGTTTGTATTTTATTCTTTACGTGACATAATTAGGAACATTAAATCCAGACGTTTAAGATGAGCAGGGCATGTAGCAGGTATGAGCAAATCCAGAAATGCATATAGAGTGTTAGTTGGGAGACCAGAGGGAAAGAGACCTTTGGGAAAGCCGAGACATAGATGGGAGGACAATAAAATAGATTTGAGGGAAGTGGGATATGATGGTAGAGACTGGATTAATCTTGCTCAGGATAGGTACCGATGGCGGGGTTATGTGAGGGCGGCAATGAACCTTCGGGTTCTCTAAAAGTCATTTGTAAGCAAGTTGGATTGCTTGAAGTGACTAAAACAATAATAGCCTACTTCTGGATATAAGTGCAGTAAATTCGTATTTGATTCGAGACTGGAAAACGGGGCTTGGTGTATGCCTCTTGGTTTATGTTTTGGTAAGTATGTTGGTCATTTAACAACGCTGACTCAACTTTATCGTTATCTATAGTCGATAGAATTTATGATAGGTGAATCCGAGGATTCGCCATGAGGTTATCGGAGACTGGCCTTAAGGCGGCAGAAAATCTTGAAGAAAACTAACCTAACCAAGTAATCAACCAAGACGGTTTCGAAACAATTCCCGATCGTAGCATTGGTCTATACTCTATGTTGTGTTACTCGGGAACTTGAACCATTATGACTACATGAGAAGATTCGCAACTTCTTAAAGTCAGATATTAGATCGTAATCTTCATGTAAGTGAGAACTGATGGGTCAAAGTGTTTAAATCTTCAAGATACGTGACGTCGATTAGGGTTGATTACAGTACATAATTGAATAGAATTTAAAACAGTATTTAGTGCCAGACGTGCGAATATTAGTTTTTCATTAGGCTATTTTTTTCCTCTATGCGTTTTAAATTACGCATGCTAATAAGGTAATCACATTAAACATAAAACATATTAAGCTGTGAAATCCATAATAACTAAATAGGCTGACAAAATATAGTAAACTTCATGTACAGTATGCAAAGTGACTCGGAGTATTGAACTCTAACGAAACAATTATCTCTAAGGATTGAAGTAACAAAGTTGAAATTCTTGCGGGTTGTAGCTCAAAAGTATCTATGACATAAAATTCCCAATACAAAGATAAGAGCCCAGTTAAAAATGTTTAGTCTTGTTAAGAGAATAAGGGACTACCAGCGTCACTACTAAGAACATGTACTTCGAATGGCAAAGAATAGAGCGCCACGTGTTATATAGGCTTATACCCCATGAGTTCGTCGCTATTGTGGACGTCCAGAAATCCGATGACGAAATTTAGATGAAATAAATTAAATCCCGTGTATATTATGAGGTCGAATCTTTGTTGTTGTTTTTGTTTTTAATGACGTACAGTGGACCCCATCCCATGTCGGTCTAAAGGACAATGAAGAAGCTGATAAATGAGGTAATGATCTCCAAATATTTAGCATACGAAGATACTCTTCAATAAAATTAGAACCAAAAGACACGTGAATGAAATGATCAAATCGTGAATGGTACAATAATAATGAATCTGGTCCAACATTCACATAGAAATTTTATTGTAAAAGAGCAGAAGGCAACCATTGACATTCAGAAAACAGGTAGGTTCCACAAAATATTAGCTCGAATCCAACTAGATTCAAAGAACGGCATTTCTATCGACTCGCAACAAAGTTGTGTTCCTTTGTTTCCTGGACCCCACGGTGCTTCAGGCTAAACTCATACTTCTACGATTGCAGCCTTCGTTGCCCATCCATATCTGCTCCGCCAATACTCGCCTCCACGGCCTCACTACGCGTGGCAGAGGACGCTGCGACAGTCTCGCGCTCCGCCGCATCGGTCAGTTTTCGTCGTTTTCTGCTGTATCTCTCGCTCAGCTGGGGTGAATGGGAAATTTTTAGATTCCTCAGACTTTGCTGTATTCGCATGTTGTCTTTTGGAATTCTGTTATTACTTTCCTTTGATATAGTCCGACAGTTTCAAAGTTGAGTCAGTTCTTGTAACATTTTCGTTCAAACCTGAAACAAAAGAAGCTAAAAACAAATGAAGTAATTACACTCTTTCGGATAGAGTTCGACTAGACGAATCCGACGATACCGATTTGGTTGAAGTATGACTAACCACTGACGAGATATGGTCCACTAGAACTTGCGAAACGTTGCGCTAAAAGGTGATTTTGCATAGGCGTGTAGTGACTCAAACGGCGGAGAAGGGGAGTGAAAAACGATACATAGAAACTTTATTTCTTCGGCTACATAATCCCAACAATACCACTCGCTTCGGTTCAGTGATTTAGTAACAGTGAACTTAACAAATCACGAGTATAATCGTGGCATCCGGTTTCTATACATGGCACCCATTATGTAAGTGATTTTAAAGAGTGTTCACGTAAAAAGATGATTTTCTAAAAAAATTCTTTGAAATAATTAAAATCAGCCATGCCGGGCAAACTGGGAATTCTAATGAAAAAGTCTTTTTCAAAAATATTTGTTTATTGTTAGTGTAAAACATGGTTCTAAATTTAAATATTCTCATGTTTTATTTTCAACAGGAAAATATTTTACAAGTTTTAGGGTCATAGAAACTAAGTGATCTTGGCCGGGTAATAGGTACTGCTTTGTTTCCCTGAAGTTTGCAGTAATTACTCATAGAGAGATCAGCTGTTAATGTATGTTTTTCAAGGAGCTTTCTTGAAAAAATATTTTGAATGTGTGCACTGTTAATTCCAGAGCTCTAGGATAAAGGAAATTTTAGTTTGTACTGTATTATTTCTGCCACTTATTGTCAGTAATTTGGGTTAATAACAATAATTAATCTTACAGTTCAAGTGAATATTTTTACTTAGATATATCACAGTATTTTTGAAAACTGGAAACATGAAGGGCATTAACTCATCTGTAACATCCGTGACAAAATGTGTGTACCATACGTCACATGAAAGAAACAGCTATAGGCTAATATATTTACCGATTATATTCTTGTGGACTAATTGGATGACTTGAGATTTGCATAGCTTTCACTTGGACACTATGAGATTGAATCTCGTTTTGCTTGAGGCAGAGACCTGAGTTTTACACTTCAAGGAGCTTTGTTGAAAACATTTTTTGAGAGTCTGTACTGTTAATTCCAGAGATTCAGGATCTATACTATACTATTTCTGCCACTTATTTTCAGTAGTTTGGGTTACTAACAATAAGTTCAAGTGAATATTTTGACTTAGATATGTCACAGTTGTTTTGAAAATTGGAAACGTGAAGGACATTAACTCATTTGTAACATCCGTGACAAAATGTGTGTGACATCCGTGACATGGAAGAAACAGCTATAAAATATTTACCGATTATGTTTTTGTGAACTAATTGGATGCCATGAGATTTGCATAGCTTTCACTTGCACACTATGAGATTGAATCTCTTTTGCTTGAGGCAGAGACCTGAGTTTTACACTTTTTGTTAATAAGGTGTTAAGTGAGTTCACAAATCTTTCAATATCCGTGACGGAACCTTTTCTTTATTTTCTGCAATAATAATACATTTTGTTCAACAATTTTTTTTAAATGATACTGGTCTTCTAAATTGATTCGAATAATAAAAGCTGACAAAATTAATTTCATTTTCAATAGATAGAGTTTGCAAACAGTAGACTAAAAATGTAATATACGTGACAACTGGAAAGGCTGAAATATAAAAACAGCAAAAAATGGAACGGAACTCATAGATTGAGAAATAAGACACAACAACAATAGAATTTAACAATTTAACAGTAATTGTATGGACCTGTCAGGTAAATCAAAAGTAGGCCTACTCAAAGAAGATCTGTTCCTCAGCTCTGCCATAAATCTCACATCAGTTATTTTCTGCTGTAATTGATATCATGTTTTCTTCCTGTCCCTGTTTAGCAACATAATTTTATTCTGTATCCTTTAAGTTTATTTCGGCCTTCGACATGAGACATATGGCGGAATCCCCCATGACGCTGACCTCAACTTGAGACAACAAAGAACAACAGACACATATTCGTGCATTAGGCGTTATTAGAATCCACCACCAGGACTTTTCGTTTTTTATAATAATTTCTTCTCACAAATTTTATAGTGTCTTCAGTGATTGAAACTTTTGTCCTGTTTCGCTCCTACTTCCGTAAGATTGCGATTCAAAGTTAGAAATTACAATTTTATTAGCATAATTCTCAGCTTATATGATCAGTTTGATACAAGACTTCCGTTTAAGACGAAACAGAACAGATACAAAACAAGGGACACAGCCTAGTCCTATAGAGGTGAAAATTGGAACCCGCTTCCGAGTAATGTAAGGGGTTGTTGGACATATGGACAATAACTTCATTTAGGTCAAAATTACATAAATTCTTACTTAAAGGATTAAATGTTAAATGTTATGTTTTATTTAACGACGCTCGCAACTGCAGAGGTTTTATCAGTGTCGCCGGATGTGCCGGAATTTTGTCCCGCAGGAGTTCTTTTACATGCCAGTAAATCTATTGACATGAGCCTGTCGCATTTAAGCACACTTAAATGCCATCGACCTGGCCCGGGATCGAACCCGCAACCTCGGGCATAGAAGGCCAGCGCTATACCAACTCGCCAACCAGGTCGACTTAAAGGATTAATTATTGATTAATATTTGTTACTTACAATGAAACTAACATCTGTCCATTCTTATTATTACCATTAATTTCTCAAAATAGAATACAAAATCTTTAATGGCAAAATTTGATTACATTAATATTCTCATTATATCAATATATTTTAGATTTATATTTTGCTCCCTATAACATAGTTCTAGTAAACTTATATTAAATGTATTCACATCATTTTAACCAATTAGGTATCTCAACTTAATTATAATTCTTTACATATTGCATATTAAATTAGCTCATAAAGTAAGTTATTACTTATAGGTTTATCTCAATTTAAATAAACATGCACTAGTCGTTAAAACTTAACTGAAGAATATTGCTGGAGATTTTAAAATGCTATTGGGTTATTTTACGACGCTTTATCAACATCTAGGTTATTTAGCGTCTGAATGAAATGAAGGTGATAATGCCGGTGAAATGAGTCGGGGTCCAGCACCGAAAGTTACCCAGCATTTGCTCGCATTGGGTTGAGGGAAAACCCCGGAAAAAACCTCAACCAGGTAACTTGTCCCGACCGGATTCGAACCCGGGCCACCTGGTTTCGCGGCCAGACGCGCTGACCGTTACTCCACAGGTGTGAACTTGCTGGAGAATCTTTTAAGTGTATTGTAAATATTCATAATTTAAATATGTATGTCACTATTGTATTGATTAAGTCTGGTTGAGTGCAAGAGAATGCATTATGGCCTTAACTCTGTCAGCGAAAATAAAACATTCTATTCCATTTTTCCTGAAATCGAACTTGTGTCCGTTACGTTTACAGTCAGGAGCGTTGCAACTTAAGCCACAGCGAAGAACCACATTTTTATTTCTCCATCTTTACGACCAGATATTTTAGCCATTTTAAAAACCTACTTCATCTCAGTTTTTTAATGAGTGATGCGCGTAGCGTAATGACGAACCCTCCTCCGGAGACCCGAGTGGGACTGTGGCAGGCTTCGCGGTACCAACAGCAGCTTTCATTTCCACCTCGATCCGCCTACAGCATTTTCATAAGGAAGATATAATTTTTTACTGGTACGATACTAGCGTTGGTCTGAGGAGGTCGAAGATAGAACAAAGATAATAATTTGTGGAGCTACTGGGTGAAATAATTAGCTAGCAATCTTCCCCTCTCTTCTCCACCTCCTGAGACAAACAACTTACACGATGCCCAGGAACGCCCATGTAAGAACAATAATTAGCTGGCCACGAACGATTTCTACTCTTGCTGCTTCTTATAGCTGCTTTTTAGCCTAGTTTCTTACAGGAAAATCATCACATAGACGTGCCATGCCTTCTTGAATGACCAACACTTCAACGAAATAAAGTATATTTGCAATATCTTTATTATCTCTTAAGGCAAGGTTCTTTGCGATTTCCCATTCAAAGCAACATTGTAATGTGAAAGTGACATTTGGATGTCAAACAGGAAACATTAACAAAAACTGGAAGCTGCTCTGTTATGCTAACATTATGCTAGGCCATTAGGCCTATTTGAAATTAGTACGTTTAGGCGACCAACAAAACAACGCACCGGCTGGCGACGCAAGGAGGGGGCTGACCTAGGAATGAGTGGGGTTATCTCCTGACAGTGAACTTTAGTGTAGTCAGCCGTAGCGAGTTGGGAATTCGTCCAGTTCAAGGGTTATTGCTGACGCCAGCTTTTCTGGCGCGTGTCCTTGAGTACAATGTATAGTCTGCGAGCATCTGTTGATAGTGTAGCTGAGAATGGTACCACATCCTATACACATCACGTCAGCAATCTGCCAACCACAGTTGTCAGTCTTGCTGCTCATACTGGGGCAAAAGCAAGATACTCGCACTTATTGTCCGCGCAACTTATCTAGGCACTTGGTTTCCCCAGTGCTCTCTCGCTGCCCCTCTCCTTCCCTCTCCTACCACGCTACCGCTACAAGCAACCTCGCTACACCCCGCTTCCCCGCTCTTTTAGCTGCCCAGATAAGTTGCGCGAACAGTAAATTTCCCTACAATAGCATTCCTGAGGTGTGTCCTTGAGTGCAGTGTCCAGTCAATGAGTTTCTTTTGTCAATGCAGCTGAGAACGGCACCTCCTCCTCAATACACGTCACATCAACAATCTGCCAATCACAGTTGTAAGCTTTATCGCCCATAGACTGCTACAAAGTAAGACACTCGCACTTAAGGTTCCCATTACTTATTTCACATGCCAAAAACGGTGGCGCGGCCTATACCACAATACATCTTCTCAGTCGCAGTGCTGGGTCGTAGTGCCCTTCTCCCAAAATTCAATTCAATTCAGTTTAGTTAAATTCAATATCATTTGGAAAAAATGATAAAGAAACTGATATCATGCTAAGCGCCTGAAACGCATAATGTGAAATTACTGGTATTTGTCACCTTCGTAATAATTTTTCTGACAACAACGTGGATAAGAAATAGTTACCTAATGTTCTGATCTAAGTGGTTTACATATTATTATAATATACCGAAGTACATATGATATTTCCGTGAAATAATTCTGCGTTATCATATGATGAAGAATGGATAGAACAGAGAAAAATTCTTTCCGGCACCGGGACCCAAACCCGGGTTTTCAGCTCTACGTTCTGATGCTTTATTCACTAAGCCGCACCGGATTCCAGTTCCGATGGATCGAATACCCTCAGTTTAAGTTCTACCTTTCAGTTTTCCCTTTGGTGGCCTACCCTCATATACTGTGTCACAGAATATGTGACAGTGACAGTGTCCAACGCACTATGTACAGAAGTGCACTCATTACGGATGACTAAGTGGCCGGGATCCGACAGGATGAGCGCCGTCTTGAATCACTAAGTGTGAAGGATGGATAGAACGGAGAAAAAAATTCTCTCCGGCACCGGGACTCGGGCCCGGGTTTTCAGCTCTACGTGCTGACGCTTTATCCACTAAGCCACTTAGTGATTGAAGACGGCGCTCATTCCGTCGGATCCCGGCCACTTAGTCACTCGTAATGAGTGCACCTCTGCACATACTGTGTTGGACACTGTGCCACTGTCACACATCTGTGACACAGTGCATGAGGGTTGGCCACTAAAGGGAAACTAAGAGGTGGAGCTTAAACTGGGAGGATTCAATCCGGCATCGGAATTTGAATCCGGTGTGGCTTAGTGGATAGAGCGTCAGCAAGTAGAGCTGAAAACCCGGGTTCGAGTTCCGGTGTGGGAGAGAATTTTTCTCCGCTCCACCGATCCTCCATCATATGATAACGCAGAATTCCTGCACGGAAATATCATATGTACTTCGGTATATCCCAATAATATGAAGGATATACTGCAAGGTCATTATATGAATTCTTGTCAAGTGAAGAAATACATTGGTTTGAGCTGCAGCTTCATGTAGAAGAATCTTCTGATAGTGTTCGTGACATTTCTAATATGCATTTATACTTGCTACGGCTGAAGACACAAGTCAATGATTCGAAAATAATGAACATTATTTTAATTTATGTTAAAGAAAATATTTCTGAAATTAATCATCAGAATGATTTTTTTTCTTTTTTGCAATAAATATCTGTAATAAACACATGATATGGTTCACATTTTTCATCAATAAATGGATTGATGGAAAAACGGCTTCAGCTGTCTCTGAAAGTCTTTATTGTAGTAATATCTTAATTTATTATAGAAATTTAAATATTAAATTATAATGGGAGAATATAAACTATTTTAAAGAATGGTTACATTTACAACTAAAAAAATGTATTAACAAAAAAATTGTCTCCATTTCTTTGTTCGGTTGTTTTCTTTAACTAAGTTTATTTTTCCAGCAAGCTTCTCAATTTATGAACATGTGTCATATTTCGGAATAACTAATTTCAGAGTTTAAGTGTGAGCTATTTCATTTTACAATGAAAATAATCTCCTTATCTTCGTAGAAAGTATAGGCGTTAATTACGTGGTAATGAAATTTTCTACAGTTTCTAAAGTCTCCCTTATTACCAAAATTGGACATCACTGCCATGACCTGGCGCGTAGTAAATCTTAATACGTTGCTTGCTACATTTCATTCCTATGAATCCCTGTAACAAAAAACAATACGTAAATCATGTGACTCAGAGCTTGATATTCTGTACAAGGACTTGCAGGTAACTAATGCAAGACGTCTGGCTGTTACGTCGTCACAATTAACGATTCGCAACGATCGTAATGATATAATCCATCTCGGCCCTTTGCTGGCGGCACTGGAAAATTTTAATCTTTCGCCACCAACACTTCTAAACATAATGCTGCCAATATTACCTACTTCCTGACGCTTACCGTCCTTGAAGAAGACTTACGTTCCTTATCTGGACATTCCTTGGACTTGACTCAGCTGGATACTCGCTGAGAGCCCCTTGCCTCTTAAACGACACGATTTCAGACATTCAACTAGAGGTACGCTTATAGAGGCGTTTATCGAGCGGGACGGGCAGCAGCCCTAAGCACTTGAACCCACTAAAGCAGCGTTTCGCAAACTTTTTTGAAGTGGGCACCACTTTTTTTTAAGTCAAAACAGTTCCGCGGACTACCTTACTCTTGTTTCCTTGGAAAGCAAATTTATCATTTTTGTATCATAATTTATAGCAGTATATTTATATTTTAAAACAAAATTAATTAATTAAAATCAATTTAATTCATTTAATTTTATATTAGTATTAACTAATTAAATTAATGTTAATAGAAAAAATTCATTCTCGTTTTTTTAATAAATCAAGGCTATTCGAGTTTGGATAATCTTTAACTAATTAAGGGGAGAGGATAGTATTTTTTGGTGAAAAATGAGTAAATTAAAAAAAAAAATTCTTTAAAATACTCTGTGTTGAATGCATTTCATAACATTTTGTGGGTATTTGTGCCCTTATCGGATGTTGAGTCGTCATTTTTAAACTTCCTGCGTTATGGATTTATAAATCACTCGCCCACTTTTATTGTTGTTTCCGTTAAATTAAATTTAAAAAAAAATCTTCAAAATACTCTTTGATATATGTGGAATGCATTGCATAACATTTTGTGGGTATTTGTGCCTTTATCGGATGTTGAGACGTCTTATTTAAACTTCCTGCGCTATGGATTTTTAAATCACACTCCCACTTTTGTCGGTTTCAAGTAACTTAATTTTTTCTTGCTACATTGCCAGACAAAAATGGATATATTTTCTGAACTATTAAAGATACATGCATGAAATTTAGAACACACATTCTTTAGACTATTAGGGAAAGTTTCTCTGTAACAGAATTTTGTTAATTGATTTCATTTTAAAAATACGTCGTTTGTTTGCAAGAAAGGAACTCAGAAAATTGTTATTAAATTTTAATTGTTTATTTTACAAACGTAGGGACTGATATCAAAATTCTGTTATAGACAGTTTGTAGAACATGTTTTTGCAAATACATTGCAAAAAAAGTTTCAATATATATTTATATCGGTTTTAGTACAATCCTGCATTGGGTATATATATATATATATATATATATATATATATATATATATATATATATATTTTTAATTTGGGCCCTCAAATATTTTTTTTTTTCAAAATATTTATATTTGGTTGAGTTCCTACAGCTATGAGTTCTCTACATACAAAAAATTAATACTTTACACGGAATAGGAAAAAAGTTAAAAAAAATACCATCCTCTCCCCTTAAGGGGACACTCAACTATATTTTGGAACTTTTTTCCTATTTGATCAATCTTTTTCAAATTTGGAGAAAAAGTTTAATATACACATGGAAAGTAACATGCAAAATCTCATCTCATTAGATTCAACACTTTTCAAAATAAAACATATTTCAATTTTTAATCAATCATTAATTGAAATATCACTTTTAATTATCGTTTTTTATTTTTTGGCTTTGTGCATTTGACTGTGACTTCTCAATAAATAGGGGAAGAAATCTGCTTATTGATTTAGTTCTGTCACGTAAATTAGTGTAGAAATTTAATTTTTCATTTCTATGACACTTTTTCTCCAATTTTTAAGTTGAGTGTCCCCTTAACTAAACAAAATAAATAAATGTTGGTACTCACATTAATGAGATGGATGAGCTTGTCGATTCTTGCACAGTTCTATATTTGGATGTATGCTGGTAAGCTTAAATCGGAGATCGTCACATACATCGAGTCGATTTCGGTACTTTGTTTTTATTAGAGTTAGTGATGAAAGCCCTTTCTCACATATGTAGATACGTAAAAGCAAACTGAATTATAATCTGTAAAGCACCATTGAACAGTCACTATATTCTCTTTTCACTTGTGATAAGGTCCAGAAATTAACCATACATTCCGCTTGGAATTTCATTTTAAGTTCGGTGTCATTCGAGAGTTCAATTAACTGTTCTCTTTCACTCAATGAAAGCTTGTTATTTTCAATATCGCAATGAAAAGGATAACGAACCCATGAAAATTCGTCATATTTAATTGGAAAATAAGTTTCAAATTATGACCTTAGAGTTTCGAGATAAGAATTGTGTCATTGCATAATTATTTTCCAATAATGAAATCATTTTCAACCAAAAAAGACTCTAGAATTGCAAATAGTGAAAAAAAATCCTCTGTTTTACGGAACTGACCCACAAACAAAGTTTCTTCTCGAACACTATTTTCTCATGCGCATTGAGAACAGTCAAAGAATTGCCTTGTAGAGAGAGCTATAGTTCGTTTAGTTTTGAGAATACATCTGGAAGATATGCCAATGTACTTAGTCACATGTCATCAGCTGTTGTGCAGGGAAAAGATGGCGAGAAACACCACATTCATAATGCTTTAAATCCCTCTTTTGTTGCTGAGAGTAGAGTGGGAAGTCGGTATAAAGGTTGGGTAATAAATTTCATAAAATGTCAGTACTGGGAGAAAAAGTGAAAGGTGGTTGCCATGTGTCATTTCCAAACTCTGAGATTTTCAGCTATAGTGCGATACGCAATTCGTTTGAATTTTATTTTTCTTCTGTACTTTTTAAAGGACCACAGGACCAGACCTCAGGGACCACAGGTGGTCCGCGGACCATAGTTTTTAGAAACGCTGCACTAAAGGATTTGGTGAAATTGCCGACAACGCTGTTTGACCACTCCATCCGCCACACTACTCATTCCTCTCCAGCTTTTAAATCCGTATACCGTACCTCTGATGGTGGTCTGCCGTACCTCATAGATAAATATGAACAGTCATGTTCTCATCAGAGGTGAGATCCTGGTGGATTCTTGTGCCTCTATTATACATCTGTGAATAGTCTAGAATCCACTATCAATGCGATCTATCCATTCTTTGGACAAACCAAAAAAAGAACACCCACTATGGCGAACAGCCAATTCGACATCACGCAAACAATAAAGCCTTGGTTTTTCTGAACCGACGCATGCGACGTGCGAGATGCGAGGCCCGCCTCGCACAAATCCGGACTACACGAGAGATAGCGAGTGGTTCCTATGTGTGCAGATGTGAGATCTGCACACCTCGCAGCCATAGAAACCACTCACTCTCTCTCGTGTAGTCCGGATTTGTGCGAGGCGCGCCTCGCACCCCGTACGTCACATGCGTCGGTTTAGAAAAACCAAGGCTTCAGAGTTGTTCTATTTTTCGAATAGCGGCGTGGTATGCTATATTAATAAAAGTAGTGTTGTAAATTCTTCTTATGTTGCAGGTGTTATTGATAGTTGTGGTGTTACGAGTGTTGTTAATTACAGGGGCTTTGTTTTTTTAATGGGTTATTTTACGAAGTTGTATCAACATCTCAGGTTACTTAGCATTTGAACGAAATGGAGGTAATAATGCCAGTGAAATGAGTCCGCGGTCCAGCACCATTAGTTACCCAGCATTTTCTCATATGGGGTTGAGGTAAAACCCCGGAAAAACATCGGGATTCGAACCCGAGCCACCTGGTTTTGCGGTCGGACGCGCTAACACAGGTATGGACTAGGGGTGTTGTAGATGTTGTTAATTATACTAGTGTTGTTAATTCTTCTTGTGTTACAGGTGTTGTTAATGTTGTGGTATTACGGGTGTTGTTAATTATAGAGTTGTTGTAGATGTTAATTATAGTGGGCTGTTAATTCTACTTGTGTTACAGGTGTTGTTAATTGTTTTGGTGTATTTACTTGGTTATATAGAGTGTTAGTTGGGAGGCCGGAGGGAAAAAGACCTTTGGGGAGGCCGAGACGTAGATGGGAGGGTAATATTAAAATGTGTTTGATGGAGGTTAGATATGATGGTAAAGACTGGATTAATCTTGCTCAGATTAGGACCGATGGCGGGCTTATGTGAGGGCGACAATGAACCTTCGAGTTCCTTAAAAGCCAGTAAGTAAGTATTTAACGACGCTGTATCAACTACTAGGTTATTTAGCGTCGTTGGGATTGGTGATAGCGAGATGGTATTTGGCGAGATGAGGCCGAGGATTCGCCTTACGGTTTCGGGAAAACGTACAAAAAAAAACACACACACAACCAGATAACCAGCCCAAGCGAGAATCGAACCCACACCCGAACGCAACTCGGAGCGGCAGCCAAGCGCTTCAGCCGACTGAGCTACGCCGGTGGCTTGTGGTGTTACGGCTGTTGTTAATTATAGGAGTGTTGTAGATGTTTTAATTATAGTGGTGGGTATAGGAGTGTTGTAGATATTAATAAAAGTTGTGTTGTTAATTCTTGGTTTACAGGTGTTGTTAATTGTTGTGGTGTTACGAGTCTGGTTAATAATAGGGATTTTTTATATGTTGTGTTGTGGATGATGTTCTTTATAGCGATTTTTGATGTTCTGGATGTTGTTAATTGTTGTGGTGTTGCAGGTGTTGTTAGGTATGGATGTGGGGTATAGTTGCTATTATAGTGCTGTTGTAAATGATGTTATACACCTTTTCATGCGATTTATTTCATGGAGGTCGTGGCCTTTTACACGAACCATTCGTTGTCTAGTTGCAATATTAAGACTCACAAGCAAACATTATCTTGGGACCAGATAAAAAAGTTAATTTTTCTTCTTCTCCAATGTTAATAATGTCAAAACAAGTGCTTGTATAAATTTTGTCCACTCTAGAGCAATTGCGAGGGCCGTAAAAAATAAGTTTCCCTGTAGCCATTTACAGAAAAAAACACAATTTCATGGAAAGATTTATTGGAACAGACACAGCAATTATTGAGTTATTTTTAACATATTCCCCGCCGGAATTGAGACATCTGTCATACCGTGGGGTCAACTTTTGTATCCTTGTGTCGTAGAAGTTTGCCGCCTGGAATCGGAACCAGTGTGTGACAGCAGTCTGCACCTCTCTGTCGATCGCATGGTATTACAAATGTCTCAATTCCAATGAGGAATATGTTGAAAAATAACTCAACACTTGTATCCGTTCCAATAAATTTTTCCAATGAAATTTATTGTGTTTTCTTTCTGTAAACGGCCTGAGGGAAATTTATTGTTTTACAGCCCTCGTAATTGCGCTCGGGTGGCCAAAATTTTACAAGCACTTGTTTTGACATTATTAACATGGTGGAAGAAAATACTTAACTTTTTCATCTGCCCCCATGAGAATGTTTGCTTGTAAGTCGCTGTTAGTTATGTAAGTTAAATATTAGATGCGCTCAGTCAAAAAACCGTACCTAGTATTGAAGATGGGACTTATGAACTAATTCACTTGGAAGGAATTATAATTATAGTGATGTAGGTTGTGTTAAATGCAGCGGTGTTGAAGGGGGTGTTAATCACAGTGGTGTTGTTATATTTGATGTTTTTTCATTGGTTTATTTTACAACGCTTTATCAATTGTGATTGTTAGCTAGCATCTGAATGAAATGAAGGTGGTAATGACAGTGAAATGTGGAGGGTCCAGCGCCGAAAGGTAAATATTAAATGTTATATTTTATTTAACGACGCTCGCAACTGCCGAAGTTATATCAGCGTCGCCGGTGTGCCGGAATTTTGTCCCGCAGGAGTTCTTTCACATGCCAGTAAATATACTGACTTGAGCCTGTCCCATTTAAGCACACTTAAATGCCATCGACATAGCCCGGAATCGAACCCGCAACCTCGGGCACAGAAGGCCAGTGCTATACCAACTGTACCAATCAGGCCGACTCGTCGGAAGTTATCTAGCATTTGTTCTTGGTGGATTTAGGGGAACCCCCGGAATAAACCTCACCTAAGTAACATACCCCGACCAGGTTTTGAATCTGGGCCACCTCGTTTCATGGTCAGACATGTTAACCGTTACTCCATAGCGGTTAATTACATTGGTGTTATTGGTGGTGTTAATATTATTGGTAGTGGTAGATTGTTGTAGTGGTAGTAGTAATGAGCGCAGATAAAATTATTGGTTTTAAATATTAGTAATTGCACTGATAGGTGTGATAGCGATAGTAGTAATGGCGATGACAATATTTTATATGCTGATATTGATAGTGGTTGTTGGTAATAACCAGAGAACGGAAGTTTAGGCATTATGAATCGTTAAAATAGACACGCAAAATGCATCATAAATAACTAGAATAGGTGGGCAAGAAGGCATTATACAGGGACATCATTTTATTTTTACTTCAATTTTTATTGTACCCGAGTTTTTAAATGTACTTCACTCCCATCCCTTCTACTAATGAAGTTCAACCGTCCTCCACACAGATCCAAGACAGCATATATAGTCATAGTAGACTTACGCTCATAGTAAACAGTACAATCCGAAAATATGTTCGCGTTTTCCAGTGACGAAAGAACTTTCAATATTGAATCATTTTCGTACAGGTACTGTCGGCCATTTGCCTACGTCGTATCCCGGTTTCCAGCTAGTGACTGGGCTGTCTTAGCCCTTTTTTTAGAACATTAATTTCTGTTAGGAATTGGACGTCCTCGTAATATTATACAACTGTTTAAAATAACTTAAATAAAAGGGCTTCGTTAAGTAATTAACTGTCACGTGATTTCCTCCCTTTCTACGACCCTATGACATAACCACTTGGACGGACAGTAGATAGCATGTCTGAGTAATTTTATCTTTTCGGATCGGACAGAAGTGATGATTGAATTTACAGTACGTAAGGTACTCTTTTATAGAGTAGGTACAGAATTATTTCAACATGAGTTACTAGTACGAAGAACGAAACTGGTAATTGCAATTAGGTACATTAGTATATAGTGCGATAATACGCACATTAAAACTGAAGCCTGTATCGAAATGAACGGCCACCATTAAAAAAATGTGTTTAAATATCCATATTACGATTATTTTTCAATTTAACTTCATTCTCTATATTGTACGCTAATGTGCTGTAGACAGTATAACATACACTGCATAATGAATACGTCCGCATGGAAAGCTCAGTTCGTGCGTAAAAACACTTATTATTAATACAGTACTGTATTTTGATTAAACAAAAACCTAATGAAAATCATCAAACTCAAAAGCGCAATATTTCCTAGTTTACGTAAATAGATGAACTACTTTTCTGCCCTCCTATACCTAGTAAAGTGATTTGTTTGCATATTACGCCAGTATCATCGAACTCCAGTCGAGGAAGGGGGTAGCAAAAGGCGTTGATCCAGAGGTATAGGCAAGTTAATATTAAAAATGTTAGTAAAAATAAAATGATGTCCCTGTAAATAGCTAAAATACGCAATAAAAGGCAATTACAAAAACCTTGCACTAGATCCACAACCTTGCACTTTCCACAAAGGGATTTCGACAGCAAGAAAAGCTTTACATAAGTCGAATGCAAATTGAGATTTTCGGCTCGATGTTGCAATTACTGTTGGAAGCAAAGAAATCTTCTTCCCAGTAGCCTTGGAAAGTGCATTTTTGTGTTTGGTTGTACTGATATGTTGCGATACAAAATATTTAGCTAGCTACAACAATGTCGCAATGAAAACTGAAAGAAGAATAACCGTTAAAAATAACATTAGATCCGCACTCATTGTTGCCTTGTCAAATAAACACAAGCGATAATTAAAACGCTTACTGTATACATTTTTGCACGGCAGTACTTCTTGCCAATGTTGCCAATTCAGCGGTTTTCTCGCTAAATCCAGCTATTTTGGATAACCGTCTCGCGGGTAAAATTATATTATCCCGCTTAGCGGGAATACTAGCGGTTTTTAAGCTTTAAAGTTTCTGAAATGAAATTCATATTAGCCTTATTCACAGATATATAGTATTGTGGCGTTATTGTTGTTTTTGCGAGTTTAATGCCGGTCGATTCTAACAGTGTGACAGTAAGTTAAATGTAGGGGAGAGTCAGGTAGTATCGGACATCGGGTAATATCGGACAGTGAGTTTCTTTCATCTACCACACGATGATAGTACCTGATTGACAGGGTTACGTTTCAGTAATGTCGCATAGAGAAACGTAACCATGTCATTCAGGTACTACCATATGGTGGTAGATGAAAAAAAACGCACTGTCCGATATTACCCGATGTCCGATACTACCCGACTCTCCCCTAAGTTAAAAATCGAACATCTGCTGCCGCCGTGCACTAGTCTTCAAGTGACAACAATGATTGTAATATATAGAGATTACATTACAGACATATCAAATTGAATTGCTTAAAGAAAATTATTTGTGTAAGACGTCTACCATGACAGTGTTAACTATTACTTGTTTTATAAATATACCGGTACAATATAGTTAAATCTTTCTCTGTGCTATTTATCTGTAAATAATTGAGATATGGTGCCTCAATATCAGCAACGATTTCATAAAGAGTGGTTACGTGAAGCGCAACTTAAAGACAAACACAATTGAATTCTGGAGTGAAGTAGCCAGTTATAGGGACGCATCTGATATAAATCCTTTTCGAGAGTTGGTTGATCTTATCGTGCTTTCTTGGTCTAAAGCTCAAGTGGAGAGAATATTTAGTATGATGAATGTCGTGAAGTCTATGAAAACGGATGGAGACAAAATTATTAATGAATGCAATTCTGACAACACGGGCAGGTCTGGGTCGTGTGAACAAGTGTTGCAACCACATCGCCGCTACTACCACTGTCACTATGGATACCACGAGAGGTTTTGGAGAAAATAGGTACCTTGGCTACGCACAGAAAATATGAAAGTGTATAGGCTAGGAATACCACCCCGGGGACCTCAGAGTCACAGCATTATATTCCTGCGTTACAGGATTCAGACGGAGATGATCCAGAGGAGCTGCTAATCTGAGTGAGTGATTTTTAAAGCATATGCTTATCAATACTAATTGCATGCGTATAAAATTGAATGTCTTACATTGTGCCAAAACGAAAGCTTCATAGACCAGCTTCTGCGAAAGTTAAACTTGTGCGGTATACCACTTATTTTATTATTATTATTATTATTATTATTATTATTATTATTATTATTATTATTATTATTATTATTATTAAATTGAATAATAATAAATACACATTAAAATCTAGAGATTTTGTTAGAAAATCGCGGGTTTTCGAAAGCCATCTAGCTGGATTATATGAACAACTGTTGGCAACGCTGCTTATTGCTGCAAAGAGAATATGAACTGACTGAAAGACAATAATATATATATTTGGTGAAGTCACTTTCATTGTAGCGGTTATAGAAATAAATTAAAATATACCTGTAGGCAATTTTTAATAATAAATTAATAAATAATAGATAAATAATCAAATAAAGACAAAAAAAGCATTTACTTTGTAAATTTGGCACTTATATTAAAAAAAGGCAGAAAAGGGCAACATAAAACTTTGGCGTTTCAATCACAAAGGTATAATTCGTACAGATTTACTTTCAAAATGAAGATAGATTTAACACATTTAAAAAGGCATTCTGCCGAATTTCCGGTCTCTGGTAATAACCTCAATGATGGTTCGTGGTGATAGTGTTGGTTAGATAGTAAGTAGTGACAGTGGTAGTAGCGGTGGTGTGGTTGTGTCGCTGATGGTAGTAGGTGTGGCAGTAATGTGGTGGTGTAATCTGAAATAAAGTTGATACAGTACCCACAGGTAATAAGACTGACATCAAATTATACCGGTTTTGAATTGGACATAGGTAGCGGGCAAATATTTTCTCAGAGGACAAGTGATGGTCGCCCGAACCACCTGAAGCAGGAAGTGCGTGAGAGTGGGCAATTGAGAAGAGAAATAAAGCAGCAATTTGTTATTACTTACACGTGTGCTACCGTCAAAACGAGTTCTGTTTTATACGACACAGGACAACCAAATCAAGTATTTCGAAGGCCGTGAAAATGCGCATCAACCATTCCCTTATGAGATCTAAGAGAAATGTGTATGCAGCCTCCTTATTTGCATGCATTATGCTGCTGTGTCTTGTTTTACTTCATGGACAGCAGTAAAATGTCATTAAGAGAATACCTTCAACCAGGAATACGTGTATCTTACCTTGACAGAGATTCAGAATAGACTATTCGGTAGTAGGTAGCTACTACTGTATTACTGTACTTTATTGCAATTTTATGGGAATTTATAAGTGTGTCTCTACAGAAAATACAAGTGTAAATTACAAATGTCTAATGTAGTTATCTGTTAGTGTCAATGCATTTCCTTACTCTTTACTAGCTCTGTCCTTTATCACAAGATCTTCAAGGGAACCGTCCCAGGTCGTGTAGCTTGAATTTAATTAAAATGCATATTTAAGCTAATTTTCGTTCGTCAAGAAACGTGATGATAGTCGTTCGTTTCGCTTTTTCCTCGTTTACGAAATATACTGACTTGAAAATCGTTGCTACTTATACCACTTCTTGCTCGTACTCGAATCCTCATAACTCAGCGACACCGTATCACAGCTCTTGCATTAATACTCTAGTCAATTTTTTTTTCTTTAAGGAGTTAGGTACAGCTTACAGCAGTAAAAGTTTTGGAAATATTCAACATTTTTTTCCTCCATTACCGTACCTTGTATAATAATGAAAATTGGTATGTGTAAACCACTGTCCCTCTGCTATATGAAAAAAATATTTTTACGATTTAAAAAAATATATATACAGGGTGTCGTTTGTACCAGGAGAGGTACCCACTGCGACAATGTCCAGATCGGAAGACATTTGTACGTCTCCATTACCGTCTGTGCGAGAATGGAAAATTTAACTCTCCTGGTTTGGGAAGGGGACGACCAAGATCTACAACTCCAGAAGTACAGGAGGAGATTCTGGAGGCTGTGAACATGACTCCTTCTATCAGCACACGAAGGGTAGCGTTGCAAATCAATGTTCCTCATACGACTGTCTGGAGACTGTTGACAGAGTATCAATTGTATCCTTATCATTTGCAACGTGTACAGGCCCTGTCACCAGCAGATTACCCTGCACGAGTTAGGTTCTGTCAGTGGTTCTTGCAGCAGTGTGGTGTAAATCCGAACTTTCCTGCCTTAGTATTATTTACAGATGAAGCACAGTTCACACGAGATGGCATAACAAATTTCCACAATCAGCATGTATGGGCGTATGAAAACCCACGTGCAACTGTTCCATCTCATCACCAGGTGCGGTTCTCCCTCAACACGTGGGCCGGTATCATTGGTGATCGATTAGTTGGACCCCATGTACTTGTAAACAGACTTACGAGGCAGACGTACACAAACTTCCTGGAAAACACCATACCTCATGTTTTAGAAGACACTCCACTGATCAATCGTCAACACATTCACTTCTTGCATGATGGTGCTCCTGCATACTTCAGTCGTACGGCTCGCCGGTACTTGGATCGAAGGTTTCCTGATCGATGGATAGGTAGAGGTGGCCCAATTGCTTGGCCTCCACGCTCACCTGATCTGAACCCTCTCGATTTCTACTTGTGGGGCCATTTAAAATCATTGGTGTATTCGTCTCCGGTGCCTGATTTGGAATCCCTTCGGAATCGAATTGTGGCATATTCTGAGGACATACGCAATACTCCTGGAGTTTGGGATCGTGTTCGCAGGTCAATGAGACATCGATGTGAGGTCTGTATTCAAGGAGGAGGTGGAGATTTTGAACATCTTCTGTAATGACAAAGACCAGCGGAAAGGAAAACGTTCCGGTGAATTTCAATGTTGTGAAGGCCATAACTCGGAAATGAAGCATTTTCGGACATATGTTGTAATGAACTATTTTGATTGTCTACATGTGGGAAATACATACCTGAAATTATGCGCCGTATTTTTTAAACACCCTGTACATATATATATATATATATATATATATATATATATATACATATACATATATAAAAATTCATAATGGTGGTCGTTCACTGCGCAGTGATGAAGCGTTTCCCCCATAACTCATAAACTTATTAACTTTTTCATGTACTCCTTTATTTTATTGCTGAAACTCATGTTTACAATGTCATGCTCTTTGAACTACATTCCTTGATAAATAATATTTTTTTTTTATTTTGTGTTAGAAGAAAATGCTGATATTTGACCATTTTGTAATGAATTTATTTTTTGTCAAATAATCTATCAAAGGTAGAGATGTGATCTTCCATCATATTGTAGATATGACATGCTTAAATATACACAAAAAATTTCATCACAGGATGTTGAATTATTATTTGAGTTATATGGGAAACGCTTCATCACTGCACAGGGAACTGAATTTTGAAAAAGAAAAAAAAAAACGTAAATATATATATTTTTTTAATCGTAAAAGTATTTTTTTTTTTTTTTTTTTTTTTGTATAGCAGAAGGAAGTATTTTGCACATACTAAGTCTCATTATTGTACAAGGTACAGTAATGGAGGAAAAAAATGTTGAATATTTTCACAATTTTAAGGCTGTAAGCTGTACCTAACCTCTTAACTCACATTAATAAAGTAGTAGTGCAATTCATGGCATCTTCCACTCATTCGTCACCGTCTTTTTGTTGCCTGCCATCTTGTTGCTAAAGAGAAGTTTTCGCAAGAAGACAAATGAAGATCAGGCACAAGATTAGATTTCATTACTTGATTCTACGAAATGTGGGTCATTTATAAGCTCCCTGATCGTGCACCATCGAAACTTTCTGCTTCAGTTTTTCCGTGGTAAGTGCAGACAATTTATGTGCTATGTATTCAAAACACGAACCATTTTTATGCACAGCCTTTAATTTATATTTTATGTTTAATGGTGACAGAAGGATTCTGTCTCGCGCTATAAAAGATGCATTTATTACAATGTGTTCTCCAACCACTATCTTCCCTTGGAGGCTAATCCTTTTTTATTCAATGCACATGTTTGGGCCTACTATCCCAAAGGCACAGAAAGTAAGAATATTCTGTGTAGCCACTTTGTTGATTAAGAAGAAAATGAACCATCTTCAAGTCTGCACAGATGCTCCTGGTATTTTATCCTTTCCAACACTAAAGAGAAGGCGTTGTACTCTTCTTTCATCGTGATGGAGTGACCGATTGGAATGCAGGCGTTATGGATCTTTGTGGTCACCCTTATTGAATGGCAGATGGTTTTATTTTATAAAATCGATATGTATAAAACCATATTTCAGGTATATTACCTTCTATAATTATTATAACTGAGCAGTTTTTTTATTGCATTATAATTTGAGATGTTCAATTGTCTTAACTTCTTTATTGATAATGTTCTTTTATTGTTTAGGGCCCAATCTGAGATCCATAAAGATGAAGTTTTACGTAATTTAGGCTATATATTTTGACGATATAATATTGCTAGCTACACACCTGATTGCTTTTTTTACTTAATTTTATGTATTAGTGTAATCAAATTCATTGTATTTAATATGTTCAGTATTATAGACTTTCAAGGTTAATTACGTATTGAATATTATATATCTTATTAACGTTCACAAAAATATATTTCCTAATGCAACCTGATGATGCCTGAAAGGACAAAAGTACTCGTTAAAATTTAATATATTTTATGTTATTCACATACAAAAAGTAATTAAACGTAGATTGTGACAGCCAGTGAAGGATTTTACATAATAAATTATTTACAGTATTTACTATTGCTTCATTTCGTCCATATAATGATCTCATCGTCTCTGAATTGCCTCTGTAATTAAGCAGTAACGTTAAATAAGGAACTACTTATTATCGGTATCAGGTTTCGCGAGATTTTACACACTTGAAGTCAGTCGTTGCGGCATTTAAATTATATCGTATCTCGTTATACCAACTACAGATCGAATAATTTCCTCTTTTCAAGAACCTCATTTAGAAGAAAATTGCTCTCAAGTATGAAATATGTGTTAAGGATGTTATTAGCTATCTTAATGTATCTCTGCAAATTTCTGTATATCTTATAAAGAACTTTTATTCCTTCTCGTTTATGGAAACTATTTTCAGACCCGATGTATGGTTAGAGGAAAGAATGGTAGGCTTGGGTTAAAATAGTGCGTAATTTCAGAGCCTATCATTAAAGTAATATGATAACTCAATACCTGGCGTCCGTACTGTGTAATTTAAACTCGGATATCTTCCCTCCTTTTCGCAACTTTGCCCATAATTGGCAATGAGGGTTGGCTGCGGCAATAATTTCCTTCATATAATTATATACATATTTTGCCATTATCATGCCGCATTGTTGGTACCTCCAGCCTCAACTCGTCTTAGTTGCACGATACAGGATTCCGAACAATCTCAACGATATTTCTTGTGAATTAATTAAAGATGGAAGCTGTTTAAGGAAACATCTGAAGATACTTGACATATTTTATGAGTCAGAGAATAAACAATTCAACGTTATAACTTGAAATTGTGAATTTATATTATGTCTTCTGATGATAATAGATTGAACAATACGTTAATATTTCAAAGAGAAATAGTAAACTCGACAATGATAATATATAAGAAATGTATGATCGTGTATCATAAAGAGAGTGTCTTAACCTCAAAGTACAGGAAGTGTGATGCACTATTTTGTTAGCTACTGGTTTCATGTTTAATAACATTAGATATTCATTGCAAAGGGAATATATGTCATCTTACACGACTATTCACGCTCATGGAAACGTTAATACTTAAGCAGAGTTTTGTCAACGATAAAAATCCTGCTGTATTTTATTTATTATGCTTGATGAAATGAAATAGGCCTATGAGACTAAATGATAAGAATTTTTAATTGTGCAGTAGTGGCAAAAAAACCGGACCGACCCTTGTAGCTGATTTCAGAGCCTTGTTCACAGTGAAAGCACGATAGGCTGGCAACTAAGATTTTCGTGGTTCGAATCCTGCCTGGGAAGGAAACTTTTTTTTTTGTTCCTTATTCAAATTTATACCCAATACGTTTCGATTGCAGCGATATTTTACTACTTAATTAACTTATTATTCCCAGGACATGAATTTTACTAGCTTATTTTATAATGGTCTTCGAAATGGGCTACGTCAGAAGTTGAAACTACAACAATTTCTATAGATTACTCGCTATCTTGTGAATGCGGGCGTGGCATGCGCAGTGGCTCATTTCGGGGACTTTAATTATTCCGTCGGTTCGGTTTTTTTTCTTTGCCACTACCGTACATAGTGGGCAAAAATTTCATATACAGGGTGTTTCCGAGCTGGTGCTACAAACTTTCAGAGATGATGGGGAAGGGCACATGTATCAATTTGAGACAAGGAACCCTGGTCCGAAAGTTATAAGCAAAAATAGTTGCGTGAAAATGGAATTGTAATTTCGCACCACGTGCCCTCCTTCCTTAACCTTAACCTTAACCTTAACCTTAACCTTAACAGTCGTGGAAAGATGGTACGGGCCGGATGTCTCCTACGTGGGTAGGCTACTTGACCCGATACAATCTGTGAACTTGTCTACTGTTCCCATTCGCTCATCAGTTTTGAAAATCAGTTCTGCATATTCCGCTCTCGTGTACACCATTTCACTAGGACTGATCGAGGACACTGCAACTTGTACACACACATTGCTGTCTACAGGCGTGCATATCAGGACCGACCATGTCCGTTACACGTTACGCTATCTACATTGCTTTAGTGTAGTTTCCTGTCCCCATCCCTCAGACAGCGCACTGGATGGAATACTGTAAGTAAACAACGTAAATAATGTAAGATGGATACAGTATGTGTAAGATGTACAGATAAATTCACGTAAAGTGTACAGAGGAATAAAATTATTTCATTTCCACACAACTATTTTTGCTTGTAACTTTCGACTCATTTCCGGACCAGGGTTTCTTATCTCAAATTGATACATGTGCCCTTCCCCATCTTCCCTGAAAGTTTGTAACACTAGCCCGGAAACACCCGGTATAGACTTGTTTTACTACGGATCCAGAACATCCGCATGTAGGCCTACTCTTCCATAGACTCTGCACAGATGGATGCGTCTTCAGGTCTATTTGCTCATTTTCCGTAGCATTTGTGGTGTGACAGTCATGAAGACATTGCTTAACAACATTTTTCAACTCGGCGATTGAAACGTGGTGCCTTTTTGCGGAAATCCTGTTTTACAATTCACCATAGATTTGTCTGGCGTGATGAAATTTTGGGCTTCATGATGATCATGTTAAAAGTTAAGGAAGGTTCTCGGTTCTCCGATGAATTAAATATGTGCGAAAAGCACGATAAAACGTACTTTCACACTAATGGCGAAATGAGCTGGTGCTCCGTCTTGTTGAAGCCACACAATGTCAGCTATGTCTTTCCTCTGGAATTCAGGAAGCAACCATTCGTTAATCATATTGAGGTAAGTCGTCGGATTAATCGGCCGTCTAAAAATACGGTAAAACCAGTTGATCTGTTATCCCCGCCCAAATCATAGAGTGAGGTGGATTTTGTGCAAATTCTTGATAGAAATGTGGATACTCCTTGGACAATAAAGATAAGTTCAGGTCTTCATAACTTCGAAGAATACCGCGTTCTTCAGAAAAAAAAAAAATCATTTTAGTTTCTCCCTTTGAGAAATGGCGAAAAGTTACATGATTCTTCTCGCCATTTTAAATTCATATTTGATAGCCCACTGTGACAACACAAATGTGAAAGAAAATGAGCCAACGGATCTGGACATTATGGGACGAAGTATAGTTCGCTTGCAAATGTGGTGTGCTTGCAACATTATCATGCTGACCAACACAGAATCAGAGAATGACACGGCTACAGGAAGCGATAAAAATGTTCCGGTATTTTACACATTGCGCTTGAGTGGGGAGGATTGGAGAGGTGGCAAGCGGTACCAAGAGGAATAAGATTAGAATGGATGGTGTTTAGAAATTAAGAACAACTCATTTCTTCGCTCTTCTCAGTGAGTTTACATACGTACACTGTCATTAAACTTTACATTGCCATACAATCAGAATGTTGTAAATGTTTCATTCAATTCGAAAAAACTTTTGGGACAATATGGGAAACCGACGGGACGGGCGGGATAACAAAAAAATGGGACTATCCCGGCAAAAACGGGACATATGGTCATCCTGAATAGTATACGTTATCGTCTTCATTTTATTAACTATTTTTATTTATTATTCTATACGCGATATTCTGTAGTCTTACCAAATATCACTCGAGGTTTCCATTTCCTTTTCTGATATGTTACAAGCTATTATTATTATTATTATCAGAAAAAATTATATTAAAGATCTTGGTGTATTACTTGATTCTAAATTGTATTTTCATGATCATGTTCAAAATAATTATGACCATTCAATAAGAATCCTTGGTTTATTAAGGTCTCTAACTTATTCTTTTTCTACTCCTGCATTTCTATTAATTCTATACTTTACTTTGGTTCGATTTGAACTTGAATATGTATCTGTATTCTGGAATTCCATTACTTCAAATGATTCGATAAAATTGGAAAATATTCAAAGACAATTTATTTCCTTACTTGCTTTTCGATTTATACTCAATTCCTCTGTTTCTAACTATGAGATTACCTGTAAATATTTTAACTGTTGTAGCCTTTATTCTAGACGTCAAAATCTTGATTATAATTTTTTTTTTGCAAAGTTATCAAATGTGATATTAATTGTGAGCCTATCATAAACAATATCAACCTTCCTATTCGTACAAAGGGTTTAAGATTTCATAAAATTTTGTGCAACAGGAAATCAAAATCTCTCTCTCCAGTCTGTAGATGCATAAAATATGCTAATTTGCATGGGAACAATTTAGATCCTTTTAAAGTATAGTTTCTTTTATTAGCATTTACTGTCCTTGTTCTCAATTTTATTTATGTATGTTTTTGTTTGTTTAAGATATTATATTATTAATTATTATCGCACTTTTGTATCTTATGTCTGTGTATTGTGCTGAACTATAATTGGCCTCTGGTTGTTCTTCAGCACACAAATATTAATAATAAAAAATTAATTAATAAAAAATACATAATTGAAAGGTGTTTTGGAATTAATGTTTCTTTCATCAGCGATGGAAACTTTCAATTCAAGCCTCTTGCGAACAATTCACCACCGTATCTCGTTTATTTAGAAAGACTCAGTATTGCTATGTGTTTATTTAATAATACAACATTTTATGTTCCAAAATGATATCATGTCACATAGGCTACAACTGTATCACTTATACAGGATGCTTCAAAAGTAGTGGTCAGATGAAAAGTACAAACCAAAAAAAGAAAACGTTTCAATAAATTTAGGTCCGCAAATAATCATTCATGCAATATTCACTTAGGCAGGGAAGGGCCTGTACCGTGGCCTCCTAGGTCACCGGATTTAAATTCGATTACATTTCTATGTTTGTGATCATGTGAAAAACCTGGTGTATAATTCTGAGGTCAACAAAATTCAGGAAATGCCGTATAGGATTGAACGTGCCCTTCAGCAAATTAGGAATAAACCTGGATTGCCTGAGAGGATTCGCAGCTCACTACAGAGAAGAGCACAACGTTACGTTCAGATGCATGGACAGCATTTTGAACACATGCTCTAGATAGAATTGACACGTCTGCTCTTAGTCACACAGAAATCTCAACAGAAAATCTTCATTATCTCGACAACTGTTAATTTGGGGACTAATGTGTATTGCAGCTTTTTGCTTGGGTGGTTGTTGTTTAGTCAACTGTCCGAAGACAGATCTGAACCTCATAAGTGGCACCAATAAGGCTAGTTCGTACTATTCATCTTATTGACCATCAGTTTTGAAACATCATGTATGTTAAACTCCTGAATTATATACTCAAGAATTAGTTCTAGTCTTTTAAATGCGCAAATAATGTTCTTTTCGTATATTTTAGTAATGCGTTACTCAGTATTACTGTTCATTAATTTTTTTTCTTGTTAGGAGGGAGGGAATATCCCACGTACTACGACCTTGAGGTCTATTGTACACTCCTCCCTAAATGAGATGAGTTGTGTGTCCACCGATCCTCTACGCGCACTGACCTAACCATTCGACTCGCTTAACGACCGGTCCCTACAACCAACAGAACAGCGTCCATGTACCACTCCTGCTTCGGCAACCCCACCCCAAGGCTCCCTTAACGGTCCGAGGCGGAAGTCCTCCCCTGAGAAGGTCCTCCCCGGGTTCCGTTGCAGATGCTATCCATCATCACATGAATACAATCCACGGAGGCCGGTCGAGAGAGCCAGTAGCTTCGGAGTGCCGCCTGTAGAGCGATCTGAAATCCAGAAGAAGTAACGGGATGATGAATGAAAGGATGATAGGGGAGGAAAGGAATTGGCGAAGATGAGTAGGGTTCCAATCGCCTGATAAAGTTACCTGATATTCATCCATAGGAGTGAGGGAAAAGCCCCGAAAAAACCTCACCCAGACAACTCGTCCGAACCGGGAATTGAACCCGGGCCCGTTGAGTTCGGAGTTACACTCGATAACCCCTCTGCCACAGTGGTTAATTTTAATTGATTAAAGTTGCATTAACTTCTATTGCACATTTAGATACTTTCGACCCACAAACGCTACCATGTGGTATTTACACTTTTACCTCTTGAGATTATCTCCTGTCACATGTATAATAGTCTGTATCATTTCTACGTTAAACACGTCAATGCTACTGAAGCCCAAAAAGGATGATCAGAAAGTAAGTTTCCTTATTGGGTAATACTGCACCATAAATCCGGAATTCATTCAATTTATGTTCTTGTTTATCTGTGTGTATACACTTACATATGCTGCCCATGACGTCATCGAGTTAGCACTTCTGTGCGTTCGGTTTGTAATCAAGGGACATAAAATCAATTTGCATCAGGGATGATTGTAAGTTCTTCCTTTTCGGTAGTCTCGTGTAGGAATGGGACGACGAAAGAATTTTTGAAATAAACTTCATCCATTAGTTCTTATATAGTATTTTCTCACCTATAATAAAGACGAATCTTGGAATTCCAACAGACAACCGGCGTAATCTCGGAGTAAAGAGTTTGATTCGAGATTCGAGTTTGCGCGCGGACGTACGAACCTCGTTTGAGTCGATCACCTAGTTGGGTTTTGTCTGACGTTTTTGAAAATTATAAGCTGAATGCCAGATATTCCCATGAAAAATCTTCGGATTCACATCGCCTAATGCCATTTCGCTTCTTGAAAATAAAATCTGGGATACATATTATAGTAATATTAAAATAAAAGCAATTTCCATATATTACAACAAAAAACAATTTCAAGTATGATTTTCTGTTAACAATCTGTACGGAAGTCTGCGGATTAATCATAGAGAACATTGTTTGGCTGCACTGCTATGCGACAGTCTTACTTTAAATTGGCGTGATTGTATAGTCAGGTGATATTACAGTAAAATTACATTACAGTTGTTCGCCCACCGATAGAAGAGCCTCCGCATGGCTTTAAGGTTATACACCTACAAAACCCCAAAAATGATGAAAAATGAGAACTTTCAAAATACAACTATTTTAATAGAGAACTTTTTTCCCTTTAATTTGATAAAAGAATTTTTGATTTATGTCTTATTATTTTAAGATAAGTCCTATTTTACAAGATGCTGCGTCATCAGCCACGCCCACTTGTATCTATTAATCCTCTCGTCCAGCATTGCTTCTAAAATAAGCTGCTTTCTAGTCCAAAAATCGATGCATAGATGTCAGGTCATGATCACTATTTGTAGCACATTCTGGTGAATTAAGAAATTAAACATTATAAAAATCATCTGTTTGCAACCTATTTTGTTTATAATTTTTACGTAAAACTTGAAACATATCTCATGCAGGTTTTAAGATAGAGCCACAGTCTTTTCACTGTTTTATAGCTAAAACTATTGTTTAGTGCTTACATAGAGCTTCTAATCTCTGAACGTTTGTGGCTCATATCCTGTAAAAAGTAATTTTCGAATATTTAATTTTTTTGAAACCTGACATCTCAGCCGAATATGGTGATACCAAGAAGATATTGGTGTCATTTTGAAGCCTGAAATCTCACCTAGTGCTTGATAATGAGTAAAATAACATTAATATAGTTAATAATTATCTATTGATTTTTGTACGTAATTATGCAACATAAAATATTATCATATTTTACACATATAGTAATATTTAATTAATCATCATCATCATCATCATCATCATCATCATCCTTCACGAATTAAGCCTCTGTAGACCTGTTTCGGCTCCTTCTAAAAGGTCTTCCTGGTCGACGATGTCCTCTAGGTTTATACTGCATCATAATTTTTGGGATTCTTGAATTTTCCATTCTTCTTACATGATCTAGCCAATTTAATTTGTATCTGTTGATTTTTTCTTCTACTGACTCTACTTCTAATTGTTCTAAAATTTCTTTATTCCTTTTTCGGTCTAAAAGAGTATATCCTGCTGTCCTGAAAAATTTCATTTTCGTTGCTTTGATTCTGTTCATGTCTTTTTTCTTTAATGTCCAAATCTCGCTTCCGTATAAAAGGGAGGGTAATGCTAGTGTATTATATATTTTCATTCTTGTATATTTTTGTACTAATTTAGCTTTTAATGTATTGTTTATTATTCCTAAAATTTGTGTAAATTTGGTAATTTTCTTGTTGACATCTTTTTCAGTTTGATAATTAATGTAAATGAAAATAAAAATAGCTCTATATCAAACACTAAACAATAGTTTTTAGCTACAAAACAGTGAAAAAAAACCGTGGATCTATGTTAAAAATCTGCATGAGATATTATGTTTCAAGTTTTGTCAAATTGTAAACAAAATAATTTTTATAAACAATTTGGAAACAATTTCAAGGGATCTGTTCAGTTCATTCTCTTTTGGTACCATACTCAATTGTGTAAAAATATTGTAGGTCAATATTATTCAAACAATTTTTTTTGTATGTAAAGGCATACATATACCTTAAAGGGAAATTTGTTCACCATGTATAGCAGACACGTCACTCCAAAAAGAGTGAATTTAATGTGTATGTAAACTTATACAGATTATATCGGAGCATGATGGGTTCATAAACTAATGCGATTAAGAGAAGATAATATATAGGTTATATATGTCTGGATATCCATTGTTTGCATGTTACGGTAAGCAACTATCTGCTTACATTTAGAGTAAATGTCCGTAATGAACACAGCGGACCTAATTGAAAGCCTGACAACATCTTCCTAAACTTTCCTCTCACTTAAAAGTGCCAAATAGCTGTAGAATTCATTGGCAATTTTGTTCCGCACTTTACTGTAGCATTTCACCGTTAACAATTGATGCTGAATAAACATTTGGTTATAAACTTTCACGTATCTTCTCAAAGTTATTTATGTTTGGCTGACAATGATCAGTAATATATGTATGTATACAGACTTCTTGCTCTAACTACATTGCTTTCTGCAAAGCAAAGAATGCAAGCTTTCATTATCACGATGGAAATCAGTACTAATCTAAAAATTTAATGCTCTTTTCGAGAAATGAAGGGAATCATCATTACAGGAGCCTTATGAATTAGAGGTAATATAGGAAAAACTCGTAATATCGCAACAGAAGAATGAAAATAATTGTGTAGTTATACAATTAGTAATATGTCTTCAGTAAATAATTATTATTTCCCTTTCCTGTGAACTACATCGTTACAATAATTTTCTTATTCTTTGTGTTTAAAATATTGAACAAAAAATAATCATGTATGTTTATTTGCAATAAATTGCTATTAGGTTACGTGTTAGCATATTTGATGAATACCAAATTATTTACTATTAAATTATTATGTTTCATCTGTATTATTCTCTGGTGAATTTACTTATGTGCTAAATATGAACAAAATTCGTCTAAATGTTAGAAAAAATACTACGCTTACTTACAAATGGCTTTTAAGGAACTCGAAGGTTCATTGCCGCCCTCACATAATCTCGCCAGTGATCCCTATCCTGAGCAAGATTAATCTAGTCTCCATCATTATATCTCACCTCCCTCAAATCCATTTTAATATTTTCCTCCCACCTACGTCTCGTCCTCCCCGAAGGTCTCTTTCCCTCCGGCCTCCCAAATAACACTCTATATACATTTCTGGATTCGTTACATACCCTGCCCATCTCAAACGTCTGGATTTAATGTTCCTAATTATGTCAGGTAAAGAATACAATGCGTGCATTTCTGCGTTGTGTAACTTTCTCCATTCTCCGTAACTTCATCCCTTTTAGCCCCAAATATTTTCCTAAGAACATTATTCTCAAACACCCTTAATCTCTGTTCCTCTCTCAAAGTGAGAGTCCATGTTCCACAACCATACAGAACAACCGGTAATATAACTGTTTTATAAATTCTAACTTTCAGATTTTTTGACAGCAGACTAGATGACAAAAGCTTCTCAGCCGAATCATAACAGGGATTTCCCATATTTATTCTGCGTTTAATTTCCTCCCGAGTGTCATTTATATTTTATATTAATTTTTTCCTATTAATTATTATGTTTCATCTGTATTATTCCCTGATGAATTTACGTATGTGCTAAATTAATTTAATTTAATTTATTTAACTAGCTAGCTAGTGAATATAAATTAAAATTATAAAACAAAAATATTTCTACCCACTACCGTAAGAGCCAGGCTCGTGTACGGTGTGGTCTTAGCTATAATATAACATAAAATTTACGAAGACAGTTTACTAAATACAGTAATTAACTTAATTCAAACCAATAAATAACACACATGAGCAAAAAAAAAGAAGAAGAAGAAGAAAAAGAGAGAATAAACACATTTCATATAAATTGACTATCAGACAAAAGTCAGTGATATTGAATAGAAACATGACTATAGTCGATAGAAATAAAATATAAAAAATACACACATTCGTTAAATATTATATATCATGAATAATTTTATACATTTCTTTTTTTTAATCTTCAATTTTATAATACTGCAAATTTGGAAAATGGTTTGTGATTTTATTATAAAGTCTTGGGCCGAAACTAGCACCATGTTTAAGAGCTGCACTTGTATGACATTTAGGCTCAATTAATGGGAAAGTAAACTTTTGTCTTCGAGTACGATATTCATGTCGGTTAGTAAATATGAACAAAATTCATCTAAACGTTTAGAAAAAATACTACACACAGACAAAAAGGCAGACATGTATTTTCAGAACACCTATGAATAGCACCACAATATTTTCTTATGTTTCGTTCATAGTAAAAAAATATATGTCCTTTCTGGATAGCGAAACAAAATAAGGTATGGATATATTGTTGTATTCTGAATCCATCCTTGAAATAATGCAGCTTCTCTTCTGGCAACTAGGCCAGGAGATAATGGGGTAGTGTGGCCAGTTCCTTTCTCCCTCCATTGCATACATCGCCGACTAGCTACATATTACACTAGTCAGACTTCAGATACATACAAATTATTATTGTTCTTCCTCTGACACATGTCGTATACTGCCTAATAATAGATATACACATCGGCCAGAACCTCAATCAGAGGATATACCTATATTATCTTCTCCATTAATGAGATATTTCCTCCTGTAAGAAATAAATTTCTCCCTATTTAATTTTAACATCCTATTTGAGTTTAAAAAACGGCATAACTTCAACACTACAACTCTTATTCAGTGTTTGGTTAAGACAAATAGTACAGATGTCATTCCTGCTTGTTTATTTGCCTTGCTGAAAATGCACACAAAAATAAAGCTAATTATTAGAGGGGGAAAAAGTATTTGGGCGCCTAACGATTCGGTTGACTAAACATACACGTTTAATGTAGTCCGAAAACAAATACCTATTTCACAACTCTGAAAGTACACAATTCCGTGACGCTGTCAAGGAATGCAGAAGCATTTAACAGAATTTATGAGATCAGGAAATAAATAAGAATGAGGTAAATTGTTCAACGTAAGGTTCATGGAAACCGCTTAGCAACCAATAAAACTTGAAACAGGTTGTGTGATTACAAACTATTCCATTGCTTGTTTTTTGAGCTACCGCCTTAGCAAGAAGGCCTGCATGGAATAAAAATTGAAATATTTTTTCTCTAATTTTAATGAAAAACTCGCTTTTGTGACATGTCTAAGATATTGTAACTTTATTCTTTGAGGTACGGATTGCCAAATTATAGACGAGAAGTACGGCATATTCGGTAGTTCATGTGATCAATTTTTCCTCATGGTAAATTTGAATCACGGTATCGAATTGTGAGACGAGTGGTGTAAACTTTCTTTTCACTTAGCACTCGGTTACTGTGGAATGTGCGTCCGCATAACGCTAGTACATTGTGGTCTTTTTTATTGTTGTTGATTTATCATTGCTTATAAAACGTTTATTTAAGATATTTTGATCATAGAGTATGTTGGATTCAATTGGATGACACTGAGTTTCAGTAAAAAAAAAGCAGCAAAAGAAATAATTTCCCACAGCAGATCTCAAATTTGTGGCTCCACAAACTGTAGTATAGCCTACATTTTATGGTTTCAGTGACAATCTCATTTTCAGTTGCTTTATCATCATAAGAGAACGTAGCAGAAGTTTCAGTAAATTCCCGAATATCCCAAATAATTGTGTTTGTGTATTATCTTTGCGTAATTCTTCTCATTTTTATTCGTTGTTCATATTATCCAGAAGGACTGGCTTGCTAAACTGCTCCATTTTTTGGACTTGTCCAACTGGTCTTTCCTATTTGTTCGATCATATAATTCGCATACTCATTCATATAATATAATACTTATTAAACTAAATTCATTCAATCATTAATTCACACATTCAACACAAAATAAATCATCCAGTCCACTTATTAATTTACTTACTGATTTAATCACTCACATAATAAATCATTCCGTCATTCATTCACTCAAAAACTCATTCAGAGAATAAATCGTTTATTTACTCACTTACAAAACAACCTATTGATTTCTTGAATGATTGATTGATTGATTCATTGATTCATTGATTCATTGATTCATTCATTCATTCATTCATTCACTTTCACAAAAACATCTATCCATTCATTCACTCACTTACAAAACCATCCACGCATTCATTTATAAAATAAATCATCCAATCCATTCATTCATTCACTCACTCATTCAATCACTTACACAATAAAATCATCCAGCTAATCTTTCATTCACTCACTAACTCCTTCAGTATTTCATACAATACATCATTCTGTCATTCATTCACTCACAAACTCAAACACAATAAATCACTCACTCACTCACTCACTCACTCACTCACTCACTCACTCACTCACTCACTCACTCAATAACCTATGTACCCATCCATTCTAAAAAAATTATCTATTCATTTATCCATTCGCTCACAAAATCATTCACTTATTCATCCATTCATAAAATTAACTATCCATTCATTCATTGACTTACTCACACACTAAATCGTCCACTCACTCACAAAATAACGATCAATCTATTCATCCATTAATTAATTAATTAATTAATTAATTAATTCATTCATTCATTCACTTACACAGGAAATAGTTCATTCGCTCACATACTGAATATTTATTTAAGTTATTCTCTTCCCAAAAAAATCATCAATTCATCAACGGTCTGAATAATTCACTCATTAGCTGATGAATTACATCTTTCATTACATTAAATGATAAAATACATGTTCTTGGTCAATTTTATAATAGTGTTCATTAAAATTGATAAAATATAGTAGAACTGAAAAAATTTAGGCCTATATAACAGTTGTATAGTTCTCATATATATATATATACATATATATATATATATATATATAGTGTTACATTTTTTTAAATTTTATTGTATTTTTCATTACATTACTCATACTGCAATTCGATCATTAATTCATTCACGCACTATTTCTTTCATTTATTCATTCATGCAACGTATCATTTCATTCATTCATACAAAATATTATTCTTTCATTCACTGACTCACAGAATGTATAATGATAAAGTAAAGTGAAATACTCTTATACTTACATTTTAATTAGTAATTGTTAATGTCTTCAAATCTATTCAGAAATGAGGCGTTAATACGATTCTGCAGAAAAGTTAGTGTAGGAATGATTACAGAAAAAAAGAGAACTACAGGTGAAAAACCTGTTCGACTGACGTTTCAATCTTAGCAAAATTTACGGGATATAGTGATATGGTCCACATCTGTGGAGTAATGGTTAGCGCGTCTGGCCGCGAAACCAGGTGGCCCGGGTTCGATTCCCGGTCGAGGCAAGTTACCTGGGTGAGGTTTCTTCCGAGGTTTCTCCTCAACGCAATATGAGCAAATGCTGGGTAACTTTCGGTGCTGGACCCCGGACTCATTCCACCGGCATTATCACCTTCATCTCATTCAGACGCTAAATAACCTAAGATGTTGATAAAGCGTCGTAAAATAACATACTAAAATAAATATCGCGATATGTAAAATAGGGTTGCACTGGTGAAAAGCAATGAACTGACACAGCTTCAACTGGTCATAGAACCGTATTGAAGTCAAGTGATAAGCAAAGCTGTTTCTTTCCAGAGACAACTGGAATAAAAATCCTTGTTGTGCCTTACGTGTTGTTTAAATCTGGCGGTGATTTTGATAACGTGGGCAGATCCTAATGTATGTGCAGCACTCTTTTCATTTGCGATTGAGATTTCAGCCTTGCGAAGCTATAAAAGGACGAAGTGGGTGTGGGAATAGCGCGCTCCGTGCCCTTGTCCAGTCCTGTCCTGAATTTGCAAGTTAAAGCAAATGGGAAAGAGATGTAACTAAGAACGAACAACGATGTCACACGCAGTACTGGTACCCTCGTACTTGAAGGCGTGTAGGTGTTAATCGAAAGCGAACTTAAATCAAAGTGTCGCTTCCTAGGGTGTAGACTCGAATCCCGGCCGGACCTGCCAGCACCTACAGAACTTATTCTTCGTAGTTTTTTTTTTACTTCGATTTCTTTACCATGTGTCGCGTGCTGTTAAGTTTAGAGTATAGAATAATTCGAATTTCGGAATATTAATTAGCTGTAGCTGTGACATACAATCACAATAAGCCCAGCCGTAACTCAGTCAATGGAGAGATTCTCACAGGAAGTGGCCTAAGGTTCGATTACGAATACATCTTCACAGATTTGTAACGAAAAACAAAAGACTGTGACGCATGTTTGTCTTGATGATTTGCGTTCTTTTTTCCATTATCGCTCTTAACGTTTCTCATTAGCAGGGCAAGGGATTTGGAGCAATATACGGTAATGTTTCACATAAAATAATGTTTTCTCTCGAAAAGGAAGCAAAAACGATCAAAATTTAATTAAACTTTTTTTATTATGGATTTTATTAATTTGTCCTACAGAATACACTCTATAATGTTGAAAATTAATATTTGAGGAGAAAAATTCGATCCAGCGCCGGGGATCGAACCCAGGTTCTTCGTTCTACGTACCAAGCGCTCTGACCACTGAGATACGCCGAATCAATCCACAGCACCCGGATCGAATTTTTCTCCTCAAATATTAATTGCCAACATTACAGAGATTATTCTGTAGGACAAATTAATAAAATCCATAATATACCCATAGTTAGGAGTGCATTATAACAGCGGAATCCCGGCCAAATAAGTCACTCAACTGAGTGCGCTCCTAGTATAATGGCAGTTGACACTAGACATATCTATACGTCAACATATAAGCCACAAAGGGAAACACTGAAGGAGGAAGGTTCGATCCAGTGCTGTGGATTGAATTCGGCGTAGCTCAGTGGTCAGAGCGCTTGGTACGTAGAACCAAGGAAACGGGTTCGATCCCCGGTGCTTGATCGAATTTTTCTTCTCAAATATTAATTGTTAAACTTTTTTGTTTGAAATATGTCAAACAATAACCCCATCAAATTAATTACATTACTTACAGTTCACCCTGTATAGCAGCCGTGGCGAAAATGTGACTCACGAGCACATTGTGGCTCGCAATTATAGCTGTGCATTTCTTTTACTTCCTACCTTAACCAACTCCCACCCTCTCACTCACTGGAGTCAAACTCCGTTCATTTGTATTTGTCTCTGACCTGCGAGTGGCCTATCGTCTCAATGTCTCTCTCGAAACCATGTACCTCTACAAAAACGGAAGTTTCAATTAGGATGGGAGGACGCATTTTTTTTGCTGTAAAACATAAAACGGCATTATACTACATGTCACTCATGAAACATTAAAAGGTTAAGTGTTATTATTATTATTATTATTATTATTATTATTATTATCTCTGTACATCGATCCTTTTTCAGCAGATGTGCGAATAATACGGTTAGATCTTCAATTTAAACTCACAGATTTATAAAGTGATGTTAAATGAAAGCTAGATGTAAGGACTTGACAAATGTAGAATTTTTCAAATCTTTGCCAAAAAATAAATATCCGAATCTTCGTTCTTTCGCTTGCTCTGTTGAAGCCATGTTCGCTACAACTTACGTTTGTGAAAAATTATTTTCAACAATGAAAATAGTAAAAACCAAATTTAGATCACGACTGTCAGACAAATACCTTCGTGATCAACTACGACCGGCAGTAAGTGATATAATTCCTGATTTTGAAGCTCTGTCGCAGAGACGTTCTGAAGACAGTTAATAGGTTGTGATAATGTGTCCTATATTTTTTTGTTCATTTCTTTCTTCGTTACACGTACTAAACATTAGTTTGTAACCTTATACTGTACTAGCCGTACCCGTGCGCTCCGCTGCACCCGATAGAAATAAATATAAAGTAATTACATAATTAAAATAGAACATTTGATCCAGGGAACATTCGTGTTTGATAGAAGGATAAATCGTTTATTATGTTACTTAGTTTAAATTGTATTAAAAAAATTAAAATGCGATCATTTTGATCCAGAGACCACTGATTTGGTCATAAAAATTATTTTAGGTAATACAGGTAACGAAGTTTTCTGTGCATAAGAAGCTATTTTAATCATACCTGTCCTCGATTCACTCAGAAGTTACTGTAATAACATTATAGCATTATGTCCATCTAGAGAAACTACACTTTCCAATGGTGAATTAATAATTAATTATACAAATCGGTTAATTTAGCTTCCGATATTACTTCATGCAAACACAGAAACATTATCCATTTTGTATAATAGTATATATATTTTTTTTCTTTCACTTCATCTCATTACTCTTCAATGTATTTTCATCTCATGTTTCTCCGACCTCAAATTGTACTTTATTTTTAAATTTATCATTGTTCCGTATTCTCTCCGCAATCATATTGTATTTTTCATTTAACCTCTGCTTTGTATTTTGGATCCTAGTGGTCAGCCGTAGATTTCGGCCAGATGTCCCAAATTGTGGAATTTGTTGTAGGCTATGTTTCATAGCTTTCGATTGTTGTTGTCCAAGGCCCCTTATAGACGAAGTCATTTGTTTTTTATTTCATTACACCGCCTTAGATGGCGTTGTTATTGTAATTTTGAAACTCATTTATCTCATTAAATATCAGTCCTATCAAAATTTTGCATAGCATAAAACTTATCGGAAATTAGTTTTAAAGAAACTTTTGTTATTTCATATTTTTCATGAAAATTAATAATAAGGGAGATATTTCGATTTATTTAATTCAAGCCCCTTATAACCCCCCTTTTAAATAAAATGTTTTGAATGCCATATAGCCTAAATTCTAAGTTACAACGAACTTAATTTATATTCCAATTTTCATATAAATCGGTTCAGCCATTATCACGTGAAAAGGTAACAAACATCTAGACAGACAGACAAAGAAAAATTTCAAAAAAGCTATTTTCGGTTTCAGGGCGGTTAATTATATATGTTAGGACCAATTATTTTTGGAAAATCTAAAATTACCAGAAAAATTTCGGCTACAGATTTATTATTAGTGCTTGACATATGGAAACTGAAATCCGTTAACAAATCAGACAGTTGCTTCACTTCCTCTTTGGGTGTCCGCCTCCCTCCATAAGTGCTATGCACGTTGCAGGTTACACAGTGGCTCGGTGCATGATCACATTTTCGCCACGGCTGCTGTATAGTTACGAAACGTTGAAAAAGGAAATGTCAAGTTCCAGGACATGGTGGAACACCCGGAAGTCTATTTCCGACTTTTCCCAGCCTTATCAAAATTCAAGAAATGACGGATGGATCTCTGAAGAAAATATGAGACGACATAAATTTGGAGAAGAAAATAGTCTATGAGAATCATAAATTTAGAATGTAATTAGACTATACAGGGTGTTAAAAATAACGCTTACAACGTTTCAGGGATGACAGAGGAGGTAAAAACAAACATCTGTTTTAAGTGACAAAACTTTAGCAGATGCGCCGTTTTGCCGCTAGATGGCTTGAAGGAATAGATGACTTGACTTCCGTCACAACACACACTGGTTAGTTCTGTTTGTGCACGACCACCTTGTAGGGCCTTGTCTGTTGCCTAACAGTCTCCATGGTGATAATTATTTTGTTTTTCTACGCGACGTCCTACCAAAACATTTAGGATATATCCCATTGAACATCAGAGAACGAATATGGTTTCAGCATGACGATGCCCCTCCACACTTTGATCGTCGTAACAGGAACCACCTACATTCCCCGATCGCTTGATTGGGAGGGATGGGCCGGTACCGTGGACACCTCGATCACCGGACCTAACCCCACAAGATTTCTTTTTGTGGGGAGACGTGAAATGTTTTGTGTATGAGACACCGATCGATACGGCAGAAGATTTAGTTGCTCGCGTTGTTGAAGCTGCACATGTTTTGAGCGTTGCAGACATTCCATAGTACGAAGGTACCAGTTGTGCAATGTCTTCAGTGAACGGCAGTTTGAACACCGCATGTAAAACGACAATTGGTCTTGTTCTTTGTGGATTATACTAACACTTACGTACACAATAAACGGCGCATCTGGCAAAGTTTTGTCACTTACAAAAGATATTTCTTTTACCTCCTCTGTTACCCCTGAAACGTTGTAATAGTAATATGCGTTACAAGAGCGGTGTTTGAAGTTTTCATGTTCGAGGAAAAGATTGAAAAAGCGAAACGTAGTTGAGCTTTTTTAATTTCCGAGAACATGAAAACAAACATACCGCTCGTGTATCGTACATTATTTTGTGCGAAGATCGTTTATTACATACCTGAAAGAGAAATTTCTAATTAGTTGCAATGAAATGTCCATCTTGGTTTCTGTTTAATGACGGCAACTTTGGAATACCAAAATATCTATCTTCAACATTGTTGCTATAAAATGTTTTCTGTGTTTACCATACTCCAGCAGGCCGAGATATACGTCTGTCTTTCTTTTCCCCCAACCTATAAATGCGAACTTAAAACAAACGGTAAGGTTATGTAATGATTTATTTTTCATTTTAATATTTTAACAATATTATTTATATAATATATTGCAGTAATAACATCGGCATCTTGAATCTTGTTGATTTTTTCACGGCTTCCTTGATGTTACCTGCATCACGAATGAAATAACTTTTGTGGAGTAGTAGAGTTTACTTAATTTTTGCAAATATTTAAAAACAATAATTAACAGTGCAATTTAAGTGAAATTGCAGTGGTGAGTTTCCAATTTATAATTATTACTATGTTAAACGTCTCTAAAAATAATATGTTAAAAGCCTAAAGCAGTAAAATGAATGTGGCGCTTAAGCGGTAAGAAGAGGGAAATCGTTATGTGTGATACGTTGGGAATACTGAATGTGGTATTTCACACTTACCGCGTATTGGTTTTGTGCGGAAAGCAAGCAAATACACACGATCTCGCACAAACGTTATTTTTTATCAATCTGTATAGGCTAATTTAATTCTAAATCAATACTGTATGGTAGTAGTTACAGTGATGGTGGCGATAATGATGCTTGGCAGATAAAATAAATTGCTGTAATACGCGGACCACCGTGGAAAGTTCGAATTCATGATCACTCATTTCTGTCTATTATCAACTTCCGTGCATCTGATTGGCGTGCTGCTGCGTCAGTAAAAGAACATTACTAGTTACTATTTATAATGCAATTATAAGAGCGTCGACGCCGGGTCGGGAGGTTTTGTTGCGAGTGCCAACGGTATTATGCAGAGCACAAAGGATGCTGAGATCTCTTCATATTTCCGCCTGGACAGGTGGGGTCCAGCGATGGTGGTCTGAATCTAGTTTCTCAATACAGACAAAAGCCAATGGATATCGCCTGCACACGGGCTGCCCAAAAGAAACAAATCAAATTCCGCCAGGGGTGGACGAACTCAACACTGACCGCAATGCTATGGTAACCGTTTGTCAGCTGGGAAATGAGAGTAGCCGAGAATATAGATCAGTGAAGCAAAATAACTTTTTAGCCTAGTTTCTAAGGAAACAGAGGATCTACTCGTAGCTTAGTTATGTAATAGTTTACATCTTGCTAGAGAAAATCAAGGTTCTTTTGCGAACAGATTTTATGATCCATATATTGTTTTAATTAGTCGTGTCTTCGTTAAGTTTCAATTCGATTATAGTTGAATTCCCGACATGATTCAACTTTCTCAAAATTTTTTATTCAGTTTCTTAATTTTCATTTCGTACTATCACCAACCTGGATGCTTGTCGATTCCTCCATAAATAATAATCTAATTCTACTGTTATAAACATAGGTAGGAAGTTCGTATCAAAACAGTAGATTTCAGTTCAGTACAGCGAGGAGTATAGATATTACCTTCGCATCTCCCTGCTCCTGCTTGCTACAGACAATACGCAGTTCACATAAACAACGCATAGTATCATTCTGTGGAGCTGTGTACAGTCGTCAATAGCTTGAAGAATATTGTAAATGTATATTAATAGTTTAGGTTTTGAACAAAGTGAACTATACTGTTATTATTGTGTTATTTACGTAATATTAATATTATGCATGATTCCAAAAAAAAGTAAACTCATCTGTTATTAAATAATTATGCAAACAGGATTGCGTAACGCGTTTATATTTTCAGGCATTGTTCTTCGTTTAATGCTGATCTATAAAAGGTAAAAAGGTAAAGGTATCCCCGTAACATGCCATGAAGACACTTGGGGGGCATGGAGGTAGAGCCCCATGCTTTCCATGACCTCGGCACTAGAATGAGGTGGTGTGGTCGGCACCACGCTCTGACCGCCTTTTACCCCCGGGAAAGACCCGGTACTCAATTTTATAGAAGGCTGAGTGAACCTCAGGGCCGTTCTGAAAGTTTGGCAAAGAGAAAAAATCCTGTCACCACCTGGGATCGAACCCCGGACCTTCCAGTCCGTAGCCAGCTGCTCTACCAACTGAGCTACCCGGCCACCCTTAATGCTGATCTATACTAATAATAAATCTGTAGCCGAAATTTTTCTGGTAATTTTCGATTTTCCAAAAATAATTGGTCCTAACATATATAATTAACCGCCCTGAAACCGAAAATCGCTTTTTTGACATTTTTGTTTGTATGTATGTCTGTTTGTCTGGATGTTTGTTACCTTTTCACGCGATAATGGCTGAACGAATTTCGATGAAAATTCGAATATAAATTAAGTTCGTTGTAACTTAGATTTTAGGCTATATGGCATTCAAAATACGTTATTTAAAAGGGGGGTTATAAGGGGGCCTGAATTAAATAAATCGAAATATCTCGCTTATTATTGATTTTTGGGAAAAATGTTACATAACAAAAGTTTCTTTAAAATTATTTCCGATAAGTTTTATTCTTTGAAAAATTGTGATAGGACTGATATTTAATGAGATAAATGAGTTTAAAAATTAAAATATCTGCCATCTAAGGCGGTGTAATGAAATAAAAAAACAAATTACTTCGTCTATAAGGGCCCTTGGTCAACAACAATCGAGAGCTATGAAACATAGCCTACAGATAATGTTTCTGTGTTTGTATGAAGTAATATCGGAAGCTAAATTAACCGAGTTGTACAATTAATTATTATTTCACCATTGGAAAGTGTAGTTTCTCTAGATGGACATAATGATATAATGTTATTACAGCAACTTCTGAGTGAATTGAGGACAGGTAAGATTGAAATAGCTTCTTATGCACATAAAACTTGATAGGCTATTCTGTATATTCGTTCCTGTATTTCTTAAAATAATGTTTACGTACACATTCTTTTTAATCTCAGAGAATTAACGAACAACGAGAGTGTATTGATTTAGTATGCAGTAATAGTATGTTAGCTTAGCATTCCATTATTTTATAATCCAAATTTTAACTGTGCTCAATTAAATAATGTTAAAATACATAAAATACATATGCATTAAATGCAATGCAAAAAATTTGGGTAATGAGCCAAGCAGATTATGTTGCGCTGTTGTAAAAGTTGTTCCTGCTGAGATTCAAGAGCCCCATAACAAATTAAAAACTTACTTATTGGAGTACATCCGTTATCAACACACTTTTTATATAATATAATACAATACAATATAATATGATATAATATAATATAACATAATATAATACAATACAATATAATATGATATAATATAATATAATATAATATAATATAATATAATATAATATAATATAATATAATTTAAGTTATTTAAGTTATTTGAAGAGTTCAGAACCATAGTGGGCCAAGCGCCAATTACTGAATACGTAGAAAACAAGGGTTAAAATTAAGTTATTACCATAATTCAATGGAAACATATAGCAAGTAAAATAAAGTATATACATTAAATCTAAATGATGTTAATCTTCATTAAACTATGGTTGCATGTAATAACAATTAAGAAAAATGTTAAAGGAATTGTCATTGCACCAAATGAGTGTCTCTGGACGAAACTGATCGCATTTTAATTTTTTTAATACAATTTAAATTAAGTAACATATTAAACGATTTATCCTTCTATCAAACACGAATATTCCCTGGATCAAATGTCCTATTTTAATTATGTAATTAATTTATATTTATTTCTAACGGGTGCAGCGGAGTGCACGGGTACGGCTAGTTTAAAAATAAGTTTATTTACAAGCTGTCAATACTTATTTGTTGTTTTGCTGGTCTGTTAACGTCTCGTGCTGCTGTGTTACTATGCATTCGGTTGCGATTTTCAAAGTACAATAATGTTTCGTATTTTTTCTGAACGTAAAAGAAGTATTTCTTTCGACAACATGAAAATTTTCAGTGTTATTTGTTATAATGAGGCTAGAATTATAATTGTATATTTTATATGTGTGGATAAATTATTTTGGATTGGGAGTTATTAAGTTTATAATTACAAATTATTGGTGTTTTATATTATTCGTTTATTATTTTCTTGTTCTAAGGCCGTGGACGATTAGAGCACATGTTTGATTATCACCCGCTTGTACATGCTTTTCGTTCTGGTTCATTGGCATTTAGAGCTATACTACTACTCTTCATTCGGTAGAGATATAGTCCAAGTTCACACAACTTAATTTTGTTTTGTTGTTCCCTTTTTCATTTTAATGTGTGTGTTCTTTTAGAGAGTAGTTGGATATAATCACAGGTGGGGGGGGGGGACCTACAAAGCAGGACTTGCTTTAGGTACAAAGCACGTACGGTCAGAAGACCCGTGCATCGGATTTTAGAGAAAATTATGATAATATAAAAGCTGTATGTACAATATTACTCAATAAATCCTTTTATCTTATCTTACCTTTTATCTCATAATTTCGGTATCAACTTCCTAGCTCTGGTTATGAGTCTATTTTACTTGTATTTTTAGTGTCCACAATTCACTCTTTTACAGAACAGGTTCGACCATTGTTTTCTATATATGTTTCTTAGCGTTCTTGCAGATGTGTTTCATTCTATAATCTTCCTGGCTAACCCAAAGCGTGATTTTAATTGTGTAATTCCAAAGCCATTATTTTTTAGGTAATGCACAAATATGTAAAGTTACTCACCTTGCATTGTAAAATCAGCCATTATTAGTGTTTCTTGATAAGTTTCCTGATTTACAACTAAAACTTATATTTTAAATACTTATACTTAAATTATATTCATAGTATTAATTACATAGTCTCTTCAATATGAATGGTAAGTAATAGGAAACCTAAGCAACTACTATGCGATATCATATAGTAGGCCTATAGTATGTGATCACTTATTGACTGACTCGAGCTATTTATAACGGACCAAGGAACAGGAATTCCAAGTTCTGTTTTCGTAATTAACTCGGAGAATCATACTATGTTCTAAAACAGTGGTCGTCAGCACTCGCTGAAATGGGTAAAGGGTATTCGGAGCAACATCAAATGCACCGTCGTGCAGTAGGCAGAGAGAGCATACCCGCCAGCAGCTACGGATGCACCATAGTGCAGTCTCTTATCCGCGGGAAAGAGACACTAGCCAGAGCGTGCTTTGTGCTGACGACTGCTGGGGTAAAGGGTATTCGGTGCAACATCAAATTCCCCGTCGCGCAGCAGGCAGAGATGGATAGAGCACACCCGCCAGCAGCTACGGGTGCATCATAGTGCAGTCTCTAATCCGCGGGTAACAGACGCTAGCCCGAGCGAGCTCTGTGCTGATGACCGCTGCTCTAAAAGAAATGGGAAATGATCCTACATCTTCCTCTCCCCTCCCCTCCCCCCCCACACACAAATTTCGATATTTTCAAAATTAAACTTTCTGAAATAGGAATCTTTGCTTCGCTTGTTGTCTTCGGTAGATCAGGCCGAGTTTCTTCGTGAGTCACTCGCACAGCGGAGGAGTTCGGATTCCTTATCTTGCGAGGACTGGGACGCCTTCTCTCCCCATTCGTTGTGCAGGTTTTTAACACATTCAGCGATCCTGCCCTGATACTGTTTTGTGGTGCTTCGTCTCCCCTTTTTACATTGCATTTTTTGCTTTTTTCGACGTTTTTGAGCTAATAGGTCATTTTTATATTTTTTCGGCATTTTGTGGTCATTTTAAATACTTTGAAGAACTTTTAGATCATTTGGAATGCATTTTTTCTTTCTTCTTTAGCAATAGGTCTGTTAAATATTTTTCTAAGCAAACAGGTCAGTAGTAATTACCTACTGAATAAGTGAATAATAGTGAAGATTGAGTTTTATAGTTTGAAACAAACTGTAAATTCCATCCCTCATTTCACTGAAGGCTTCACTTCACACAATGGAAGTAATATAAAATGCTTGACAACAGCTTAGTTTAAGTGAGGACCTTGACCACTACTGTTCTTTTGTCAGTACGAGGATATCTTTAGAATTTCTTTGGAATGGAGGAAACTTTCACTGTGTCCTGGGAAAGTCATTGTGTTTCGAATATGGTTCGGTAGGGATATCTACTGTAGTAGACAGTATTTTTAACACAAAGATTGCAAGAAGGCACGTTACACCCACAATTTTGTCATTCACATTCCCTCATCTGGAACAAAAGTGAAGCGCGGAAGGAGGAGGAGACGGAGAATGAAGGCACTGACATGGATCACCCCTGATTAAAACACATTGTAATAATAAAGAGAAGAGCAGAGTTTGAAGTAAGTCACTAACTTTCGAAGAAGCTTTGAAACACATTATGCAAACCCTCATTAAAATCTAAAGTTTTCTATTAAAAACATCATTTTTTGCATGTCCTTTTCTTTATCTTAGCTAAATTCCAAGAAGTTGCCTCTTCTCTACGAGATTAAAATAAAGTGACTAATTGTTAAGAAGTTTTGGTGCGGGTAATTTGAATAATACTTAAAAGTCATTTTTTAAATTTTATGTCATTTTTCCATTTGTTCAAGGACGTTTTAAGTAGATTTTAGGTCATCAACATCCGCTCCCTATTCATCACGATGGTGAACAAGTGGAGAAATTTTGAAGTTATGTATTTAAAAGTGTGTATCACTGCTCATATATTTATGTGTTAACATTTTTTAGAGACACACTGTACAAAAATGGAAAAATACTACACCGTATCACATCTCTTCAAGAATAAAATAATGTGATTCCCGAGTGGGATATAATATTTCTGCTAACTTGTCAACAAGAATAACAATTATAGTAATTGGTTCCAGTAGTTGAAATTAAATAATATGGCACTTGAAAAGGAAGAGAAGTGAGACAGAAAGGGTGATGAAAATAAATAGAAACGAGAATATGGAAGAAGAAATTGAAAATTAGGAGGCAAAGGAAGAAGAAGAATGAGAAATAATGACGTGATTATAACAATTGAAGGGTTCAGAGCCATAGTGGGCCAAGCGCCATTTATTAAAAACGGAGAAAGCAAGGGTTAAAGTTAAGTGAATACCAAAGTTTAATGAAGATTGACATATCATTTAGTTTCAATGTGTATAGTTTATATTACTTGCTATATGTTTCCATTGAATTATGGTAATAACTTAATTTTAGCCATTGTTTCCTACTGTTTTAGTAAATGGCGCTTGGCCCACTATGGTTCTGAACTCTTCAATTGTGTTAGATGAACATACAGTATGATACATACCACCTCAGAGAGCCAAGCCTAGCGTAAGATCTCCCTCTGACCAAAGGAAACAAGAATAAGAAATACTCACATATTCATTGCATTGGTTGAATAGTTGGAGACCACCGGCCGACATCACAGGCAATTTACAGTTCATCGCTCACGTGGTTTAACCGCTGTTTTTCCATGAGCTTTGCAGAAAAGCTAACTGTAGCATCGCATTGGGATAATAACAAGTTAGAGGAGGAAGGTGGTGGGTCCTGGACCAATTACAAAGCCTGCTAGGGAATTAATGGTTCCGTGTGGGCTACCTGACTAATAACGCGGTATTAGTTCTATTTAGACAAAGTGCAGGGCCACCGACTGGCATCCATCTTCTGCCTCTCTGGGGCATAATTACTTCTGTACACAATTGCCTGAGGTACCAGCAGTGTTGAATGAAATATACGTGACTGCAAGATCGGTAGCAATTAGCATTGTAGATGCAGCTTGCTTAATAATTCCAGTAATTCTTCAAAATTTTGATAGAGGATTCTGGTCTTTGTACTAATCAAACAAGACCACTCTTCTTTCCTTCATTACTTGAAATAATGAGTATCGACAATGATGAACCATTCTGCAAAACTGGATTTGAAGGCAATAATTTAAAAATTCTTTTTCGTTGCTTAATTGTTACCTTGAACATGCATAGAGTAACTAATCAGTCACACGTCATTAGTTTCATTTATTCATTGTGGATAAACTACGTGAAAGATATAAGTTATGTACACTTCTGAGGGCAAACAAACGAAACACACCAGCAGCAATAGATAAGAAAGAATAATACGTTGTATACGACTATACAGAGCGTTCATTCCAAAACTTCCCAGTCTAAATAACTATATAATTTAAATTCAATTTAATTAAACAAAAAAACGCGTCATTTTAGACATTGGGGGGAAAGTTTGAAACTAGTCTTAATTGCATATTAGTTTTCACCGCTCACCCCCAGCCACCTTCATATTGAAACTTCAAATGGCACCACTATCTTATGATACTTAAAATTTGAAAGAGTATTCAATTGTTTATGCTCGACCATGCCGAAATGTAGTAATTATACACCTGGTAGCAGTCCTTTAATACATGGCATTAAAGTACATCTATTCATTAAAGTTCAGGTTTTCGATTATTCTCGGATATGCAATCGAAAGACAACGAGGGAAACGACACAGAGGCTGGAAGTCCAATACTCTCGCAGAAGGTTATGTTCTGTTACTATAATAATTAGCGTTAATTGTAAATAATATTGAAATAAATTCAATTTGTCATCTCGTTTTTCAATTCTAAATCAATTTCCAGGTTATATCAAAATTAGTTCATGTTACATTACATCAAGGTCAGTAACATTATTGTTCCTCGGAAAAAAATCAATACTTTCGCGCCTACGCACATCTCACAATTTAAGAGCTAGGAACAAGGTCACTTCCGATCTTCTGTCAGATACAAATAAAATGAATACTTCTGAATAATTTCAAGTTAGAAATATGGTCGAGCATAAAAAGTCGTACGAAACTTGCCTATAATGGTAATTAAGACGCTCGTATGAAAATTATGAAACTCATTTGCGCTCGTTTCATAAACAAACATACTAGCGTCTTAATTGCTATCATTATAGGCTCGTTGCATAATGTACTATTATACATCTCATTCATTTGTTCTCGTATCTTTTGTTTTCTATCGTCACTTGGCGATTGTCAGTTAATTGTAGCATGAAAAAACAGTTTATTTTATGCAATTTCCTAAATTTAATCAATAAGGATGATTTCTGTTCTCTCTTGAAGGATATATACCAGGCTTGGAATACCGGGCGACAATTGTGGCGTTGCGTCACTCATCGGATACGTCACTCACCCCTTCCTTCCGTCCCTGCGTCATTGACTTGATAGGGAACAGGATTTGTATTCATTGTCTGTCTTATGTGATTGCATACGGGCCACAGTACGTCATTCAACGCCGGTGGACTGTGGACGGGGAACCAACGCTTTCCCCATGCTTTCCACTCCTCTCTCGCCAGTTCTGTATCCCTGGCATATACTATTTAAAATAGTTTAATACACAAACACAACTATTACTTGAAATGCTTAATAGTCTTCAGCTCTAATCAACAATAACAACAATCCAGGTTGCCAGACGATGATAGAAAACAAAAGATGCGAAAACAAATGACTAAGGTGTAATACTCTTTCAAATTTAAGTATCACAAGATAGGGGTGCCATTTGAAGTTTCAAGGAGTAGGTTAAAACTAATATGCAATTAAGACTAGTTTTAAGCTTCCCTCTCAATATCTAAATATCTAAACAGGCGTGTTTTTCTTTAATTAAATTAAATTTAAATTTTATATAATTATTTACACTGGAAAGTTTTGAAATGAACGCTCTGTATATGAATTATGATTTAACGTGGTATGCGCCGAAAAAAACAATATTGAAGTTGTCTCTCGGCTACTACACATGTTTGTATAGCAACCAAATGTTTATTTATGTTCGACAATATTTAGACATATAATAAAATTATAGATCTAGCCCATGCCACATCTGTGGCTGAAGTGCTGGAGCGTTGGTTTTCCATTCAGGTAGCCTTGGGTTCGATCTCCAGCCAGATCTGATGGAATTTGTGAATAAAGCTGACTTGCAGAAGGTATTCTCGGGACATTCCTGTTTCCCTCTATAATTCCACCAACGCTGTCCACATCCCCCTCATTCTGCAATAGTTAAAATATGCTGGGGTGAAGTTTTGATGAGGTAGTACTGTTTTCCGAAGGGACCAGGCTCTATTGGGGGTCTGGAGCAAGATGGCCTACCTGTCAGCGTCGGATTCACGAATTCCATCCAGGCCACCTGTCGGACTTCGGCAGTCATCGCAAATAAGGGCGCACAAGGAGCCAAAACGTGCCTAAGTATACGGACCCGTCCCGGATTCAGCCCTCGTAAAGCCAAGCCAAACCAAGATTCAGCGCATGGCTTACTACTGTAAATATTATGATGCTCAAAACAGAGGAAAGAGTCTTTACTTTTTAGTATTATTTTCCGTTCACAGAACTTGGATGTTCAAATGGCCCAAGACTGAAACACATAACACGAGTTGTTTATACTGTAAATTTTATTTCAACTCAACAATGTAATTTTATTGTCACAACAATAAAACTCTTCACTCTCTACAATTTAACTTCACTCCCGTCAACAATGGGATTTGCTCTCCGCACAGCAACACAGTGTTCGTTATTGCACTCCACAAACGACAATGACAATTTACTTGGACTATTACGAACAACAATGAACTATTAATCTTAACTAATATTTACAAAGCACTATTTACAAATCAGAACTGTCAGTTCTCAGTTCACAGTTCTTCTAGCTCAGTCACTCGAGTTCACAGTATCTCGAACAACAGACCTTCAGAGACAGTCCACTGTACACGAACTCAGGTCCCTTCAACTGCGGTCCACTGCACTCGAACTCAGGCCTTCGGATGCTGACACAGTTGCGGACGCACACTCAAGTCGAACTCCGGTACACAAGACTGGCTGGCTTGCTCTGTTCACAACGCTAGCTTACTGACTGGCTGAATAAACTGAAACTGCTCAAGTTCGCTCGCGTTTCTTCTTTTATAGCTGAACTATCGTTGCGAGAAATTTCTACGGGTGTCCTCTCGAATTATCTGGATATCTCCACTTCGGACGGACTCCTCTAGAAGATTCGGGAGGGTCCGTCCCCCCTTCACTCCGCACGTAGCAGTTGCGCGCGCAACCTCCCCTCGTTGCGTTGACGTAATACACACCCTCTGCCCTTCAGCATGCAGATGCTCAGCGTACCAGCGTTTCGTCTGCCGCGCGCCCTGTCGGACGCGTGTTTGAACCCCGTTGCAGCTGTCACAATACGGCCATAAACATTCTCACTTTGCTCAAATATCACTTTGTGGAGCGCATAATTTCCCGTGGACCGCATTTCCATTATCCATCACGTTACCTTATCTTACATTAGCCTATATGATGCCTACACGTTTCTCGAGAATCTACCGACAAAAATTATGGAATTGCGGGAAAAGTAATGACTTTTATTCACCGAATGCAGCAACATACTGTATATTTGAAAACATGCTTGAGAACCTACATTATACATTATGAATGTTGTATAGAAAATAATGGAAATCTTTTGATCATGTGTTTTGTATAAAATAAGACGCCAGTGAATAATTAAGGCATTTTGTTTTGGAAAGGTATTTTTATGTTCCAGTTTTTTCTTTACTGCAGTTTTTAAATTACTAGTTACATAAAGGTCCCGCGCCGTGGCGTCGCGGTCTAAGGCATCCCGCCTAGGACTCGCGTTACGGAATGCGCGCTGGTTCGAGTCCACATGGGGGAAGAAATTTTCTCATGAAATTTCGGCCAGTGTATGGGACCGGTGTATCGTGATGCACTTGGGGAGCTACGATAGGTAGCGAAATCCAGCGAATACCAGCTATAACGGCTGGGGGGATCATCGTGCTAACCACACGATACCTCCATTCTGGTTGGATGATCGTCCACCTCTCCTTTGGCATGTGTGCGTGAGGCCAGCAGCCGGCTAGTCGGTCTAGGCCCTTCACGGGCTGTAGCGCCACGGATTATTATTATTAGTTACATAACAACGCAGTACTCTTTGTTTTGACACATAATGTACTTACACGGTGTGAGATTTTTCAAAAATGCAAAACACCCAGCTGTTCAGAGTTACGTATTAGCTTCATCACTGGGGCAAGAAAAGAAGAACGTGTCTTTAGGATTCTTAACCAAGAGTTATTCTGCAAGACAGACACAGTAAATAAAGACTAGTGTAGATTACTGATGGATGCTGGAAGAAGCCCATGAGCATTTATAACACGCATTTTGGTCCATTGTGTTACTTGCACTTTTTGATGTGGATGAGGATGGCTGATAACCAGGGAAAGGATTTATATGTAAATACATATTTACTTATAAAGCTAATATAATTTATATTTTGCATTATCTTTATGTTTCACAATGTGTAGGGTTGAAAAATCCTACTTTTATTTTCCATATTTTTCCATATTTTAGAGTTTAGTACATATTTTCGTTAATTTCCATATATTTTCCATATTTCATATAAAACAGTCCATATTATATTAGGTTTAACAATAAAACAAAACAAAATTCCATTAACTTTTAAAAATACATTTCAACAATAGAGATTTAAACACATGTTCAGTAATCCCTTTAACATCAGAGTTATTTGAAAATTAGCAGTCCTATCAACAATGGGAAAGTAAGTTACAAAACTGTATTAATTTAATTTAAAATTTTTAACAGACTTCAGTTGTGCAGCTCAACAGTTAAATGCCAGTCAGAGTACACATAGGTTCAGTTTTGTAAATCATACTATAAAGACGGTAAATATGCCAAAAGTACGTCATTCAGTCAATTTAAAATCAAAACTAACAAGTTACATTTCAGAATTTAAAGAAGATGGTTTATCAACTGACAATAAAATATTATTTTGTAATTTGTGTCAGTGTGCAGTATCATCTACACAAAAGTTCCTGGTGCAACAACACATTACAACTAGTAAACATCAGGCCAACAAACAACTAAATTCCAAGCAGAGACAATTGTTTTTAACACAACCAACAACATCGAATGTAAGATCTGAGTTTAACATCGACCTGTGCCGTTCTCTCATCTCTGCTGATATTCCTCTCTACAAACTAAAGAATAAGGTCTTCAGGGAATTCCTTGAAAAATATACTCAACATACAATCCCGGATGAGTCAACACTTAGGAAGACGTATGCTCCATCCATCTACGATGAGACAATACAGAAGATAAGAGATGAAATTAAAGATAGTTCAATTTGGGTTTCCATTGATGAGACTCCCGACAAAGAAGGTAGACTTGTTGGTAATGTAGTTATCGGTTTGTTAAGTGAACAATATTCTGAACGAATTCTTTTACATTGTGATGTTCTAGAAAAGTGCAATAACAAAACTATAGTTAAACTGTTCAACGAAGCTATGGGTATCCTGTGGCCAAAGGGTATTATGTACGATAATGTGTTATTCTTTATTAGCGATGCTGCCCCTTATATGGTCAAAGCTGGACAAGCATTATCTGTTGTATATCCTAAATTGACTCATTTTACTTGTGTGGCGCATGCATTTCATCGTGTGGCAGAAGTGGTCAGAGACAATTTCCCTAAAGTAGATTTGTTGATTTCATCAGTGAAAAAAGTATTTCTCAAAGCTCCCAGTAGAGTTAACGTGTTGAAAGAAATGTACCCTGAAATTCCATTGCCACCAAAGCCAATTTTAACTAGATGGGGTACATGGCTAGAAGCAGTTGAATATTATGCCGAACATATAGACTCTATTAACAATGTTCTCCTTGCATTGGACTCTGAAGATGCAGTCTCAATTGATACTGCGAAAACAGTTACCTGTGACATAAGTGTGAAGAATGACTTAGCTCACATTCAGCATACATTTTCATGCATCATAAAAACGCTCAAAAGTCTCCAAAATAGGCACCTTTCACTATCTGAAAGTTTTGAAATTATAAATAGTACTGTGGAACAACTGAATCGTGGTAGAGGTAAAGTTGCAGATGCAGTAAGAGCTAAGGTGGACACTGTACTTTCAAAAAACCCTGGATATGAAGAACTACAAAAGGTTGTTGCTGTGATGAGTGGTGAATCAACAGTGAAGATTAACTTGGACTTATCCCCAGCAGACATTGTGAAATTGAATTATGTACCAGTTACTTCTTGTGACGTCGAACGCTCTTTTAGTCAGTATAAATCTATCCTCAGATACAATAGAAGAAGATTCACTTTTCAGCACTTGGAAGAAATGTTTGTAACCTATTGTTATGGTAACAGACAATAAAAATTGTGTTTTGTTGAAACTACATTGGAAGATAAGGTACGTCCATTATATTTTTTGTTTAGTTTGATTAAAATGTACCAATATTTAACGTACATAGTCATTTTTTTATAATTTTAAGTCCATATTTAATTCCATATTTTGGTAAAAATCCATATTTAATTCCATATTTTGGTAAAAATAACTACATATATATTTACATATTTCATATATTTTTAGTCCATATAAATCCGTTCCCTGCTGATAACCAACTTGTGCGTGAGGGGAAGAAGAAAGTTGACCAGGAAGCTTCCTTCTCTGCTTGCATTTCCACTTGCAGCTAATCCCCACCATGAGGTTCTTACTACGAGCTAGGACGCACGCAAACACGAGATAACGAATTACCTGTAGTCCTATATGGTTAAGTAAAAAATATCAAACACTGCTTGTAGCTTTCCTATTTTAATTTAAAAAATATATATATATATATATATATATATATATATATATATATAAATGTTACAAGGAATGAAAAAGGAATTGTGAATAATTAAAAAAACTGCTTTTTCACTTTACTTTTGTTTACTTATACTTGATTAATTAAATTAAACCATTAATTATTCTATTGTAGGCTTAAGCTTTTCATTATTCAATGTAAACTCCATTCCCGGCCACAAGCTTTTGCTTCATCGGGAGTGCAAACAAAAGTGTACTATTATCTTTCAAATAAAATTATTATTATTATTATTATTATTACTATTATTATTATTATTATTATTATTATTATTATTATTATTATTATTATTATTATTACTTACTTACTTACTTACTTACTTACAAATGGCTCTTAAGGAACCCGCAGGTTCATTGACGCTCTCACATAAGCCCGCCATTCAACCCAAATCTGAGCAGAATTAATCCAGTCCCTACCATTATAGCCCATTTCCCTCTAATCCAATTTTATATTATTCTCCCATCTATGTCTCGGCCTTCCCAAAAATCTTTTTCTCTCAGGAATCCCAAGTAACATACTATAAGCATTTCTGAATTCACCTATAGGCTACATGCTACATGCCCTGCCCATCTCAAACTTCTGAATTTAATGTTCCTAGTTTAAGTTAGGCGAAGAATATAATGCGTGCAGTTCTGCATTGTGTTACTTTCTCCATTCTCCCTCTCAGCCTCAAATATTCTCCTAAGCATCTTATTCTCATACTCTTAACCTCTGTTCCTCTCTAAAAGTGAGAGTTCAAGTTCCACAACCATCTGTTTTATAAATTCCAACTTTCAATTTTCTTTTGTGAACAAAGTAGATGACAAACGCTTCTCAACCGAATAATAGCAGCCATTTCCCATATTTATCCTGCGTTTAATACTACACCGATAGAAATTCTTATAAACAGTAGTTTGGTACAGCGAAATTGTCACATGCTTCAGCTTTACTGAGAGACCGTCACCTCCGTGATCTGCTGCTGAACCGATTATGATTCAGACGTCGGTCTAATCGGACGTATCTAACCTCACATTTCGTTCATTATTGCTGAAGATTTTGTTGAGAACTTTCGCACAGTTCTCAGGGCACAGAATTGAATGGAGGTTTTATTTGACAACCGTCGTCATGGCAACGTGTGTATAGTTCAATGTTAAATTGAGTGAGCAGTCGTCTGCAATGAAATTGAGTGACGGACATCCCTCCCGCCTTCTCATTCCCCCTTCCGTTGTGTAGCACGTCGCAGACACTGGTAATTAATTTACGGAGGGGCAGGCCACAATCTTCGCAATTATATTATATGTTCTCGCAGCCCTGACAGTCTTAAAAGAAACGACGAGAAATTAGTAAAAATAAATAATTAAAAGAAAAAGTTTTGCTACGACTTTAATGAATGGTTACTTAACTTTTTTCTATTGTGGGGAGGGAGTAAGACCTTTTTTTGTGTTTTCCTTTTTGCCACCACCACCCAAGTTGGCTAGCAGAAAGCTGTCGTTACTTTGGACTTCTGTCTGTCTGTCTATCTGTCTGTCTGTACCCTGCTCAGCTGTCCATCTGAATGCCGAAGCCTGTCTGTGTGAGGTAGAGAAGTCGGAGACCCCGCGGGCGTTACATCGCGCCGGATTAAGTCGCTTAAAACCTCTTATCCCCAATACATGTATTAGCATACAAAAACAAGAGTTAGTTAGTGTCCCATATTCTCGACACTTGTTGCGTTTCGTAGCATGGACCCCGTATTTATAATACGTAAGACCGCTGTAAATCATAAGAACCCCGCCAGAGGGCACACTAATTTGTTATCATAAACAAATGAAGCTCACCGCACACCGAGAGTTGTTTTATTAAAGTTCATAGGAAGAAGAAACCAATTTGCCACGTTGGTTAACTCGGTGTAATGATTTACTCGTAAAATTTTAGTTTTATGGTTCGTATTTACGAAAAAAAAAAACTATAATTATCCTGCCGGTGGAAAAATGCAATCTTTCAAGTGTTATTAACTTGTTCTGGACGGACGCCTGAAGTTATTGGATGCCAAAACTTTTGAGATGTCTCAGTAGTTGCGAAAATTATCATTATCACTTTCATTATCATTGTCATCACCATTGCCTTTGTTACCGATTTTGTCTTTTAAAGATTATTCTCAAAAGCCTACTTTTTATTTACAAATTCAAATTTATTTAAAATTTACATTTGAAATGAATACATATGAATAGATACCCGAAATGAGCATATGCTCGTGCTCGGGTACAGTCCAGTAGTCTACATAAATTTTACAGGGATCAAATAATAATGCTGTTGATAGAAATAATAGTAACAACAATACTACTACTACTACTACTACTACTACTACTACTACTACTACTACTACTACTACTACTACTACTACTAATAATAATAATAATAATAATAATAATAATAACAACAACAATAGAATAATCTTGACAGAAATGATACAAAGATTGTAACACAAAATAATTCATTAATAATAATAATAATATTTATAATAATAAAGATAATAATAATAATAATAACAATAATAATAATAATATTAGTGATAAAACAAAAATATTTACAATAATAAAATAAATACTAAGACGGATAAAATAAAATATAAAACCACTAGCGAGAGTTAACACAACTTAAGTAAGCATATAGTAACCGGAAAAAATGACGAACTCGAAAATCAACAGAAAAGTTCGTTTTATCGCAGACGACAGCAACCGCCGTATTGACATGGAGTTATGCATTATTGGTAGGAGGGGAGAGCCGAAGGTCTAAGTAAGTGCCGTTCTCTTCACTATGGTTCCAAATTCTAATTTCAACTTATTCACAGAGATATTATAAAACCGAACACGATAAATTACTTACAAAATGGAAGCTATAACACGATTTCGTTTGAAACAGCTTTTAAAATCTGGCACACGTACATACATTATCAACAGGCGACAAATGCACTCCGACGACAATTGAAAAAAAAAAAAAAAAAAAACAATAAAAACGGAGTATTTCATTGAAAAACATGTGATAAAATTTGAAGTATAGGGACTTGAAAAAAGATCTGACTTTTTTTTAATGAGACAACACAGTTGTATTTTAATATAAGTCGGTTTTTAATCATTTATCTAAAAGAGGCGTTATTGCCATTTACTGATGTAAAAGAACAAAATTAGGTTTTGAAAATTTCACCCTCCAAATGACGTCTATTTTTTCTAATGCACTCTTTGACTCTGAAGTTCAGCACTGCCCTGCCTAACACGTCTCTGGCGTACGGGCAGTCGTTGTCCTTCGTGTTGACTTACATTTTGATGCTGAGCACCCTCTATAATATCACACTGTTGCTCATCGATCCATTTTAATTGATCTTCCTCGTCTTCTATGGTATTTGTGTTCATGTATCCCTTTTTAATTTAATAATAATAACAATAATAATAATAATAATAATAATAATAATTGTTACAAAAATAATAATAGGCCTATTAATAACATCTCCATATTAACTAATATGTGATTCATTCTTTAGTTCAAAAAGTAAATTATGTAATTCAGAATGAGAAATATTGTTTCCATTGCAATTCTATGCAGAATCCTGTAGCTGATACTGTGCTAAGAATAAAATTCTTAAGTTTATTTCATTTAAAAATATTAGTCACTTTTCTTGTCTGTAAAAATATCTCACAAAGGCTCGTAATGTTCTGGTCTTGCCGCAGTTTTATTTCGCGTAAATACCGCTGGGAAAGGTAATTAAATGTTTAGTACTAAGCGTAAACACAGCCTCAATTGGTTTCCTAGATACCCAGCTCCGGCAAACAATGGCTAACGTACCCATTACCTGCACTGAAGGACGTACAGCTCGGATGTTGTGGACCAAAACTAATGCGATAATTTAATTTTACTCGCAGTTCTTGTTCATCGCACATACAGCAGAACTCTAAACGGTTATTACATCTCTTCATTAAGCATTGCTAGGTGATGTCTGAACAGAAACGCATGAAGATCTGTCAAATGGATATATTTTCTTTAAATTCGATATTTCCTTCTCTTGGACTTTTATTGAGAGTTTACCTCCGACTCTGATGAAGTGTGTATGTATTATAAAATCTGTAAAATTAAATGAATCTATAATCCCATTCATTCCCTCTGTTAAATATCTAGATGTGTACATGGATGAGGAGCTCAAGTGGATTATCCAAGTCACACACACACACACACACACACACACACACACACACACACACACACACACACACACACACACACATGCAAGATCGTCTTCTCCATTCTACATTCATTAAATCGCCTGAAATATTTTCTATCCTTTCAATTAAAAATAATTCTCATACAGACATTGGTTATGCCACATTTTGACTATTGCGACATTCTACTAATATATTTAAATTCTATTTTAGCCCAAAGATTGCAGCGCGTTCATAATGCCTGCATAGGTTTCATTTGCAACATCCGCAAGTACGATTACATTACACCTTCCCTTGAAACGCTCCAATACGTTAGAAATTCGATGTTGTTATCCATTGATGCCAATTGTTTTATTTCATTCACAAAATACACATTTTATAGGCTACAATTATAGGTTAAGTTACCTATGGGAGCAGGACCAATGTCAGCTGTGCCTTATTTCGACCGTTACTCAGTGCTACAGGAAAGCATTTTTTATAGCTCGACAAACGCATTCTCGCTGTAGTGTGTAACGGAACTAAAGCTTCATCTACACAGTTCAATATTCCAATCGCGTATGCGTGCAATCTGGGAAGAATATTGAAAAATCAAGTTTAAAAGGTACGTTCAATTAAGATCATGAATATTTCGTGTCTACATGGTGCGCTGTTTTGAACGTCGTCTTCCTGCGTAATTATATTAATTAATATTAAATATCAATCTTGCATTCATTGCTTCAAAGTTGAAAGAAAAGTTTAACCGTGTAGTTGCATCTTAATGTATTCATGATCATCAATTTACGGGGAAACAGTTCGAGACATCGACTAAACAAAAGAACGACCATGCGATAAATTGATAGCGATAAATCTAGCTGCAAAAATGGTCGCAAAGTGTGAATGTGATTGGTTGGAATTCAAAATTTCATTACACTTCATTGGTCGAAAATGGAATGACGTCATATAAACGAAATAGTCATTGAAATGATAAATCTTCATTGTAATCCTACAAATTGTTAGTATATATTTTACTCATTTTTCTGAAAATGTTTTCTTTCTTCCTCATTCATGTTTAATTCTCCTTTGTATGTATCTGTGTATATATAATTTTCCTCAGTGTTGTATAGTTATAATTCTTGTAATTTGTAATATTGGTTCACTTACCACTTGCATATTCATTGAGTGCAACTACTAAGCTTTAGAATATTTTTTGAGTAGAGACATTAGGCGTGTTTATTTCTTCGGAAAAGTTTGTGCTGTTGTTTTCCAAATGTTTATTTGATGGAATACACACTTCAGCTCCATTCTGAAATCCAGACGCATGATGTATCATGTAACGAAATCAGTATGAGTTTCACTTTACGCGAATTCTACCTTTCTCGTGGTAGGCATATGTTACAATTTAGATTCTCATGTTATTGTTCACCTATAATATATAGTTGTTCTTACAATTCTTTACTTTTCAAATGTTAAAGTTACCATTGTGCCCAATTTGTGTTCTTTTATATAGGCTCTGTGATCAGTTAGAATTCTTCTGTAGGATAAAAGAATCTCTCTGAATCTACATTAGCATAAGGCAGCCGTGGCGAAAATGCGATCGTGCGCCGAGCCACTGTGTAACCTGCAACGTGCATAGCACCTATGGGGGGAGGCGGACACCCGAAGGGGAAGTGAAGCAAATGTCTGACTTATTAACTCATTTTCATTTTTCTTACGTCTAGCACTTGAATAAAATTTTATTCAGTACAAGGCTACACACTATTGTTTAGTACGTGTAACGAAGAAAGAAATGAACAAGAAAACATAGGACACATTATCACAACCTAAAATTAATTATCTTCAGAATGTCTATGCGACAGAGTTTCAAAATCAGGAATTATGTCACTTACTGACGGTCGTAGTTGATCACGAAGGTATCTGTCTGTCAGTCGTGATCTAAATTTGGTTTTTACTATTTTCATTTTTGAAAATAATTTTTCACAAACGTAAGTTGTAGCGAACATGGCTTGAACAAAGCAAGCGAAAAACGAAGCTTCGGATATTTATTTTTTGGCAAAGATTTGAAAGGTTGAATATTAGTCAAGTCCTTACATCTAGCTTTCATTTAACATCACATTGTAAATCTGTGAGTTTAAATTGAAGATCTAACCGCATTATTCATACATCTGCTGAAAAAGGATCGACATACAGGGATGATAATAATAATAATAATACTAATAATAATAATACTAATAATAATAATAATAATAATAATAATAATAATAATAATAATACTTAACCTTTTAATGTTTCATCAGTAACATGTAGTAACTTATAATGCCGTTTTATGTTATACAACCGTTTTCCTCATAATACTTGTGAACAAATCATGCATTTAATATTATCATCATATTGTCAGCAAAAAATGCGTCCTCCCATCCTACTTGAAACTTTCGTTTTTGTAGAGGTACATGGTTTTGAGAGAGACATTGCGACGATAGGCCACTCGCAGGTCAGAGACAAATATAAATGGAACGGAGTTTGATTCCAGTGAGTGAGAGTGTGGGGGTTGAGGGAGGTAGGGAGCAAGGGAAATGCACAGCTAACATTGCGAGCTACAATGTACTCTTGAGTTTCATTTTCGCCACGACTGGCATAAGGTAACCGTATTGTTTTCAGATATCCTACTCAAATGCTTGACAAGATGGACTTATGACATTCTGGGGACCCAATGTCATAGATTTACGGTAGCCTATATAAAAACCCATATACACTGGCCTAATTTCGAAAGGGCTTCTTATCGTTGTTAATGCACTGACGGAAACTTTCCTTTGTTCTTGCAATAAAAATATCCGTTGTCGGGAAACGTTGAGTATTGTAGATGTCGGTCTCCATCTGTTGCACGTATTTATGTGCTCAGACTTGCTAGACGCATCCAGGTAATGGCTAACGTAGGCGTAATATGCGCAGTAAATGTTCCGCCTGCTGAATATTAATCGCAGATACCCGCATGAATAATCACACTAGTAAATTCATTATAAGCACCTTATTAATGACTTCTGTGATATGCAGAGAAATTATTGCGGTGATACAAATTTCCAAGTTGTCCAAAAGAATGTTATATTTGAAAATAGTAATAAGTTCTTTAAAAATTTAATTTTACGCAAAAATAGAGACTATATGTAACCAAACGCAGGACTCTAGCGATTACAATTATTATAACACATTTCACTAACACTATAGAACACATTTCATCGACACTATAAAACACATTTCATCGACACTATAAATTATTACTGATCGGAACTATGAACTACATTGAAACTTATAAAATATGTATTTTGATGCCAACTATAACCCTAATATACCTCAGGGTGAAATAGGGTTTATTAAATTGGATAATAAAAAAACTAAACATTTCTAGTCTAAGACCCTCTTACACGCTATTTTTAAATAGTTTACAATCCAAGGGAGTAACTCGTCAGGCTGAATAAATACATGTCACCTTAAAAAATTAAATGTTAAATGTCAACTTAATTTTAATTTACACTTTATACACAACTTTTTAAGTTATTCTTGAATCTCCTTAAGAAAGGACAGCCCTCAAAGACCGCTGCAGGAAGGTCATTCCAACTATTTATAGTTCTATTTAAAAATGAGAATTTACCTACAGCCGTTTTCTGTTTCCTACATTTGATTTTAAAATCATGATCGTTCCTACCATAGTACGTTGGCTTCTCTAACCGAGCCGTTATCTACCCATTCTTTCTGACCTAGATGTGCTCTATACAATGATTTTATTCTAGTTTTCCTACGTCTGTTTTGCAAAGTTTCCCATTTAAGTTCTTTCCATCTTCCCTTTTACCTTTAACAAATTTACCTGCCCTATACTGGGTTCTTTCTAAGGAATTTATCTGATATATTCTGTAGGGATCCCAACATGTAGTTCCGTATTCCATTAACGGTTGCACTAACGTTAGATATGCTATTTCCCTCGATTTGGGGCTAGCCTTTTTCAAGATTCTCATAATAAAGTGAAGTGCCCTCCATGCTTTACCTGTAATATTATCAACATGCTCTCCCCAAGAAAGTTTGGAGTTTGAATACACTCCTAGGTATTTACAACATTGTTCTTGCGGAATTACTCCACTGAATTCGTAACTAAGCCTACTGTCAACTTCCTAAGTTCCCAGGAAATATTTTCGTATAGAAACCGAAAATTGATTTTGACCATTTTTTGTCAAAACGCACTCATAGTGTCCTTAAGACAAAATAGAATAAAGAACTCGTAAACTCAGACTGTGGAAGGACGATAAATCGGCACTTCCTCCCGAGAATCGAATCCGAGTTATCTGGATTTATAGTCAAAAATATTACCACTTCAGACAGAAGACTAGGGGTTCTATGCATAGACATTTCGCTAGCCCGCGCTACGAGCATGCTAAACTAGCCCCTACTATCGACTGATTACTTGTACAGGATTCATATCATATCATATCGCTAACACTGGTTTATGAATACGAAAAACGTTAGTTCGCTGATCATCCACCGGAAGCCCGCGCTAAGAATGTCTATGAATATGGCCCAGAGATACTTACAGTATTTTAATTCCATCTTGCTAAAGTTGAAACTCTACTAAACTTGCATGAATCGCAACTTAACGTTTGATTTGATTAATATTGTAAAATGTTTATGTTCAAGGGCGCCCACAGGGATAGTCAGTAGTAGCAATTGCTATCACTGAGATTTTTTTTATTTACGCTTTTTTTATTTTTCCCTATGTATTTGATACATGTTTTCTCAAACCCTTGGTAAACAATTCAACAAAAGTGAGTGCTAGCCTCCTCAGTCCTAGCGTATCTTATGGGATACATTAAACAGTACTTTTTTTTTTTAAATCCCGCATTCTCAAGGAGAATGTTTTAAATTATCTTGAAACTAGTTGAGGATATTTAGAAGAGACGGCAGCGCCATTGAAATATGAATTCAACCAAATGACTTAATTTACATGCCAGCCACACTCGCTCAAGATGGCTGTTTCTGAAAAGAAGGCGCTGGGACGTATGCATATCACTAGATTGTTGATAATATTAAAAAACTAAATATTATATCGAATGGGTTAAATAAAACATTGTTCTGTTTGATGGCATAATCAGATTCGTGCCTTAAAATTTGTAGCCATTACTAATATTGAAATATACATTGTGCCTCCTATGAGAGACGTCAAGCTTTTAGATTTTTAAGTAAAAATTATTATTTTGTGTCACATATAAAATAAACTGAATATTCAATTTAAGTTAATTTAATTAATTTACAATACATTGAGTCCCAAGGTCTCCTATTGTAGAATTTTAGAATTAGCCACGAAATCCCATGAAGGGCAAGGGCCTTCTGACTATGCAGGGTGACTTGTCAAGCAGTTCCCGGTTAGCCACTCCGGGAATGATGGTCACTTGAATGTCATATCTGAAGGGTCCACTGTTCACTAGTCACTGTTTAGGTTGCGAATAACTTTGTGATTAGTTTCCATTTTGTCGGTCTTTCGCTGTTCTTGACCATAGATGGCCGAATCTTGCTCTAAGTTCGTCTGCCCACCTTGTCTTCTGTCTTCCAGCGTTGCGTTTGCCAATCCTTGGGTCCCATGTCGTAAGTATGTGTGTCCACCCGTTCGCGTTGAGTCGCATCACGTGTCCTGCCCATTTTTTCTTCAGCTTGTCGGTCGTCTTTACTGCGTCGGGGTCTCCTATAGGATACATCAATTTTGAGTTAATTTCATTACTTATTTCTTTCGTAATGTTTTGATCAATGCACAGTCCATTTGCAACACTATATTAAAATGTCATAGATTCCTGAATCCCAAAATTTTCCACAAGACTGAGGAGGTTGAACTATGAATGCGTGCACAGGGTAATTTAGATTTCAGAACTGGCTATTTTTCATGTTCAATTTTCTCTCTCTTCGTCCATCCGTTTCCCCTAATTCTCTAACCATCTTGCTACCACTGAAATTGGATCCTGCAGGCTCCCTTATTTACGTTGCGACTTTTATGACAATTATGAATTGTGAATTGCAAAGTCATGTATCTCTCTTACTTAAGTACGATGTCACCGCTGTACCGAAGCTTAATAAATATTAACAAGCCTTTGTTAGCAAGGACGATTCCCTCCGACTTTTGACAGGATTATAAATTCCACTTCTCTTGACGCTTTCTTACTAAAACAATTGTAAAGCACTGACAAAAGAAGCCATACTACTGCTCGCGTGGGTATTAGAGATAGACCAGACGCAAAGGAATCGATTTCATGATCGAGACGTACTAGAATCGTGAATTGAATTAATCGAAGAGTTGGTGTTCCCTTATTAGGGCAGCTGCCTGCAGTACACAGGTTTCCATGGAGACTTGCATTGTTTTATGTCATTACGACACGGCTCTATATATTATACCGTGTCATACTCGGCTAGATGTTCAACATACATAAATGCAAGGAGCCATAATAATTTTACTATCAGTTTGCATGCACTGGGCGCCGTTCTCTTTCGGCTTTTGTTATGCAAGGGTTATTTGTGAGAACACGCGTTCTTGGTAGGTTCACCCTGACAGCATATTGACAGATCAGCTCTGTCGAGTTTTATTTTCAGTTTAATTTATTTTCCCAGCTGGAAATGCCACGACTGAAGCTTTGCATGTGTTTTCTGTCTGTCCAAGTTCGGTAACGCTCTTCAATCGAGTTCGGAGCGTTTCTATTGTTGCTTCAGACTTGAAAGTTTCCTTACTGATTTGTATAACGATGCATTTAATCGAGAAGTTATTCAGCAGCCTCTAGCCTAATGAAGGATTCTTGTAACAGCGAATCTGTATGGTATAATATGTGTGTAGCCTATGTAATCGCGTTGGTACATGGAAAGTGTTCTCAAAACAGAGACTTTCCAGTCAACTTGCTGATGATTTTGGGAATAAGTCGGCAGTTAGGTAAATAAGTGGGTAGTTGTACCTCTCCCGCTTCCGTAAAGCAGTATCATTTTAAAGAAATTTCCGGTTGTGTGATTTTGGAAACGGTTTCTAGTAATCGTTGAGAAAATGCTACAAAAGTTCGCCGATTAGGTAACCTTCTTTGCGGAAAACGTTGATAATACATTCTTCTCGTCGCACTTGAATTACGACGACTTTCTCCATAAATTAATAACATACTGTATCATGATATTGCTGAACTGTGTATGAAATTGTAAGTTGTTTATCGAATACCTGTACTGAACTGCCACCCTCTCACCAGGAGACCTATAGGCAGGGAGCTTGAACTCAGCTGATCTGTACGTCTCTCAAGCCAGAATATTAACAAATTTAAGCTTGTATTATTATTTAGTTTCACGAAAACGTAATAGAAGATATATATATATATATATATATATATATATATATATATATATATATATATATATATATATTTAAACTAGTATGAACTTGTCGCTAGACATACCTACTGATGTAATTGTTTTCGTATTATTGCTAATGATGTAAACAGTATAACGAAAATAAAATAAGGAAAGAAATTTTTTTTTCTGGAAAAACTATAAAGTTTAGACCCTATGTTGTATGAACATTTTTTGATCCTATAGACCGTCCCTGACGACTGAAAAGGACGGCATTTATACCCCTTACACCCTGTATACACTTTATATTCCGAAATGATATAGTGTTAAATGTTGTTAATCAAGATGTATTATTATTATTATTATTATTATTGTTCTTATTATTAATATTATTATTATGTCCCGCACCGTGGCATCGTGGTCTAAGGCATCCTGCCTAGAACTCGCGTTATGGAATGTGCGCTGGTTCGAGTCCTCATGGGGGAAGAAATTTTCTCATGAAATTTCGGCCAGTGTATGGGACCGGTGCCCACCCAGCATCGTGATGCACTTGGGGAGCTAAAATAGGTAGCGAAATCCGGTTACGCAAACTAGTTATAACGGCTGGGGGCTCATCGTGCTAACCACACGATACCTCCACTCTGGTTGGATGATCGTCCACCTCTGCTTCGGCATGTGGCCGTGAGGCAAGCAGCCGGCTGGTCGGTCTTGGCCCTTCGTGGGCTGTAGCGCCACGGATTATTATTATTATTATTATTATTATTATTATTATTATTATTATTATTATTATTATTATTATTATTATTATTATTATTATTGAGCCAGAATATGAAGGTCAACCAAAAGTCGCAGATGTGAAATAAAGCATTACTCTAAGGAAAACAAGAATTTCAGTAAATGCCTACATTGAAAAAAATTGCCCAGAAGTAAATGTACTAAAAAAGTATAAATGTTTATAATACTGCAGTTTTCATTTCTTTAAAGTATCATTTCCTGCACTGCTAATGTTTGTCACATTGAAGTAAAATTTACCATTGTAAATTAGTTCAACTGTATATTCCAATTGAAAAGTTATAAATGTATCAATATGAAGTTGTCGGCCTGGTTGGCGAAGTTGGTATAGCGCTGACCTATTATGCCCGAGGTGGCGGGTTCGATCCTGAGCCATATCGATGGCATTTAAGTGTGCTTAAATGCGACAGGTTCATGTCAGTAGATTTACTGGCATGTAAAAGAACTCCTGCGGGACAAAATTCCGGCACATCGGCGACGTTGATATAACCTCGGCAGTTGCGAACGTCGTTAAATAAAATATAACATCATTACTATAAAATTAAATAATTATACATAAGAGTACATAAGAATATCTTGTCACAGTAGCCTATTAAATGTTATAGTCGAGTTAAATTGACGCGTTTGGGCGTTTTAGGTGAACAGAAACTTGGAATGTCCTACTGTTATATGACTTTCGCTTACACTCTGCATTGAACTGTATCTTTGCTCCTTTTACCTTGCAAATTTCATATCTAATAGCATCATTAGTCTTAGAACAAGGTCAAACTTAAAATTTAAGATATTCCATTAAACACTCCATGCTTACCTGTAGTGCACGTGTTGTGATGCACTGGACCCAGTCCGCTTGCAGTCACAACGTACTTGGCCGCTGGGTGGAATGGTAACCATAAACGCGCCGCGCGCACTCTTAATACTACGCAACAAAAAATGTGGGATATGCAGCTATCGTAATCCGTCTGTTTATGATCGCATGGCATGAAGTAATTACTACCGCCAATGCTCACGGCAACCGCCGTCCCGTGTGCTCCTGCGGACCACAAGCATCCTAGAACGACGCCCTGTAATTTAATGACAATAATGTACAGGGAGTCGAACCAACTCTATGTTATAACTCTTTTATGTAAGTCATTAAACACTCAAAAAATAATTTTCCACTTTAGTATTATTATGGTTTATTTTTTTATAATAACATTACGTTTTATTTGAATAGGGCCTACCAGTAATATCTATCATAACTCTTCCCGAGTTATTTCATATTTATTTGTAGGCCTTCTAAATGAAGTATATAAGATATAACAAATTAGAAGCATTAATATGAGCAAAGCCCGATATGAAATTGGCATTAAGATTTGTAGTCTAAACTAATGTTACCCTCAATTTTTGGCTACAATTTCAACGGGTCCACAATCGACTCTATCATTATTATTATTAGGTATTATTATTATTATTATTATTATTATTATTATTATTATTATTATTATTATTATTATTATTATTATTATTGGCAGCTAAATTATCTAACAATTTCTAAATTAACCCTTAAATTGGCAAAACTTCATTTCTCACACTAGTTTATTAAACCGTGTCGGACTGCTACTGCTAAGATTTATTTCAAATCAACCGTCCTCAAGTGAGGTTGACCACTGGGATCCGGAATTAACAAACACAAAAGATAAAGGGAAATGAAACGGGCAAAATAATGATTCGATTTCTACATTAAAACAAAAATGTACGTGTTAACATATAAATGATGGTGTAGAATTTGAGGAGAGGCCTTCAGAATTTCCATTACAATCTTCTGAACCTCATAAAAGGAAATTGGAAAGAATTTAAGGATATTACATGTAAATTTTGGTAAACAACCCCTCACTCTAAATAGTAAGCCTGTAACATCCCAGTTGTAAAGCGAAATGCCATATTTTTCACTGAGATATGGAAGACAAGGTACATATTTAGCTCGCTTGTCATCATTTATCTGCAGTGCTTGATTCGTTTCTCGTTGAAAGCAAATCGTAGGGTCTAAGACCATCGCTTTCTGAGTTCTTGTATTGATGGGAATTATATATAGATTCTTCTATGAGAATCGTCTTCAGACACACAATGAATCACCTCATGTACTTCCCATCTAAACAACTATCGCGAAGTCCATATTTTATATGTTGTACAATATTATATTATTCTGTAATTTTGGTTATTTAATTTTCCTACCAATTTTTTTCTATTGTTCTAGTAAAATTACAGCATATATTAACCTGTTGTGTCCTATAGGATACTTCGTGAATTGAAGGGTTTAACTATGGAAATGAACTTTTGGAGAAGATCGGCTTTAATATCAAGAAGAGACAAAATTAGAAACAACATAAAATCTGAAATGGGAGTGAAAAGTTCAATACTGGATTATGTACAACAGTGGTCTTCAGCACTCGCTGAAATGGGTAAAAGGTAAGCGGATCCGTCCTGTGTGCCCCGTCGTGCAACAGGAAGAGGTAGAGAGCATACCCGCTAGCAGCTACGAATGCACCATAGTGCAATGTGTTCTCCGCGGGTAAGAGACGATAGCCCCAGGGTGCTCTATGCTGATGATCGCTGGTGTACAACATTGCAATGGTACGGACATTTAAAAAGGATGAGTGAAGAACGATTGCCAAAAAAATTGTTGGAATGGTTGCCGCCCGAGAGGGTGAAGAGAGGAAGACCTAATACTACATGGATTCATGGAATTGAAATAACAATGAAGGAAATAAGATTGGAGGAAGAGCAGTGGGTTAAGAGGGAAGATTGGAGAGAATGTTTAAAATTAATTTTCAAAAACTAGAATATTGGGCACTGGAAGATGTATGTACATTGCTAAACTAGTTATTATTATTATTATTATTATTATTATTATTATTATTATTATTATTATTATTATTATTATTATTATTATTTTCTTTTAATTTTAATTTATTTGAACAGGGGATACTCAGCATGTAAATATTTGCATGGTATGCGAATTATCTTAAAACCTCCTATATAAGTTATAGAAACAAAACATTGTCCGATGTCCTTTGCTCACTGCGCTAAGTAACTTACCTGCTTACTTTCCCAACATACTCAGATATGTTTGGAATGTAAATAAATAATGAATTAGGCTTATGACATGACATGTAATTGTTAAATAATAACAAGAAACACAATATGATTACCACATGCTTAAAATATTTGTACTTACATTTGTATAACAAAAGACACAAATACGTTTTCATATTTTACTACAAATTCTATTTGTAACTTGTAAACCACCGCTCCGCAATTCTGTCGTGCGGAATCCAATCATCGTAGTTGCAGAAATACATTTGTTCTTCGCAAGATCCGTTATGTTGCGTTGGAAACCAGGCGTGGAGTGCGATGCCGTCCATGACCGCGCTGAGAACAATTTTAGGCAACTGGAATATTAAAAGAGCAGCGATTTAATCAAGGGACGTGACGCGCTGGAGCGACTGCTGGTTCACACACTGTGGTGTAGGTGGCGGCAGATACAGATTCCAGATCGTCATACTTGACTTGCTTGCACGCACTGTTAGGCATTCGTGTGACGGACGAAGTAACATTGAATAACTTACCACGCGGTATAGGTCATTCGGTATCTTGTGAAACCTACCTGCGTGTAAGGAGAAAGCAGTTGACAGGGAAGCTTCCCTCCCTGGTTACACGTTTCCACTTGCAGGTAGCTAGCTCGCTTACCCCCATCATAAGGTTCTTACTATGAGGTATGGCGCACACAGAAACATTTGGTTTCACGAGATATCGAATGGCCTATAAGCGAAACACAGTAATTCGCCAGAATTTTTAATTTAATTGAAATTGTAATTAGCCTAATTATTTATGTCAAACCAGGTAAAAAGCCAGGCTGATTTTTGTACATTATTAGTAGTAAGAGTATTATGAGTGGTATTATGAGTAAGAGTATTAGTAATAGTATTAAGAGTAAAGGTATGAGAAGTAATATTACGAGTAAGAGTATCAAGAGTACTATTACGAGTAAGAGTATCAGGAGTAATATTACGAGTAAGAGTATGAGGAGTAGTATTACGAGTAAGAGTATCAGGAGTAGTATTACGAGTAAGAGTATCAGGAGTAATATTACGAGTAAGAGTATCAGGAGTAGTATTACGAGTAAGAGTATCAGGAGTAGTATTACGAGTAAGAGTATCAGGAGTAGTACTACGAGTAAGAGTATCAGGAGTAATATTACGAGTAAGAGTATCAGGAGTGGTGTTACGAGTAAGAGTATCAGGAGTAGTATTACGAGTAAAAGTATCAGGAGTAGTATTACGAGTAAGAGTAAAAAGAGTAGTATTACGAGTAAGAGTATCAGGAGTAGTATTACGAGTAAGAGTATCAGGAGTGGTGTTACGAGTAAGAGTATCAGGAGTAGTATTACGAGTAAGAGTATCAGGAGTAATATTACGAGTAAGAGTATCAGGAGTAGTATTACTTTGTGAATTTGTGGACCGATGAAAATACCCTCTTTTAATTTGCCTTAAAACTGGTAAACTTTTCTTTTAAATACTGAAAATGACATCCATGTTTGTTCATTGCGTAGACCTCACTTTGAACTATTATGAAATTTACTGAATAAAAGGGACCCATATCTGTTTATTTATTAGAAGTACAAAAGAACATACCAACAACCGTAAGAAACCGGAAATAAGTCATATACTCATAAAATGCAATTTTTACAACCCCCAACCCGCGCCATATGTTTCCTGGGGGAGCGCTTATCGAAAAGTGAAATCATAGTATATCTTAAAAACCTTACGTGATACGAAAAAGAGATGAATTTTCGGATTCTGCGTACACCAAACCATAAAGGACACATTGTTTAAGTTGGAGCAAAATTCTTGTTGTTCAGTATTATTAGTATTACTACTACTACTACTACTACTACTACTACTACTACTACTACTACTACTACTACTACTACTACTACTACTACTACTACTACTACTGTTACTGCTGCTGCTGCTACTGCTAATGCTATTGTTCTACATACGAATAAAAAATAATTTCAACAGTAAGAAGACATACATAAATTTAAATAAATGTTGGCACATTACCACTTCTCGTGTTTATAACTGAAAGCTCTTATCCATAATTATGTACAATATGTGTGTACATACCGGAGAACGGAAGTCCTTCGGCATTATGCTACAGACAATCAATTATGCATACAACCCTCAGGAGACTTGGGTGAAATGAAAAATAGCTACAGGTGACTTTTCAGCCCAGAGATACCATAAAGATTGCTTGGATATTTCCTGTACAGTCAATAAATATTACAGACACTATCAGCCAGACTCCCTGCTTGTGCGTCCTCACATTTCAAGTTACTTTTCCAGTTTTCAACGATAAAATATCCTTTGTGTCCAATGCATTTGCAAGCGACATCACTTATAAGAATTGTTAAAAGTGCCGCCACATGTTAAGTAGTAAACGTGAGGCAAGAAAATGCGGATATGAAAACAACGTTTACATTTGACGTGTAGGATCGAATTGCATGTGCACAGAGCAAAATAGCAATCACGTTGTCAATATCCAACCGGCATCATCACAGCTCTAAGTGGTAGTGGTAGTGGTGGTGGTGGTGGTGGTGGTGGTGGTGGTGGTGGTGGTGGTGGTAGTGGTAGCATAGCACTTATAGTAATAATAGTAGGTCCTAATGGTAATAGTAGTGGTAGTGATAGTGGTAGTAATGGTAGTTAATAGTTCTCTTCCTGTTATACGCATCGAGCCTCTGCTCCGATAGCACGATAGTCTTACTTATAAATGGAATTTAGAGAACTCGGAGGTTCATTGCCGCCCTCACATAAGCATGCCATCGGTCCTAATCTGAGCAAGATTAATCCAGTCTCTACCATCATATCTAACCTCCCTCAAACACATTTTAATATTACCCTCCCATCTACGTCTCGGTCTCCCCAAAGTTCTTTTTCCCACTGGCCTCCCAACTAACACACTACGCATTTCTGGATTCGCCCATACGTGCTATATGTCCTGCCCATCACAAACGTCTGGGTTTAATGTTCATAATTATGTCAGGTGAAGAATACAATGCGTGCAGTTCTACGTTCTTGTGTAACTTTCTCCATTCTTATGTAACTTCATCCCTCTTAGTCCCAAATATTTTCCTGAGAACCTTATTCTCAAACACCCTTAATCTCTGTTCCTCTCTCAAAGTGAGAGTCCAAGTTTCACAATCATAAAGAGAAACTAGTAATATAACTGTTTTATAAATTGTAACTTCCAGATTTTTTTTAAAGCAGACTGCATGATAAAAGCTTCTGAACAGAATTCTGACCGAAGGAATTAATGTTATTTGCTTCTTTCCTCAGAGGGAGTAACATAGGAATACAAGAAACAATGAAAAGAGTGGACGGCAGGTGGGGAGGCTTAAGGACTGTACAGCATGTTTCAGAGTAATCTTTCCTAATTTCAATTTTCCGATGTGATAGTGGGTACATAGATACTGAATTTTTTTTTTTTTCATAATAAAGCAGTGTTTGGAAATTCTTCAATATCGAGATATAACGTTAAGATAGAAATGAGGATTTCAAAGAATCTTAACTTGAAAAGTAGTTGGCCACTATCTCGAAGACGTTGATCTAGCCCTGAAAATGTTGTATGACAGGAAATGTGAGACTGAGGATGTTGTTCAACATAAATATGTCTTAGCATTGCAGTAAGCAGCTGAATATGTCATATGCATGTCTGTTACTTCAACATTTGTAATCCGATGCATTTTTAGTGACTCAAAATGTATAAATGGATCTATAAGGCGTTGTAAGCAGAAGAGGAGATGATGCTAAGCAATATGACACTGAAGCTAAATGACAGCTGTGAGCAATATGGGATGAAGATAAATGCAAACACAACGAAGATCATGGTTACCGGAAGAAAAAAAAATGAGGTTAAATTGCGAATTCGAAATGAAGCAATGGAACAAGTGGACGGTTTCAAACACTTGGGATGTACTATAAGCAGTAACATGAGCTGCTGCCAGGAAGTCAAAAGAAGGATATCAATGGCCAAGGAAGTTTTTAATAGAAATAGGAGAATCTTCTACGGACATCCGGAAAAACAACTAAGAAAGAGACTAGTGAATTGCTTTGTGTGAAGTGTGGCATTGTATGGGGTAGAAACATGGGCATTACGACGAAATGAAGAGAAGTGAATAGAAGCATTGAAGCATAAACATGTGGATATGAAGAAGAGTGGAACATGTGAAATGGACAGACAGAATAAGAAATGAAACTGTGTTGGAAAGAGTGAGTGAAGAAAGAATTATGCTGGAACTCATCAGGAAGAGAAAAAGGAGAAGTAACTACCTACTGAAGAGTGCACTGGAAGGAATGGTGAATGGGAGAAGAGTTCAGGGCAGAAGAAGATCTTGGGGCAGAAGAAGATTTTAGATGATAGGCAACATTGTTATATGGATCGTATGCGGAGACTAAGAGGAAGGCGAAAAAGAGGAAAAACTGGAGAATGCTGGGTTTGCAGTCCTTGGACAGAAAACTATAAATGAATGAAAACGAATCTGACAGAAGTTATTTTGTGACATGGAATGAAAACAAATCAACTTAAATTGTGCCCATGGCGACGAGAATATCTGAAATTAAATTAAAGACATCCATGGACGATAATAAAGTTAATGACAAATTTTTAATTTTACCTTATAACCTGGATACGGAAACATTTCCAGACACTTTTTTACCCTAAAAAGAAGTCTAATTTGCATGCCCTTTATTACATTTTAATATGAGGAATATTTATTCTGAAAGACCTTGTATGCGATAGAGAAGTACTAAATTTTATAATAAGAACGGAATATTATCGTCACGGATTCAACAATTTTTTTTTACCGAAATCTTTCATCCACAGGCTACATGCATATTTATTTCACACACCGGTGGTAATCTACATTTTACAGTAAAGTTTACAGAAGTATGAGCAAATTTGTTTTTTTTTTTTTTTTTTTGTAACTTTTGAAAACCTAATCTTATTCTAACCGCCACTACCGAAAGCTGTAGCTATTATGTCCTTTGCTACTTCTACTTCTAGATTCCGTACACGGATCTGATAAAAAGGTCTATAAATGTAGCAGGCCTGGTTTCTTGACCGCTTTCAGGAAAGAACGAGGAAACTTTTACTTTGCTGAACAATTTGCTAAAGAATGTGGTAACAGAAAGCAAGAAGAGTATTAGGCATGCATGACTCATGATATTAATGTAGCTGAAACTAATTCGAGTGCAAGTTTAATCCCAGTGTCAGGAATATTCACACAATGCCAGCTGAATATTAATGTTGCGTAAAATAAATCCTTGCATACCTTTTCTTCACCTTTCCTTACAATTTAATGGGTAGCATGTAATTTCCAGTATCAATGTAACTTAAGATTATACGGTGGGGTGAGAAGAACAGATATCGTAATTTCTTAATCTTTAAATAATTGTGTTTAAGATCAAAAGCTGACTCTTGGATAGGGCCTACTGTACACTGTAGACCTGATATAGCCAACGTTTCGGAATTGCATACAGATTCTACTAGCTATCTCAACTTAATTATAATTCTATGCATATTGCATATAGATTAAATTGAGTTACATTTACTCATAAATTAAGTTATTACTTTTTCTTATAAATCTTATCTCAATTTAAATAAATATGCACTAGTCGTTGAAAATTAACTGAAGGAAATTGCTGGAGAATCTTTTAACAGTCTTACTAATAAAAACTCTATATACAGACTTTAACTATCTTATACAATGAGTAGCTCGTTTATACGTCGTGTGTAATTTCCTCACCAATAATCACTACATACGTCGTGTATAACAGTACAACTGTTACACAGCTACGTCATAGTTTCGTCATGACTTCGTTACGAAAGATAATAGAATATCTGAGGTTCCTTATTGCATCCGGTAGAGCGCTCTAGTGTGGCGTGTTAAGTATCGATAGTACAACTGGCTCTAATCGATTACCGTACTATATTTTGGTCAAAGAGTACAAGCTACAGTAATATTATTCTAATTATTCTGTGCTCTTTGGTTTGTTCTTCTTTGGCTACTAGGCAACCATCATCATAAAATGACAGTCGATACGAACAGCTGTTAGAGGGGCGGCCATTTTTTTCTCTATTTACAACGCTTAAACAAGGGGTTTCGTGTATATAACTACTGCAAAGCAATTTCCATTGTATAGTTACAGGCTGTTTATACGCCCATCGCTTCTACATGGTTTATTAGTAAAGTTTTCTGTCTCAACTCTGCATACGTCTAGTATAAAAAATATACACGGTTTATTAGTAAGACTGTAAGTGTATTGTAAATATTCATAATTTAAATATGTATGTCACAATTGCGTTGATTAAGGCTGGTTGAGTGGAAGAGAAGACCTTAAGGCCTTAACTCTGACAGAAAAAAAAACATTCTATCTTCTAAACATGCTATCTTCAGGGCAATATTTATTTATTTGTTTATTTATTTACTTATTTATTTATGTATTTATTGCTTATTTATTACTTATTTATTTCTTATACCTTGTATATCCTTCTTTTAACATCGTTTGTAATACTCAACCCAAAAAATTGAGTGCAGCTGTCTTATTGCGACACTCTCTTTATTTAATTTCTTCTTCACTAACTCAATGACTTGGTAGCAAGTACTTATATCACTACCAATGCTAATTATATTGCCACCATTATCCATGACTCTTATAATCCTTGAAAACCTTTAGAGTAAATCCACATTTATATTAACCCCCGTCGGCCTGAGTTTGAAAACATTCAAGACAATTATTTCGATAGCTGACAAACAGCCTTGCCAGCCGTAGGCGGGATTTGAACTCACAACTGTGGCTTCCAAGCAACGTGAAAGCCACGCCTCTGCTGGTGCATACACTGCGGTATATTATTATTACTAACTAGATCGTATAGAGAATTCTGGTTACATTTTTAACTGTTTTTACTCTTTCTATAGCTCTTTGGTGAGATGGTAACAGCTCTGCAAATGGCACGAGACTTCATTTGCATGCGCGATTGCAAAAATGTCCGAGGAGGGACTAGTGGATTTGACTTTTATGTGTTAGTGTAATTGCAGGGAATGGAATTGCTTGCAGTTGTCAACATTAATTAGTTTCATTACCTTGTTAAACGATAATTACGAGTTTTGGCCAACTACCTCTGGCGCCCCCTCATGCTCCAAAACTATAAACAGAAATTGCTTTCTTGCAGCCCTCAAAACATAATTATTGTTATTTTAAGTTGTGGTGTTGATTAACGTATACTTAACTACTTCAATTCACTCTGGTGAGAACCAATTTGAAATGCTTCAGTGGTTCTCTCTTGCATGTGCATATGTAATTAAGATGGCGGCCTTAGAATTTTCTCTTGTCTCCATACAACTCTTTGTCGTAGTTCAAAAAACTATTATATTTTTAATTATGTTTACTGTTATAAGACAAAGATATACAGGGTGTAAGGGGTATAGTGCCATTATTTTAACTGATCATTGTTCATGTCATAAGGAGGAAAAAATGTCCTCACAATTTTTTTCTAAATGCAATATTTAACTAATTATTAAAGTTTACAATATTAGACGTTTTGGAATGTTGCTGGATGAGGAAGAGGGAGTTTACAAGTACACGGTACAGCTCAAGCGGATACAGACATACCGGTACAAAACAGATGCTCTGTTCTAATGCAGGGACGGACCGTTGTTTACACAAAACGAACAGCAAATACAAACTTTCAACCTCATTCATAGAACTTTATGGAAAATGTCCATCTTATTTAACAATATTGGAAATATTGGTCCATTTTTTATTGTACGTCTAAAAAATAAACAATAATGGTTTACTGCACAAAATCACACGATTTTTTTTTTCTAAATGTCACGTTTTATTCTGTCCCGCTTCAATAAAGCAGTACCATTTTTAAAGAAATTTCTGTTTGTGTGATTTTCGAAACGACGCAAGAGACTCGTAGTTTCTAATAATGGTCGAGAAACTGCTACAAAAGTTCGCCGACTAGGTGACCTTCATTGCGGAAAGTGAATTACAACGACTTTCTCCATAAATTAATAACATATGATATTCTTAAACTGTGAATGACATTGTAAGTTTATCGAATACCTGGTACCGAATTATCATCCGCTCGGCAGTAGACCTATGGACAGAGAGCTTGAACTCAGCCGACATTTATGTAGGCCTATGTCTGTGCAGAGTACTGCCTGCTGAACACGTTGCCACGTCTCTCATGCCAAAATATTAACAAATTTAAGTATGCAATTTAATGAAATTTTACGAGACCATAATAGAACACACAAATATTGATTCAAATTAATATTAACGTTTTGCTAGATATACCTACTGATGTAATAATTGTTTTCGTAAGTTTACTAGCGATATAAGCAATATAACGCGAATAAAATAAGAGAAGAAATATTTTTATCTGGGAAAACTACCATGTTTTGACCCTATGTTGTATGGACATTCTTTGATCCTGTAGACCGTCCCCGACGACTGTGAAAAGGACGGCACTTATACTCCTTACATCCTGTATATAAAAAAGTAATTAAAATAAATCTAATATAAATACGTGAGAAATATGACAGAAACTGTGTAACAGCACCCATTGTCGGAGAGAAATTATTATACTCACAGCCGCATCTGATCGTAATAAGAAACCTTTACCTTATAATATTACACAATATTTTATCCGACAAGAAGTGAGGTTATCGCATACTAGGGACAAGCCACTTCTAATAACAAACCAAAATAGTTTAACATTAACAATTTAATGGAAACAATAATATAAGCAATAAAACACTCTAAATAATTTAATAAATACGATGTGACAAATATGGTACCTACTATAATGCTTATATATTATTTTATATATTATTTTAATGTACCGAAGTACATATGATGCATGGAAATATCATATGTACTTCGGTACATTAAAATAATATATATGATATGCGTAAATCACTTCGTGATTTAAGACGGCGCTTATTCCGTCGGATCCCGGCCAACTAGTCACTCATATCGAATGCACCTCAGCACATGTGTGGACTTCGGTCCTACGTTCATAGACATCTTTGACGTAGTGCAGAGGGCGGCCACTAGAGGGAACCCAAGAGTTGGAGCTTAATCTGAGACGATTCTAACAGGCGTCGGAGTTGTATCCGGTGTGGCTTAGTGGATAAGGCATCAGCACGTAGAGCTGAAAACCCGGGTTCAAATCCCGGCGCCGGAGAGAATTTTTCTCCGTTCTGTTACTCTTTCATCGTATGATGACGCAGAATATCTGCATGGAAATATCATATGTACTGCGGTACATTAAAATATTATATATGATATGCGTAAATCACTTCGTGATTTAAGACGGCGCTTATTCCGTCGGATCCCGGCCAACTAGTCACTCATATCGAGTGCACCTCAGCACATGTGTGGACTTCGGTCCTGCGTTCATAGACATCTATGACGTAGTGCAGAGGGCGGCCACTAGAGGGACCCAAGAGTTGGAGCTTAATCTGAGACGATTCTAATCGGCGCCGGAGTTGTATCCGGTGTGGCTTAGTGGATAAAGCATCAGCACGTAGAGCTGAAAACCCGGGTTCAAATCCCGGCGCCGGAGAGAATTTTTAAATAATAACGCGAGTTTAATGTAAATGTATAATTTAACTAAGAATAAGGCAGAAAAAACAGGTAAGTGGCACGGTAAGTTGGATATTTAATTTAGAAACAAAAGACAAAATGAAAAGGTAAAACGCATCACAACTCACTTACCCGGTTTCCAGAAGATTTATAAGAAGAGCTAATTGGTCCCGAGAATTTTCGGATCAAAGCCATAGGTTACATATTATTGTAATCGCTTGAGTAATTAAATAACTGCAATATGTGGACCATTAAGTGCGTCACATATATTTTGTGTTAATCTGAGTATAATGCCGAACTTACGTTGAAGGTAACTCTCCTCTCTCTCTTCGTTATTTTGTCTCGGTTATTTAATGACGCTGTATCAACTACGGCGTCGGTGGAATTGGTAATAGCGAGATGATATTTGGCGAAATGAGGTCGAAGATTCGTCATAGAATACCTGACATTTGTCTTACTGTTGGGGAAAACATCGGAAAAAATCCAAATAATCAGGCTAAGCAGAAATCCAACCCACGTCCGAGTGCAACTCTGCATCAGATACAAACGCGCTATACTTCCTGAATTATATTATTATAGAAAAGTATGATTTATATTCACTAATTTTTTACTTCGATGTTTCAACTTCCATTTCTTATATGGTTATATATTTTATTTCTTATATTTATATCATTAGATTTGTCTTTAATAAAGTTATAAATATGTATTTGTATTTTTTTTTATTAAATAATTAATATTTTACTTACACGTGAACTTTGTAATTCGATTTATTCTATTTATTTTCACATCTTGAAGTAAATAAATAATCTTCGCCATTATTATTATTATTATTATTATTATTATTATTATTATTATTATTATTATTATTACTATTACTATTACTACTACTACTACTACTACTACTACTACTACTACTACTACTACTACTACTACTACTACTACTCTTATCATCACCATAAACCATGCTTTGCCTCAACTACGTGATGATATATTATCATCCATAAAATTAATGATTCATTCATTTAGTGTTCTGCCCAAGAGCAGGTCTTTCCCTGCAAATCCAGTTTTCTCCAATCTTCCCTATTTTCTGCCTTCCTCATATAATCCATATATCTTAATCTCGTCTATTATCTGATATCTTCTTCTACTTTGAAGTTTTCTCTCGTTCACCATTCCTTCCAGTGCATCCTTCAGTAGGCAGTTTCTTCTCAGTCAGTGACCCAACCAATGCCTTTTCCTCTTCCTGATCAGTTTCAGTATCATTTTGTCTTCGTCCACTCTTTCCAATACAACTTCATTTCTTATTTTGTCTGTCCACTTCACACGTTCCATTCCTTTCCATATCTACATATCAAATGCTTCTATTCGCTTTTCTTCACATTGTCGTAATGTCCATGTTTCTGCCCCATACAATGCCACACTCCACACAAAGCACTTCATTAGTTTCTTCCTTAGTTCTTTTTCCAGAGATCCACAGAAAATGCTCTTTTTTCTATTAAAAATTTCCTTGGCCATTGCTATCCTCCTTTTGACTTTCTGGCAGCAGCTTATGTTACTGCTTGTAGTACACCCAAAGCATTTGAAGCTGTCCACTTGCTCTACTGCCTCATTTAGAATTCGAAAATGTATCTTCTGTGTTTTTCTTCCTATTCTTCGTCTTATTTGCATTTATCTTCATTTCACACTGCTCACAGCTGTCATTTAGCTCCAGTAGCATATCGAATTAATGGTAGTAGGATGATTTTCAAAGCTGATTTTTTAATAGAAAATTGCATTTTAAATTTCTTTGTCCAGGCTAATGCAGAGGATATTGACCATCCAAATCGTGACACACACTGCATGTTAATTTGTATAAATAATGCTGAACATTTGTTAAAAGTAACTCTATCTCTCTTTCTGCGTTACTATTGAAACTTCGTCATCATCATCATCACCATCATCATCATCTTAATCCATGCTTTAAAATAATATAAAAAATGAGATTTCTAAGAATATATTGTTACTATTGGAGGGAAGAATACTTTTATTAAACACATGGAACCAATTTCTTCAATTGTAGTTATTATTTTTTTTTGTTCCATGATTTTAATAGCTAATATTGCCTCAGCTAAGAGATTTGATAGCCTATAATTAATGATAGCGATACAATAGTTTTTACGATATGAACCATAGAATTCGTCATAAAATTATCTGACATTCATCGCATTGTTGGGAAAGACGTCGGGAAGAAATCCAATCATGTAACTAGTACAATCAAGGATACAAATCCATGCCCGAACATGTCTTGGAGCACGAATCCCATTTGCTATTCCTTAGCAGCACTGATGGCTTCTACTTCTTCTTTGTCTTCTATCATCATCATCATCATCATCATCATCATCATCGTCATCATCATCATCGTCATCATCATCATTGTCATCATCATCATCATCATCATCATCATCATGTCTTCCACTGATGAAGTAGTTTCTCTTCTCTCCTGGAAATCGAACCCAGATCCGCTGGATTTGTATCTTAGGGTGCTACCGCTAGTGCCACAGTTTATAGACGCTAGAGCTACTTACAAAAATTTACTTTTTTGTAAATATCTGATATAATTATGACTTCTATTAGAACAGCAAATACATGTAGTATTTGAAAATGTTCTTTATAAATTTAGTGTAAAATGGCGCTGACGGCTGCACAGTGGGCGCAATTAGCTGTACGCAGGAGCAGATGTTATATTCCTGTTTATGGCGCAATTAGTCCTGCAGATGCACGACTCCGATACTGCTCTGACCTGTCAGAGTCGATTAATTATCGACATCAGAAATCGAAAACTCCCGCGCAACCAACCCAGTATCACTCAGCACTATTTGTCTTCGTTACAGTTATTTATATTAGTAACACTGCGTGCAATTAAGCTTGATTCAGCACCGCTCCCTCTATTCTTTATTTCAGCTCGTTCCCATGGTGAAACGCTTAGTTATAGTGTTCACTAAGTAACAAGAGAACACTCAAATCTATTGCTAAACGTTGTCTCTGCCAGCTTTAGTCATTGAGATTTTAATGTTTTTCTTATACCGACGTGCAAATAGAGTGAGGAAAGAATTACAGAAAATTCTGGAGTAAGAAAGGGGGCATCAATATTAATAAGGAGTAGAAGATTCTTTGTTACATGGTATGGTATGTCAATTTTTTTAAAGCTATAGTGAGACGAATTTGTAGCAATCAGATGGAAAGAAAATTCATGTAACCATAGAATGCTATCGTACGTAATTTTGACATATAATAGGTAAACAATTCATCCCCGATGCATTTCCCGCAAAACGAGCCTCTTCTTCTTCTAGCTCTGCCTCCATCCTTCAGTTGCCTACGACGTTACTCACCATCTTGACATACATTTTTGCCTAAAGCCTTGGTTCTTCTGTACCGACGCATGCTACGTGCGACATGCGAGGCCCGCCTCGCACAAATCCGGACTACATGAGAGATAGTGAGTGGTTTCTATAGTTGCGAGATGCGCGGATCTCGTATCTCGCAGCCATAGAAACCACTCACTATCTCTCTATCGCACCTCGCATGTCGCATGCGTTGGTTCACAAAAACCAAGGCTTTACTCAGGCTCATAGATATAGTATATATTATAATATTATTATGAACAATTATATTTTAACCTTAAAAATTACGAATTATGTACAGGGAAAAAATTATAAAATTATGTATATAGAAAGAACAAAGAAAGAAGACCATTACAAGCGATGGCATACAAACATAGAGATCATCGAAGCGAGCAAGCTCCTGCAAAAGATAGACTGACCAACTATAACAAACTGCATTTAGAGCCGGAACAGATTTTTAATCCTTGAGAAGTGATGATGATGATTATTATTTTTAGTTACTTATTTAACGACGTTCCGCGCCGTGGCGTCGTGGTCTAAGGCACCCTGCCTAGGACTCGCGTTACGGAATGCGCGCTGGTTCGAGTCCTCATGGGGGAAGAAATTTTCTAGTGAAATTTCGGCCAGTGTATGGGACCGGTGCCCACCCAGCATCGTGATGCACTTGGGGAGTTACTATAGGTAGCGAAATCCGGTTACGCAAACCAGCTACAATGACTGGGGGAGCTCATCGTACTAAGCACACGATACCTCAATTCTGGTTGGATGATCGTCCACCTCTGCTTCGGCATGTGGCCATGAGGCTAGCAGCCGGCTGGTCGGTCTTGACCCATCGCGGGCTGTAGCGCCACGAATTATTATTATTATTATTATTATTATTATTATTATTATTATTATTATTATTATTATTATTATTATTATAGTATTATTATTTAACGACGCTGTGTCAACTTTGGGTTACTTAGAGTCGATGGTATTTGGCGAGATGAGGCCATGGATTCGCCATAGATTGCCTGACATTCGCCTTACTGTTGAAAAAACCTGGGAAAAAGCCCAACCAGATAATCAGCCCAAGCGGGAATCGAACCCGCGCCGAGCGCAACTCCGAATCGACAGGCAAGCACCTCAGCCAACTGAGCTATGCCAGTGGCTATGATGATGACGAGGATGATATGTTGATGATGATGATGAAGATGACGATTACGATGAAGAAGAAGAAGAAGGAACCACATTACGTGGGAGGAGTCCACACCTGTCGAGTAACAGTTAGCGCGTCTGACCGCTAAACCAGGTGACCCGGGCTCGATTCCCGGTCAGGGCAAGTTACCTGATTGAGTTTTTTCCGGAGTTTTCCCTCAACCCAATTTGAGCAAATGCTGGGTAACTTTCAGTGCTGGACCCCGGACTCATTTCACCGGCATTATCACCTTCATCTCATTCAGACGCTAAATAACTTAAGATGTTGATAAAGTGTCGTAAAATAACCTACTAAAAACATAGGAGGACAGAATTAAGAGAATTGGACAAAGGCTTGGAAAGACAATTAGGGAAATGAAGAGATTGTGTCAGGACAGACTGAACTGGCAGAAATGGAAAGGAAGAGATTAGCCCGACACTTGATGGCAAAAGGGAAAAATCAGAAGAAGAAGAAGAAGAAGAAGAAGAAGAAGAAGAAGAAGAAGAAGAAGTAGAAGTAGAAGAAGGAGGAGGAGGAGGAGGAGGAGGAGGAGGAGAAAAAGAAGAAGCCGAAGTATAATAAAAAGTATAGTAAATATGTTTTTATTTGCCATTCATAAAATGGAAGCATTAATTTCGGTGTTCAGTGAATGATTGCTTTTGAGTAGTTATGTCTTTTGAATTTTAAATGAGAGTTGAAGTAAATAAAATACACATAGTACTGTAATGCTACATGTAATATGATGAGGGAACTGAATTGTTGCTAAACGGGTAAAATGTACACGTATACTAAGGAAAAGTAAGTGTCATCTTCGTGCTGTTCATTATTTTGTTCTTTCCCCCGCTTGGTTGGCTATTTGATACTTCTCTACTCGCACAACCCGCAAGAATTTCTTGTCCGTCAAAGGGCCGACAGCAATGTTTCGGTATGTTTTCTCATTAATAACCCAACTAACAGCTCTTCTCTGTCCACAGGCTACATATTCCTTGACCTCACATAGACCCTTGTTCGCGGTCGTAATGGTTTCTGGATTACTGACAATGTTAGCTCTTCATTTCCAGAGTTCAGGCATAATAACATTATCTGCTCCTTAAAACAACCCTATTTTTGTCCTTAATTTCCACAATATTACACACTTTTGTAGATCCTGAAACGGGTCATTTGATATGTTTCGATATTTATATTCTTTAATACTTCAATAGCCCTAAAAAACGCACACGTGTATATATTCATATAGACTGTGGTTTCTAGTTAAGAAGAAATTATTGTTACTTGAATACAATAGTATTGAATGAAAGTTGTGCAATCGAGATTTATATACATCTTGATTACACAACTTTTAACACTGTATCACTTCGGAATATGTATGATAAGAACTTTCTTGTGTTAAATATTATTAACGTACCTTGTTAACATGTTTCGACCTATTTTCGGTCATCTTCGGAACTGATCGTTGTTTCCTGTGTGAGTGCGTTAGTAGTGTAGAGACAAAGAATGTATGTGTTTTGAAATTGAGTTGTGTGTTGAGAATATCGTTGGGGTGTGTTTTCGTGTGTCTGTATATTTCATATTGTTCTAGTGTGTTGAGTTCCCACACCACACACCACACCACCACACCTACAGAGACATCAACACAGATATGGAAATACTGCACATCCAACCAAAAAGCCAGAAACTCAACACACTAGAACAATATGAAATATACAGGCACACGAAAACACACCCCAACGATATTCTCAACACACAACTCAATTTCAAAACACATACACTCTTTGAATCTACACTACGAACGCACCCACACAGGAAACAAGAGGCGCCAAGACCAACAAGGACAAGTTACGAAAATAGGTCGAAACATATTAACAAGGTACGTTAATAATATTTAACACAAGAAAGTTCTTATCATACATATTCCCAAGATTTATAATTATTGTTATTTTCTTTATACGAGAGAGAGATTGGCATTTAGTTAGTCTTGGACCTCCATTATAAAGAAAAGTAAAAGCGGTTACCATGGAGAAGATTATGTTGTTTGATAGTTATTCCATATTTGGTGACAGAACGTTTAAAAAATTCTATAGACTATAGTAAATTAAAAAGTGATAAAATAGTTAAATAACTTTTTTTTTATAAAATTGAGTCTCGATCGTTAAAAATTTTCATAATTTTGGAAGGATTGTCCGCAAAGTAGATTTATGCGGATGTGGTGGATAAATTCAGAGATCATTGTCCTTCATACTTCACTGTATAAATTGGGTTGCGGAATTTACGAGAAGACGGACGAACATCAAGGTTGAATACTGTGTTGAAAGACCTGTTTCTGTGATCACCCCAGAAAATATAGTTGCCGTGCATGACATGATTTGGAGGATCGAAGTATTGATATGAGAAATCTATCTGCTAAATACATTCCTCAATATCTGAGTACTGATCAAAAAAGACTCAATTGGGGGCACTGAACTGATTATAAGTGCATGCAGGTTGACGATAGCGTCACGGGTCTGGAGGTCAATATCAATGTTGTCGAGTAAAACCCTCTCACAAACACGTTTGGTGAACTTCTTCTGTTGCCGAAAGAAGTATACATCCAACGGTTTGAACAAGAGAAGTTGCACCAGTTGGAGTGGTTGTTACCTGTATGTGTTTATCCCCCATATTCAGTAATATTACTAAGCATACCTGAAAGATAGCTACTTTTCCAGTTGAATGTGATGCATTTGAAGCTCCTGCCAATGTTATCTAGGACACTGAAGATTCGAGGTGCTCAACTCCCAACTGCATCTTTCTTGCAATGTGCTTATTATCGTTTACATTTTTGCTTAACGGATTTCTACATCAACACCCACAAACATGTTGAAGTATATGTAAGGACAGCTAAAATTATTGGAATTAGGGTAAACTACCCTACTGTCCAACAGACCCTAGTTTACCCTATTATTTATAGATGAGTTTTCTTCCGTATTCATTATTATACCAATATCTCTCAAGGCTCATAAACATTGTATAATTACCACTATGGGCAGCTACAAATTGGTGCCATAAACATTGATTACAGCTGAACTTTCCATCGTATTTGATTTTATTAGGCACTTCGCGAATGTATCTTGTAAGTGTAAGAACACGTTCCGGGTTCAGTACTTGAAAAGCCAAGACAAGACAGGCCCTAGTATGCTAGCAAAACATTCTAACTGGGCACCCATCGGCTAGAACCGAAAACATTCTCTAGTCAGAGAAATCTGTCAACTATTCGCTTGTGATTGACACTAGTATAATTTGAGTACCGTTGTCTCAAAATTAAAGATGTTTTGTGCTAGAACCACGTATTTGTCCCTAAGTTCAAATTGTCAATTGATACACTTTTCGAAAATTAGCTAGACGGTTGCGAAATATTTATGTGTTTTTAAAACAATTCCAGCAATAAATATAATATTGGACTCGTAGTTCAGCGGAGTAGTGGTGTCATACAAAGTTTAACAGCCCTCGAACTGAAATTCTCGGTTATTGGTAAGAGGTTTTCCGGTCTCGGACTAAAAAGAAAACTTAAGTGGAAAAAAATGATGCAGCCTGATTCCGTAGCGCTAAGACTCCTAACCGATAGCATAAATCAAACTAGAATTTATGGCTGTGCCAAAGGACTCTAATTAATCCGCAACACAATGTCTTTATAGAGCGAGTTGTGTGGCGGCGCTGATAGCATCTGGCCACTCCGCGGCCAGATTCGGACACGCGATAGCGTATCATTGCCACATCGCAAGGCGCAGGTGCAGAACCGCAGTAAGCCCAATTTACACGGTCAGTTAATTCCTCATTTCAGTTATCGTTAGTCTATGTTTAGAAGCTGACTTCTGATTGTAAGAGAAAGAACCTCTTCATTTCAGCCATGATTTCCTTCCGATTTAATTTCCCTACTTAACTAATACTAGTAAAGTACTCTATCTTCATTCTAATTTAATTTCCTTCATTATCCTATTTTCTTCCTTTATTTTCCCATTTCTGTTTGTTTGTTCTTTTCATTCTATAATTTTGCTTGTTAATTTATTCACTAATTCTCACCAATTCACTGAATCATCTATTCAAAGTGACTCAGTTCTAGCGAGCTGGTCTTGTATATTAAATCCCGCTTCACCCTGAATATATAACTTGTGTCGGATAAGACCGTGGTTCAGCCAGCACTGGGTGCTTCGGTTTCCCAAAATTTCTCCATTAACATCATTACGATTCTAATGTAGATCTACCGCCTGTGGTGACCTCTGAGTAGTCCCTCATGAACTAATTGGTCTACTTTTCTCGGCACTAGTGAGATCTATGAGCCTGCTCGTAGAGTCGGGCCGAATAACGGCAAGTTAAGAGCAATGCCATTGAAAACAAATTACATTGAAACCCTGCTAATTCGAATTTTGCGAGAATTTTGACAGCTCTATTTTTTATACAGGAGACTTGGAGATTAATATTTCATACATTGAAGGTAGAAGTGAATAAAAAGAGTGAAAAATGTGTTCGATTCAAATCATTCAACATAATATTTATATAGACACATTGAATTTGTGGACTGTAATCCGAACTGTGAGAAATTTTATTTTGCCTTAAAAGAAATGCGTCATGATGTACATAAGGATTGCAGTGGCGTAGCATGAAATTTTGAGCTGGAGAAGCTAACTCAAGTTGTCTTTCATGTATGAAGAAAAGTATTGCAAAAATATAGTCTTAAAATAAATAGTAGTCAATGTAAAGTCAACAGTCCGAAGATTGGTTGGAACCTCGTAAGTAACACCAATAAGGCATCACCTCTAATTGTAATAAAATGTAATTTTATGGTTTACACATATCTCTAAGAAATAGACACATACAGTTCGTATAATTTAACATTAGCTCACTTCCTGTCATATTTAGAGAAATCACTATATTAACGGTCAATAGCTACAGTGTTAGTAAAATTACGTCAATCAACGTTAAAATCATTATCAGAAGATTATTTTTGACTACATAAATTAGTATCAGGAACTGTTATTTCACTCATTATTTATTATATCAGCTACAGTGCACACTAACACTTCAACTGAACACAACTCACGAAAGGGATAACTCGGACGCTAAATTCTTTGCAATTCCAAAGCTAGCTTCTTGCGAGCCTTGCGTCCAGGGTAGTTTAGTTAGAAAGGTATGGAAAATCTGCGGGGTGGTTACACAGAAGAATTAGTAAAAGAAACGAGTCTGTGAAGGGGATTGGAAGCTGGTGTGTGTGTGTGTGTGCAGGCTTCATGTTTACTGCTGCAATACAAATCATCCTGAGCTGACGCATCACAACATTTAAGGCGTACATATAAATTGTATTAAAATTAATACATTTTTTTCATAAACTGGAGGTTTATTATGGAGTTATTAACTGGGGAAGCTGAGCTTTTTAGCTGACATTGACGCTACGCCACTGGTAAAGAACAACAGCACAAATAGACGCAAACAACGCCTCTTTCTTTAAATAACACTTTGAAATTTTCGAATCTTGTGCTTCCAGTGCAGTAATTTGACTTGAGCTAAAATACTTTGTAATTTGTTAATTCATATTTTGTATTCTATATATTTGTAGAAAAGGATCTTTAACACTAAACTAAATAATTAAACATCTCAACAATGTCACTATTTTTTCAATTGTCGAAATAATCCTTTTTCAGTGAATTCTCTATAATTATGACTTCTATTAATTCTGATTGAATTTTCCCCCATTTACTCTGAATTAGTAAGGTTCTACTGTATTAAGCTATTATTCTAATTATTGGCATATGCCTATGCATTCGCTCTTCTCCTTTTATATTTCCATGTTGATAATCAAGAGGAACGAAGGAGTAATAAAGTAGAAAACATACGATTGCGTAATGGAATTATGGGGCTAGGTGTAAGAAGCTATACGAGCTCCAAGCCTCGTGGTCACTTGTCTCACTCCTGCAATACAAACAATGCTGTTCGGAACTCGGCAAACACTGCTACGAGACGAATCGACACAAGGACCTCATGAAACTTTTGAAGGAAAAAAGAATAAAAATGGGCGTCACCAATGAACTTAACACATTTCATGTCATATTTTACATTTTAATTATGAGAAGTATTTTTTTTTTGTATTTCTCTCTCCTTTTATGAGTTTCAAAAGCAACTGATTGATTCCGCATCAAATTATATTGCGCTTAACTCCCACACCTATGTGATTCCCGCAGTATATATGAACTTAGAGCTTGCTTTTAAAGAATTTGACTGACCGTGTGAACGAGGTTTCGCGTAACAACTGTAAGCAGTGCTGTGAATGCTATTCTTATCTGAATGGAAGTAATATATCTCTATTGCTTTACATTGCATACGCGTGGCAAGTAATTGTAAATATTGTTATCTTCTTTATTTGTGTGATACAGGATAGTATATTAGTACAGTACGTTCACTTGTTACCTTCAGTGCAGTGTTATAATTAAAGATTTCATAATCATTATATCCGTTACAATTTCTAATTCGACAGTCGTAAAGCATAAAATGCTCATTATTCCTATAACGACTTTATCAACAAATTATAAACTTCAGAATGAAATTAGGTTACATAGACCCTATTTACAAAAATGTCTCTCTACGAGAAGACGAAACTCGATATGGACCGTATTTTTCTTGTGCAAATATTCCAATCTTGTTCTATGCTATAGGCCTATAATCGGTTCTCTTATTTCGATCTATGTCTTAGTGACCAGGGGCCTATTCCACCATTGAACTTTTCAACTTTCACTTCCCATTTTGTACTTTTCATTGAAGTTTCTGTTCCACTATCACTTGTAAAAACTATTTCGTAAAGTGAGAAGTGAAAGGGAAAAGTAGAGGAAACATTTCAAATATATTACTACTTTTGTTCCATCATTACAATAATCTTGAAAAGTGCAAAGTCATATGCTGAAAAGTGAATAGGATTAAAAAAAAAAAAACAAGTCTCTTTGCCATTAGGCCTTAAGGTTGAATTCATTATATTCAATATATATATTTTTTGCTTTGGATTAAAATAATTTAGAGAAGAAATATGATTAAAAGAGAAAAATTGTTATTAATGATTTAAGTGACGAAGGACCGAAAAAAATTTATATAAAACAGGACAAATTTCCATAATCTAAATTTGTTTCAATTCTGTGAATGTTTTCGAATTACACCAACATAAGCAGATTATGATCTTTAAAGAAATGCACCTATTTTAGGAAGTAGTTTATCTGTTTCATCTAAAGAACAATTTATTGCTCATAATTATGTCTTCATTGGCTCGAAAGTGGCGTTCTAAAACATGGAGTTACAGAGACTATGCAAAGACTTTGCAGAAGGAAATTAAATTTGCAAAAATGTCTAATTTTATAGGGAAACAGAAAGACTTTTCTAAAGTTGAAATGTGTGTCACAAATTTGAACTGCAACGTCTTGAACTAGTTTGTCGATTAGACAGGTGCGACACCAAGTACTCCCCACCAATACTAGTGTTCCCAAATAAATGCAGTTATCAAGATTTTATGAGATATGTAAATTACGTTCACAAAAGTTGTAATGTGAACACATGATAAAATTTGTATATATGCACTGAATTATTATTTTTTCTATTGTTTTTATATATATTTTGCGATAAATATTTAAATTAACAGTTGATAGAAATAAATTAGGATAATAATTTTAAATAGATTCACGATAAATGTGTTCTATAAAATTTAGAAACTGCTTGTAACAACATTGTTTAACAGAAAACTGTGTAACGTCTTCAGAGATTTCAACCCACAGAAATTTAAACTACATTCTAGTGAATATTAGGATTAGTTATTTGCTTAGGTTATAATATAGTATACATTTCATGAAACTTGTGAATTGAAATATAAGATTGTATTTTAGTGTTTAATTTCATCTTATTGCATTTCATTCATTCATGTGTGTAAATTATAAAACGTTGTAGAGATTTGCTGAATTTATAGATTTGTAAAATTTTATTAATATCATGATTGAAACGTAAGATTAATTCAATAGGAGACTTCATTAATCAATATCATATTATTATTATTATTATTATTATTATTATTATTTATTTATAACCCTAACATACCTATCTCAGGTGAAATAGGGTTCTCTGTAAAATTGGAGTATAATAATAAAATGTTGTAATGTTGCAAAGTTTAATAGTAGTATAGACCACTGGTAACTTTTAAATACATTTTTAAACTTGTAAATTCTCACATTTCTTGTTAATTTATTCTACTAGCTTCCTCCTCTAGGCCATGTGCAAACTCATTTCATATAATTATGTATGGAATGAATTAAATATCACTCCATTTTATGTAGAATGATTCGGTGTTCTTGATGAGTTTGCACTTTATTAAAATCGTGTTATATCTTCCGTACGCTTGAATATGCACTTATCATGACACTTCACAAGTGCTCAGAAGTGCACACTTCCCTTGAGATGATCTTCAACTACGTTACTGATGTATCCCATTCTCCAGTTTAGCCGCACGGTTCTGGTCTTCTTATTTTGGAAGCTGTCTTCACTTTTAACACGCTTTCGTGATCATTTTTTTATTCTAAAACCACTTGGCTTGTCTTCCATGTTTACTAAAGAAACATTGCTTTAGTAGGAGCTAGACATCTTCATGCCCAAAAATAATGACGTCATCTTATACTCCCGTTCTTTCATCATAGAATAATTTAACGTTGAAGCTTTTTGTAACCGGCACACGAGATGACATTCATGACTTGTGGTGGGTGAAGACATTATGTGTCAGAGGTAGCGTAGGTATTATTACTGTATTACTGATATTATCAAATTGTTAGTGATGTTTGTTGGGAACAAGTTGATGTGTATTGTTATTTTGTAAAGTTTATATTCCGAAAATTATAACTTAATAATTTAAATACAAGTTCTGCCAGAAGTTTAAGAACACCCCTTCGAAATAGATGTTTCACGCCTGTCCTTATACTTATGTGATATCCCCTGATGTTTATAAAGGAACCAAATTCCTGTGAAAAAAAAGAAGTTTTTTACTGCAAATCTAATATTTATATCTTTCAAACTGCGGATTAAGTAACAATTTTTCTGTTTTTAACTTACGACAAATTACATGTTTTTTGTAAGAAAAAAAATTAATTACTCCAGAATGGATGTATTTAGATCAATGAATTTTGGAATAGAATTAGAAATACAGTATCTTAAAGGTTTCGTGTACAAATATTACTTTATGTTTAAACAAATTGTGACACCTCGTTCACGCATTAAAATTGTTTTTTCTTTTTTTTTTTTCTTTAGGAATAAGTGACATTTTCCCAAATTCTCTTGAGTTTGAAATTCGCAGCAAATTGACCCGGGACCGTCACTGCCACTTGCATCATAGCATTGGGAGTTGTTAATACTGGTCAATCAGCTTATTCCCTCTAGTTTAGTAAACAGTTGTGGAGTTTGCTACAAGTGTGGAAAGGTGAGATTTCTTCCTTGAATAAAAGTGAAAAATGGGTCGAAATTCAGGAGTGTGGACGTGAAGTAGCAGATTATTGGGATATGGAAAAATGACTTGAGATAATACCTAACTCTATTCCAAAATTCATTGATATAAATACATCCATTTTCTGAAGAAATTATTTTTTTCCTACAAACAATGTAATTTTTCAGTAAGTTTTAATGACAGAAAAATTGTTATATAAGCCACAGTCTGAAAGATAGAGAGATTGGGTTTGCAGGAAAAAAAAACTTGATTTTTGACAGGAATTTGGTCCCTTTATAAACATCAGGGGATTTTACATAAATACAGTGCGTTCGTAGCTCGACTGGACCGTTATAACATAACCTAAATAATATAAACAAGTGTTAGAAAAGTTTTAGTTAGGGATGATGAAATAAACAAGAAAACTTTTAATTAAGGATGATGAAATAAAGAATAAATCTGAATAATTTTAAAAGGAACAATTATTGAAAATACAATTTTCAAATTTGAATGTTTTGGTGATCCGGCCGAGCTACGAACTCACTGTATAAGGACAGGAATGTAACATCTCTTTCGAAGGGGTGTTCTTAAACTTCTGGTAGAACCTGTGTATGCTTCGAGTCTTAAAATCAAAATACGTGGTTTTCAGTATAACATTTGAAGTGCTCAGAGCCAAAGGAGACTAACCCACAATTACAAAATGAGTAATTAAGAGTTGATATTAAGAGGGTCCTTACAAAAATGATTGGCTTCACAATTTATTTTAAATGGTCTACATGGAATAAACACAAAAAAATATCATGAATCTATAACAACAATGTATAGTTTTGAAAAAAGGCTTAATAATGAACAATACAAAATTGTGGGTTGGTCGCCTTTGGCTCTGAGCCCTTCATTTGTTCCTTAATTGTATCACTATTAGTTGTACTTAGGAGAACTACTTTCTTGAACTCCATAAGCTACATACATACATATATGCATACATACACACATACATACATACATACATACATACATACATACATACATACCTACATACATACATACATACATACATACATACATACATACATACATACATCTCCTTCTACGACCCCCTAAGGGATGGTTGGTTATTTTATGACACTTTATCAACATATTAAGTTATTTAGCGGGTGAATGAGATGAAGGTGGTAATGCCGGTGAACTGAGTCCTGGGTCCAGCACCGATATTTACTCAGCAGTTGCTCATATTGGGTTGAGGGAAAACCCCGGAAAAAACCTCAACCAGGTAACTTGCCCCGACCGGAAAATTAACCCGGGCCACCTGTTTTCGAGGTCATACATACATACATACATACATACATACATACATACATACATACATACATACATACATAGGCATGTGGTATTGCTTCTCATTTGTAATTGAACATGCTGCTAAAAAAAGGTACATACATACATACATACATACATACATACATAGGCATGTGGTATTGCTTCTCATTTGTAATTGAACATGCTGCTAAAAAAAGGTACATACATACATACATACATACATACATACATACATACATACATACATACATACATACATACATACATACATACATACATACATACATACATAGGCATGTGGTATTGCTTCTCATTTGTAATTGAACATGCTGCTAAAAAAAGGTACATACATACATACATACATACATACATACATACATACATACATACATACATACATACATACATACATACATAGGCATGTGGTATTGCTTCTCATTTGTAATTGAACATGCTGCTAAAAAAAGGTACATACATACATACATACATACATACATACATACATACATACATACATACATACATACATACATACATACATACATACATACATACATACACCACTGCTGTTGCTATAACTGCGACTGTTCTCTTTGTCATATTCCTCGCCTATCATTTTATCATAGGAGTATTTAATTCTATCTTACAGGTGCCCTATACGAAGAATAAGATTTACAGTATGTAGGTAGTCTAGCAAAGGCTAAAAAGTTATACTTACCATATTCAGAGGCATTAAACTCGCAACTAAAATGCCAATCTGGGGCCGCCTGATTAAATTTAATCGACTTCAACAATTATGTCTGTCATAACATCTTCTAATACATCGCTGTCTCTCCTCTCTCTCTCTCTACTTATGTCACAGTCCCTTCATACATAGCCTATGCCTACACATACATTACATACAGAGATTTCCTAGAATTCCCAAGACATTGTGTGTATGTACCTTTACTGGCAAATCTGATTTTTGTTACTGATAGTCGATCGACTTCTTTGACATGTCGATTATTATCGAAAATCGTGAATCTCGATTCGACGTTTCGTTTCTCTCCCTCTCTCGCTCTCTCTGTCTATAAGTTACTGCTCTAACGTCAGGTCATACGAACAGACGAGAGCATTCGGCGAAACAAACAGAAATAAACGTTCTACATGCCAAGAAGTTATTGGGGAGTGTGTACTCTCTTTTGTTTTTACAGCACGGCTTCTTGGATCCCACGATATTCTGTTGTCTGTTTGTTTCTCTCTGTCTCGCGTTGTTTCACGGCCTGTTAGATATTGGAACTGATTGAGCATCGCGAGATCCAGGAGCGAGATAGCTGCGTGCAAGCTGGACTGGCGCGAGAACTTGTAATGTCCGCGTCCATTCCCACAACCTCACACCGCGCCGACCTCTCATTTGCATTGTTTGAGTCCCATCCATCTCGGGACAAAGGTTCTCATTTTGCAACTTGGCTCCTGCGAAGCGAGAACAAAATTCAAACGGAATGTGATAATAAAGCAACCAGAGCCTGAATTCTTGTGTAGCGTCAACAAGCGAGTCGTCGGCGTCTACATTTTACCGGAAATGTTGTGTTGGGTTGAAGCAAAAGTTCGGACCGTTTTTTGGCTGTAACAAAGGTTTTTATTTGAGATGAATAGAAGACAGAAATTAATTAGTAGACAGCGTGACTCGGGATCCTAATATGGTGATGCAAGTTACCGATGCTCTAGAGACGTCAGTATGACGTAGTAGAGTACTTATCATCAAACGCAAGACATTCAGAGTGAGTTGCCTTATATTAAGCAGAACACTACAATGAAGTCATACGAGTCGTTCATGCATTAAATGAAGAAGATTCACCTCCTATTACAACAGCAGAATCCCTGATTTTAGAAAATACAGAGTGGAAGGTAAGGTAATGCATTAATTGACAGGAGCCATAGAACTCTTTATTTAGAGTAAGTTTTGTCAAATAAAAAAAATTATAGGACTTACTGATAGTGAGATAATTACAAATGTTTTGAAATCGCTGACGGCAATTGCAAGATGTCTCAATGCCGCATAAGTAGTACTTCACACCCCATGCGGTCAGCGACTCGAAGGGGGTGGGTTAAGTTCAACTACCTTTCACCGTGTACCTCGCAGCAGGTGAGGGGAGGACGGCAGCAAACAAATATACTGACATTCGGTGCAATACTTCGCGATCTAATCTGGAGATAAATCTTCGCACAAAAATTACCTACGTAAACACCAGATAGGGACGTAACTGTTATTTGTTTAGTTTGTGTAATTTAATGTCAGAAAATGTAAATTAATAACCCGAATGAACAAAATAACTCTTGTCCGGGCGCAGTTCAACAATTAACTTACAATGCAATACACTAACAATTCAATACTAAGTATGGCGTAATAATTTTAATGTAAGCAAGCAATACGTACAGCAGTAACAAGAAATAACGTAAAAATCAGGAAATTATGTCCAAGTTAGTGAAAACACTTAGGATTGAAGTTTCAGTTACAATTAATGAAAAAATAAAACTGATGTAACTTTGTGAACAAGATGTAATTAACATTACAGCTTGTTGTTTTACGAATCACTAATTCTGGGCATTAATATGAAATAAAGAGCAATAAACTCTGTAAATCATATTCCACTCACAGGTACTGTTCAAAATGTCCACCATCAGCGTGCGTGCAGCTTTCACATCTTCTAGTCCAATTTATGACGAAATCTGGCCAGTAGTTCTTCACTGTTCCGAATTTCTTCCGCGGCCTCGATCATGTCCAAGTACTCACGATTTATGAACTGTATCGCTATACGTCCAACTGCACACTAATGCAATGTAAACATCACAACAGCTGATCAGTTGCGAGTACTAGGCAAACTGTCTGTCGTCCGGACAGCGATGCCAGATTTTTAGACCTTCTATACGTGACCCGACAATCAATGTTTCCAATGTTTCTTCAATCGATTAATTCGAAATCTGTGAATTTTCTAATTAAACTAGTAAAATTAAATAATCAATTCATGTTTGGATGGGTTATGAGTGTTTTGATGATGGAGAAGACAATAGTGGACTATTCAGAAGATAAATCGAATTCATTTTTTCAATCGTAGGTAAATAAAGGTGCTCACCAAGTTTCTAGTGTTGGACCTATTTTCGACTTCCGGTGAGAATTTATTATTCCATAAATGAATCGGTAATTTTAGAAACAACGTAACTCCACAAACAAAAATTTTTCACAAAACGCCAAAAACCTAATTTCTAAAAATATGCAGGTAGCTATTTCAGTGGAATTCTTGCACATTTAAAGGAACTGTTAAACAGATTATTTAACATATAAGTGAAATGTAAAGTATAATATATAATGTATTACATTTAAGCCGAAAAGTTCAGGACTTACGTTGTTTCTAAACTTAGCACAAAATATCAGACAAAATGATTGTCTTATATTGTACTGTAGTTTCATTAGATTCCGTCGGCCCGGTTGGCATAGTTTGTATAGCGCTGGCCTTCTATGCCCGAGCCTGCGGGTTCGATCCACGGGCCTGGTCGATGGCATTTAAGTGTACTTAAATACGACAGGCTCATGTCTGTAGATTTACTGGCATGTAAAAGAACTCCTGCGGGACAAAATTCCGGCACACCGGCGACGCTGATATAACCTCGGCAGTTGCGAGCGTCGTTAAATAAAACATAACATAACATTAGATTCCCGATTATAAATAATAAATAAATCAAAGAACTGTTACAAATGATATTTTTTTATATTGTAACTGTCGATTACTAAAGAAAATTATTTGCGATTATTACATATTTGACATGAATGTTCTAATTTTTTCTACATAGAAAAAATTTGTGCATGAAAATTAATTCAATACGGTTTAGGTTTATATTGGCGTTTAACGCAAAAAACACACTACTTTTATGAATTATTTTCCAAAATGTCAGTATAAAACGATTTATGTTCTTCAGGAATATACTGCAAAATTTTCTTAAGGTCATTTAGTTTCAGTTCATCCCTGTAAGCCTGTGGCGAAGTTACATTCCCTTTATCAGCACTTCGAAAAATAAATGTGTGCTCAAAAATGGTCCCAATAAACGTTGCTGTTGTTACAGTTCCAGGAAACTCTTTTGTGTACTTAAAATATCTAAAAGTACTTATTTGAAATTAAGTAGGGCCTACGCTTGTTTCTTGGAAGATTTTCAATTTCTGAAGGATTAATTGTCTTCTTATAGTTCATTAAAAGATCGGTGTCCACTATAGTAACAGATAATGTTTGGAAGGAACTTGATTTTACTATTATTTCATGAACTTAATTTGAGAGAGAAATCCTGTCATGTTTTGCCAGAAGCCTTTTAATCATTCCGAAATACCGGGATTGGACAGAAAAGAATGTCTTCGTAATGGAAAGAAATGCTTGATCACATTGAAACTTTCTGTTTCTATCAGTGCCATTAAGAATCGAATTGCAATATGGTTCCTATTCTGGCCCCCGCAACTATCTGAAAATAATTGCAGTTCTCTGACGTCTTTGGACAATACATTGTCTATGTAATGTAAGAGGAAAGATGCTACTTCATTTGAGCCATTGTCTCCTTTAGTTTCATCATAGATGTAAAAATGAAGTAAAAGTGCTCCATTGTTAAGAATAGAAACAACAGAACTACAGGAGTTCGTTTGTTTCTAAACCTACCATGATCTTTAATTGGCAATATGTGCAAGATAATAGCCGAAAGTTGAGTTCTTTCTACACAGAACTATGCAACTATGTCCAATGAATGCATTGAAACAAAAAACTAATTTTGTAAAAGAGTGGAGTTACGTTGTTTCTAAAATTATCGATTCAAAACCGTAGTTCAACTATTCATGTGGCCAGAAAAGAAACTTACTGTCTTAATTAATCAAATGATGATTATGAGGAGGAGGAGGAATTTTATATAGAATTGTTTATAGATTCATTCACTCTTCCACTTGCCATTCATGTTCTCCCCCCATTCTTATTTTCAGTTCTCTTTCTTTTCTCTTAATTTCTTTGTTGTTTCCTCCTATCCTTTAACGGAATAATGACTAGGACCACTGGAACACCGAGTTGAAGTAGATCTCCGTTATTGGGAACATAAAATTCGAGTGTTGCGTACTTCTTTTCTTGGCCTGGAGGTCACACGTTGCCATACATAATTTACATGTTCCTCCGATTAATTGAACAATCTCTAATGGAGTACTTAAAAAGAACGTTAAAAAAAAGAAACGCCGTTTTCATTATTCTATTTTGTTGCCCTTCGTGTGCGTTGCTTTAAGGTAATTGAATTAATTAAGAATACTCATCGCTTGCCCTCTAATTAGAGCTTTTGGCAGCATACGCCAATGAGAGAGCGGCCGCCCGTAAAAGCAAAGATGCTGATTAGTTTGCCAGATCCGTGAATGCACGTTGCCACTTCAAACAGATTACACCCGTTACTGCAATGAGTCAATAAAAACAAGATGGAAATTACATGCATTCACGTAACAACGTGCCTTCGCCATTCTATATTGTGTAAACAAGATACTAAAAAGAATTTAGCAAAAGAAAATTATTACAGCACTGAATTCCGTTCTATGGTGCAGAAGTGTACAGAAGAAAACTAAAATACCTACGTATTGCTGATTATGTTTTGAACCAATTCTGATATACTAACTTCTCACTATCTGCATTTACTTCACTCACAGTAGATTCCGTAGAATTTAAAAAAAATCAGGTCGAAATTCTCTTTGAAATTTTCCACTCGAGTAAATAGAGTAAAAGAAATGACAGGAGATTCATAGAACCTCTGTATTACCCGTCCAAGGCGAGTGAGGGCCTGGGAGATGAGCGCGCCATTTGTTCTGATTACGAACGGTACCATCTTTCAGGCGGTACAGTCAGACTATAGAGTCAACTGAAGCAACTGCAACGTCACATGATGCGACCACGCGACATATTTATCTGGATTTCATGACATCATTTTTGCTTGGACAGAAGAAAAATTCTTGTATCATTACTAGGGAAAGGAAGTTCATGCATTTGCATATTTGTTCTCTTTCGTTGTGTGAATATGCTGACAGATTATCTACATGAATCATAAATTCTGAATACAATGATATTACTTTTATTGTGCATAAAAGTGCATATTTTTCCTTTAGTCATAAAAGCATCATATTTTAACATTTATGCAGGGAAACTGCATATTATGTATGTTTTTTTGTCTTTTTCTCATTTTTAAAAGTGTGTAACCTCGTAAACACGACTAATTTATGTTTATGAATTTTGAACGTAACGATGACGCCCTCATAGGGAGCCTCTCAAGTTAGCAATTGGTTTTCCTTTACTGCAGTCTTTAGCAGATTCCGATAGAACAATATCCAGTTTAACATAATTTCCAGGAAATGTAGGAGATAAAGTCAACGAGAAAACAGCAAATATTCTTTCCAAAAACCCTGGCTATTATCAACTTAAAGAAACTCAATATATTCTCAAAGGAAAAATACCCCAAAAATCAACAAAATTTTCTATAGAACAGCTCACAGCTTTTGTGCAAGCTCCTCTTACTTCTTGTGACGTAGAACGAACTTTTTCGCGCTACAGAGCTATACTGAGAGACAACAGGCGAAGAATGACAATATAAAACATACGTCACTGCTTAGTTGTGAACTGTAACAGCATAAATGGAGCGTTCAGCAATGAGGCAAGCACTTCAAAATCCATAAATTAAACGTAAGTTACCTATACATTATAATTCTGTTAAAATAATCTCAGACTGATAATGCATATGTTGTAGCATATTTATCTATTTTCATGGCATAAATGCATACATATTCTTCACGTTTTAGGGCGTGGACTTCCTTTCCCTGATCATTACATAAATAACTTAAATAATATTTTAAAATTTAACAATTATTACTGATATAGGCCATTTAGTTACACATAATTTTAGTTACTTATTATAAATAATATATTTCACTAAACACAATATGTAGCGTTCCGCCGATGGACATATACTCGTAAAAAAAAGACTATAACTATCATTACCGATATTATACAGTAATTTACACCTTGAGCATGATTCATTGCAGTAATGATTTATTTTTTAAGTAGGCACAATACTTCGTCTCACCCAGAACGAAGAGAAATTGAAGAAAATGTTATTGCAGTAGACAAAAAAAGCCCATACGGAATCAGTTGTATGTTGTTTAGTCAACTGTCCGAAGACAGGTCTGTACCTCGCAAGTGATACCAAGAAGTCACCACTTATGAGGCAACTAGGCCAGGAGGTAATGGGGGTAGGGTGGCCAGTTCCTTTCCCCCGCCATTGTATACATTGCCGATTAGCTACATATTACACTAATCAGTCTTCAGATGCATACATACAATTGTTTTTCCTATGACACATATCGTCAAGTGAGATGTACTGCCTGATAATACGTAGATGTGGCCTACATTTCAGCAAGAACCTCAATCTGAGGCGCAGTTATATTTAGGAAATAATAATAATATCAACCACTAAAATCATGATTTTAACTTGATTATTATCTATAGAGCGCGTCGATTTGTCTATCTTGCATTAAAAATAGAAGTACTTACAGAAAGTACTCCTGTTAAAAACATTTACTTACCTTTATTGCTTTTGTACAAGAAGAACATTTTCTTTCTACTATAGAACATCTTAACAGCACTTTCCGTAAATCGTTAATGCTATTCTTTCATATTCTATAATGTAACAACAGTGGAAATATAAATCTTACAAGCTTCCTCATTAATACAGTTAGTTTAATACTGTTAGTTTAAGTATAGACGCATAAAAATCTTAAGTGGTCAACATACTATTTCTCCAGTATATCACATAGGGATGATACTAAGGACGTGTCGGCTTCGATAGCGTAGTTAGTATAGCGCTGACCTTCTATGCTCGAGGTTGCGGGTTAGATGACGTTTAAGTGTGTTTAAATGCGACAGGCTCATGTCAGTAGATTTACTGGCATGTAAAAGAACTCCTGCGGGACAAAATTCCGGCACACCGGCGACGCTGATATAACCTCTGCAGTTGCGAGCGTCGTTAAATAAACCATAATTTTTTTCACAACGACACACATATAGTTTACTTATCTGCAAAGATAGTGCATCTGTAGTGCATCACGGCGAAGAAAAAAGGATCAAAGAAGCATCAATTTGTGACAACTTGGAGGCGAGTGTTTTGAGGTGAATGGGGAATAATTGCATACTGTGTAGCATAAACATGCGGGATGACAAAACGTCAATATATACAGAGACATTGTAACACTAGAAAACACAATGAAAATAGAAAACGTGCATCGAAAAACGGAAGTGAAGATCTGCCAACAGGTAATTTCATTTCAAATAAACATTTAGGCCTACAAATTTTAACTGGATTTGTGTGAAATTATGGTAAAGGCTGGCATCCCGTTCTTTAAACTACAAAATCTCCACTTGAAAGGCTCTATTGAAAAATACACGAAGAAAAAGTTTCCAGTCTATGTAACATTGAGCTAAAATCACTTTAAATTGAATTATGGTTTATTTAACGACGCTCGCAACTGCCGAGGTTATATCAGCTTCGCCGGTGTGCCAGAATTTTGTCCTGCAGGAGTTCTTTTACATGTCAGTAAATCTACTAACATGAGTCTGAAGCATTTTAGCACACTTAAATGCCATCGACCTGGGCCGGGATCGAAACCGCAACCTCGAGCACAGAAGGCCAGCGCTATACCGACTGCACTACCCAGGCCGACTAAAATAATTTTAAAATATGTTACTATAGCATATTGTATTAAATAAGACAGATATATTTAGGTTATTTTCATTTTTAATACACTATAGGCTATATTTAATTTTCTATAAATGTTCTTATGTAACCCATCGTTTCTTGCAAGCAGTGTTATGTTCATTAGATGACCAACATAGTTGTATAATAATAAAACTCAAAGATCCGTGCCTATTTCTGAACTACAAGTTCAACCCACATTCAGCAGTAAAGAACGGTCCTTGAGTTTTGATGTTTCTTCATACCTCCATCTTCTGCCACTAGCAGCGAAGCCTCAGTGTCTACTCCGTGTTGCAGTCAACTTAACTCATCGGTCACCTGGATGCTATGTCTGGTTATGATGATGATAATTGATTTAGTGGAATATCTTTATACTTATTTTACTGAAACTTCTAGAAGCTATTCTCCAGTGCAACGTTATCGAAAACCTGAGGTCTGGAAGTAGAGAGGATGAAAATTCTTTGGCCGCACGCCACAGTCGCAAGAGTTATCTGTTTGCTGAACGGTAGCCGGCGCTCAGGACTCAAACCCGCTGCGGTTCAACAACTGGTCGCAGCTTGACCTCGTCGTTAATTAATTTCCTAGAGTCGTAACTCTGCTTCATTTCCCATTCAAATCGATTCGGATCGTGCGGGTAACGGATCCAACTCGCGTGTACAGGCGCACAGGACCGATGCCGCCCATGTATACATACCCGTGCTGGGTACTACCAGGAACAATGTTCGAAGTGGAACATGTCCACACAATGTACGACCTCGATTAGCTATTTCGTCTGCCTTAATTTGAAACTTATCATTATACTACGGGCGTCGTCCTCGGTGATATAGCGGTCAACATGCTACCCGTTGGATGTAAGATTCATGGCTTTAAAGCAGATAAAAAGATTCGTCTACGTGTAGCTAAAAATTGATAAATTTGGCTTGAAATTTTATTAACTTATTTATTTATTTATTTATTTATTTATTTATTTACTACTCGTTTTTTTGTTTGAAATCTGTGATGAAACAGAGCAGAAGCTACAATTATATTAAAGTATTTTATACACGGAATAAAATTACAAATAGAAAGAGAGATAGAAAACACAAAGAGGGGAAAGAAATGAAAGAGAAGGATCATTAATAATGTTAAGCTTAGCAAAAAATGGAAATGATAAAATTTAAATTTAATTAAAACGTACAGGAAGAATATACCAGGCTTGCAGAACTGGGCGACAATTGTGACGTTGCATCACTCATCGGATACGTCACTCACCCCTTTCTTCCATCCCCGCGTCCTTGACTTGGGAGGGGAAGGGATTTGTATTCAGTGTCTGTCTTATGTGATTGAGTACGGACAACAGATACGTCATTCAACGCCGGTAGACTGTGGACGGGGAACCAACGCTTTCCCCATGCTTTCCACCCCTCTCTCTCTAGTTCTGTATCCCTGGTATATACTAAATACCAAACTTAAGTTCAGGAATTGGAAGTCTGTCATTTTATAAGCTTTCTGTAATACCTACTGTAGTCTAATATAATTTCTAACTTACCAGTATGTTGCTGGAAAAGTTGAAATCTAAATCTCAAAATTTTACATATCTCATTATATATTGAACATAATCTCAGTAAAGATCGATTTCGATTATATATTTTTTCGTCAGACGCACGACTGAATGCTCTATCTATCTGTACAGTAGCTCCCATGAATCGTGTGTAGCGCATGAAGGTGGTCAATATTCGCTATGCTAAGGAGTGGCACTACATAGGTACATTAAGGACATAGTGATAAATGCAAGTAAAAAGTTTTTGATGTCACTGTATATAATCTGCAAATAATATGATTCTATTTATACCTAGTTTAGTAGTGCGGCTTGCCTACTACACAAGTTGTATTATTAAGAAATATTTCAACAAGAATACCAAAAATGGCTTCCTGTTTCGATAACATACCCTGAGCACAATTCATAATAAATTTTTGCTGTATTGTTGACCCTATAGAGATTCAAATCGGCAAATAGCAAAGCTCTGAAACTGCCTGCAAGAATTCCGTGCAATATTACGATATTGTTTCGACGAAGGATATTGTGGTGTTTCCTAGTGGGTAGGAACGGTTCATAATTAGGCAGCGGGAATTCAGAAGTTTAATTAAGAGGTGTGCCGGTCACGGGGACTCCGTGACTTCGATCCTTGACACAGGCTCTCACGTAATATCCTATCTACGTACGAAACTGGCCTAAGGGACGTGTTACACTAGTGAATGTACACGAATTATCAATCTCTAGTGTCTGCTTTAAGATCGAATCAAACCCTTGTCGAATTTCAAGGTAAATATGCAAACCATCTATGAAATAAGCCGCTTCAATCAATCTAAAATTAAGAGAACATTAATATTCATATAGGCCTATTAATTTTTACCTTCTTGCTTAATATATTTCCTTAACATTTTTCTTAACTCGTTAATGTCCTAAGTCCTTTCTTTCTCTTTCTCCTTCTCTTTATTCTTCTGCTTTTCTTTTCCTTCTTTGTTTCTTATTTTGTATTTCTTTCTTTCTTTCTCCCTTTATTTCCTTCCTTTCTTCCTTGTAATCTTTCCTTCATTTCTTCTGTTCCTTTTATTTTTCCTTTAATTCTTTCTTTCATAACTTTCATTCTTCTCTCCTTACCTTTCTCTTTCCAAACCCCCTTTCTTGACTTTAGTTCTTCTTTTCCGTTTTTCCTTTATTCTTTTTTTAATCAATTCATCTATTTGACTCACCTTTTGGAATTTAACGGGTTACATAAGCTTCTTGTCTATGCGGATGACGTAAATATGTTAGAAGAAAATTCACAAACGATTGGAAAAAAAAAACGGGTATTTTACTTGAACCAAGTAAAGCGATAAGTTTGGAAGTAAATCCCGAAAAGACAAAGCATATGATTATGTCTCATGACCAGATTATTGTACGAAATGGAAACATAAAGATTGGAGATTTATCCTTCGAAGAGGTTGAAAAATTCAAATATCTTGGAGCAACAGTAACAAATATAAATGACACTCGGAAGGAAATTAATCGCACAATAAATATGGGAAATGCGGTTGAGAAGTTTTTTTTAATTATTTTTAATTAAGTAAACTTTATTGTACATAAATAAATACATTATAGTTGGGAATAACAGGAACAGAGAAAAGAAAACAAAAAAAGAAAAGAAAGAAAATAAAATAACTTGACACTTGTTTATGGGTATTGTCCACTGGCAATCCCAAAAGTACCCTATAGCCTCATATCACTATGCCGTTTTCTTTTTAGTCTTCTATGTGCTGGATCTTGTGGTGGATTAGTGACAATTACTCAAAGTAGCGGATTAATGTGATTTAGGAAGGAGTTGTACAGTCTGATGTAGCTCTGTCTTAGGACCTCCGTCACCTCAGGAATACAGAGATCAACGTGCAGTAATTGAGAAGCTTTTGTCATCTGGTCTGCTGTCAAAAAACCTTAAAGTTACAATTCATCAAATAGTTATATTACCGGTTGTTCTGTATGGTTGTGAAACTTGGACTCTCACTTTGAGAGAGGAAAAGTGACTACGGGTGTTTGAGAATAAGGTGCTTAGGAAATATTTGGGGCTAAGAGGGTTGAAGTTACAGGAGAATGGAGAAAGTTACACAACGCAGAATTGCACGCATTGTTTTCTTCACCTGACATAATTAGAAACATTAAATCCAGACGTTTGAAATGGGCAGGGCATGTAGCACATAGGGTAAGAGGGTACATTTTCGAACATAGTACAATTCTGAACGCACTAAGGTTTCTGAACATTTGCGAGTTTCATATGTTCGTAACTTTGTTTAAGTTATATAGCGTCGATAATCAGTCTTCTATAACTTTGTCTCCTAAAATTCTGTGTTGTAAAGTGTTACTATATACCATTAATAAATCATTTTTCAAACAAAGGTAAGCAATTTGGCCACAGAATATGCTCTGTTATAAAATGGCTCATAGTTTCCCGTTGAGGTATTGTATTACAATGATAAATATTGGTTTGTAGCCTATATGATTCTGACCTGTTCTGTGGTCTTCGTTACACATGTCACCGGCACACCAGTAATATCTATGAACAGTTTAGAAAACTATTGAGTCATTTCTCAAGGATAACTGAAGTACAATTTCAAACATTATACAGGTACAATTCTGAACGCTAAGAGTACAATTTAGAACAGTTGCTTGTAACCATTATAACTACGTCATTTCTGATTGTTGGTATTTTAGATGCCACGAAAACAGAAAAGGAAAAATGTCTGAAATGGGATTCTAATGCTATGGAAAAGACAATGAAAAGTGTAATTTCAGAAGAAATTTCATTGAAAGGAGCATCCGCGTTGTATCACCTTCCACTGAGCACTCTATATGATAGAGTAAACATGGAAAAGGTCTTACTGCACGTGTTACAGAGAAGATTCAACATCCCACGGTACTGTCTGGAGACATGAAAAAGGCTTTGGTAGACAGGCTCCTGTATATACTTAGCAAACAGAGAGTTAGGTCTTACCCCCTTGCAGGTTAAACATGCTGCTTTTGATTTGGCCGTGGTCAGTCAGAGTACCTCAGAAAATTCGCAAAGTGGTCCTTCTGATTCTCCAGAAAATGCAATTAGTGACATTCTTAACTCACCCGAGGAAAAAAGCTTGTTTACTTCAAAGAAAACTGCTCACGTCACTCCAACTTACTTCGCAAGAGCATATCAAGAGATACGATGTAAGAAATCCTCTGCAGTTAATACTCGGCCTAAAGGAAAGACTAAATCTGCACCCAAAAGAAGAGTGAAACAAAGGGCAACATCGTCCACTCCGTCAAATGAGACGAATATGGCCTCTTCCTACTGAATTATTATTAAAAGAATCCATGCTGAAAGGGGAGTGGATCCGATGGCAGACGTGCGACATGTGGTATCACGAAGTGTGCGTGGGCGCCAAAGCATAAAGCAGTTTTTTTTTTGTGGCAAACGCCTTTGATCGAAATTGTACCTGACCTGTTCAGAATTGTACCTCTGTGGTACTTTTTCAAACATTTACAACTATGGACAATGTAAACTTCCTTTATTTCTTATATTGTTGTGGAACGACAACTAGGTCTTGAACATTGTAGTCACAATAAATTTGGGAATTTCGTATGCTTATTTTGCCCAAAAATACAAATACGTGTTTACTGTTCGAAATTGTACCCCCTTATCCTATGGGCGATCTCAGAAATTATGTGTTGTAGGACCCATGTTTATTAGATATTATTTTATTGTTTTGATGCATACTAGCACCTCCTAAAGTATTGGATACTGTTTTTTAACACTCTGTATAGCTGTACTGATGCGACATGTTCACTCACCAAATCCCTGTCCCCTCTCCGTTCAATAGTTCCCAGAGAGAAAATCACCTCTCGTGTCTTCAAAGCAAGACCCGACCTACGACACTGGTAGTCGCTGGATTTATAGTGAGAACCTCTTCTGTCACGTAGTTGTCGCCGTGTTGCTGAATCGGAGAAACAAAATGAAAGACGGGACGCACTCATTTCCAAGCGTGACATTCCTTCATGAAGGATGAGTCTCGTGACACGGGCTCTCTCAGTCAACGGACTTCATTACATGGAGTGCCCTATGTCTTGAAGCCATGATCCTGGTTTACTCTGCGTGTCGTAAAGATTCTTTATACACGAGCCATTGCATGGCGTTGCGTGTCAAGTTTATGAGATGTGTTCCTCCTGTGTGTGAATTCCTATCCACTGTAGTCATGTAATGTAAACTGCGGTTTAACAATAATTATGACAAAAGAAAAAGTAAATGCTGTTCATTTTTATGACATCAACAATTGAAGGGCATGATGAGTGAAGGTGTTATGTAACACACTTCCGTTAGAGGGAACCATTCTGACTTCGTTATATTTTTGTATGTAGAAGTAGTAGTATTTCATTTAATAACAGGGGAGTTTTTTTCGATATATAAATACAAAGTGGGTTAGAATTTGTTTTAATTAATTTTATTTATTTATTTAATACTTTACACTTGAGCTACATTAGGCATTGCAGCCCGAAAGAGCAGAAGCTCGTGCTCGGGCGCAGTTCAGATCAGTTATACAAAATATATCACAAAATTAAGAGAGTTCATTGAGCACAATATCATTAATAAATGGTAAAAAACATACAGCATGTAATAATAGGGTCTATGTACAAATAGAAAATACAAAAGTACATAAATATTTGAGTATCAATTTTTAACTCAATTAACTTAAACAATTAAATAATTAATCTGATTAGTTTCTCAATTCTAGGTGTGTTAAGTGTACTTAGCTCAGGGTAAGCTCTAATTAATTCATTATATCTTTTGGGTCGAAAATTTCTGCTGTGTTTTAATGCAGCAGTTGTGTGGCATTTGGGAGTATTTAGAAAGAAACTGTAGTTTTGTCTCGTATGGTATTCGTGAGGATCAAATTTAAATTTATTGTGATTTTTATGGAAGTAAATCAGCAATGTTTGTTTATAAATTTGTTCTAGATTTCATGCACCAAATTCCTGAAAAATTAATTTTGTTGGGTAATCAAAAGGTTTATGTGACCAACAACTTTTGATTTAGAGCTACTCCTTTCTCCTCACTAAGTAAATATGGGGTAGGATTAACTTGGGAATTGACCACTTCAAAAAAATACAACCCCTTCCTTTGTTTCCTTGTATTCTTCTTGCTTTCCTTGCGTTCTCCTTGTTCTCCTTGTCTTTCTCTTGTTCTCCTGCCTTCCACTTGCCTTCCCATTATTCTCATTGTGTTCCATCTGTTCTCCTAATTCCATTACTTTCCTTGTGTTTCTCTTGTTCTTCTTCTACTCGCCTTATTCGCTTTCTATTCGCCTTTTCTCTTTATTTTCTCATTTTTCTTCTTGTCTTTCCCTTCAGAGTGCTGCATTGGAGTTAAATCGCTCGCTTGAACTCGGTCGAGTGTCGCACTCTCGAGTGAGATACGATCGGTCGTGATACGCTCGTAATAAATAGAAGCACAGTACAAGGTCATCTCACCGACATGTCTTATCTTGTATGGAAGGCGACAGATAAGATACACATATTTTTTGCTCACACGGTAAAAATAAGGCTTTATTTTCTGCGTTTATGACAAACGTTTAATGGAATAGTCAATGGAACATACCAAAACAGGAACATGAAGTTATAAATAAAATAGTATGAAAAACTTCGATATACAGTTATTATTGCTAATTAATAATTATTCATTATTTGATTTACCACATATATAATATGATAGGTCCATACGTAGTGTTCCGCTTATATACTGCGACAATGTAGAAACGTTTTACAAAATATTATTTATATAGCAGTAGATTAATAACAATATTAGTACAGAGATAACGTCACAGAAAATATAATAAAACGAATAATCATGCTCCACAACTGTTACAGACGCAAAGATTGATACACTAATTATTAGAGATTATTATTATTATTATTATTATTATTATTATTATTATTATTATTATTATTATTATTATTATTAGAAAACTTGATACAGTTCTTGCATTATCGTGATTGTGTTCTCCCTTAATAATAATAATAATAATAATAATAATAATAATAATAATAATAATAATAATAATAATAATAATAATAATAATATTTTTTATTGTGAGCTATTCTGTGTCGCAGGGCAAACCCAAAATATTGGGTCAGACCAATAAATTAAATTGCATCCAATAATATCCATCAGATGTGGCAAAAACAAAATCATTCCTGTGTGGAAAAAAAAAAAAAAAAACATTTACCTACAACATTTATATTAGGCTACATTTTAAAGCAAGTTTTGTAGTTGTACTATGGAGAGGTTAGTTCAACACTGCAAAGTTTTGAAATGATAAATATCTACGATGTTACTACACAGTTCATCACTGTAACAAGAACGAATGTCTAACGCTCGGCTTACGCCGTTCGAGGATTTATCGCTCATGACAATTTTACCCATCATACATGTGCGCTCTCTATCGGATTATGCTATGAACTACTTGGTGCTCGAGCGAAAACGTCCGATGCAGACCTCTGTTTCCCTTGTTATCCTTGGCTTTTCACATTCTTCTTATCTTCTCCCTATTCTTCTTGCCTTCTCGTTCTCCTTTTCTCCCTTTTGTTATCTTTGTCTTCCACTTGTTCTCCTTGCCTTCCTCTTGTTCTCTTTGTTTTCCTCTTGTTCGCCTTGTGTTCCCCTTGTCTTTCCTTTGTTTTCTTCGTCTTTCCAGTATTTACCTTGTATTCTCTTGTGTTGCACTTGTTCTCATTGTTTTCACAAAGTTTTCTTTGTCTACGCTTCATTATTCTTATATTGCCCTTGTTCTCTTTATCGTCCCTTTTTTGCTTATCTTTTGGTTATCCTTATATTTTCCTTGTTATCCTTTTATTCCCCTTGTTCTTCTTATTCCATTTCTTGCAACATCCACATGTGCAAGTACGTAAATATATCCAGCATAATGAAGATATGAACCTGTCGTCAGATGATCGAACCTACTCATAGTACTACGTAAAAGTATACAGTATCGTGAAGCTATGCATCTGCTTATACGTGATCGCACTCATACGTAATTCCACGTTTAGATGTGCAACATAGTAAAGCTGTGCAGCTGTAGTCAGGTGGTAACATCGCAATTTTATGCGTTTTTCAGGTTTTCGTGGTGAATGTACCACAAAATTCTAATTCTGGGAACATTATATTTTCTTTAATTTAACTTTTAATGGCGTCCTGTTACTCATAAAATGAGTTTAATAAATACAATTATATTTATTTCCTGTATTCATAATTTGTTGCACTGTTAAATTTTATGGACCTGAAAGGAATTGTGGAATATGTGCTAGCCTTGCAAGTATTATTACACATATGTGAAATTACTCCATTCTGAAGCAAAATATGTGTAAATTGCGAAAAATTATAGGCTATTTGTATTCCTTTGCAAAGTTACACTTTATAAATTCATATTGTGTAAAAGAAATTGTAAATAATGTGAAATAAGCTCAGGAAATAGACGAAATATTTTTGTCCATAATTAAATTGGAATCTTTGCCGGGTGTCGAGTGAGAGACCCCGTGTAATATTGTTCACTGGAGTTTGCTGACGTGAGGCCGCGGACGGGGTCAAGCTGATACTGTGGGAAACTCGGGTCACTCCGAACTACAACACAGTGTGACATCGCCGATAAGCGTCCGCCAGAACTCCTAATGTTGTCTTGTAATAGCAGCGGTCTGGGATTATAATGTGATTATTGGACTTCTCCGAATCCAGCCGTGAGCCTGGGACGGAATACGTAGTTTTCTTCCTCATTCTTAAGATTTATAGTGGGCAAAGTGCCTGTAGACAAGGTTTTTCCAAAGTATTTCTGCTTCTCCTGCAATTCTACTTTCAGAAGAACACATGGCGCAATAGTTACATAAGGGACGAGGATCGAACCCAACACCAGCCATTTACACTAGTCGTAATGAAAGAAATGTCTTCTGACAGTTCCGTAAAATCTGCTTTTAACTCCCTTCTACCGTTAACCGCTTGTGTCAGCCAATAGAAACTGAGATCGCAGTTTTTTCCGGCACCACCAAACAAGTAAAGAAGGGTTGTCGTTTACATCCTTAGTTGGGTTCCTTTGCATTGTAAATACTGTACTAGTAACTAAAGATGAACAACGATCCAGAAAGCAAGACTAACACGCCCGCAAAGCCGAAAATCCGCACGACAATATTGTATACGTCGCGTCGTTGACGTAAAGATTGCTTGTGAGTGTTTCGAAACGTCGAGATTGATCACTCCCGAAGTCCCAAACGTCAAGCAGCCTTGAATCACCACAGCTGTTTATACCTGACTCAACTTTTATCTACTTTGGTAACTGTTATATATGTATAAACAATCAAGTAGCCTGTTTGAAGCATGATCTCTACCTTTCAGTACATAATAATCCGTCCTCCAGTCTTTATTTAATTACTAGGTCCTTATCGAAAGGCTAGGAATTTTCCTTTCATATGTTTGAGATCAAGTGTGCAATCTCAAGTAAAAAGATATTAACGTTATGTTTTATGTTTCTTAGAAATGCAAATTTATTTGAGAATTGTTCTTTTTCTATTTATATAGCTAACCATAGGTAATATCATATAATAGAACCAGAATATTTTGGTAACTAAGATACTGTTCCGTTTTGTCTTTTGTCTCTTTTAAACATTTATGATGTTATTTATTTTAATGATGTATGTTATTGAAAGTTACGAAATCTTTCCACGCCGACAAAATGCTATTTCGAGAATGATGAGCGAGACTCGAAGCGCACGAGAATGACGAAACGAGACTCGAAAGACAAATGCAACGAACACAGCGAGCGAGAACGGCTGTTAACGTTTGTTCATCTCTGCTGCATGCTCTGGGCCTGTACCTTCCACGTGCTTTACTAGAAACGTCTCAAGTTGATTCTGTATGATTACTGGAAGGGATAGAAGCGCTGTATGGTTAGATCTGCGAGTATTCGCGTATGATATTAATCAGCTTTTCTTTAACCGAGTTCTTAAATTATAGCAGCTCCCCAATTTTCCCGATTACAAGGCTGGATGAACCCCATTCTAGACATTATATCCTTGAAATTAATCTCGATTATAGTAGGAAATCGAATCCTGGAACTCTTGGTTCTTAATCGAGTGAGCTAGCCACTACACCAAGAAAGTGTTCGCAATTCAGATTTAATCGCTGCTTCATATTTACGTCTGTCATGTGTCGTCAGGAAAGAGTTTCTATATTTGAAAAATAAACATTTTATAGGTTTTATATAATTTAAAGTAATTGGAAGTATGAAAGTGTTAGACTCGTGAATATGAAAGAAAATTCAAAAGTAATCGAACGAGTGTTGCACCATGTAGATCTAAATTGAAGGAAGGGCCGAGATCGAGCGGTTAAGTTCATTTGTAGTAACCGTGAACAGATAAATCAAATGTAGTGTTAGTAAATGTTGAGGATAAGAAAATAAAATAGGCTGAGTAGCTCAAAGAAGTGACTGTGCAGCTATTAAATGAGCAATTGCTGACGTCTTCGAAAAAATATTTAGTAGCAGTAGCCTAAGCTACAGGGCCATCGTTTTATTTTTACTTCAGTTTTTATTGTACTTGAGTTTTTCAATGTATTTCACTCTCACCCCTTTTACTAATGAAGTTCAACTGTCCTCCACACGGAACCAAGGCCGCATATGCATTCAATGTCGCCTTATCTTACGGTCATGATAATCAGTACTGAGTTAGTGAGTATACTACGTTCCAGAAATATGTTTGCTTTTTCTACTGACGAAAGAGCTTTCAATACTGAATAATATTTTCGCACAGGTAATGTATCCGTTTAGTTACGTCGCATCCGCATCCCGATTTCCCCCACTCACTTCTGCTCGCCCGTCTGTAAAGGCTAGTGGCTGGGTTGTCTTAGCTCTTTTCTGAAAACATTAATTTCTGTGAGGAATTGGTCTTCTACGTAATATTATATAACTGTTTAAAATAACTTAAATAAAAGGGCCTCATTAAGTAATTACCTGTCACGTGATTCCCACCTTTCTATGACCCTGCAACAAACCACTTGGACGGACAGTAGATAGCATGTCTGAGTAATTTTATCTTTACGGATCGGGCAGAAGTGAAGACTGAATTTACGGTACGTAAGGCACTCTTTTATAGAGTAGATCTAGGTACAGAATTATTTCAACATGAGCTACTAGTATGAAGGATGAAATTGGTAATTGGAATTACGGCCACCATTTTCAAAAATGTGTTTAAATGTCCATATTATGATTATTTTTCAATTTAACTGCACTCTCTATATTGTACGCTAATGTGCTGTGGACAGTATAATATACACTGCATAATGAATACGTCCGAATGGATAGCTCAGTTCGTGAGTAAAAACACTTTTTGTTAATACTGTACTGTATTTTGATTAAACAAAAAGCTAATAAAAATGATCAAACTAAAAATCGTAATATTTCCTAGTTTACGTAAATGGATGAACTACTTTTCTTCCCTCCTATACCTAGTAAAGTGATTTGTTTATATTTTACGCCAGTATCATCGAACTCCAGTCTTGGAAGGGGGTAACAAACGGTGTTTCCGGTTCTCAACCATTAATCCAAAGTATAGCCAGGTTAATATTAGAAATGTTAGTAAAAATAAAATGATGTCTCGGTATAATTAAAAGTTTAATTAAATTAAACATAAAGAGATCTCCTTCACATAGTAGTAGCATTTTATTTAACAACGGTTTAAACGTCATAGATCAGGAATGTCAAGCGCGGGCACTTCTAATCTTTAAACAAGCCGTAACAGTGACGTAGAATCTATTTTAAGCGTGTTCCTGTTTGCGATTCTAAACGCGGAAGGTCTCAGACTCCTTGCCAGAGGGTACAATATGCACGCGTTTGATATCCCTGGCATAGATCAATATTCCAACCGTTTAGGTGTAACGGACCCCTTAAAGCTCATTTAATTTTTGCTGAACCCTTATTGAACATACTTTTTTTGAGCAGACCCATTAAAATGTTCTGCTTAATTTAAGCCGGTAAACATGTTCCACTCATTAAAATAAATATTTGCATAAAGTAGTGAATTAAACATCGTTAATAACTTGATAGCGTTATTAAATCTTATTTGTTGTATAACCTGAAATGACATTATGTATATGGCATAATTTTACGTGATTTCACGTCTTTCCTGTGAAAAATTATACCAGTTTTTAGACTTACCATGTATGTATGAATTTATTTACACTGCAAGTGGGCAAGCACCCTGTGGCAGTGGTATACACAATATAAACAATACACAATAAAATGATAAACAATACACAATAAAATCATAAACAATACACAATAACATTTACAATACACAATACAATTATATACACAATACAATAAGAATACACAATACAATTTAACACAATAATTACAATTAATAATAAAACATAAAATACCTAATTTTACAATACAACCTACATATGTATAGGCCCTACATAATTGCAATAGTCTTTCACTTTACTCTCATCTCACTCACTGTAGTGGCACTATGACGCATTTCACTGACACTTTAGGACACATTTCACTGCCACTCTAGAACACATTTCACTGACACTATAGAACAGATTTCATTGACGCTATAAATTATCACTGATGGGAACTATTCACTGCACTGTAAAACCATAACTTCACTGACTCACCTCGCTTCACTGCTACAACGTTCAAATAAGTCTAATAATTACACCCTTATGCATACTTATAAACAGAACTACATTTAAGCTAAACATTTCTAGTGTGAGGCCCTCTTACACTCTATTTTTAAATAATTTATAATTCAAACCAAGGAAGTAACTCGTCAGGCTAAATAAATACATATCACCTTAAAAAATTAAATGTTAAATGTCATCTTAATTTTAATTTGCACTTTATACACAACTTTTTAAGTTATTTTTGAATCTCCTTAAGGAAGGACAGCCCTCAAAGACCGCTGCAGGTAGGTCATTCCAATCATTTACAGTTATATTAAAAATGAGAATTTACCTACATCCGTTTTCTGTTTCCTACATTTGATTTTAAAATCATGATCGTTCCTACTATAGTACGTTGGCTTTTATAACCGAGCCGTTATATCTACCCATACTTTCTGACCTAGATGTGCTCTATACAATGATAAGGTTGTTATACCTTATTTTATTTCAAGGAGTGCAGTTCGGTGTTCAAAGGAGCCACTGAACTGCACTCCTTGAAATAAAATAAGGTATAATAGGATGGTTGATATTGCCGTGTAGCTGTCAGTTTAGTGAAGTGTCGTTGAAATGTAAATACTTACAAAACTAAAAGTGAAATGTGCAAGAATAAATTAAAAAATATAGTCTACTCTGATATGAATGTAGAGACTTGGATATTGAATTATAACATGCGAAACAGAATTAGACGATATTTTTAATATGAAATGATAAGGAACGAACGAAGATATGAAGGACACAATATTGCAAGGGATATTAGAAATGTAGATATGATAAAATGGACCATCATTAGAATGTGTGACAGCGAAATGACATTAACAGTTTTAACAATGGAATCTCGGTGAAGACAGAAGAAGGAAGAAACTGAAGGCCAGTGGCAACATTGAGATTGAAGTTGACAAAGAAGAAACAGGAAAATCAATAGTCTGATGGCTCTTAACATGAGAACAGTTTAGCGTGTTGAAATTCATATATAATACCTTAAAATATCCTGGTAACATATTTATTGTTTTTGTCTTAAAAATTATTAAAATACCGGTACATGTAAAAACAAAAACTCAACATTGACTTTTATAAGTGCATATTTAGAATTCTTCAATATCTCTCTGCCGTTGTGAAAACTTTACGTTTCCTGTTTTGTGCATTAAAACAGCCTAAACGGAGGTATTACGCTTTTTTGGTGGGGGGCTACTTAGAGACGGCGAAAATGGAGCTAGAATGAAAGGTGAGAGGAACAGTGAAACTGAAATAGTGAGATACATCCTGTGACTCACTAATCTCAATGTAATATTTCCTTCTTCGATAACAGTCATTCAATCATCTTTATTAATCCTCAGTCAACATACTCGAAAAGACTTCATCAGTAACAGTATTATACCAATTTCAGTAAATTTAATATAAGGATCAAATACAGTAATCGAAGGAAATAGTCGAATTAATAACCATGTATACAATTACTTCTTAAAATACTAATAGTAAATGTCCTAACATCAAAACGTAATCTATATATATATATATATATATATATATATATATATATATATATATAAGTGATACACGCTTTGACCGATATTTGCCAAAGTTTGCACGTTTAACCTCATGACCAGAAGAAAAACATAGGCTACATTAAAATGGGAAAATGGACGTTAAATTATTGCAAATAACAAATAATTAAAATAAATATGATGAAGCATGCATTTATAATATTAAAATGGCCTATTTTACACTTAGTTGTTTATTTCTGCCATACTCAACATCGACTTTCATGGGACTATGAGAAAAATAAATTAAATAACATTACTAATACATTATGAAAGGCAAAATCTAGAAATCCATGCAGTAAGTATCTATGACACAGTCCAGAACCATTTTATAAAGTTTCTGGATACAGTTGTAGGTAGTGAGCAGGCTGTGATGTAGATGCCTAGCCAGTGTCTTGTGCAGAGTCGGAACATGGCTACAGCTTTCTTCCGCGGCCAGTCTGGAAGATTGCTGATTTCACATTGGCTACTCTGGGATCGCTGATTCAAGAGCTGGGCATATTCGATTTTATATCTCTGATGTATAAAGTGAGTTACATTATTGTAGGTAACCGAATGATTTGAAGTTTGTACTGTACTGTAGTAGCTTGGTATCCTTCTTAGCAAGTGTATCTGCTGTTTCATTTCGAAGGATGCCGCAACGAGCTGGGATCCACTGGAGGGCAATAATCTTGTTGAAGTCATGTAATTGCTTTAACAGTGTTTTACATTCAGCAATATCTCGTGTAGCAATACGGTTTGTTAGATTTGTTATTGCTTGAATAACTGCCTTTGAATTAGATAAAATAACAGCTGAATTATACTCCAAGGTTCTGAGAGCCAACTGTTTTAGGCTGGTAAGTTTAGCGTGAATTTCTCCATCAAAGACATAGGCCTACGCCTTATTGCCTAGTGAAGTGTCAGTTCACAATGCACTCCTACTCCAACATTTCCATCATTGTCTAATTTTGATCCATCTGTATATATATGTTGATCCATGAATTGAAGGGAAACCTTGTAGGACTATTAATTATTTTCAATTGCGTTGATTTTAAGTATATTAGTGACGTACTCATTCTTCTTACATTCAACTAGCAAGTTGATATAATACTGAGTAGGTGCTATTAATAGAGGGTTTTGTGGCGGTATGAACTACTCAGGTCTTACTTCAAGGTTGTGTTTGGTTCTGTTCTTGAGTGTTATTTGAATGAAGCCTTCTTGCGTTTTCAACCTTTTATTTATGTTTCTATACTGTGAAATTAATGTGAAACAGTGGCGTGCCGTCAATGGACTAGTAAGACTAGCCTAGTCCTCTAAGTATCATAATCTTATAAAATGTATTACATTTCATGTTTGAATTTTAAAAAATTTCAAAACATGACAATTGACGACTTCAATCTGTTTCCTCCCCTCAGCGCTCAACGTCTGTAGAATTGGACTCGTCCAGCTCACGCGAATCAGACAGCTCGGACTGGACTAGTAGATTTAAAGTTGTTCCCTTGTCTACGTGAATAGTAAATACGGTTGGGCGATCTCTGGTAAACAATTTCCGTGTCTTCATTCCTGTTAGAAAGAATACATTAGTACGTTTATTTTTTTTTGTGCATTATCAGTTAAGTATTGAAAGTGTGCCTGTGAAGTGTAACATGGATTAAAACAATATTGTGTTTTACGCTGTTTAGTAAACATAGAAAGGGACTCGTTTCGAAATGCAAGTCCATTGCAGCTCTTACTAACTGCATCGTCTGAATCGTCGCCCTCCGGCAATGGTACCAGTCACGACTGCCAACAGTCACAATGTTGATTTTGGACCGTTTGTTAAGCATCGGTACTTCGTTTTGAAGCTTTATTGTTTTAATGCTGTTGTGTAAGTGAGTTAGTGGCTGTTTATAGGTTGTCAGACTTTTCAGGCAGGACAGTGACTGAGACAGCAAGGTTTTTGGAAGATGCCGAGTTAGGAGAAGAGGTATTTCCAGACGTTTGTAAATTATGCTGCCTAATAGCTACAATTCCAGTGAGCACCTCCACAGTGGAACGTAAAGAGTTATGTACGGAACACTCAGTGCGAACGAAGACAGGCTTTCGCGACTTTCAATGTTATCGATTGAAAAGACTATATTGAACAAAATTCAAAGTCAAAGACATTTTTTACGATGACGTCATAGAAAAATTTGCTCGACAAGGAGAAAGGAGGATTCCGTTGATATACACATGAAGATGGTAACTGATAAGTCTTATTTTCGTTGTAATACGTATTACCTAACATATCTTTTATATTTTATTTTGTTTATTATTAAACAGTGTCATGACAGTTCTATTACTACTGATCTCCTCTGAAAAATGTCACCGTTCGCCATTAATGTGAAGTATAGTATGTCTGCAAAATTGAAGTGATAAGCAGCTACAAAACCAGCATAAACAATGCAAGCCTTTGTTTCCAAAAGAGATGATTTCATGTTTGTGATATACAGTATGCAGACGTAGTTCCGTGGGAGTTCTTCACCTCGCTGTTAAATACCAGCATCCAGCCTTCGGCTCCCTTTGAATTAGATCTGATAAGCGAGTCTCCAGATTCCAGAGAGATGCAAATTCAGGATTTATCGCCAGGCTGTCGTCGCGCGTGATGGTTGCGTTGTTGCGTGCACCTCGAGGTGCTGCATAAATGCCCACCGCAAAGAGTTTATCACCAATAAATGTGGGGACATAAAGGCGCGAAGGTGATTGTGTGAGATCATACTGCGGTGACAATATCGGTGATCTCTATCACGTGTCTCGGTATTCACCACCTGAGGCGAACAGACGTCTTCCTGAGAGTTGGATTCATAGCTCTGGAGTGCGATGATAAGGAAATCCCTTAACGATCGTAAAACTTATTTCGCAGAAACATTGTTATGAATAAAGTTCTTTAGAAACTGAAAATTTTACTCATGGCATGATTATTATAGTGGAACTACAACATCGATGTGCTTTTACTTCTGTTGAGAAATAATATTACTTCGTAATTTAAATTACTTTTAATATTTTCCAAATTAATAAACGAAAGAATTTCCATCTGAGAGATAATATTTCTACGTTCCATACGAGAGAAAATTGATAGTCATATAGAGGGTTTTCGATAAAATGTTGCCCACAAACGTCACTCATTTATGAAGTGTGAGTGAACCATTTAACTACTGGCTTTCTTACATATAAAAACAGTAATTGAAATGATTACAATAGTTATTTTATATTAATTTGTGTATAAATAATATAGGTACCTATATAGATGGCCTTTATTATGTATAAATTGTTCATTTTTCATGTACGTAAAAGATTTAGGCATAGCATTGAATGATCGATTAGGAATTGTTAACCATTCAGTGTTCGCGCCATAATTTGTGACGCCAATACTCGCATGATGCTGAAACGGTGTTAATGAAGAAATGGTAAAATGATAATAGCAGTGGAAGATGAAATGTTTTTGTTTCATATCAACAGATTAAAGTCATTTTTTCTTCTAAAATTCTGACACTATAATACGATCTGAATTGAATTGTACTATCTTTTTGTGAAGAAAATCTTGAGACCAGACTGTTACATTAGTATGGACTGGATAAAACACAGACGGGCAGAGAAAAGAGTGGTCATGTAAAAGTACTTCAGTGTCTCCCAGTAGTAATGAAGGTACCAGTACATAAAATACATCATGTTTTAAATGTTTCAAAATGAGACCCAGACACTGAAAAAATTAACAGCAGCAGTTAACTTCTCTTTCAAATTTCGGCACATATTAAATACATGGTAGAAGTAAAAAACAGCAGATTTACGTCATAATTTAAAGAAAAGCCTATCGGAGTCTGTTTTCTTTCACGTTCCGAAGCGACGTAATTAACAGGTTATAGCTTCTTAAATCAATTTGAAAAAGACGTACCGATTGACGTAATAAAATTAGTCTTTATTTTCCTCCTGGTTATAAAAGAGTTTTCTTTTGGAACTTCTTGGAAAAGGAAGCGAGTTATAAAAGAGAGATGAGCGTGGAAGAGGGGGGAAGGGTCCTAATTGCAAACTAAAACGCTACCACGCCTGTTGACTTAAAATCAATTTCTGGAGAACGCGGTGTCCTGCATACACAAGGTTACACGATTTTTGACATAATATAATTTTTTGTGTCCGTAAATTTCCTTGTTTTTACAGCGGGATAATGATCGAATTACTCGACCGGTTAATTGATTTGAAGCAGTCATGCTGTAAACTGAAACTATTTGTTACAACGGCACTGCTCTCGAAAAGGGTATTATAGAGCAGGTTTTTCAAACAAAAGTTCACGAAATGAGATTTTCATACGTAACGCGTCATTTTTTATCTTGTACTCACATACTTACGATCAGGGGTATCAAAAGATACAAGGAGAATATCAATAATAATAATAATAATAATAATAATAATAATAATAATAATAATAATAATAATAATAATAATAAAAATAATAATAATAAAAATAATAATAATAAGATCAATGATAATATATTTCTCTTTATTCGTTTCCTCGTGAAACTACTTTAAAGTTTTGGAACAGTGACACCAACTCTTCTTGGAATTCAGAGATGTGCTTTTGTCGTTAGATCAAAGTATTGCAGTATTGCCTGCATAAATTCTAGTCGTAAGAGTACGAAAACTCTTTAAGGGTATATGAATGTGAACGACCACAAATATTATCAGAAAATGCATTCTCTAAATTTCTAATATTTTATAAGGAAATGAACTCACAATTGGACAAAAACTACAAGGTACCACAACAAGACTTATTAGAACTTAAATATCTGACAAAAGTATAAAAAGGTTACTAGTAATAAGTTTTAGAATTCACTTTTTACTTTAAATTAAATTTTCAAAAATTTGAAAATTTTACACATATTATTTTATAACTCCACAACCATTAGAGATAGAATTCTAAAATTTTGTACGCTGATTTAACATGTATTTATGCAAAAGGTAGACTACAATAATACCCATTTCTTTTAAAATAGAAAAATTAGGTCACAAAACATCATGTAAATTTTAATATATTTTATATATGACAAATAAAAAAATTAATTGTATTAAAATAAACGACTCTACATGTCAAAGAGTACTCTACGTTTCATAAATAAGTGTTTATTACATGCAGGAAAAATATTAACCCGTAATTGGTGAGGTGGTGGCTGTGAGTACCCCAGCCATTGTAAGAAAAGAAGCCTGCACCAGGTGGATGTGCGGGGATATATCTTTTTCATTGCTTATTATGCTGTCTGCTTCCCTAATTTTGAAGAAAACGTAGTTAAAACAAATAAAAATACTTGATTATATAAATTAAAAGTTTAGTTTGATTATCTGAGTGCTACGATACAAGTTTCTAAGTTGGGTTAAGTGCAATCCTCACTTCACCAGTTACGTGACTAGAAAAATACCTCACCACTTAAGGGTTAATGATGTCTGACAGACCATAAGAATGTTATAGTTACCAAATGATGTAACTGCAGAATTTTTTTATGTTTTTTTATATTTTGATAAAACTGGATTGAAAAATATTTTTAGTAGTCTTTTTTATACCTTTATCAGATATTTAAGTTCTAATAAGTCTTTTTGTGGTACCTTGTAATTTTTGTCCAATTGTGAGTTCATTTTCTTATAAAATTTTAGAAATTTAGAGAATGCATTTTCTGATAATATTTGTGATCGTTCACGTACATATACCCTTAATATAAGGAAACATTTTGTACTTTTTGTCAGTAAGAGAGAGTTAAACATTGCCAACATCATCCAAGTAAACTGCTGAGAGAATGTCTGTACTTCAAATATGGATGTCAAAATGGAAGCGAATCCAACTTACATTGCCTCCCCTGATTATAAAATCAATAAATTGTATATATTTCCGAAGTAATAAATATTTCTGTATAAATTAGGGTACATAAACTAAAAATAAATTCGCACTAGCAAATTATGTATAATTACCTGGTAGCCTATTTTAAGGTATATTGATTAATTTTGCTTTACGAAACAAATATACAAAAATTTATCCAAATTTATTTGGAATTTTCGCATGATAAACGATAATAATTTGTGAATTGTACTTCTAGTTGGTTTCAGAAACTGAAATCATTCTGAAAAGTCACGTGAATGTAAAATAAATTCTGTTGTATGCAATTTTCAGCTATTTTTATGTATATTTATTGATATTATTATATTATTTGATAAGTAACTTGAGTTCTCAGATAGTATCTGTTAAAAAGTTTCAATTCATAATTTATGAAAGTTTATGTATGATTTAAATGGTAGTCATACTTTAAATTTTCATATTTATTTAGGCTAACGTTTTCGATTATAATCAGGCATCTTCAGGTCTATTTATTAGTTACATTAACATTTATGAACACGTCTTATATTAATGAAAGTCTAAGAGTATGCAGGTTAAAATTATTAGTATTGGAATTTTACAAATTAAAACTTGCTTACATTACATTTTATATATGATATCAGTCTTTTAAGCTAATAGTATCTACACACCATATAGGAGAAACAGAAGTAATGTATTTAAATTATGTAAAAAAGAACTCCAGAGAAAATCAATACTCGAATGGGATTTAATTGACTATTACATGATTAGAAGGAAGTATATAAAGATTAGAAGAAATAAAGTACCATAATACAATAAAATATTAATTGACTTACTGAAATTCTATTTCACTAATGTTAGCTTCACCAAAACTTTTGAACGGAGCCACCATTTTCAGTTGACTATCTATGCGGTAAACAAATGACGATAGCAAAGCTTGTTTTATAGTAATACCGTAATGAATTTGCAGTTTGAAATGTTGGCAAACAAAGAAACAAATGGTAGGGAGTGATAAAAACAGAAGAACGTATATAAAGATTAGAAGAAATAAAGTACTCTAATACAATAAAATAGGTATATTATCTGACTTACTAAAATTCTTTTTCACTAATGTTAGCTTCACCAAAACGTTTGAACGGAGTCGCCATTTTCAGTTGACTATCTATGCTGGAAACAAATGACAATCGCAAAGCATGTTTTATAGTACCATAAAGAATTTGCATTTTGAAATGTTGGCAAACAAAGAAACAAATGCTAGGAAAATGATAAAAACAAACAAATGCTAGAGAAGTGATAAAATTATAGCTATAAAAGGCCATGATTGGTTGAAACACGTCCTTTCTTACCGTTTTATTGGTCAAAAGTAATATGACGTAGTGAAAGTGTAATAGTAGTTATAAAATATAGCCTATACATTTTCTTTGTTATCGATTATTGTTAAGATCTATATTATATAGTTGCAATCTATACTTAACAATTGCTATTACGTGGGTATACTGGAGTTATTTTTTACATAATTTAAGTACATTACTTCTGTTTCTCCTATATGGTGTGTAGATACTATTAGCTTGGTCGTTCAAGTAACATGAGGCTTTGGCCTGATAAAGTACTGTAGGAAAATAGGTGGGTCATTTCTAGCCTACTTTGAATTTCAATACTAATAACATCTGTAATTGAAGGTGTTACATAAAATACTATTAACTTTAATTCCAAAATTTTTAATTAGTAACAAAAATCTTTGTCAGACAACGTAGGGTATGCGTCGCGTCGTTGAAGAGTAATTGATACAATATGATGGTTTCCCAGCATATCTCACGCGATTGCTTCGTCGTGAGTTTCTGCATAACAATCTTCCAAACAGGTGGATTGGCCGCGGCAGGCCTGTTGTTCGGCCATCAAGATCACCAGACCTGACTAGATTTTGTTGGATCACTTGAATACATCACTATACAAAATAACTAAAGAAGAAATAAAAAAAAACAAAACCTATAAAAATTAAAGACGTTCAATCAAATAAAAATGTTATAATAACAGATTTGGAATTAAAACTAATAATATCCCATTCAGTAAAATAAATTATATCATTAATAACAAAATATATGCCGGTATATGCCGGTGAACGGTGAGGAACAAGATTGCGTCTGCAGTAGACACGTCTACTCCTGCGATTTTTGCTATAGGTTAGTTCACCATTAATGGTGGTCACTTTGAGCATATTCTGTAACTGCGCACCAGGTGGTTATGCTACCGTTGTATCCAACAGGGTGAGGGTGACATGTTTTGTGAGGCATACCTTTACGACTTTCACATCGCCTCCCGTGCTAACAACACAATGTCCACCTCATATTGTCACCAATACTGATATAAAATTGTGAATAGGAATTAAAAGCACTTCAATTCTTTCCATTTGCCTTACATATCTCCGTGGTATGTATCAGAGTTGTTTCCGAGTTCTGATAACGAATTTGTATGACGTCATGTGCGCCAGGAATCACACGACAGCAGAACTGTGGCGCGAGGTGACAGACCAGTAGTGAGTGATCTCATAGTCAGAGTGCACGGCGACTCACGGCAGAAATTTCCAAGAAAATCGAGCCTTCCTGGGAGGGGTACAGAACAACCCTTTCCGATGCCAAGTACAGTTAAGTGAAAATAAAAGAGGCCTGCAATAAACGAGGTTTCGTTATTTCCAAGAAAAGCATCTTCTATGTGCTTAATAAGATTGGTAAAGCTCGAATGGAATTAAGTTGTATCATCTCATGGGGTGCGGCGACTTGTGACGAGGGGTGGATTTACTTGCTTTTTCCACTCTGGAATTAATCCCATCCGAGCTTTGCCAGTCTTATTAGATACACACAAGATGCCTTTCTTGGAAATAACGAAACCACGTGTTTTTTCAGGTTCCTATGATTTTCACGTAATTGTACTTGGCATCGGAAAGGGTTGTTATGTACCCCTCCCAAAAGGGCTCGATTTTCTTGGGAATTGCTACTGTGATACACCGTGCACTCTGATTATGAAATCACTCAATACTGGTCTGTCACCTCTCGCCGCAATTCAGCTGTCGGTGTGATTCCTGACGCACATGAAGTCATTCAAATTCGTTATCAGAGATCGGAATCAACCCTGTATTCTGTAGTATATACAGTAACATAGCAGACGTTTTGAGGTCTGTGAATGGTTGTAAGACTGTTCTCGTCATCAAGTGTAAAAGGTTTCCTTGACGAAGCTTCGAAGTTGGAACTTTCTTGTTCGTTAGAGTTTATGGTGCTAGTTCATTTAATATTTTCTTTCGCAAGAACTAGATAGATGTAGTCTTTGTTTGAAGTATGCTTCATAAGATATGGCGGTTGTTGCCTTCTAACTCAAGAAAATTGCTATAAACTGCCAACAGTAATGAAAAAAGAGTGGAGTCGTTATTCTCAGGAAGTCCCATTGTGTCATAAAATTAAGTATTTACTGGTGTTGAGACATAGTGACAACGCACTATGAAGACGTAGGCCGACCAGTTTTTATCCAAGGCTAATAATACATCACGCCGTGTAGGCTGGTCGACATAAACCATATTCAAGTAATCTGAACGTTTAACGGACTTCTAACGAACTTCAGAATAGCTAATGAATATATAAACTCGAATGTCTTTCCTTTCCTCTGGAACAAAAGCGGACATGTGTTCAGGTCTATAAAATGATTATTCTAGAATAATTCTCACCAATTATTCGGAAAGAAATTTTATAACTCATGGTAATTGCGATTCGATAACCGTAAAATTACATGCGATTCCTTGCTTTTCTTTGACGACAGTTTTAAAGTGTGAAGGGTTTTTGAAAGCCGGTAAATTTTATAGTTTGTTTCCTATGCTTCAAGGTATGCCGAACTAAGGTCTTTCTGAAAGTATAATAGTCAGGTAAATTAAAATTACATATCTAATATTCTAACACCTGTAAAATAAAATTGACCAATATGAGATTAAAGTTTTGATAATGTATATTTTGTTAAAAAGTGAGAAAGATGACATGAATTAGTCATAAAATCTTAATTATGGTAAACGAAAGTTTGTTTCGATCGAGTAACGGATGGCGGAGTTATGTCTATATTGTTTCTGCTACTGCTGAGTCATCTAAACGACCAATCTGTCACTCAGACGGTCAGTGTTGGAGTGTGATTTTTTACTTCAAAAATCTATAGTACAGTGACGCTGATAGACGAAGTTGCAGTTACAGTTTGCTCGAGTTCCTCTAGATTCTCCAGTGTACATGGCGCGCCACCGTTTTTGGTATGTGAAATAAGTAATGGGAACTTTAAGTGCGAGTGTCTTACATTTGTAGTAGAGTATGGGCTATAAAGCTGGCAATTGTGATTGGCAGATTGTTGATGTGACGTCTATTTGGGAGGAGGTACCGTTCTCAGCTGCACTGACAACAGAAACTCACTGACTGGACACTGTACTCAAGGACACAGCGCAGGAACGCTAGCGTAGGGAAACTTAAGTGCGAGTATCTTACTTTTGCCACAGTCTGGGCAGCAAGACTGGCAACTGTAGTTGGCAGATTGCTGACGTGACGTGTATAGGAGGTAGTACCGTTCTCAGCTACACTATTAACAGATGCTTGTAGACTGTGCATTGTACTCAAGGACACGCGCCAGAAACGCTGGCGTCAGCAATACAGTCAGGGTCTTCTTACTTTATACGCGATCGATGAAACCTAACCATATTCCCCCTATTATAACATATATTATACTAGTGGATAAGGATGTAGTGATTTTCTAGTTGTCAGATTTAATTTTCTTTTGCCAACTTTGTTTTGAATTTCGCTACTAACAAATATTACCATTGGCAGTTACTTTTTAACTGCAATGTTGACACTATCGTTTTCCTTTGCAAAATCCGCCAACGTTCATGAAACCAAAGTTACTGGCGAGTTTTATTTAAAATGTAAACGTAATTAATAATTAGTAATATTAATATTGATATTAATAAATAACACAGTAATAATTCATGAATAATCAGTATAGCTATATTTTAAAGTTGTGTTAGATTTTTCGGAGTTTGTATTATAAATCATGCCATGTGATCAAACAAAAGTTCAAGTTTGGTCTCACTGTTTAGTCAAACTAATGAATTTCAAGTTGCCAGGCAAAATACATTTTGGCATTATAGTAATCAATTAATCATAAATAAATAAACAAATATGTAAATAACTAAATAAATAACTAAATAAATAAGTAAATAACTAAATACATAAATAAAGAACACTTAAATGCCATCGACCTGGCCCGGGATCGAACCCGCAACCTCGGACAAAGAAGGTCAGCGCTATACTAACTCCACCAACCAGGCCGACTAAATAAATGAATAAATGAATAAGTAATAAATAAATAAATATCGTTTCTGTACGTAGCATTGTGATTTTACATGATTTGTGATACCTGGTAACAGTTGGCAACATTGAAAAGACGATCATATTATTAGCTTTTTAGAAAATAGCCTTATGTGAACCCCACTACAGACATTGAAACCATCCCGTCAACGTCTTTCTGGTCTATTATCCATATTCACACACAATTTCTTGGATTACAAGTCAGCATCGTATGAAAAATGTTGGTCTTTCTGAAACGCGTTTCGTATTCTATACAAATAATAAAACTGTAACCTAGCCTAAATTTTTCTGGTAATTTTCGCTTTTGCAATAATAATCGGTGTAAACATATATAATTAGCTCTTCTGAGACCAAAAATCGCATTTCTTAATTTTTGTTTTTATGTCTATCTGCCTGTCTGTCTGTCTATCTGTCTGTGTATGTTTGTTACCTTTTCACGCGATATTGGAGGAACAGATTTCTTTGAAACTTTATATATAAATTACGTTAGTTCCTACTTAAAATTTAAGATACCATATATGGCATTCAAAATATTTTCCTTAAAAGAGGGGTTACAAGAGGGCCTGAAGTCAATAAATCGAAATATCTAAATTACCGTATTATTGATTTTTGTTTAATTTTACATAACAAAAGTTTATTTAAAACATGTTTCCGACAAGTTTTATTCCATGCCAAATTTTTATATGATGATATTTAACGAGATATAGGAGTTTTAAAATAACAATGATTTTTATATCAGTGCCGCCTCAATCAGAATAATACAATGAAGTGAAAATAAATAAATCTGCGTATATTTAAGACGGCCTTGTACAACAAACAGAAGATGTTCAATTAACGCTATTGTTATATGGATATCATTGCAATCTATATGCATAACGTTTATCAATATTAATGTGTAAAGAGCGAGTGTATGCTTGCATGAAGTAATCTCAGAAGATACTTAACCGATTTGAATAATTCTTTCAGTATTGGAAAGAGTAGCTCCTCTATGTACATAGTCTATAATATATCATTATGGTAACTCAAGAGTGAATCGAGAACTGAGAATAAATGTTTAATACTGGTAGGATTAAAACAGATCCTTACACAGAGAATACTTGATATATTGTCGAAACATTTTTATTACTTAACTAGCCGTACCCGTGCTCTCCGCTACACCTGTTAGAAATAAATATAAAGTAATTACATAATTAAAATAGGACGTTTGATCCAGGGAACATTCGTGTTTGATAGAAGAATAAATCGTTTAATATGTTACTTAATTTAAATTGTATTTAAATAATTAAAATGCGATCATTTTGGTGCAAAAAGCACTCATTTGGTGCAATGACAATTCCTTTAACATGTTTCTTAATTGTTATTACATGCAACCATAGTTTAATGAACATTGACATCATTTAGATTTAATGTGTATACTTTATTTTACTTGCTATATGTTTCCATTGAATTATGGTAATAATTTAATTTTAACCCTTGTTTTCTACGTATTCAGTTAATGGCGCTTGGCCCACTATGGTTCTGAACCCTTCAAATAACTTAAATTATATTATATTATATAGTATTGTATTATATTATATTATATTATATTATATTATATTATATTATTATTATTATTACTGTAATAACATTATAGTATTATGTCCATCTAGAGAAACTACACTTTCCAATGGTGAAATAATAATTAATTATACAAATCGGTTAATTTAGCTTCCGATATTACTTCATACAAACACAGAAACATTCTCTGTAGGCTATCTGTCATAACTTTCGATTGTTAATGTCCAAGGCCCCTTATAGACGAAGTCATTTGTTTTTTATTTCGTTACACGGCCTTAGATGGCAGTTATTTTAATTTTAAAACTCATTTATCTCATTAAATATCAGTCCTATCAAAATGTTTCAAGGAATAAAACTTATCGCAAATGATTTTTAAAGAAACTTTGTTATGTAACATTTTTCACAAAAATCAATAATACGTGAGATATTTCGATTTATTTAACTCAGGCCCCCTTATAACCCCCCTATTAAATAATATATTTTGAATGCCATATAGCCGAAAATCTAAGTTACAACGAACTTAATTTATATTCCAATTTTCATCGAAATCCGTTCAACCATTATCGCGTGAAAAGGTAACAAACGTACCGACAGACAGACAGACATACAAACAAAAATTTCAAAACAGCGATTTTCGGTTTCAGGGTGGTTAATTATATATGTTAGGACCAATAATTTTTGGAAAATCGAAAATTACCAGAAAAATTTTGATTACAGATTTATTATTAGTATAGATTACGTATATTTTGAGTGAACCACGGTAATTTATAGACCTACTTATACTTTATTTAGTCCACATAAAGTGCTAATCTTATACATCATTTTAATTTCTTTTTGTCCACAGCACATAAACGATTTATACTTGTAGTACGAATAATAAAATAACCTGAATATTTCTGGTAACAAATGCAGCACAGCTCACCGGTATGGCTAATAATAAATTATTACAAAGTTGTGTAGTCGCATAATAACGATTGCAGTTCGAAACTCTGTTAAGTACAATACTACTAGTAGGCTACTACAACAACTACTGCTACTAGTGTTAAGTAGTCAGCTGTCCTAAGACACTAATAAGGTATCACTCATGAGGCAACAAAGTCAGAATATAATGGGGTAGGGTGGCCAGTTCCTTTCCCCTGCTGCTACTACTTCTACTACTGCTACTGATGCTACTACTACTGTCATCTTCTGAGGAGTTTAGTGCTGAGAGGAATGCGACTCCGACTAATCTAGCGCGGTACTGGAGTGGGAGGGAACAGTGACAGCGGCAGTCTGGAAGGAAGTACAATCATACTGAAAACATTCGCCCAATTTACGAGAGCAGTATGCCTATTAGTTTTCTAACGTATTTTTGGCGAGATAGAGATAGAACCATTCGTATTTACGTGTTCAGAGAAGGAAAGTATTGTAGAAAATTGTATTTATTTATTTATTTATTTATTTATTTATTTATTTATTTATTTATTTATTTATTTATTTATTTACTTATTTATTTATTTATTTATTTATTTATTTATTTATTCTGGTGAAGTTAAAGCCATCACACCACCAGAAATACAAATACAATAAAATAAATAAAAAGAAAAATCATAATATAACTACAATAATATAAATGAAAAGAAGAATCATACTATAAAATTTACTGATTAGTAGAATTGAATTAAATTCGTAAAGTAATCAATTTAAATATACTGTACTGCTGAACTCACTTGAGAAGTAAAACTACTTGTTTTGTATTTTAAGATATCACCAACAAGTGAATTTTGCATGACATTATAGGAATCTGTTTTTCACGATACGAATCACACATATTCTGAAATTCCAATAGAATAAAACCAAAAACATTTCCACAGCATGTTTCCTTAAAAATGACTTGTAACGGTGAGTAATTCATATAATATTAACATAGCTAACATCAGGGAGATGTTTGAGCAAAAATTGCAACAATATATTTAATATATTAATAACAAAATCATACAGGCTTTTGTAAACAATATGTATATGAAATATTCATACACTACTACAAACTGAAGACTGCATATTTTGGACCATTAATACTTCCCACTCCGCTCGGCTCGGCTTGGCTGTAGCAACAAAAGAATTTACCTGAAACCCCCCCGCACCGATGGCAAGAATACCTCAGGTCCCAGCGCTAAACTCGTCGGAGGAAGACAGTACTACTACTACTACTACTACTACTACTACTACTACTACTACTGCTACTTATTATCGTTTATATAGTGGAAGGACTCGAAAATTAGCTAGATCGTATTAACATCCAATGCCAAAAATGTCTCAAATACACACACACACACATATAGGCCTATTCTATATCATCACCAGAAATGTACAGTTCCAGGAAAAAGAAATGGACTACCTAATGTACCTAATTTTGTTTCGGATACAACTCATTACGCATGTGCAGAAAACAAGAGCGCCTATGTATATGCTACTTATGAACAGTCTTGCAAATCTTGTTGCCTACGTACAGGAGGACTGCCATCAAGACTTCACTCTTTACTTTTTTCTGATAGGCCGTACTGTACGCCAGCAACATGAAAGATACGACAGGGTTTTAGACGAAAGGCGTGTTCCGTTCGTAGCGTGATTAAGAATTTGTTCATTTTGATTCTCCAGTGTTTTTTTTCCGATGTCGTACGTCTTTGTTTCCTGTAAGGCTCTAAATAGATTCTATTATGAAACGTAGCGTATATGGTTCCATAATTGGTATATTTTCAGTCTACTTAGACCTATTTTGCATTTCATATAAACTAAGCTTTCCAAATGATCTCCATTTCTGACATTCTACCTGCACTTAGGACCCTCTAATGTATGGTCATCACTTTGACTCTTCCACTCCCCCATTGTTCTTGGTTTTCAGCTTGTTTGCTTCCTGGTCTCTGAACTGCCCTTCATAACACTGTCTTAATATGTGCCTAAACTTGATTTTACTTCGTAGGATCTCTTTACAGAATGTTGGATAGTAAATCTGAAATCCTGCAGCCTATATAGGAAAAATTATCGACTTTTTCTGGTGCTTGGCTTTGACTTTTTATATTTATCCGCAAAGGTTCTTCAACTTCCAACCTGAAAATTGTCTATTATACTCTGTACAAATTATGTACACAATTTATTATGCCTATAATTTTAAAATGAACATGTTAATGATTAATTTGCTCTCTTACTTTAGTACAGGCAAGATTAAATATGGTAGACTATATAATAAATAAGCCAGCTGTAATCTGGTGCATATGTTCCTGCAATTTTCATCCGACCTTCATTTGATCTTGAACAAACCAATCACCCATAGGCTAGAGTCTGGACTAGCTTCTTACTCACCGGTTACTTGCACTGCAGCGCTTTTCATTTGTCTTGTATGAGGGACAGTTACGCCCTTGTCTTGCAGAGCATGTTGTATCTTACTATCACTGATTGATGGGTCTAATCCCATGAACAACAACTTGTTTCTCTCTACTAGACCGGTAGTGAAGCAAAAAAAGAGTGAAATTGGCGTGAAAGGAACACGACAGCGTTCTTTGTAGTTGCGAGAATAGAAACAAAACCACTTTGCAATATTTGACGTCATTAGGAATGCAGTGGTATTGAAAGGTAAAAATAGAAACGGAAATGCGTGTCACTTAAAATAGGTTAATGGTTACCAAATTGGACACACGAATATTAGGGACACTAAGAGTGGCGTAAAATTGATAGCGCCACGTTTAAAGAGTTCTGTAAAAAGTGAGTTTCTACATCAAGGTACGTATGATGTTTGCATTTCAGTTCATTTTCTTAACTAAACTTTAACAGTGCTCCTAAAAAAAGTCCACAAGTGCATAACTTTACTATACTGCATATATCTTTACGTAATTTGTTGCAAATATGAGTATATATAATTATTCCATTTTAAATGATTATCAATAATTATACATAAGTACAGTATTTAACCCCATTAACTTCATTAATAAATTCAACAATTGCAATTTATATCGGTACAGTCAAAATTATGCATTTTAAATTTGAATATAGATTAAATTGTTTTATTAGCTTTACTATTTAAAGAAAATGGGATAGCTATTGTTTTGTCAACAGTAATCTCACTAGAGGTTTTGATTTATCTAGAGAAAATCAAAACTCGAGTGGGATTTAATTGACTATTACACGATTAGAAGAAAGTATATAAAGATTAGAAGTAACAAAGTACTCCAATAAAATAAAATATTAATTGACTTACGAAAATACAACTGTCTTCAAATGTATTATTGTACCATCTCAACATTACGCTAGATGGCAGTAGTGTGTTATGATTAGCGATTTTTTTATCAATTGTGCCAACTATGGAATCTTCATTGAACTCTGTGGACGGTTACTAGTCAAGAAGGGTTTGTTGATTCAGTTTCATTTTTATTAAAACATTTGCATTCCACTTCACTCATCCGGATCCCAGTAATCAACGTCATTTGACAGATGATTTTCAATAAATCTTAGTCTTAAACAATCTCTGATACGTGACTATCCATAATATCAAATAGTATAAGCTACAACAAACATAACCTAAATAATATAAATGAGTGTTAGAAAAATTTTAATTAGGGATGATGAAATAAACAAGAAACATTTTAATTAACGGTGATGAAATAAAAAATAAACATGAATAATTTTAAAAGAATTATTGAAAGTACAATTTTAAAATTTGAATGTTTTAGTGGTTGGTGGTTCAGTTGATGTTATATTGGACGTGTGCGTAAAAGAAGTGAACTCGTTGATGTACTACATGGTGTATCCCTCAACTTATTCAGGATTCCCGAATGGTGCTCTTCATTTATTTGTAAATAGGGTTTCAGGGAAGATGCATAGCTATGACCAGTGATCTTTATTAATTCTTGTTCTTGAATGTCAATGCTAGTCATATTTGAAAGTGCTGTGCATCAACTGGAGTGGTTTGTAATTTTCTGTTTTTTGACGTCCAGATCAGTGCAGTTTGAAATGTTGGCAAACAAAGAAACAAATGCTAGGGTAGTGATAAAAATAAACAAATGCTAGGGACGCGATAAAATTTAAAAAATTCTAGGGACGCGATAAAATTGTGCAATAAGCAGCCATGATTGGTTGAAAGACGTCCTTTCGTACCGTTTTATTGGTCAAAAGTAGTGTGACGTAGTAAAAGTGTAATAGTCTTCATTAATTACAAGAGAATTTAAATCGAACCATGTTTTTATTAATTTTAAGCCACATTGCAATTTATACCAATTTTTCCCACTGCACAATTGTCATATGTAACAAGTGTAAAGACAGAGTGTAATGTTTGTATAAGAAATGTGTAATTGCCAAATTGTAAGACATGTTGTAACATTATCAGAATTTGTAATTATTGTTTATAAACAAGTGTTCTTTATTATGTGCCCTGTACGTATTTTCTAGACTCAATTTAGCAAGTGGAAAAAAATAAAAATTTGAAATTTAAATTTTGAAAAATATTAGCCTCCGAAACATTTTCTTAAAATAACTGTGAAGTGTGAAATATAAAAATTTCCTACCAATTGTTCCTATGGCTGTATCCTTCAACAAGAAAAAAGTTCACGGCTTTATTGTCAAAATTGTGGTGACATTTTTAAAGGAACACTTACATTTGTATTAAAATATGCATGGCATATCTAGCAAACCCTATATAAATATGGAAGACACCAAAATGATTAACGTTTTGTTTTCTATTTTATAAAATCAAAGCAGTGTATAAGTAAGCTGACCCTTGCGTTTCTTCATCCGAAAAGCTAATGTAAACATAACCACATAATGCATTAAAGAATCAACACAAACATGCAAAACTGCGCAGCAAAAATAATGAGTCAACAGGCTCGCAACCTCCTGTCGCAACTTTACAGCTCTCTGATTACGCAGCACGCAACATTTAGCTGGCGTAATATGCCTAATCAACATTTAAAAGTAATGCTAAATGAAATGGTAAGCAAAATTAGGCCTAATAACCAAGAGCTCTACCATACCCGGCTCATTTCCTTTATTTCCACATACCTCAAGTGGGTTGACAAGATTTCAGAGACCCAACATTGAGTGCACACTTTCTGTGTGACATAAATTTGTGGTTATCTGTTGACGAAAAGTAACGTGAGCCGGGGTCTGGTGGTCTTCCTGGGTAGCCCAGTCGGTAGGGCGTTGGTACACTCAGTCAAAGATCCCGTGCTCGATACCCGACACCGGAACTATTTTCTCCTTGAAATTATTCAAGTCAGCTTAACAGGGAAAGCGAGATTTGCAAGTACAGTCAACTCCGGTTATAGTGAACTTCTGCGGACTAGAATATTTCGTTCACTATATCCGAGGTTCACTAAATCTGAAGTGTCTGTTTTTATATTATTGATGTTTATATATATATATATATATATATATATATATATAAATAAAATATATAAATATATATTAATACTGTATATATATATATATATATATATATATATATATATATATATATATATATACAGTATTAATGTTTCGGGCAAAAATGAAAAATAAATAAGTAAGCAAAGCTTAAATTGAGAGGAATAGATAATAATATAACTAAAATAACACAGATACTGTATACTCGGCCTTGGAATTTTTCTGGGTTCACTTTTACAGGTAGGATTAAGACTCATTATACACCAATCCTTATACTTATCCTTTGGTCATTACTCTACTCCCCTTTACAAAAGAAAACACTTTCTATTCCTATTCTTATACTATTTAAAGGGTTCGGAATTAATCCTTTCTTTATCTTTCACTGGGTACACTATTCTCTTAAACATGTTTCAAACTGTCCAGGAAGGTGAATAAATCCTTTCTATGTCTTTCAATGCACTTACGGAGTAGCAGGTTTGAAATTTTGTTCCAAACATATTCTTGAAATGATGGAAGAGTGGAACAGAGAAAAATTCTCTCCGGCACCGGGATTTGAACTCGGGTTTTCAGCTCTACGTGCTGACGCTTTATCCACTAAGCCACACCGGATACCCATCCCGATGTCGGATCGAATCCTCTCAGTTTAAGTACCACCACATGGGTTCCCTCTAGTGGCCTACCCTCATGCACTGCGTCATAGAGATGTATGACAGTGGCACAATGTCCATACATGTACGGAAGTTCACTCGTTATGAGTGACTAAGTGGCCGAGATCCGACAGTATAAGCGCCACCTTAAATCACTAAGTGATTTTTTTCGCATGTCATATATTACGATGTACCGAAGTACATATGATATTTCAGTGCATAAATTCTGCGTCATCATATGATGATGGTGCATCGTAATATATTCTTGGAAGTTTACACGAGAAAGGGTTTTCATAAATTACCATTTTGGTCATTTTAAAATTAGAGCATTTTCTTGGAAATTCTAGCTTTTTTTTTTAGGTTCACTATAACCGAAGTGTGGGTACACTATAAACGGAAATATTAATGTACTTTTTAACGTATGCGGGTCAGGACCAACGATTTAGGTTCACTATAGCCGAATGTTTACTATAACCGAGTTCACTATATCCAGAGTTGACTGTAAATATAATGTGTGGTGAAATTAAATATGGAACTTCTGTGTAATAAATAAAAGTACTGTTAATGTAAATACTGTGTAACTGATAATGACAAGTGAATGGTTATAATATATGAGAGCAATATTCAATAATTGAAATAATACAAAACACAGATAAACCGATACAGTATCCATTAGTTGAAAGTAAAACTAAATGGAAAGTTAAAGGAGCAACTATAATATAATTAAGAAAAATACTAATAGATAATAGTCTACACAACACCCATAATTGTAAATAAGCTTAAGTGATAAAAATGAACTTATGCATCTTAATTGTTAAGTGGATGTGTGCGATTGCCTGTCTCGTTAAAACGTTTCTTGGATACATGAGCTTTAAACGTCTCTCCAGGACTTCCTCTTGCTCGTAACGCAATAAACCGATCGGAGACACGCGAGAGGTTTAGCCGGTAATGTATGCAGCCTGTCACATCGGACTGGTTGTTGTTAACAGCCGTACACTTTACAACGGCCTTCTGCGGTCAGGTACACTTCCTCATACGTCATTGAGGTTAATGGGAGTTTGTGTAAGTAGCGACGACAATCACCACTATTGTCACCTCAAAGTGTCGCATCCTCCAGTTAGGTAGTCGTCTGCATAGTCACTTTTCTCCTAATGCGCCTCTCACCTCGAAAGTGAGAGAGAAGAGAAAGGGAGGTGTTTTCTCCTTTTTTGTTCATTCTTAGGCTTTAATTGTTTCGAAGATTCGGCCATTCATACATCTAGAGAAATTAATTATTACGCATTAACAAATGTGACGTGAAGTTTTAATTATGGACATCGAAACCAAGCCTTAACGGTTGAGTTTACCTGATCCGCTTCATAGTTGATGAATATTTATTGAATTAAGTAGTTCCTTACATCACTGGCGTTTTACAAACGTGGACAAATTGTTGGACTAAATTAATTATATGTGCACCGAAGTTGTATTTATAGGGTAAGGGGGTACATTTTCGAACATAGTACAACTCTGAACGCAATAAGGTTTTTGAACATTTGCGAGTTTCATATGTTCGTAACTTTGCTTATAGATCGATAATCAGTCTTCTATAAGTTTGTCTCCTAAAATGCTGTGTTGTAAAGTGTTACTACTGTATATACCACTAATAAATATTTTTCAAACTAAGGTAAACAATTTGGCCACAGAATATGCTCTGTTATAAAATGGCTCATAGTTTCCCGTTGTGGTATTGTATTACAATGATAAATATTGGTTTTAATATTTAATTGTTTTATTGAAATTTTTTATTAAATTATTATTTATTTGTAATTATGATGGGATTAGTATATGATTCTGATCTGTTCTGTGGTCTTCGTTACACAAGTCACCGGCACACCAGTGATATCAATGAACAGTTTAGAAAACTATTGAGTCATTTCTCAAGGATAGCTGAAGTACAATTTCGAACATTATTCAGGTACAATTCCGAACGCTAAGAGTACAATTTAGAACAGTTGTCTGTAACCATTATACCTACGTCATTTCTGATTGTTGGCATTTTAGATGCCACGAAGGAAAACAGAACAGAAAAAACGTCTGAAATGGGATTCTAATGCTATGGAAAAGGCAATCAAAAGTGTAATTTCAGAAGATATTTCATTGAAAGGAGCATCCGCGTTTTATCACTTTCCACTGAGCACTCTATATGATAGAGTAAACATGGAAAAGGAAAAACAGGCCGGTCTTACTGCACGTGTTACAGAGAACATTGAACATCCCACGGTACTGTCTGGAGACATGAAAAAGGCTTTGGTAGATAGGCTCCTGTATATACTTAGCAAATAGAGTTAGTTCTTACCCCCTTGCAGGTTAAACGTGCTGCTTTTGGCCGTGGTCAGTCAGAGTCCCTCAGAAAATTCGCAAAGTGGTCCTTCTGATTCTCCAGAAAATGCAGTTAGTGCCATTCTTAACTCATCCGAGAAAAAAAGTTGTTTATTTCAAAGAAAACTGCTCACGTCACTCCAACTTACTTCGCAAGAGCATATCAACGAAATACGATCTAAGAAATCCTCTGCAGTTAATACTCGGTCTAAAGGAAAGAATAAATCAGGACCCAAAAAAAAGAGTGAAACAAAGGGCAACATCATCCGCTCCATCAAATGAAGACGAATGTGGCCTCTTCTTACTGAATTATTATTCAAAGGAATCCATGCTGAAAGGGTAGTGGATCTGATGGCAGACGTGCGACGTGTGGTATCACGAAGTGTGCGTGGGTGCCAGAGCATAAAGCAGTTGTTTTTGTGGCAAACACCTTTGATCGAAATTGTACCTGACCTGTTCAGAATTGTACCCTGTGGTACTTTTTCGAACGTTTTTTGTTTATTGAAACATTTATAACAATGTAACTTCCTTCCTTTCTTATATTCTTGTGGAACGACAACTAGGTCTTGAACATTGTATTCACAATAAATTTGGAAATTTCGTATGCATATTTTGCCCACAAAATACAAATACGTGTTTACTGTTCGAAATTGAACCCCCTTACCTTATTTATCGGTAGAAATAATGAACAAAAATGTATTTTGCACAGATATAGTAAACAGAAAATTGAGGATTGAGATTACTAATATTTATTCTTCATTAACACGTTGATTTTATCGGGGATGTTGGAAACTAAAGTTTGACACTTTCTTTGAATATCAGCATCATTTAGCCAGAAATCAGACAGTGCTTAAATGAGTCCATGTTTTATTGTAAGCCTCTTTTTGTTCACTTTCTTCTTCAGTATAGATAACAGAGTTTCGATTTCATTCATGTCCGGTCTTCATGCAGGCCACGGAAGAATATCTTCTGCAGTATATAATTAAAACACCAGTAGTACCAACATAACCAGAAAAAAATATACTTAACCATTGGAGAAATATACCAGAAGATGTAAACAATCATATTTACAACAATAGAGACTCTGTGTGAATTATACTGATAGTTGATATGACGAATTATATTACGTTTCCAAGAAAACGTTTTAGTCTAACAATTTGTCCATGTCTGTAAATAGGTATACAGGCGGAAGAGGACCGATGCACGAACATTTAAGAAGTGATTCTACATGTTAAATATAATAAAACTATTATTACACTTTTCATTCGCTGAAGCACCGTTAAGCAGGAAAAAATAGTCCTTGCCCAATGTTTGCAGCGCTCCATTGCGGTAATGGCCCGAGAGAATGGCTGATTGTTATACAAGTAGATAGATGGGTAAATATAATATGAATAGTTAACGTCTTGAATTTTTTTTTTTTTTTTTTTTTTTTTGCAAATTAAAGTGTTTAGCCATGAATTTAAATTAATTATTGCGAAAATCGTTAAAATAAATCTTGCAACGCAGGGCACTGTCGAGCTTCACCGACAGAGTACAACAGAGGAAGAGGGGTAGGTAGAGGAGCACACCGCGCTTGTTACATTATCCGTGCTGTTACCAAATGCTTCGTAGAAACATAACGAGTTCCTCTAAAACGGTGAATGTTAGAGAGAAAACTTACTTAGATTTGTGAAATCTCTCCTCATGATCTATTACCAGTTTCATTTTGGTGCAGAGGTAACCATCCACTCTGTATATTTATTAATGTCAACAACAACTTTCACAACAATTTTTACATGCAATCGCCATCATTATCGTTTTATCTTCATCAACGTAAATATAACCATAATCATTTCTTTACTCTCATAATCTTTTTCTTTCATGTCTGTCATCTTCATCATTATCGTCATCTTCACTACCATCATCTGCAAAATTTATATTTTTGTCAGTATTATAACGAACACAGTTGGAAGATATTGGCCGCCCATTTGCAAGATGGAGTTAACAATTTCATTGATCTCGGAATGGGACTTCACTCATCCTTATATCGGAAGAAGAAGAAGAAGATTATCATCATAATCTGTATTATCTTCATTTTGCAGTTATCTTCATTACCATCGTATTTACCTTAATAATCGTTCAGGGAAAGGATCTACACGAAATTTCTTTTCTCATGCTATTTTAAGGAGAGTCTATTTCCCTAACACATTTCATATCAATGTATGGAACCTTTTTAATTTCATAATTGCCATTTTTGCCCTTTTTGGTACAGTCACAGATAAAAGAAAATACAAAAATTGCAGTATTATAAAGAAAATGATACAATTATCTGCTGTCAAGAGTATCACAGAATCACAAATCTTATCTTAAATGAAAGCTAAAAGACTGCTAATCAATTTTTGTGTTATGATTTTTATAAATTCTAATTTTTATATTTTTTATTTCTATTTTGCATTTTTATGAACAGATAGAAAAATTGTACGTCTATTTTTAATTTATTCTTTAATTTAAAATTTGACAATTTCCTCTTACAGAATTATGAATGTATAATGTGAGAATATTCTCTGAAAAGTTTATTCAATCATCTCTGTTATTGTATGAGATATATCACATATTAAATGTTGAAAAATGTAAAATAAACAAACTCCGTATGGGCTATTCCATCTCAAATCGACCGAAATATAGAGAAAATTGACCTTGCAATTTTTAAATACAATGAAACTTTTTCTGTCAGTAGAAAACTGTGATACAATGCTTTGTGCAAAGTTTGAGACATCAGAACTTCATAGTGTTTAAATTAAAAATATTTAAATTTATCGTATTTTCATAAAATTAGCAACTTTAAACTGTTGTGGCTCCGAAACCCTTTCACCCAATGCTCAAAATCATGGCTTATTTTGATGCTGAAAAGTTAAAGTTTATATTGATATGTAAACAGTTTTTCTTACTTTTTATGGAAATGGATAAATTTAGATTTTTCTTCATTAAGACGCCTTTGCCCACGAAAAAAATCATTTTTAAAATATATGGTTAGATTCCGCATTGAAAGTACAAATAAACACATTTTTTACTGGTGCACCGTTGATAAGAAAGTATTGAAAATATAAAATAAATGGTATGCGCGTGAGCTAACCAGCTGACTGTGAGGAGGGATCTAGCCGAGGGAAGCAAGGCCAGGAGACAAACACATGATGTTTCGTCTAGTAGCGCATAGCTGGGCTAGCTTTATCACAGGTTTTCATAAACACAGGACTAAAATGACACCCAACACTCGCTTATCTTCATGTCCCGGCCAGTGCGAGCAGTACTGCGTCGTTAAAGTCCAGGTGTATGAAAATAATTTATTTAATACCCTCGAAACTTATTGCCGTGACACTAAGCAAACAATACCGAATCCCTCTTAATAATGCAAGGTTTTTTCTCAATATTTTTTTACATTTTTACAAATGGGCAAAAAGCCTAAAAGTAAGTAAAATCAGATTATCTCTCTCTCTCTCTCTGTATACAATAAAAACAAGGATTACTTCTTATCATAACCTACCAAATATCGGTTTCAAAATGAGCTCTCGTTCAATGTTCTGCAGTAAATGGTTCCAGAGTTCTGAGCGCTGATAGAGGCTTGTTTTTCTAAAATACGCTAAATTTGTCGCTCAACAATACGAAAACCGTTTGACTTTCGATAGTATATTTTTGCAAATGCACTCTCCTCAGCACCTTGTATAAATAGGGAAAAAATTAGGGTATAAAAAATGCGAGGGTTTTTACTGATCGATTGCATATGGAATAGCCCGTATTTTCAAGGGGACTGGAGCGCAGCGGCTATATTAAAATGGCGTAAAAGCAATTATTTTCTTTCTATGACCTTGAAATTTCGCTCAAATGGAGTCAATACTATGAAGTATTTTTAGAATAAAAATTTTTAAATTTTAATTTTAACACATATTTGGTCATCCCTGTAGGTCCTTTCTCTTAACTTCATACTCACTCTTTTATCTTTTATTATCGTTGCCTTTATTGCCCTCGTTGTCAACACCTTCGTCATCATCTACTGGCAAACTACAAGTGTCCAATTTCGTTACGTAATTCTAGAGTTTTATTTTTAATTTTCAGATCTATTTTTTTCTATCCCGTAAAATTTATGAAATATTTCATATAATTTCCTACATTTCTTGTCCTTTAATTACCTGAGATTAATATTGTCACGTAATACAATTTTTACGAACATATCTAAATAAAAATATGCACATTCAATGGCATAAATGGCGTCATGAGGAGCTGTTCACTAGCCCCTGTGTGATAGTCCTCACTCAAGCTAGCAAACCGGTGAAATTGATAACCTGATAGAATCTCGATGAGGCCATCCACTCGTTGCACTTGTGTTGTCCCCATGTTTTCGGCGTGGCCGGCTTCTGTGTGTCTGTATGTTTATCGAATAATTAAGGCGCATTAAATCAGCAGACCGCCTCGTCTAGGAGACATTTCATTTCCATAAGCTAGCCTATTAACACATAGTTGTGGTATAAAACTGGTTTCTGCTTTTGAGGTTAATGGCTTCAAATGTTGGATGCTGCCTTTCCGAGATAGTGGAAACGTGCGTCGTTTTAATTTATGATTCTTTAATAGACTGGACAGGTGAAATACCTCAGGGCCAAGAAACAAATTTGTTCTCGTATTTCATTTTATGATATATTTTTATTTATCATTAGAGGCATATCTGTATGAGATCGGGATAAAAAAATCAATATGTAGCCTATAGGAATATATATTACTTAAGACTTCAATTTGTCTTCGTTTTTTCACTTTCTTTTTTGTGAGAAGTTACAAGAGAAAATATTATTATATTATATAATATACAGAATGATTCACAAGGATTTACCGCCACTTACGGAACTTATTTCCGAAGACATTCTGAGCAAAAATTGTCATATAAACATGTATCCTAATCTCAATATTTTCAGTCACTGGTGTGGCTCAGTCGGTTAGGGCGCTTGCCTGCCGGTCTGAAGTTGCGCTCGGGCCCGGATTCGATCCCCACTTGGGTTGATTACATGGTTGGGTTTTTTCCGAGGTTTTCCCTAACCGTAAGGTGAATGCTAGGTAATGGCGAATCCTCTGCCTCATCTCGCCAAATACCATCTTACTATAATCAATCTTACCGACGCTAAGTAACCTCGTAGTTGATACACCATCGTTAAATACTAACTAAAAATCTCAATATTTTCAGAGTTACACTAATTTGAAATTGTTTGTAAAATACCATTATTCTTGTTTTAAGGGTGTATACTATTACATATAAATTATATTATAGAACACAATAGTAAAAATGATACATATTAACAGTAAATACTCTATATAATATATTCAATTAATTCATTTAACGAAATCAACTCCGTTACGGTGAACAAAAACATATATATTCTGAGATTATGAAATTCATATCTTTTACTATAACTTCCAGAAAAAATTTGTTTAAGCTAAGAAAATGTTCTTCCTAGGTCACATGACGTTACAGGGATGAAATAATAACAAAAATCAATATAATAAATTTTGCACAATATATGCTATACAAATAATTCGTTTATCAAAACCTATCACGTTGCAGTGAACGAAAACCTATAGGCTATTCTTAGGTTATGAAATGCAAATCTTTTACGAACATTACACAACATTTGTTTAAACTAAGAGAATGTTGTTTCTACGTCATATGACGTTACAGAGGCATATTTATAATACATTACATCATTATTATTTAATGACCCCATGCGTACCTGCTTGCAATTCGACCTTGCTTACGCATCCACGTGACGTAATAGCTGTAGCTACCAGAAGAAACTACTCGATCCGCTGTGCATTTGTGAACGAAAATGCGCTGCCTGGTTATCGTGCGTCGTCGTTCAAAATGGTGGAATGAAACAGAAAGAAGGAAGAACATTTTTAACTATTTTCAATATACAATTTCGTACCAAAAAGAAAATACTATAAATGGAAACATTGCAAAACTTTCTCAAATAGCAAAATTTTAAAACTATGCAAAGTTAAGGAGCATTCCAGATTTAAAATTAAAAACAATTCGGCTATACCTATACTTCTACACCGATGGGACATTTAGGCAACATGAGAATGATATAATGTAAGTACTGAAGAAGGGTTGCAGAAATGGTATTTAAGAAAAACTGTAAAATATATTTGGGAAGACTATAAAAAAATGAAATTTTACCAGGACTGAAAGTCAACCAAGGTTGAGAGAGGATAATTCAAAATTATCGCTTTAATTGGACTCAACACAATCATTGGAAGCAGTAACATGAGCTGCTACCAAGAAGTCAAAAGGAGAACAGCAAAGGGAAAGGAAGCTTTTAATAGAAAAAGGAGCATCTTCTGCGGACCTCTGGAGAAAGAACTAAGGAAGAGACTAGTGAAGTGCTTTGTGTGGAATGTAGAATTGTATGGGTCGGAAACATGGACATTGCTACGAAGTGAAGAGAAGCGACTAGAAGCATCTGAAATGTGGATATGGAGGGGGATAGAGCTTGTGAAATGGACAGACAGAATAAGAAACGAAGTTTTGTTGGAAAGAGTGGGTGAAGAAAGAATGATGCTGAAGCTGATCAGAAGGAGGAAAAGGAATTGGCTGGGTCATTGGTTGAAAAGAAACTGCCTTCTGAAGAATGCACTGGAAGGAATGGTGAACGGGAAAAGAATTCGGGGCAGAAGAAGATATCAGATGATAGACGACATTAAGATATGTGGATTATATGAAGAGACAAAGAGGAAGGCAGAAAATAGGAAAGACTGGAGAATGCTGGGTTTGCAGTGAAAGACCTACCCTTGGACAGAACACTATGAATGAATGAGCATTCATTAGATGGACAGACGCAGATCACCACATATTCTAATCCTTAGATACTAGTGCCGTGGAACAAGTCAAGTTTGGCGTTTCATAAGACCTCTAGACTGATGCATTATGATGGTAATTATTATTATAATTATTATTACCATTCTTATTCATTTTATTCGGAATTTAAGAATGTGACAATATCTTCGCGTTTTTTAATGGTGCAGCTGTACATCAATAAAGAAGCGTTCTGAATGTGTTTGTTATTTTCGCAGAAGATTGCAAAAGCTGATTTTCAACGCACTTGAAAAATATCCTTGCTAGTTTTTCTGCACTTTCCCTATTTCTCTCTGTGCAGAGGCACTAATTCTCTTCCGTTGCTGACAGTTTACAATTACGTAGTCCCGAATCAATCATGTGAAATCCGCTGGAATTACAGTTCTCGAGCGATATAGTGGTAGCCAAGCATCTGGATTCCAAAGCTCCATTTGCAATGATATTGCATGAATAGCCGCAGCATGATTCCAGCTTCGTGTAATGATAAGGTTTATATCCTTGTTTCGTCTCTGATTTAAGCTGGAATTATAATGCAAACTCTTGCGTGCGTGTAGGTTTGTTGGGAAGAATATTTCTCGTTGATGGAATCTTAAATTTGAATCTAGGAATTCGTTTCTCAGGTTGAAAATAAGGGCTAGTGTAACATTATTCTTAAAATTCTTGGAATGAAAAAGTCATTAATAAAATAGAAACGTGATTTATGTTTATTCCTTTATTACTATTAATTTTTTTCTTGTCATCACAGTTTTAATGAAATAAATACGCGAAATGGCGATCATGCAGGACGAAGAAGGAATGACAAATTAAACGGATGTCCTTGCAAGAGAATTTCGGGGCTTTGGTTAAGATAGTATGTGAGCTGCAAGGAAGTTGGCCCTTTGTCTCACTCCGTGCATTACTGATACACTGCATAAAATAAAATATTTATGAAGGAGAAGACATCGAAAAGGGACAAAACCTCATTCAGACCTGCCCATAACTGTTTACCTTCGTCAGTGGGCTTAAGCACGGTATCGCTCGCCTGCCGTCAACCTTTCCTTACAAACAGGCAGGCAGTGTGGTTGCACGTGACTCCCAAATAGTCCTAATAGTGACCCGAAAGGACTGTTGTGTTCCGCCGACCTGCGCCAGACTGTGCTCCTTTCAGGTGTATCAATCAAGTCTCATCCAAACCCGACAGGAAGCATATAGATATAGACAAACTATTGAAAACTTAATTTATCGTCTTCTGAAACGTAATAAATAAAAAGAAAACTGTTTCTCGTGAGCATAATATCCATTAAATTCCAATAGTTGAGCTGTTGAGAGCAAAAGTGGTGTAAGTCAAAACTGGGTAATAAGGGTTCAAGTAAATATTCTGTAAAATACATCGCAAAGTAGCAATTAATATTTAATTTATTAAAACTATTAATAGTCAGTGGATAGCACGAAGAACATATGAATTGCTACTTTACGCTGTATTTTGAAGAACTTTTACTGTAAACCTCATTACCCAATTTTGACTTACACCACTTCTGCTCTCAACGGCTCAGTTATTATAATTTACTTACATTTTTCTTTTCATCAGAGCAATATAAATGTAATGCAAACTCTTCAAACTTTAAGCTTCATAAATAAAAAGAAATCTGTCCCTCAGAAGTTAAATAACAAATCAGTATTCCGGAGAACGAAAAACTTTTTTACATTTTACAGGTCTTCATGAGGCTTTTAATTCTTGATAAGGAAAAAGTTAAAATGGAATTTTTTTCCTATAATAGTTGTTGATATTCATAATAATTATTACCATTGTATCTTTTCTTTCCTTTCCTTTCCTTTCCTTTCCTTTCCTTTCCTTTCCTTTCCTTTCCTTTCCTTTCCTTTCCTATTTCTTTCCCTTTCTTTTTCCCTTCCTCTTTCCTTTCCCTTCCCCTTTACTTTCCTTTCCTCTTCCCTTTTCTTTCTTTTTTTTCTCTCCCCTTACCTTTCCTTTCCCCTTTTCTTTTCTTTACCTGTTTTCTTTCTCCTTTCCCTTCCTTTTCTATTTCCCTTCCCTTCCCTTCCCTTCCCTTCCCTTCCCTTCCCTTCCCTTCCCTTCCCTTCCCTTCCCTTCCCTTCCCTTCCCCTCCTCTCTTCATCTTTTCTTTCCTTTTTTTTTAACTAGTCACAAGTTAAGAAATGTTACAATTTTATTTAGTCATATACACTTTGCAGGAAAATGAAATGTATAATATTTATCTTATTATTTTTATTAAATTCTGTAGTGCAATAAATTGTAAAACTACGTTAGGTCGACTTTAATCATAAATTTTCTGCCATATTTTACCAGAAAATACATACTTTCGGAAGTGACTAAATAGCCAACGAACTTAGATTTCAAACTAGTGCTGTTTCATGATAACCATGATACCTGAATGCAAATCACTCTACAATACGAGCGCACAGGCAGGCTTTCTCGGGTCCCGTCTGGACTGGGCTTATAAAACCCGGGCTGAATGGACCAGTCCTAAATTTTAACCTGCTCTGCAAGTGCGCTGGAACCCAAGCCTGACACCAGGCAGTTACGGACGTCAATTAATGTATAACACTTTTATTGAGCCACCAATGCTTATCTACTAATTAATAGTCATTTACATGAATTAGTTTTTCACATGAACGTTTTCAATACCATTTTTTGTATCATTGTGTTATACATTAATTCATAGTAGCTTATCGACAACAAAACAGAAATGAAATTGTATTACGGACGTGCTTTTCCGGTCGGTGTCTGACAGAGGTAACGTGTGACTAATATGAAGTCCACAACAGCCATTATAACTTGCTCACGCAATAGGATTTTGCTATCTGCTTTAGTTCCCCAAATTCATCACGATGCTGGATGGGTACAGATCCTATACACTGACAGAAATTTAATGAGAAAATTATTTTGTTACCTAATGAAGATTTGAACCAGTGTTCTTTGCGTAACTCTAGTACAAGGCATGACGCCTTAGATCACGTAGTTACGGCGCGCGACGCCGTAAGATTTAGTTAGCATAATAGAACATTTCTGGTTATTTATTTTACCTGAGTGGAATATCACTAGCGCGAGGGAAAAAGTCTGTTGGTTAATAATATACTTTCATGAATAATTATGAAAACTTAGAGCACAGTCTACTAATTAATTTTGCTCCAAGTTATGCCAGTTCTATCCATATTATTAGAAAACAGTTAATAATTTAAGACAGTAATTGAATAAGTGAACATGGGATCATTAATTGCTTGTTAGAGTGTGGTAATGCTCGTAGCTAAACATGGTTCTTTGACTGTAAAGAACCGGCTGTCGGCGGGATGCGAAAGTCAGGTCGCAGAGGTGTCGTTTTCTCGGAACGGGATAGTGTACACCCGCCTGCACGCACGCGAGATGTGTGGGAGGTGTGTGTGTGTACCTGCGTTACGCAACAGTGATCAGATGCAGGTAGCGTGCACTGGTAGCCAATTATTCCGTATTTGGCGCGCACACCAGCTGGCGGTGTGGAAAGTAACACCGGCACAAGGTGGCGTCTTCAAATCCTAATATAGACTTTATTTCGTGTGATTCGCATCAATCTACCATCAGAATGCTTCACGCGACACTCAACGAGATACACACAGCACTTACAATATCGGTTTCTTAAAGAGAGAGCAGCGGACAAGGTCAGATCCTATTGGATTCTTCTGAAGATATTTTTCAACAAAGTTTGTACAGCAGTGGCAAAAAAACCGGACCGACCCTTGTAGCTGATACAAAAGAATCCTGTGCTGTGTATTGTGTCAAACTGTGGTAATTTTAATATGGCCAGTGAAGCCTGAGGTATGTACTGCTATTTAATGTAAAAATACGCAGTTATCTTTGCCGAATAGAGGTAGAAATATACCCCTAATATTGATGCCAGATGAAAACAAGACTCTCAAAGTTTTTTCGTCTGTAAGTTTGAGGCACTGAAGGAAACAAAAGAGGTAAGAATCGAACAAACGCAATAAATTTCATTGTTACAATTAATTATACAAGATGGATGTGTTTTGTGACTAGTAAAATTTGAATCTGTGACTCTGAAATCAGCTACAAGGATCGGTCCGGTTTTTTGCCACTACTGTACATCATATTCATATTTTTATCTTTCTTCTGGCCTTCTTCCTACTACGTAGTAGGACCAATAGGCAATGGCCTGTTACGGTCTCATTCCACGTTTAAGCTTATGGTCCAAAAATATTTTTCCTCGTGGATGAAAATTTAGCATTTGGCAAGGTATCATTAATGGAATAACATCGGCCTGGTTGACGTAGTTGGTATAGCGCTGGCCTTCTATGACCGAGGTTGAGAGTTCGATCTCGGGCCAGGTCGATGGCATTTAAGTGTGCTTAAATGCCAGTAGATTTACTGGCATGTAAAGAACTCTTGCGGGACAAAATTCCGGCACGCCGGCGACGCTGATCAAACCTTGGCAGTTGTGAGCGTCGTTAAATAAAACACAACATTTATTTATTTATTTAGCTATTTATTTATTTATTTATTTATTTATTTATATAATGTGTCGTACGCCGGACTCCTGGTCGTTTCGCTCTCCGACGTGTTGTCGAGGTGGGGAGGGGAAACGGGAGTGACGTGACAAGATGGCTGTGGTTTGTGGGTGGGGTGATACGAAACTGTGGTGAAGTTTAAAGGAAAGACTGTTTTTAAAGTAACATTGTTTATTACAGAAATAACAGTGAAAGTGTAACTATGGTTCCCTCCTAGTTCTGTGGTAGGGGTAACGGGGGAGTCGTGATAGAAATTGATGGTTTAGAAATTCGTCCTGAGGCTTCGATGCGGGGAGAGTTATGATGGGTGATAGTAAAGTGCGACTTGAGTGAGAGGAAGGTAGGGGTAACGGGAGTGCCTGGGGAAAATCGGCTTGCTCTCAGGTGTGTTGTGGGGGGGCAGGATAACGAGAGAGATGGAATGAGGTAGAAGGTTAGTTCTCTAGTTCGAAGGATCAACACAGCGTGCTGTGCGACTTACCGACTTCGAGAACAAGCTCCTGGCATCGGAGGATCAACACAGCGTACTGTGCGACTTACCGACTTCAGGAGCGGGGAAGGGTGACCTCTATCATCGACGGATCAACAGAGCGCACTCGCGACTTACCGACTCTAGAGGGGGGGGGGCTGAGGAGATGGTTGTGTTTAATCGAACAAGCCGGGATAAGAGCTGGGAGTCGAAGTCAGGATGGTGAGAGATAAGGGTGATCAGGGGAGAGAAGTGTGCGGGTTGGAGGTGGTGATGAGGCTTGTAGCGAGACCAGAATAAAATAAGTTTAGAATACGTAAGAAGTGAGGCTAGTGTAGGAAAGAATACAGGAGACAGGGGCGCAGCTTGGCTCCCTGTTCCCGGAGTGGTGGCCGTGTGCAGACACGTCCGAACAAAAGACAACCATAGCGTAGGCCTGGTTGGGAGACTGCTGTCAGTGACGGAGGTCGCGCTAAAGCTACCTCTTTGCCATCTGACGAACGAGTGACTGAAGTCGCGGAGATGCGTTATATTTATACCCCTCGGAACAATGGTGGTTGAGGACGCCATTGACGTCACAGTGCCTGGGGGAATTTCTATTGCCAACGTGACTCGTCGCCGCGCGATCTTTGCTTTCTCCCTCACAAGAGGGAAAAAAAGCGAGCCAACCTGCTTTCTGAGAGAGAGAAAGCAGCGACTTTAGTTTGCGCGGGTAGGTTTGAACCGTTTAAAGTAGGACGCACGGGCATCGAGAATTGATATACACAACAATCGCCCCTCCTGTTTTTGCCCGTGCGGTACTACTAGTAAGTTATCTAATATAACCCTTACAACAAGACAATTAAGTACAATGAACAGAAGTGGAGCATCACAAAACAAAAGAATACACTGAACATGAGAAAATACACAATGAATGAATACAATAACTTGAAAGGCTAATGCTGCCTAGTCCGAGTGTTCATGTTTCTTAAACTATGGAGGTCTCGGCCCCCATTTGTGTTTATCATATTTGGTCTGTATATTTGGATCATGGTTTGTGTACACTGATCGTGTGTCAACGATCTTGTTTCGTTTGCCTTGTGGCACCACTACACTCGCATCAATAGCTCGTTCGGTTTGATCACACATCGCAGGCACGCACACGGCGATCTGATCAGGGTGGCCACCGCGTTTTCTTCTTTCTGGAGGCAACACCGGCAATGGTGCTGCAGCGTCTCTCCTAGCAGCCTCCGGCGTCGTCTGGGATGGTGAGTCCGCAGGTCGGTCAGGCTTAGGCGGGGAAGATCCCGCCTCCTTGCAGGTGGTCACAGCGCGCCAACATCCTGGACCGCTGAGCTCGTTGGTCGTCCCTGTGGTCTCGGGAGACCGGATGTACCGAGGGATGTCGGTGTTGCTTGTGACCTCGGAATCTGGGCCATCTGATGTCGGGTTGCCGCCTCGGAGTTGACCCGGCATCCCTTCTGTAGCAGTAGGAGCAGTAACTTTGTGCCTGGTGTCAGCGACGTCTTGGGCAACTGTTTGGGACCCGCCAGGGTCTCCCTTTTCAAGTGGGTCCTCCACCTGTGGTACCTCCTCAGAGCAACAGATCCCCTCAGCTGCAGTGGGGGCGTGGCTGTCGCTCGTGACTCCTATCTCCAACATGTGGAGCTCTAGTGGCCTAGACGCTAAAGGAACCTCCTTGCATCCGCTCTGTGAGGGAGGGCCACTGACATGGCCGGAGAGATGCTGGTACCGTTCCTCCTTAGCGGGATCTCCGGCTTCAGGCTTGACAGGTGTCGGTGGCTGTTGCCTTCCGCCAGGAGCGGCGTCCCTTTGTGGTTCTGTCTTGGTACCCTCTCCGGTTCTGGGATTGATGATCAACGGTACTACTGCACCGCTTCCCAATCTCAGCTGTCCTTGTCGATAGTCTAGTTGCGCTGACATGTCTCGCAACCAGGTATTCCCTAAAATCGCATCAGCACGCAGCTCTGGTGCGACGAGGAAGTTGATGGGCTTCGTTGTTCCCGCAAGTGTGACGGGGATCTCGGCTTCGCCCTGGGTTGCCATTGTCTGCTCGCGTTGGGCAAGATGAATGACATCCTGTCGGGCTCGTATGGTGCTGCCAATTGGAACTTTCGCAGCATTGATGATGTTCCTGGAGGCGGCACTGTCGACGACCGCTGTGGCTGCGAGGGGTCCCATTCGGATGTCAATCCTCGGGACCGTTTCCTCTTCATCGGGAGCTAGGGCCATCTGCGCGACAGGGCTGGAGATCGGGATGTGGCGAGCAGGATCGGTGCGTCTCTGCTGTCGGACCGGACAGTCCCGATTGTAGTGGTACCCCGGGCAGTAGTGGCACCGTGGAGCGTTTGATGATGAAGTGGAATGATGCTTGGCAGCGGTGTGCTTGATGTCGCCCTCCAGAGGAACAGCACGATGTATCAGTTCCATTGTAGTTGTCGGAACCGGATGTCTGAGAAACGGCCGAATTTGTGGCCGCAGAAGCTCGATGATCACTGGAATGATCGTGTTGGGATCGGCATTAGGAAAAAGTCGCCGATAAAGGAAAATTTTTCCCGTGATGAACTGATCAGCAGCCTCGTTTTCTCGCTGGTGCTTCCCGTAGAGAGAAGCTTGGAGAGTAGCCCTTACAGCCGGGCTGTCGAAGCGGTGAGTCAGTCCTTGTTGCAGTTCCTCCCAGGAGAAAGGAATGCCACTGAAGAGCAGTAGCCAGTCCCTGGCTGGTCCCTTCAGCTGCTGTTGAACGAGACGTGACCACTGGGAGGGGTCTATGTGCGCCTCGGTAAGTAGGTCGCGGCATCTGGAGATGAAGCCGGCCGGATCCTCGTGCTCCAATCCATGGAACTCGGGGAGCACAAGTGGTTGTGGAACCTCGGCGGGGCGAAGACTGCGCATGAGTCTCCGCAGCATCTCGAGTTCCATCTTATCTTCATCCTTCTTCTTGCGACACCAGTCGCAAATGAACGGGTTGCTTTCTCGGAGCTGGGGCTCGTCCTCGAGCCCGAGGCACACTGCGTGGTAGAAGGTGGGGCAGGTGCCGCAGTCGACGTAGTATTGCCCGCGTCCGGGGCAACCCCGTTGGCAGCACTGGTCTCTGGTGCGTGTAAACATGGTTGGGCGCCACCGAGAAAATTACTCCTCTCGGAAGAGTGAAGAGCTATGGGGTGTATGTGGATTCGTCTCAGTACCAACTGAGATAAGGCCCCGCGTTGGGCGCCAATTGTCGTACGCCGGACTCCTGGTCGTTTCGCTCTCCGACGTGTTGTCGAGGTGGGGAGGGGAAACGGGAGTGACGTGACAAGATGGCTGTGGTTTGTGGGTGGGGTGATACGAAACTGTGGTGAAGTTTAAAGGAAAGACTGTTTTTAAAGTAACATTGTTTATTACAGAAATAACAGTGAAAGTGTAACTATGGTTCCCTCCTAGTTCTGTGGTAGGGGTAACGGGGGAGTCGTGATAGAAATTGATGGTTTAGAAATTCGTCCTGAGGCTTCGATGCGGGGAGAGTTATGATGGGTGATAGTAAAGTGCGACTTGAGTGAGAGGAAGGTAGGGGTAACGGGAGAGCCTGGGGAAAATCGGCTTGCTCTCAGGTGTGTTGTGGGGGGCAGGATAACGAGAGAGATGGAATGAGGTAGAAGGTTAGTTCTCTAGTTCGAAGGATCAACACAGCGTGCTGTGCGACTTACCGACTTCGAGAACAAGCTCCTGGCATCGGAGGATCAACACAGCGTACTGTGCGACTTACCGACTTCAGGAGCGGGGAAGGGTGACCTCTATCATCGACGGATCAACAGAGCGCACTCGCGACTTACCGACTCTAGAGGGGGGGGCTGAGGAGATGGTTGTGTTTAATCGAACAAGCCGGGATAAGAGCTGGGAGTCGAAGTCAGGATGGTGAGAGATAAGGGTGATCAGGGGAGAGAAGTGTGCGGGTTGGAGGTGGTGATGAGGCTTGTAGCGAGACCAGAATAAAATAAGTTTAGAATACGTAAGAAGTGAGGCTAGTGTAGGAAAGAATACAGGAGACAGGGGCGCAGCTTGGCTCCCTGTTCCCGGAGTGGTGGCCGTGTGCAGACACGTCCGAACAAAAGACAACCATAGCGTAGGCCTGGTTGGGAGACTGCTGTCAGTGACGGAGGTCGCGCTAGAGCTACCTCTTTGCCATCTGACGAACGAGTGACTGAAGTCGCGGAGATGCGTTATATTTATACCCCTCGGAACAATGGTGGTTGAGGACGCCATTGACGTCACAGTGCCTGGGGGAATTTCTATTGCCAACGTGACTCGTCGCCGGGCGATCTTTGCTTTCTCCCTCACAAGAGGGAAAAAAAGCGAGCCAACCTGCTTTCTGAGAGAGAGAAAGCAGCGACTTTAGTTTGCGCGGGTAGGTTTGAACCGTTTAAAGTAGGACGCACGGGCATCGAGAATTGATATACACAACAAATGGAATAACTTTGGTGAGAAACAGGGATTATATTGCCATACATCTGAGAAACCATGGTAAAGATATTTCTGAACTTACTCTATTTAATTAATCAGAGGTTTTATATAAAATTCATGATGCTGAAGGCGAAGGAAATACTAGAAAATCACTTGATAAATGTATTGTTTAATTTATTTATATATTTTAATTGGTTATTTTATGACGATTTATCAACTGATAAGGTTATCTAGCGTCTGAATGAGATGAAAGTGATAATTCCAGCGTCCAGCGCCGAGAGTTACCCAGCATTTTCTCTTAATGGGTTGAGAAGAACCTCGGAAAAACTTCAACCAGGTAACTTGTAACAACCAGGATTTGAACTCGAACCCGCTGTTTCACGGTCAGGCATGCTAGCCGTTACTTCACAGCTTTGGACTAAATATGTTGTAAAGATACTATAGAATTGAGGGACCAAGACTAAGAAATCAAGAGAAAACGAGGGAAGAAACTACCGATAATTCTAGGACAGATTTTGAGTCTGAATCTTTCTGAAAGCGAAGACGATCCGAGCTACCTTCAGGATCATATTGGTGACCCTCTGGAACACAAGAAGTTCGTGCCTTTGGAATAAATTATAAAGGTCCTGATGGGTTCAGTGTGTGCAGTGTTTTCACTGGGTATGTATTGTAATAACAGTACTATGGACCCTTGTTATCTATACCTAATTGCTATGATTTCGATGAAATAATGACAACGATAACAATAATACTGATTTTGTATAAATTTTATTTTTGAAATACTTCTCTGTTCATAATGTCGTATTTACAATATTTCGATTGGTTATTTATACAGGGTGGCGCAGGGAAACGGGAAAAATGAATGTCCAGGATAACAGAAAGGGTTTGGAATTGAACGGGTTACATCAGCTTCTTGTTTATGCTGATGACATGACTATGTTAGGAAAAAATCCACAAACTATTAGGGAAAATACGGGAATTTTACTTGAAGCAAATAAAGAGACAGGTTTGGAAGTACGTAAATCCCGAAAGCCAATGTATATGACTATGTCGTGGTGGACCGGTTCATTGGACATCACGGTCACCTGATCTCACGCCTCTTGATTTTTATTTGTGGGCACACATGAAGGGTGATTATGGAATGATTAAGAAGTTTTACAATAACATCATTGTTGATGTTTTCTAATATTTCAGAAGATAAAAGAAATTTGTCCCTAGGTCTGTCAGGTAATAGGACGCCTACGATGACATTTACCACACTTCTGCGAGCAGAGTCGGGGGATTCATCTACAGATATCCATATTTTGTTGTCTGCCACGACTTGCCTTATTTTTGTGCAAAGTACTTTCATAGCATATTTTTAAATAAACATTCTTTAAAGTAGTGTCAGACGGAAGTTTTCTAGAATTATATTTCTTCATGAAAGCTTTAAGTGAGGATTGTTTACTTTATTGAAAGAGATATTAGCACCTACCATCATTTCACAGAGATCAAGAAAAAAATTGCGATTGTTTATTTGCAGCTGGCGCAGAAACTAATGGTAACTCCCCTTTTGATTGTTCTGAAAGAAGTTTAAGATTGTACGCATGTTTTTTTACTGTTACAATGATCCCTTAAGAATCAACGTGTATCCCCTCGTATCCCAGCATCACAGTATAATATACATGTGATGGTGTGCCCATTTATTTTGAAATACTCCTTTCCAAATTCCGTAATAAAGAGATGTAAAGCCCATTTCAGGTGACGTTTTTATATCTGCAACATGAACGGAAGCACATTCAAAGCTTATAATTTAAATAAAACTAATTCAATTATTGTATTGTTACTGTATGAAGTGTGTACGTTAGTAACGGATCTAATTTATAAATGGATAGTCGATTGATTTACTTTCTCTTAGTAGCATCCATTGTTTTTTGTGTGGGGAGAATAGAAAGTTATATTATTTTTTTTTTTACAAACAATAGTCTCTTTTGAAAGCACGAGCACTTTAGAACTTGAATAATGTATAATTACCTGAATTGTGGTTCCACATAACACCAATGTGCAACGCAGTGTGTTTACATCAACTCGCAGTCCGTGTTTCGTACAGACAATGAAGCGACGCGAAACTCTAAATCAGTAGAACTGCCGAACAAGCACCATGTTATAGCTGTGTCGCTGCATCTCTGCCACCAGTCAAACTAAAGGTACGGTCACACGTCGCTATTTTTGCTGCGCAACTTTTATACTGCAGCTGCAAATGTTGCGTGTCGTGTTCACACGTAGCCAGAAGTAGCGCGCTGCACGCTACTTTTCGTGCTGCGCAACCCGAGCGCTGCAAAAGTTGCAACTGGAGATTGCGAGTCTGTTCACACACAAGGCGCTACTTTTGCAGCCGCAGTCTAGCTGCAGCTTTCTATCTCCGTGTTGACTTTTCAATACACATTTTGTGGTTACATTCGCATTAGAGTTTCGGATTATGAAACTCATGTGATAGCTTACTTATCTAATATTTGCTTTTCTGTCCTATACCTGGTAAGGTTATCTTGTCTCAATAGCAATAAAACAAAGTCCCTTCAAATAAGGGTGGAGATTATAGGAGGGTTGTAAATTTTCAGGATTCCTTTCAAAATCTTGTTATTGTGCAGGCTGCCGGAATTCAGTTTCTTGAAAGACAAGCTCAGTGACGGAACTACACAGTACGAAGAGAGATATTTTTTATTTTATTTTGTGCTACAGAATGTATCAACTAGTCCCTTCCGCCACTGGATGGATGGATGGCATCGCTCCACTCCCCCATCGCCATAACAACACAGACGAAGTAAGACATATCTCCTTTCTCTCTCTTTTTACAGTGAGACAAGATACATCACACAGCCTTTAGCTAGTATTCAGAAATTGGTATTATTTTTACTATAAAGCTATTAAAAACGCCTATATTCTTAAATGATAACCAGCAGCATATTCACGTAATCAATGTTGGCAACCTTCCTGTTTGAAACTACGCTACGGAAAATTAAAAAAAAAAAAAAATGAATTATATCATCAGCAAATGTATTCTGTCCGTGTTGTACATTAGTAACTGTTACAAATCATTCCTTTTCATCACATCAAACATTAAAATATATCCAAACAATAAAAGTATCATTGGCACATCTGGATGGAAACTCTAGACGCAACCGCTGCAAAAGTTTCAACAAAACCGATATCAAAAATTCTGCGGCTGCAACCCTGAGAACCCTGTTCACATGTCGCTACTTCTAAGCTGCGCGCAGCATGAAAAAGTAGCGAGCAGCAAGTTCGGCAGCCGCTACTTTTCGCGTTGCACCGTTGTTCACACGTCGCAGTACGAGAGTTGCGCAGTTTTTTGTACTGCAGCGTTGCAAAAGTAGCGATTTGTGACTGTACCTTAAAGGTCTGAATTTAGTTAACCTGAACCTGCGGTATTCTATTCGTTCCGGTTATCAAGTTTCTGAGTCTGATTATAACTTTCGTAATCACATGAAACGAGTATTCTGTAACCATAACTACAGTTTTCTGTATATTTATGTCAACAACAATCCTCTTCTGCTCGAACTTGCATCACAGTGTAGCAAGATTGTGGTCTACCCGATATTGTAATGATGCACAAGTCACTTCAAACGAAGATATCAGAATTTGTTCCGCCAAAAACGGAAAAAAGGGTGAAATTATAGCTTATCCATATATACAGCAATCCTCGTTACGCGAGAAAAATGTTGAAAACTAATCTTCGTTTAGTATGTAAATACACAGTCCCACGAATGCATGCGAAATCTTGAGGTTTAAGTGAGAGCAATTTACTTGGAAATGTGATGTTACTGGTTTTCCCATAGTCCGAACACATATATCTATGTCATATTAAGAATTCAGTATTCTATTGCCATATATTTACATTTCAGTCACGCTGTAGCATCTTCAGCTGCTCCAACTAAATCTGGATTGTGGATCTTACAGTGTCATGTATTATGAAATGTGTATATAATCGCTTTTTCAGACGATAAGATTTAGACAAGATGATGGCGAAGAGAAGAGTTAAATGTTAATAAAGTTAATAATAATAATAATAACAATAATAATAATTAACAGGAATGATACGTGGGTAGATATTAAAGTGTTGGTGGATCGAAAAGCAGACCATAACTATGAATTGTAGAGTTGGTTGATAAATAAATATCATATCTTATATCATAATCGTTTTTTTAATACTTACATGTTCCTATAATACAATTATAAGCATACTCAAAACAAAGATATAGGGTGTTTCAGAAATAAGTACCGAATTTTTTAGAGATGATAGGTTGGGTCTGGTTATTCATTTTATGGATAGGAACCTGGTGTCCCTGATACCGAAGTTGGCATAGCGGACCCTGGAGGTGCTTTGGAATGAAAGAAGGAACAATACGTACAGTGTAGGCTACTTTTTAACATCCCACAATGATATGGGTTTCGAAGCACAAAATATCTACTTTGGGTAAGAAGAGAAGACACGAGAGGTGAAGATCAGTTTTATTCAGTTTACATTTACATTTACATTTACTTGAACGTAACTCACAGAATTATTCAAAGTGTCCGTCGTTGCCCTGAGGACACAATTCCATTCGTAGTACTAAGGACCGTTAGACATCATGTGCGTTATCGCGAACTTCGCCTACAGCAGCGGCAATTAGTGTCACTAGGTCTTCCTCAGTGTCTACCGGATTCTGATGCACCAAAGCTTTCATGTGTGCCCACAAATAAAATTCAAGAGGCGTGAGATTAGGTGATCGTGCTGTCCAGTGAACCGGCCCACCACGACCGATCGAACGTTCAGGGAATCTCTCGTTCAATAATTCTCTCATTCCATGCGAAAAATGAGCAGGTGCGCCGTCATGTTGGAACCACATTTGCCTTCTGATGTGTAGCGAGACACCGTCCAAAAGTTCTGGCAATACGTCCTCTATGCCAACTTCGGCATCACGTAGAATTAAAACGACTCATCAGGGACACCAGGTTCCTATTCTTAAAATGAATAACCAAACCGAACCTATCAACCCTAAAAATTCGGTGCTTATTTCTGAAACATCCTCTCTATATGTCAAATACAGACTGATTCGTAAGGGTCTTTCAACGACGTGTCTGAGGCTAGCGCGTTGATCTTATGTCCGGGCGGCGTGGTTGGGCTCGATCCTCGGCCAGATATTGATGGAATTTGTATTAGACAAAAGAGACATTGCGGAGGTTCTTTATCGGTCTACCTATGTTTCTCCCCTTCATTCTACTAACAGTATGACTCCCCTTCATTTCATAATATCATCTTCAATGGTTAAAAATAAGCTGGACTTGACTCTGGAGTTTGCTAAGCTGATATAGGAAGGATCTGGGACTCCGGGCCTTAGAATTTTAATATTCCCTCCAGGTTGCGTCCCCAGAAGAATCTGGGATGGAACCTAGCTCTGTTAGGGCTTCCTATTCATTCATGCATAGTGTTCTGCCCAGGGCAGGTCTTTCACTGCAAACCCAGCATTTTTCAGTTTTCCCTATTTTCTGCCTTCCTCTTATTCTCCGCATATGATCCATATATCTTAATGTCATTCTATTATTTGATATCTTCTTCTGTTCCGAACTCTTCTCCCATTCACCTTTCCTTCCTGTGCATCCTTCAGTAGGCAGTTTCTTCAGAGCCAGTGACCCGGCCAATTCCTTTTTCTCTTCCTGATCCTTTCAGCATTATTCTTTCTTCACCCAATTCCTTACTATATGACTATTACAAAACTATTACATAATTATATAATGACATAATTATATAAATACTTCATTGAGTTAAACATCTCAGTTTTTTTCTGTCTTCTGCATCTGTTTCTGTGACCCCGAATTTCTCGATTGATAAATGAGGGGTTCACAACCAGAGTGGACCAAGTCCATCTGGAATAGTTCTGAGATATTGAGTCTTAAAGTTCCTGGCTCACGCTTAGCAACCTTCACCTTCCATAGGAAATGCTGCCCTCTGTGGAGTAACAAATGAGTTATGGACTTTGTTTGTTATGGCAATGAATAAATCTAAGTTTTCTTCATCCGAGATTGTATTAATCCACAAACTGACCAGTGGTGGACTTGGTCCACTCTGGTTGTGAGCCCCTCAAATGTATGTCGGCCAGTCGGCTGGTAAATATTGGCCCTTCATGGGCTTTCGTGCCACGTATTATTGTATAGATCTGCGTTGTGGTCCCACATAGTTAGGGGTCTTCCTCTTCTGTTTCTTCCTCCAGTCTTCCGTTTCTGCACACCTTTGATATTTTGCTGTTCTCCAGTATTATCGAGCACAACAGAATAGACAACCCTGGTCATACCTGTCCGATCCGCCATGATAAGGGAACGTGTAAGTATGTAGTTTCGAAACGTTGGAAATGTCAAGTTCCAGGACTCGGTTGAATACCGAAGAGTTAATTTTTAATCGACCCATATGTTGTTTCTTCTTCGACCAGCAAATCTTTTTTTTATATTTCTTATTTTGTAAATGTAAGTATTTTTTATTTCGTTTATGAATTGAAGGGGTGAGAATGAAATAGTATAAAGCTACACTTTTAAGAAAAATGTATTTTCTTGTGCGAGTTCATTTCTTACACATATGTGGAAGCTACTAGTAAAATACTACAAAAATTACTCAACAAATGACGTAAGTATACGCCGGAGAAATTATGATACCGCATCTAATAGCATTGGACTCTAAACCTTTAACACGCTCTTTTGTAAAATTTTGTCTCTGTGGCTTAGGACTATATCACTCTCACCACTTCATTTATATTTATCTTATTTCCTAATCTTTTTCAGAAATATATTTTTAATGTTCTTCCACTATACAAAAAATTTTATATTTTAAAATGTTTGACTAGTCATAAGTCAACCTTCAATTTAAGGTAAGTTATAGAATAGGGATACAGAACTGGCGAGAGAGAGGTGGAAAGCATGGGAAAGCGTTGGTTCCCCGTCCACAGTCCACTGGCGTTGAATGACGTATCTGTGCCCCGTACCCAATCACTTAACACAGACACTGAATACAAATCCCCTTCCCCATCAAGTCAATGATGCGGGAGGGGAAGGAAGGGATAAGTGACGTATCCGATGAGTGACGCAACACCACAATTGTCGCCCAGTTCTGCAAGCCTGTTATAGACGAAACATATAAAATCATTTTTTTTAAATCTTGTAACTTATCGCAGTGAAAATGTCAGTAAAGCTTCATTACTTCACTTCATTTCGTTACTCTTCATTGTACTTTCATCTCACGTTTCTCCGAAATCAAATTGTACTTTATTTTTAAATTTATCATTGTATTCTCCCCGCAAATCATATTATATTTTATTTTTAATTTAACCCCTGCTTTGTATTCTCCATCCTAGTGGTCAGCCGTAGATGCCCCAAATTGTGGAATTTGTGTTCCTTAGGTCTTTTCCTCATTTCATTCTTCGTTTCTTTACTTCGCTTTCTTTGCATTCAACTCTCTTTGTTTCTCTTCGTTTGTTTTTTTTTTACTTCTTTCCTTAATTTTCTCTTTCATTTTCTTGTGTAGACCTACTATTTGTTTGTTATTCTTTTATCTTATCTTTCCCCCCTTACATATTGTATTTCTTTCTCTTTAGAATACACTTACAATCTGTAAAATTCTTCCATTAATCGTTTCTCTCGTGGTCTTGTGCCACTCTTTCCTGAAACCCTCGTGTTGCTCAAGACATTGGCAAGGACGCGGGACTTTCTCCGTGCCGCGGTAGGTAATGGAGTTTACTTTCATGCAGGAGACCTCTGCGATTAATTGAACTAATTACTCCGTCAATTAACCTGCGCGCTCACGTTTACCGATTCGATTGGCGAGGTCGTCCCGGTGCCGAGTGATGGAAAAATAATTACCCGGCGCCGTACTGCTTGCTGGCCCTCACCTTGCCAACAACTCATTTCCATGGCAGCGGACCTGTTAGTTTAGTTCCTGCGCTCGGAATTTTTAATTGCCCGTGGGTTTTCCTAATCTTTGGCGTAGTTATTATCTAAAGCGACATTTTAAACCTCCTACTACCAGAATAATTTTGTTACATTGTCACTAGTGACCCCAGGTAAATTAAGGAAGATAAAAATTTGTTTTAAGAACTACATTTATTTATATTGTTATACTGATGTACCGATACATTTACACACAGCATTGTATTGACAAAACTGAGTGTTCGTAAGGTACCTGGGGGTACAGACTTGGACAAATTATTAGACTAAAAAATTAGCCTATATGTGCTACAAAGCTGTATTTATCGGCAGAAATAATAAACAAAAAATGTATTTTGCACAGAAATAATGAACAGAAAATTGAGTCTGGACGTTACTACTATTTTGTGAACATTCCCTTATACTTTATTAACACGTTGATTTTGTCAGGGATGCTGGAAACTAAAGTTTGACACTTTCTTTCAATATCAGCATCATTTAGCCAGATATCAGACAGTGCTTAAATGAGTCCATGTTTTATTCTAAGCCTCTTCTTGTTCACTTTCTTCTTCAGTATAGATAACAGATTTTCAATTTCGTTCATGCCCGATCTTCTTGCAGGCCATGGGAGAATAGACTGTTGAATATCTTCTCCAGTATATAATTAAAACACCAGTAGTACCAACACAGCCAGACAAAATATACTTAAATATTGTAAAAATATACCAGAAGATTAAACAATCATATTTACAACAATAGAGACTCTGTGAATTATACTGATAGTTGATATTATGACGAATTACATTATGTTTCCAAGAAAAACGTTTTATTCTAATAATTTGTCCACGTCTGTATTAAGGCCCAGCATGTTATGAGGCCCACTACCTAATTTTGCCATTAGTTATACACTTTTGCAAAAGAGAGCAACAGCTCGTAAGACCTATTTCTTCTTGCATTGGAGTGAGGTATAAAGAAATTAGATTCTCGTTCTTCTTTGTAGCTGACTGGCGGCAACAAGTTATATGTGATTATTTCTGCTTTCTTTATAAAATTGTGCAAAATTTAAGTTGATATTTAATCGTTTTACTGTGTGTTATTAATATAATATTAAATGCGCGTTATTGTGTAAACATTAAGAAGTTTGGGACTACCGTGAAACTTTCGCTAATGAGCATATGAGCACTCCATAAATTAAAATTGGCGCGAAGTAACAGAGCAGGAAATAAGGCCCATGAAATGAACACGTGGAAACGCCCTCTAGTTCATAGAAGTCCCTGAACTATAAAGTTCAAACTCTCAAGCACAATCTTTTTTTGCAAGAAATGAAACGAAAGACTGGACAATTCCTAATTCAGAAAGAGCATTGGATGAACCATCAACTTCAGGATATGTAAACATCCAGGGGACGCGGATGTGTTCTGTCTGCGAAGAGAATTGTTCTAGGTACTTATACATGTGTGTGTCCCTTGTGAATGTTGGGTGCATGATGAATGTGTGGGTCTCACTGAGGAAAAAACTGAAGACTTTGTGTGCCCAAATTGTGTTCAATACTTATATTCTTTATTGTGGGCCTTATTATCTGTCACAGCAGGATATAAGGCACATTGAAATGATGTTAATTTTCATTGCGCACAACATTTATTATTAGAATATTTATTTGAAGTAAAATATTATAGGACAACTATAAAAGTATACTATTTCATTATTTAAAAAATGCTAAACGTCTCCATTTCAAAGAAATAACGTTTTATTCCTGTTGTATCAGCGTGCCTGAATAAAACCCAGGAAAGGGGAAAGGATCGTAACTTTAGGTATTTTTGGCTGCCTTTCACAAATAATATAAATACCATGATAATTATAACAATTTAATATTAACAAACTGAGAGAGATAAATTAATGTAAAAATACAAAAACAAAGAATTATAGATGTAATAACAATCTAAAGTAGTAAGATAATGAAAGAGAGAAAATTAATGTCTGCCATCAAAATGAAAGTAAGAATGGCGATGTATAACAGAGTAAACTGAACACTCATTGAAAAAGCAGTCTGAATAGACTCGGCTCAAATAAGACATATAAAATTCTAATCTCCAACCTTTAGCTGAATCAAAGTTCAGAGCCATGGAAAGCACACGGTAACCAAGTAAACCGTTATATGCATTAATGGCGTAACGACCCCAGAGAACTTCCCTGTAGGTTTATGGACGTCAATGATCCCTCGTAGTGTAGAATATGAAAATGCGGAATGCGGAGAATGAAACAGACCATCCCTTAGTCTGTAAAACGATGATATCCAAACGATGTTCCACCGATGAATTATACCACACAGACGATAGTCCCAGCTATCCAAATCAGCGGGGTCACCTTGCTCACCGGAACCACTTAATACGATGAGTTGACTATCTCAGCAGAGACGGGAGACTGCCCGTTTCTCTCTTGAAGTCGTAACTGCGTCGAATTCTCTCGCCAACTCAACATTCGCTCGGTCTCCAAGCAGAGGCCGGCGGTGCGTGTCGTTCCTCCAATCAGCGGAGGAGAAGATCAGGGTACGTTCAGGAAAAATAAACCAAACATTACAGCCACCATAAACAATAAAATTGCCCACAGCATAAACTTATTACCTCCGGTTACCTTACAGTATTTTATTAACAATATTTTTTTTTATTTATTTGTAACTTAAACATTTTTACACTTCACACAAGACAGTTTTGAATGTTGCTTACACATAATAGGAAACATGTACAGCATCTGCCTTGATGTGTTCTGTTCACAGAACGTTTACATAGGTGACATTGTCCGAATTGTCGACCTGGTTGGCGAGTTGGTATAGCGCTGGCCTTCTATGCCCAAGGTTTGCGGGTTCGATCCCGGGCCAGGTCTATGGCATTTAAGTGTGCTTAAATGCGACAGGCTCATGTCAGTAGATTTACTGGCATGTAAAAGAACTCCTGCGGGACAAAATTCCGGCACATCCGGCTACGCTGATATAACCTCTGCAGTTGCGAGTGTCGTTAAATAAACCATAATTTAAATTTGTCCGAATTTTGTTCCCTTTCGTATGATAATAGGCAGGGATGCAGAACTCATAGAGATATGGGTGGAAGCATGGGGAAAGCATTGGTTCCCTTTCCACAGTCCAGCGGTGTTGAATGACTTCTCCGTGACTCGTCTACAACCGTGTGGCGGATTACAACAAACTCGTGCTCACGGAAAAAATGACGAAAGTATTTCCGACCAGAATAATTATAATAGTAAACTGTTCACAAATGAGACAAGTGCTTTGTGATTATTTTGAATACAGAAGTATTCATTTTCCCCATCGCTCTTTAAACTAGTACTTCCCGACCGATATTGCTTCGAATTCCACTCTAGACTGTGAATACAAATCAACTGTACGTTGTCATATGGATGACTTGTGGCCTTATGGGAAAGGATGAAGACGTTTCGGCACGTGACGTATGCTACAATTGGAGCGCAGTTCTGCGTCGCTGCAATAGGGGCTACTGGAACTTTACCCCGTCAATTAGTTTTGCTATGTTAGAAATGTTCACAAATGCGAGAGAAATTCTCTTCTTTTATAGATACAGTTGTGTTACGAAACCATTGAGTGCAGTGATATCCAATATATTGTAGAAAATAACCGTAGGTTATCGTCTTGTAATCAGTTTTGTGGTGTAAGTTGCGACTAATTTCTTCATGGTGCCTGCACCTGATTTCGTAGCATTGTAGTTGAATATTATGTCATGTTTTACTGCTTCATTGCTTTCTGCCCGTCTTTGAAGTTCATGGTACTCAGCAATGTTACTACCTTATCTTTTTGGACAATAAGAAAATGTAGTACCGGTACTTTATTTTTGCGTAAATGCAAAGACATGGGAAGGGAAAGTTCTTTAAATTTTAATGTTTTTTTTTGGTACCATTTCTTCACAAATTATTTATTACAACTTAATTACAATTTTGTACACATTTTTATTAGAAGTTTGGCATTATAGGAGAAAACGTTTTCTGAATAAAGTTTTATTTTTTTAATTATTATTTAACTTAATAAGATTCCGATTCCGATTATGATTATGTTAATTAAAAAATTAGAAAACAGCAATTAAGGCTCTGGCCGTGATTGTATTCAGAACAAGACTTTTGAATATTCCACCATGTGATGGATTTTTTTTTTTTTTTTTTCCTTACGGAGGAGGGCTTCAAGACTTGTACCGTAGCTTGAGGTTTATTGTGCTTATCTCCATGATTGTTTGAAGTACATAGTACCGCACTCCTGTAACTATGGTGATTCACTCTTTGGTGCCACCTATCGATTCAGCTTCACATCACCTATGTCCGACGAAGTGCACTACTAAAGCCCCTCAGTCCACGTGGAAATTCTGCTGCATCATCAGATCGATACGGATATTTTCACTTCTTAGATGTAAGTGGGATGTGTCTGTATTTATGACACGATGCTAAAATTACATATAATTAAAGTCTCAAATCATATTTAATTAGACTTCATGAGATAGATATTCGTTATGTTGTACGTATGTTTTCATTTCTACGAAGTAAGTGGGATGTGACTATTTTTGTGACACGCTGCTATTATCAAAAAATCTTGCACCACTTAGAACACCGTGAAGTATCAAATCACATATAATTGAAGTCTCAAATCGTACTTAATTAAAGTCTCAAATCATACTTAAATATTAAAGTCTCAAATCACACTTAATTGAAGCCTCAAATCTTAATTAATTATTAAAGTCTCAAATAATACTTAATTAAAGCCTCAAATCATACTTAATTATTAAAGTCTCAAATCATACTTAATTAAAGCCTCAAATCTTACTTAATTATTAAAGTGTCAAATCACACTTAATTAAAGCCTCAAATCTTACTTAATTGTTAAAGTATATACTTAATTATAAAAGTCTCAAATAATACTGAATTAAAGCCTCAAATCTTACTTAATTATTAAAGTCTCACATCTTGCTTAATTATTAAAGTCACAAATCATTCTTAATTAAAGCCTCATATCTTACTTAATTAAAGCCTCAAATCATACTCAAATATAATCATACTTAATTATTAAAGTCTCAAATAATATTTAATTATTGAAATCTCAAATCTTACTTAATTATTAAAGTCTCAAATCATACTTCATTATTAAAGTCTCAAATCATAATCAATTATTAAAGTCACATATCATATTCAGTTATTAAAGTCTGAAATCACAAATCATACTTAATTAAAGTCTCAACTCTTAGATAATTATTAAAGTATCATACTTAATTAAAGCCTCAAATTATATTATTATTAAAGTCTGAAATTATACATAATTATTAAAGTTTCAAATCATACTTAATTATAAATCTCAAGTCATACTTAATTATTAAATTAATTAATTATTTATTCAGTCACTTCTTGTCATTGTTGTAAGACTCCATTAACCTTAAACATATGTATCTTATTTATACTTTCAACTGCCTATTGCACAATATGCTCTGTCTTTGTGGCAGCCTGTTAATACAGGCAGCTGTTATCGTTTAGATAAATGAATAAAAGTAAGGTTTCAATTCTTATTTAATTATTAAAGTTTCAAATCTTGCTTAATTATTACAGTCTCAACTCATACTTAATTAAAGTCTCAAATCACACTTAATTAAAGCCTCAAATCATACTTAATTAAAGCCTCAAATCATGCTTAATTGAAGCTTCAAATCATACTTAATTGAATAGATGGGCGGAAGAACTTTGCAAACCACATTTTACTTCCTCTTGCAATGTTTTAATATAATCACGTTAAACGTACTCCGGTTATGTTTTAGTGAACTCTATTAGTTGAAAATGAAAGTAGAATCTTCATTTTATATTGTAGAACGTAGGAGGTTACGAGAAAATATTACAATGGTGAGCATCAAGTATTTCTTTCTCTGTTCCTGTAAAAGTTCTATTTGAAGTTTTCAATGTTTTTCCGCTCAGCTATTCAGTTATTAAAGTCTCAAACCATACTTCATTAACTTTATGAGGACGATATTCATTACGACGTACGAAAATGACGTGAAGTTTTCAATAATAATTGGGATATTTCTATATCTAGGCCTATATAGTAGCATCGTTTAAGACAGGTGCTTATGAGTGAGGATTTATTTACTTTAGTATCGGTTCTACTTTATTTATAGCCGAAAACTCCGCTACTTTGTACAGGCGGTGAGACAATTGAAATTTGCGACTTCATTTCTTAACACAATCTTCAATCATTATCGGAATTACTGAAAGTGTTCTTGAATTATTTCGTGACAGACAATCAGGGAATCGGCCAGTCACCGGAGGTTACATGTACGCGCCTGTGAGACGGAAATTAGCGTGACGGGAAAGTTCAATAGAATATAATAGACGTTGCATAACCGCGCCTTCGCTTCGATTCCGAACTACACCTCTGCACTGTCCTATTCTTCCGCCGTGGGTGGAGGGCCGTAAGGACCCGTTCACGTGGCAATAATTCCAGAGTGATAGTGAAAATGATCTCGATGACGGGGGCGGGGTGGTCACGATGGGTAACGCTACACTCGACAAGTGTTTACGACGGGTGCCCGCAGATAAATCCTGCTCAGCACACGCGTGGAGGCACGGGGACCTCCTCTGAGGAGAGTGGCTCACGCAAGTCCATTACTTCGTACTTAAAGCAACTAAGTCCATCGTCGACTTATGATATGTTGTTCTTCTAAAGAGATGCAACAGGATGTATTTGGAAATTATCTTATGCTTTTTCTGTAATGTGCGTATTTAAATCATACCAAAGGCCATGGGTTTTTGAAGAAAATAAGCTACATACAAATAACTTAAATTACTTTAGACTGAAACTTATGATTGTAATCGAAAGAGGTGTAATGAAAGGAGAAGCAATTAAAATTTACGACATCGGGCGTTCTTTCAAGAAAATTTTGGGTTGTGAAGTGTATGTGAACTGCAAGCCTGTTGACCACTTGTCTCACTTCGTTTTTCATACTTCCGTTGAAGGAACTTAAAGGGAGTGATGATTGAAATTTATATTTTCTGCAATGTTTAAGGTAAAGATTTCATATTTTGTACACTTCATCCCCTTACTATAAATACTCTTGAATATGAGTTTCATTATGGTCAGTTGAATGATTTTTTAATTACTAAATTTAAAAAGTGACATGTTTTCAAAATCCAATTCCAATTAATTTTCATGCTTGACTTTTTTTATAACATCTCTGATATTATTAGAAAAGAACTGAGTATCTAGCTGATTTGTACCGTCGCTGGGGGTGGGAAGTGCTTTTCCATCCACCACATTCACCGGACTTAAGCTCCTGTGATTATGACTTAATCCCAAAGATGAAGGAACCACTTCGTGACGTTCGATTCCGGACTGTTCCCGATATTCTGCAGACAGTAGGGCGGTCCATCAGAAACATCAACAGAACAGGAGCTGCTACAGGGATACGACTTCCACATTGCTGGCAACGAGTTGTAGACAATGCTGGTTACTACAACTACAACGTCTTTGGTTACTACTATGAAGGACTGTAGAAGTTTCACAGATGTATCACTTGTATATTCGTAATAAATAAATAGTTGCCATTATTAAAGTTACTTCCTGTGTATAATGCATATTTACGGGGAACTTATTGAAGTCGGATAGCAACAAGTCGAACGTTGTGAAACAAAATTCTGTGACGGAGGGCTTTGCGTGTTGTTGCTACGAGATCATGTACGTTGCTATATTATCGCGTACCGGTAAATAAAATTGTTAGTGTTTGAGGTTTTCCACTAATTTACACAAATTGATGCATGAATTAGAAGCAATGGGGCTGCCGCTAGGAAGTGTATCTTTTCCGTAGTGATGTGACTTTATGCGATCGAATTCAGTAAGAGAAATTACATTGTTGAGAAGAGTTTTGTTAGGAAATATACCGAAATCAGGGACTGAACGAACAAGAGCGTGATGTGAAAAAAAGTGTAGCGAATCGACCATTGAAAATTGAGTCAAAAAATAAATTTTGGTCTGCAATGATTGCGGGAATGCAGGGCAAGAAAGAAGATATTTTCTGATCTTTTGTCTGCAGTTCATTTACAAAGTGACAACTGTTTAGTGAATGGTCCTATACTGTCAACAATCAACGAACTATCAACGAGCGCTATGCCTGATCCAACTGGTGTCAGTGATTTAGAATTAAATAAATATTTATCCTTATTATAAATACACCTTTTCCGGCTTAAACGTAATATAACATTTCATTATTTTATTACTTGAAAAGTATTGTTGATATTTGCACTTGATTTTCTTCTACGGGTAGGGTAACTCAGATGTTTTCTGTTTTTCCATGGCGGGAGTGTACATCGCATGCGCAAACTACGTCGTTCCCGGAAATAGCCAATTAGCGTCAGTAACCATGTGACTCCACAGCAAAAGGCATTCTGTGTGCTTTCTCTCGCGCAGATGAAATCTGTTATGCAGGTACAACGTCGATTCGACGTGAATATCAACTGTGATCAACTGACGATGTTCCAATGTACGTAACAATCATAAAATGGGACAGATGCCTTCGTAAAACTGGGAGTTTGGTTTCAAAGTCGGGCCACCACAACAAGCGCGCTGTTCCAGTGGCTGATATCGAATTAATCCGTACGTCTTTCCAGCGGAGCCCCCGTAATTCAATCTGACGAGCAAGTAGGGAGCTAAATTTACCTCATTCGACAGTACACGATGTCGTCCATAAAAGGTTGCGCCTACGGGCGTACAAATTTCAGATTCGTCATCAAATCAAACCTGAAGACAAACCGTGCCGGAGGGCATTCGCGGAGACAATTCTGGAAAAAATTGATGAAAATGAGGCATTCCTCAATACGGTTTGTTTCTCGGACAAGGCTACATTCCACACTTGGGGAAGGTTAACAAACACAACCAAATCTGAGCCATCGCATTGTTACAGCTGTCGCAAATGTTACGCCTGCAATGATGCGAAACACATGGAGAGAGCTGGAATTCAGATTGGACGTCTGCCGCGCCACTAATTGTGCACATATCGAGGTGTATTAGGTATGTAAAAAACATTTTGAGTTACCCTACCTGTGAAAGCAAACGGAGTATAAATATCAACAATATTTTTCAATTAATAAAATAATGAAATGTTATACGTTTAAGCCGGACACACTGTACTTTAAATCATATGAAAATGTTCATCAAACTTTTGAAATGAAAATACAGACATTCAATTCGGATTTACGTGCTCCATTTTTCATAGCTTATTAATTTGACTATCATAAACGAATTGAAGACTGTGACTTCAAAACTCGCTCAGTCCATTTGGTCATTTTTATGATTTATATATATATATGATTCTGTTAGATTTCTATCATTACTAGTGGCTTGTGCAGCAAATGCTGCTGCAAACTAAGTTCGTTAGACGTTCAAATAAAAATTTTTCAGATTTATTTTCAATGAATACCGGTACCGATAGTTATTTGCTTCCATAATAATGAAACATACTCCCTCTGAATGGATTTTTTTAGGCCAAATACTTTTTCTTGAACCTATCCAACTTCAGTTTTTGAGTTTCAACGCGAAAACGCAAGTATCAATGTCAGGACGATAGCAGTAGCTATTTCAGGTCATTGTGGATTGTAGGCAAAAGTTTAAAAAATGCCAGGTTTGCTAAGCTTTCAAACAATAGCATTTTCGTATAGCTGCTGCATGTAGAACTTGAAATGTAGAGCGTAAAATCATTTTATCCTACTAAGAGATCTTGCTGAAATGATCTGGAGACTACAAAATTTTCTAGGCCTCTTATTTTATCAGTAAGTAATACCTTTTTATCCTTCCTTAGGAACTGTAATTTTTGCGCTCTCTCGAGCCAATACTGAAGACAATGACACATATCAATATCTAAACTACACCGCCATTAAGTATATGAAAAAGATCCAACCCCACTGGTTTAGTAAGTATAAAAATATTTGATTTTTAATAATATTATTATTATCTTACTTAATTTTTGTAGTTATGTATAGCAGTCACTCAGTAAATTACAGAAATGAAGATCTAAATTAAGATATTCTCTACATTTACTTACATAATCTCAAAACGGTTCACTTTCATATCATCAATATAGCATTAATATGTATAATTAATGAAAAATAGTCACATCATGATATTAACTATAATAATATTTAATTTATAATGGTAATAATGTCATCAAACCACCTCAAGTTTCGTAGATTTGAATATCCAATACACAGCTGTACTCAGAAAATTATACACTGCAGAATCAGTTTTTAATAACAAATTGAATTGAGCTCTAAATATGTCGGCAATCCTACAGGTCATGGCCTTCGTGTAATAGCCTATTGTTTATTGTAGTGTGTGTTTTGTTCTGAAATTCAATCAAGTCGGCCATGATTCAATAAAATTAGTTCTCAAAACTGACAACAGATGGATTTTGGAAATTAGGGAAATTATGTAGGAAAATTGACATTTCACTGAAAACTACTACTTTTCCGAAAAACTTTGGATGCCAGACATGAAAATGAGGGGTCACTCATTAAAATCCGTTCAGCCGTTTTCCCGTAATTTTCGTTACCAGTTCAAATTATATATATATAGATATTTTAAGTTCGTTTTCTTCCAAAACAATGCCAGTCCTTACTTAAAAGTTTGTGTTATTGTGCATGTTACTTGAAAACAGTCCGTAGACCTGTGGAACGAAAATACAATGGACTGAAGACGTTTTGGGATCACACGCTTCTGTTATTTCATTTTTATTTTCTGAACGCTATTGAGAATAAAAGTGTTAAATGAAATTTAAATTATTTTTTTTAATTGAAAGAACATTCACAGATTAAGAATTTTCACTCGCCGCGATTGAAGATCACACGCTCATATCTTTTAACGATATCCGAATGGTCGAAATAATTAATGTAATAAAGTTTTACATTTAGGTTCTTTAACAAAAAGAAGCATTAGACAATAGCGGACCTTTCACGTATGCCGCACCGCGGACTTGAACGGCTTTGCTTGCAAGGCTCGAGGTATATTATCTCTCTTAACATTTGATCGTATTTTCATCTGTCAACAGAAATAATATTCTGTAGAAATTATTTCCTCTCGTCACGGGGCTCACATTTCGGGAGAAGACTCCCCATGTTGACGATTACTTAAATGGATGAGGGTGGGCGGAAGTAACTTGAATCCGATATCTCGCAGTCACGTGACCAAGCTGAAGAAACCGATCGTAAAGTAGTAGTAGACAAGTGCCCCCTACAGTTATGTCCGTTGTAATCTGCCGGTAAAAATGGAAACTCTTTGAGTTTGGTGCCAAAAAGATTTAAATCTTACGTTTGTGCATACATAATAGAGTTATTGTTTATAGTCATGCACTTGTAATAAATATTACATTTTTACATCAGCAGTACCGGACACACCTGTTGATTGGAGGTTATTGAATCCATACTTAGAAACAAGTTTCCTAAGAATTCTTAACTGCAGTGATGGTTGTTGTTGAGAAGCGCTGGCTTAAAATGGTAGTATATGGCTCGTCAGTAGCTCAGTCACCTGACAACATCTTCATAAATTTGGCGAGATTTAACCCCCGAGTGATATTTTAAAATTTGTTATGGACAGTTCTTCTGTGGGGGATGTTGTTTTATTTTGATACTCTAATTTTTCTTAGAAGTTTTAGGCCCAGTTAACTCCATTGTTACTGGAGTTCAATTTTTATCGGAGATCAGGAATTGGACTGACAAGGAAAGCTCACCAAGTGATAATGAATTTTCACAACGATATTTCTCCATACATTCCATTTGAAATAAGAAATCACCCTATAAATTCCTACATCCAGAGAAGGCCTAACGGTCCACATCTGTGGAGTAACGGTTAGCGCGTCTGGCCGCGAAACTAGGTGGCCTGGGTTCGATTCCCAGTCGGGGAGTTGAGTTTTTTTCCGGGGTTTTTCCTCAACCCAATATGAGCAAATGCTGGGTAACTTTCGGTCCTGAACCCCGGACTCATTTCACCGGCATTATCACCTTCACCTCATTTAGACGCTAAATAACCTGAAATATTGATACAGCTTCGTAAAATAACCTATTAAAAAAAAGGCCTAGCCTTCGAGATATGAATTTTCAAAATAATCGCTTAACACTCAGATAAGTCTCTTATTTCCAATACCATCGCGAAGAAGAAAATGTTTAAGGCCCAAATGTTTATCCATTACTCTCAAAATCAGGGAAGCTTATGAAAACTCACCCATTCAACCGGTTTCAAGAAGTATACTTTCCATATGTCAGTGATTATAGCATTGCAGGCTCGTGGACCATTTACTGAGGTAGACAGGCTATAGAAGGAATAAATCCAGAAGGTAAATCGGCGGAAGTGTTAACTAATTCCAAAGCACACAACTCCGATTGTTCAGCGTCTTGACGTTCATGACTTTAGATCTTGGAAAAATTTCAGTCATAAGTTCTCTGATAGTCTTTTGTTACTTGGCACGAATATTATATTCCATCAGAGAGATAATGTGATAAAACTGCAGTCCTTAATGTATAATCAACTTTCATCTCTTAGATACGTAAATATGTTTAAATATGGCTGGCATAAAGCCGGATACCTTGACAACAAACCCGATAAATTCGTCACTTCCGCAGAATTCTGCTTTCACGTTGATGTACAGAACTGGTCTAAAGCTGACTTAGAGAACCTTATTTTTCTGAAACGTTCGTGGTGCAAAGTTCCACTGTGTTTTGAGAATTTTTATAACGATTTTCACTACTGTGATCAGTACTTACTTACAAATGGCTTTTAAGGAACTCGGAGGTTCATTGCCGCCCTCACATAAGCCCGCCATCGGTCCCTATCCTGCGCAAGATTAATCCAGTCTGTATCATCATATCCCACCTCCCTCAAATCCATTTTAATATTATCCTCCCAGCTACGTCTCGATCTTCTCAAATGTCTTTTTCCCTCCGACCGCTCAACTAACACTCTATATGCATTTCTGGATTCGCCCATACGTACTACATGCCCAGCCAATCTTAAACGTCTGGATTTAATGCTCCTAATTATAGCAGGTGAAGAATATAATGCGTGCAGTTCTGCTTTGTGTAACTTTCTCCATTCTCCTGTAACTTCATCCCTCTTAGCCCCAAATATTTTCCTAAGAACTTTATTCTCAAACATCCTTAATCTCTGTTCCTCTCTCAATGTGAGAGTCCAAATTTCACAACCATACAGAACAACCGGTAATATAACTGTTTTATAAATTCTAACTTTCAGATATTTTTACAGCAAACTAGATGACAAAAGCTTCTCACCGAATAATAGGAGGCATTTCCCATATTTATTCTGCATTTAATTTCCTCCCGAGTATCATTTATATTTGTTGCTGTTGCTCCAAGATATTTGAATTTTTCCACCTCTTCGAAAGATAAATCTCCAATATTTATATTTTCATTTCGTACAATAGTCTGGTCACGAGGCATAATCATATACTTCTTCTTTTCGAGGTTTACTTCCAAACCTATGGCTTTACTTGCTTCAATTAAATTTCCGTATTTTCCCTAATCGTTTGTGGATTTTCTCCTAACATATTCACGTCATCTGCATAGACAAGGAGCTGATGTAACCCGTTCAATTCCAAACCCTGTTATCCTGAAATTTCCTAATGGCTTATTGTATAGCGAAGTTAAAAAGTAAAGGTGATAGTGCATCTCCTTGCTTTAGCCCGCAGTGAATTGGAAAATCATCAGATAGAAACTGGCATATACGGACTCTGCTGTACGTTTCACTGAGACACATTTTAATTAATGGAATTAGTTTCTGGGGGAAAACCAAATTCAATGAGAATATCCTATAATACTTCTCTCTTAACCGAGTCAAATGCCTTTTTGAAATCTACGAGTAACTGTTGTACTCTACCCTTATACTCGCATTTTTTCTCCAATATCTGTCGAATACAAAAAAATCTGATCAATAGTCGATCTATTACCCCTAAAACCACATTGATGATCCAAAATAATTTCATCTACATATGGAGTTAATCGTCGGAAAAGAATATTGGACAAAATTATGTACGACGTCAACAAAAGTGATATTTCTCGAAAGTTACTACAGTTATTCTTGTCCCCGTTCTTAAAAATAGGTAGTGTGATCAATACAGTGACTAATAATTTCTTTCTATACTATTCGATAGTCAATTTCATTATTAATATATAGGCTATCTGATATGTCATTTTCATAACTTATATTAATTAAGGAAATTCTAACAGTACAGTATGCAGCTAGATGAGATGTAGTGCCTTCTACGTCTAGCACATAGCACTGTTGCATTAGCTGTTATAGCTTGCGGCGAAAGCTATGTCAATGATGTTGAAGTCCCTTAAAATCCATTGCCATCGACCGAGTTTTAACCCGCCAACCTCAGGTCCAGCGGTCAGTATGGTAACCCAAGACCACCGACAACGACTATTTGTGATCTAATTTCTTACATATTCCATTATCCTAAGCCTAGAACCAAAATGTTACTTACAGCCTTTTGCTTCCCAAAGTCTGAGTTAATTACTAAGAAGAATTTTAAATCCTTAATGTTAGTATAACGCGGTGTACAAATTCGAAGACATGTCTATAATACTAATGATGTATAGACCCACCGCGTGCGGGCAACCAATTATTAATTAAAAGAAAGTTTAATCTATTTTATATTACAGTTGAACCCGTGAAGTTGGCCACCCTTGCACATCCGTCTTGGCCATATTTGTGAGGAATTGACAATTTCACACTCATTTGCATTTAGATGGCTCTCTTACCGTTAATAAGTTAGTAAAACTGATTATTTTCTGTGAATTTTTTCTTATCGGTCGCATCTCCTCCATTATCCACGACTTTTAATAGCGTCGCTGTGAAAAGAAATCTATTTCTTAGTTGGGGACACCTTTAAGGCAAAATTAATTGCTTCCTGTGAAAGTGTTGTAGGAAGGATGAATTACAAAAGACGTGAGTTTTAAGATAGGTGAACATGTACGATGTTTCATCAGTTGGAGGAAACGGTTTTTTGCCTGTCTTAAATTTATGACACAGCAGTGTTAAAAGAAAAATGGAGAAAGAAGTAAAAGTAATATAAAAGGGACGAAGAAGGACATGAAAAAGTACATGATGGAGAGAAGGAAAGCACAGGAAAAAGTAAGGAGTAAGAAAGGGGAAAAAAATTAGGGCAATAAGTCAAAGGAATAAAAATTTATCATTTATGTATTTATGTATTTGCTCATTTATTTTTGTATTTATTTATTTGTTTGCTTGTTTATCTAGCTACTGTATTTGTTTATTTATTTATTGACTTAATTTAGTGAACTTAAAGCCTTTAGGCCTTCCCTCTCATACCACTAGAAACAAGTTACAAATACACAAGAGAAATATAGAGAAAAAAAATAAGAAAAATAAATTAAATCTATAGTAATACTTCAATACAAGGTTGTTTCCGGTCTCTGATAACGAATTTGAATGTCATCATGTGCATCAGGAGTCACACGACAGCTGAATTGTGGCGCGAGGTGACAGACCAATAGTGAGTGATCTCATAGTCAGAGTGCACGGTGACTCACAGCAGAAATTCCCGAGGAAATCGAGCCTTTTAGGGAGGGGTACACTTAGCGGCAAAAAGAATGGGCCGGCCGACAATTTCTAAGTTCCAGAGACATACATTGCGCATGCTCGTCTCGTCAACGCCGTAGTTCATTAGGTAACACATAATTAAGCCATTTAAATTTGCTGTATTTTGTTTAAGAGGCTAAAATATGTAATAAAATCGAATGACAGGTTGGTTCTAGATACATCAGGGCCCTTGAAGAGTGAAATAATAATACAATTGATAAATACAAAATCAACCGGAGCGAATATGAACAGGAAAACCACGTATTATGCCGAACCGATATAAACAGTTACAGTAGCGTAAGTTGTTACGGCATTGGTATATTGAACAAGTTAGTAGTGGTAGCTCAAGGTTCAAATCTCTCCCAATCCTCTTTTTTTTATTATTACAAATTTGCCATCATATGTGTCTTGCAAAGCTAAAATTATGTGGCGATATCTCTTAGAATATGCCCAAACTCTAATAAATAATAAACCTCCCTCTCTCTTTCAAGCAATACTGCTATCTGTTAATATAACGTTCTATCTCGTCATTACTCTTGAAAATGGCACAGAAACAATAACTCATTGCCCTGGTTCGCATAGGTTATTCTGCATATGCTACTCTCCGACAGGACTTTGATTGGAGAAATGTCATTTTCTCCGACGAGGTAATTGTCTCCAATAGCAATGATAGTACTGCCCTAGTTTATTGTATGAATGACCACCGATACGCTTCGCGTGAGGGTCGCGTGTTGGGGTGGATGTCATACGATGGGGCAGGACTTCTGGAACGCATCCACGGTCTGTTTACGGGAGAAGTCTACGAACACATTTTGGCAAATGTAATGCTCCCTTCCGCCCGAAAACGATATCCAGAAGGAACACTTTTCTTCTAGCAGGATAATCATCCGATACACACCGCCAACCGGATTCAAAGATGGTTTACGAGGAGGCGTGATGTCGACCCAGTCGACTGGCCTCCAAATTCACCAGATATGAATCCGTTTCAAAATTTGTGGGCTGCAGTCAAAAGGATCCTACGCTCTAATTGGGCAGAACAACCACCCGTTCTGACACCTGAGGAATTGTGGGACAGAGTTCTAGATACGTGGGGGAAGATGGCCAAGAATTTAGACCTGTTCCATAATCTTGTGGACTCCATGCCGCGCAGAATGAGGGCAGATGTTGACGCAGGTGGTTTGTAGATGAGATACTAGTCCCCACCACAGCCTTGTTTTGTTAACATATTAACAAATTGTTTGTTTTTGTTAATTTAATTATTTATTTGTGTTTGATATGCGTCGGTTTTTTGTAGGATGTGAAACAAGTATTTTTGTTTATACAGACCAGGTCTCACCTATTAATAGCCCACAGGTGATGGGCAATAATATTTTTACAAGGCAGGCATAACGAAGTTTGTTAACAAATGCCATTTCACATTTAAACTAATAAATTAAGTAAAAGTTAAAATAAAAAAAAAAATAATTTTACAATACTAGGAGGCGAACTCACAACCTCTGGCACGGATGGCAGACTTCTTACCACTGGGCCACACACTGCTCGTAAGGTTTATTACATTATAGACGGATGACTTTCAATGAAGAGACACCACAGCAATGCCTTGCACTGGGTTACGTTTACACGAGTGAACCGCGCGATAGAACTTAACATTTCTATCGACCAAGAGTCTGCCCATTCTTTTTGCCGCTAAGTGTACATTATGACCCTTTTCAATGCCAAGTACAGTTAAGTGAAAATAAAATAAACCTTTAATAAACGAGGTTCCGTTATTTCCAAGAAAGGAATCTTCTTTGTACTTAATGAGATTGATAAAGCTCGAATGGAATTAATTTGTATCATCTCGTGGGGTGCGGCGACTTGTGACGGGGGTGGATTTGCTTGCTTTTTCCACTCTGGAATTAATCAGATCCGAGCTTTGTCAGTCTTATTAGGTACACACAAGATTCCTTTCTTGGAAATAACGAAACCACGTTTTTTTTTTGCGGGCTCCTATGGTTTTCATGTAACTGTACTTGGCATCGGAAAGGGTTGTTATGTACCCATCCCAAAAAGACTGAATTTTCATGTGCATTGCTACTGTGATACACCTTGCACTCTGATTATGAAATCACTCACTACTGGTCTGTCACCTCTATCCGCAATTCAGCTGTCGGTGTGATTCCTGACTCACATGAAGTCATTCAAATTCGTTAACAGAGATCAGAAACTACCCTGTACTAACAGAGAGGAAAAATTACAAGCACAGAGATAAAATTACAATAGGTAGGTACAAATAAAACTATACTGACACTAAATAACTAACAGATTGCACAAATTTGAAGACAAACTAAACAGTAACAATTTTGAAGCTTTTTACATTAAAGTTAAAATTTTCACTGACTGCATTATATTCTATTCAGTATGAAAATTCTTGCGAAGTTTATTTCTGAATACGTTGATATTTTATGCGCTGATATGGCCAGTATGCTGCTGTTTTGTATGCGTGTACATAGATTATGCCGTGGAGAAGATAACTGAAGTGGGATGTAAGGTAGATTAATTTTGAGGTGTGGAGGATTTGGAAAATGACAACAGAGGAATGAAAATGTAGTTCGTTAAACGAAAGAAAGTCTGATGAGTGTAATATACAGCTAAGTGGCGATGTATGCAATGAAGGGAGAAAGGAACTGGCCACCCTACCCCATTATCTCCTTGTCTAGTTGCCTTGTAAGTGTTGCCGTGTTGGCATCACTTCTGAGGTTCAGAATTGTCTTCGGACAGTTGACCAGACAACAAACCGAAGCGTGAATTAGCAGTAAGGAGAGAAAGGATAGAAAAGGAAGGTGATAATATTTGTGAAAAACAATTACTTTTATTATTCAGGCGTTTCCACTTGTCAGTGTTTGCCTGGTCTCCAGCTTGTTTGCCTGTTGATCCGGAGCTGCGTTTGGACGTGGTTCGATTTCCGTTTGGGTTGTTTCTCTGATTGAGTTTTTCCCTCTATTTTTTACTTTTTTTAGTTGGTTATTTAAAGACTATCAACTACTAGTCATTTAGCATCGATGGAATTGATGATAGAGATGATAAGACTGAGGATTCGCCATAAATTACCTGACACTCGCCTTGCGGTTGGGGAAATATCAGAAAACCTGAGCGCAACTCCGTATCGGTAGACAAATGCACCTGTCACCTCAGCTACGCAGGTGACTTCCGAGGTTTTCCCCAACCGTAATGGGAATGCCAGGTAATATCTGCCGAATCCTCAGCGTCACCTCTTCAAATATAAAGCGTTCAATTTAAAAGAGGACTTGCCAATGACAGCTGCAGCATAATAAGTTGGAAATTATGTCCCTCCGTTTCAGTGCATTTTTCTACACGTATTAACACGTTCCTAGCAACCTTAGTGGGCACTCCAATGTTTGTACTCTGAATGGCAGCAGTGTTGATTATCTTCAGCTCTTTCAAGTTGTGTGGATTGTTTTTTTATACAATGTTCAAATTTCCTGTTGAAACATTGGGACGTTGGTACGCAGTAACAACTTCCTTATTTGCAAATGGCTTTTAAGGAACCCTCAGGTTCATTGCCGCCCTCACATAAGCCCTCCATCGATCCCTATTCTGTGCAAGATTAATCCACTCTATCATCATATCCCATCTCCCTCAGATCCATTTTAATATTATCCTCCCATCTACGTCTCGACCTCCCTAAAGATCTTTTTCCTTCCGGCCTCCTCTGCATTTCTGGATTCGCCCATGCGTGATACATGCCTGGTGCGCAGCAACCAAACAATTATCTGCGAAAATTGGTAGAAAACATGGATGTCACAGGGGAATCTCGGTCTGTTTTTGTAAATGTTTGCCAATACATCAAGTAAAGAAATCGACGTCCTAAAGTAATTAAAAATCTGTCATTTGTTATATAAATCTTTTGATTACCCAACAAAATTAATTTTTCAGGAATTTGGCGTATCAAATCTAGAACAAATTTATAAACAAACATTGCTGATTTACTTCCATAAAAACCCAATAAATTTAAATTTGATCCTCATGAATACCATACGAGTCAAAACTACAGTTTCTTTCTAAATACTCCCAAATGCCACACAACTGCTGGATTAAAACACAGCAGAAATTTTGGACCCAAAATATATAATACATTAATTAGAGCTTACTCTGAGCTAAGTACACTTAACACACACAGATTTAAGAAACAAATCAGATTAATTATTTAATTGTTTAAGCTAATTGAGTTAAAAATTGATAATCTAATATTCATGTACTTTTGTATTTTCTATTTGTATATAGACCCTGTTATTACATGCTGTATGTATTTTACCATTTATTAATGTGATTGTGCTCAATGAATTCTCTTAATTTTGTGATATATTTTGTATAACTGATCTGAACTGCGCCCGACCACGAGCTTCTGCTCTTTCGGGCTGCAATGCCTAATGTAGCTCAAGTGTATAGTATTAAATAAATATTATTATTATTATGATTATTATTATTATTATTATTATTATTATTATTATTATTATTATTATTATTATTATTATATGTTGCCTTAGGTCTAGAAATGAAATATAGAAATGACCATCTTGAGTTCACTTTTGTAAAATTGGATGAACCCAGAACCCACTAACTTTTCACGCCTTCTCCTTCTCTGTAAAAGCAAAGCAAAATTACTTCTTCACACTCCATTATTTCTGATAATTGGAATCGAAACGGATAACACAATGCAGTCGGCATAACTGCAAATGAAGTCGGGATTAACTGCAAGGCGTCCGCATTTTGCAGTGCATTTCGATTACATAATGACTCCTAGCCGTATAGTTTATTGAAAGTACTGTACTGTGTGCCAGCTGTGAAGCTGAATCTACAGTAAACTCTTAACTAGGAACCCTCTATTGTGTTGTACGTAAGAGTATGAGATCTCTGCCTACCCGTTACCTGTGCACGCAGTATATCACAAACTTTGATCTCAACGTCAAGATGTCAGGAAACATTTCCTTACAGCCAGGAATCGGCGCAGCATTGAGTGTGCTGCGTTTTCTGGAAATGGCGACCGCAGCGTGTAATCCGCGGTAATGGGATGCACAGAGCCGGGCGGCCAGTCTGATGGACAGCCGTGTAATCGGCCGCCGCGGTGCCCCGACCTACGCGCTCGCTCGCACGTCCCTGCAACAGCGGCCTACCTGCGTAAGGACTGGCGAAGTTCTATTGTTCTTGGTTTGATTCACTGCTACGTTTTCTTTCAGACATTGTAAGGTTTGCGAGTTGTAAATAAGTAACTGTTTGAGCATTTCTGTTTTCATCGCCATTTTCGTCCTGTGGTTGGTTCATTGTCAGACAAATGTTTTCATGAGCTTTCAAGTGATTTTACGATCAAATAACTTCATAAGTTTCACTATCGCCATGAACTTCATTACTATCAACATCGCTAAGACAGGAATATTTCACAATATGAAAGTAGATAAATCCTTTCTTGAAAATTTGCTCAAGGGGGAACATTATAAATATAATGAAGAATAATAGCAGCACTTAAACATCATCACCATCACCACCACTACCATAAGCACTAACAGCATTACCATCGTCGTCATTATCTTAATTATCACTACCATTATCACCATCACCTCTACTATTACCACCACCACCACCACCACCACCACCATGATCACGTCCACACCTGTGGAGTAACGGTCAGCGCATCTGGCCGCGAAACCAGGTGGCCCGGGTTCGATTCCCGGTCGGGGCAAGTTACCTGGGTGAGCAAATGCTGGGTAACTTTCGGTGCTAGACCCCGGACTCATTTCACCGGCATTATCACCTTCTTCTCATTCAGACGCTAAATAACCAAAGATGTTGATAAAGCGTCGTAAAATAACCTAATAATAATAAAACCATGATCACTATCACTATCACCATTATCATTATCACTACCATGATAATCACCATCATTATCATGATCACCATCACTACTACCATTATCACCATCACTATCCTCAGCATCATCACAATTAACACAATCACCATCACTAGTATAATGACCACTACCATTATCACCATTACCTCTACCATTATCACCACCAACATTATTACCATGGTCACTATCACTACCACTATCGCCATTATTATCTACTATCACCATTATCATTATCACTACCATCATCACCATCATTAACATCAGATCACCATCACTACTACCGTTATCACCATTACTGTCGTCAGCATCATCACAATTAACACAATCACCATCACTACTATAATGATCACCACCATCAGCACTACAAAGATAACCATTTTCTTTATTGCTACCAGAATTATCACCATCTTCACCACTATTATGGTCGCCATTACCAATCATCACTACATGATCACCATCACCATTACTGACATCACCATCTTAATCACACTATCTTCACAATCACCATAATCACTACCAATATCACCAACATTGCCGTTATCACCACTCAACATCATCACTACTACTGATTTCACCACAATCACCATTACCATGATCACGTCGTGATTCGACAGTGTTTCAAAACATTTCACTGAGTCATTGCGAATGTTTCGATACAGCTGAATGTGTCGCTTTTTCCAAGCCTGCTGGCTACACATACCAGCGCAGTGTTGCCAACTGAAGGTTCGGACCAGTATCATCACCATTATCAGTACTACCATCATCACTACTATGATCACCACGAACACCATCACAACTATTATTAGCATCATTACCATCACCAAAATAATGATTATCACAAACACCTCCATCATTATCACCACCATCACCATTATAAGCATCACCGTCATCATCACTATTGTGATCACCATTGCCATAATCACCACTATTGCCATTACCATAATCACCATTAAACATAACAATCGCCCAAGCTATACAATCGTTATTACAAACACCTCCACCATTATTACCATCACCAATAGGCCTATTATCGCCATCATGACTACCATTGTCACCAACATCACTATCACTACCACCATTACAATTATCACCATCACCATCACCATTACCATTTTACCATCACCTCTACCATAATTACCACCATCATCCCGACATTATCACCATCGCGACCACCATTAACAGCATCATTAATACTTCCACCACCGCAATCATCATCACCAACACTATTATCAGCATTATGAACATCACCACAACCATAATCACCTCCATCATCACCATCATCACCACTAACATAATTACCATCATAATCAACACAACTATGATCACCACCATCACGGTCATCACTACCAAGAATACCATAATCTTTATTAGCCTACTTTAATCACCGCCATCACCACTAACATAATCACCAACACTACCAGCACAACGATCATTATAATTTCCAGATTCTTCTCACTAATATAACTACTGCCACTATTAAAATCATCATCACCACCATGACCCCACTACCACCACAACCATCTTTGTCATTACTCTAATTGCTATTGTCAGTATTACGACTATTGTCGTCATCATTATTAGTTATTACCATTGGCATGATCATTTTTACCGCCACCAACACTTATGACGAAGATTGTCCAGTTGTCTCCGTGATGAAATATTGATATGCACTTCTTATGCCGATCGAATTATGTCCGAAGTTAACAACCTCCGGATCACATTTTATTTAGAAGTATAAATATAAATATCTTTCTTTCCCCTTCTACACTCCTGTTCCCTCCCTGCCAATTCTAATAAACATGTAAGTTAAGCTATGTTCTACCCATTCACTATTCAAGTACCGGTGACAATGATGTCATGTAATAAAGATTGGAATGTGTTGTGCTGACATAAAATAACTCATGAGCAGGGCACGTAACTGTATTATGTATGCAATGCGTTATCATTTTATTACTAAGCGGTAAAGAATAAATGTTCTTTCATATTATATACTCCGCAGTACGATCACAATGAAAATAAACAGTGGCTCCATCGAGTGTGAAATCCTCTATAATAAACGCTTTGTGCAAAGTATACATACGTAAATGTTCTGCTCATGGGCAGGTCCTTCACTGCAAACTCAACATTCTCCAGTCTTTCCTATTTTCTGCCTTCCTCTTAGTCTCCGCATATGATCCACATGTGCAAGGTATTGATTTATGTAAAAAGAAGAAGAGAATAGTAAGAGATTTTTTAAAAATCCGATACTATGCCTTATAAGTACATTAAAAAAAGAATAGAAAATAAAAAATAAACTTCCATAAGACTACAATACAATAGCTATGTTTTGTTGTTTGTTTTTCCATTATAGGACCTCGTACCGTGATAATAGTCTCATGACCTTTCGCCTGTGTGTAATAAATACCGGTAGTGTAACCATTGCACTTCTTAAGGCTTTCCTTACTTCCGTAAAACCAGAAGAAAGGAGGTACTTACAAGGGAACCTTCTATCATGGTGAATTGAAAAGGCGGTAATGCCGTATATTTTTGGAAAGAGGAGGCAAAAGTAAGTCAGCAGGTGAAATTTTTCCGCCCGAGCTCCGTAGGAACAAAAGTTATGGGACTGTAAATTTACCATGATATTCTGTGGGAAGTGACTCAATGTGCGCACTTAAAGGTTAAAATGAAGTTGTTCTTTAAGTCACTGCATTGCAACCAGATTTGGACGTGGAAGATGGGCAGCAAGATTATGGTGACATAGAAGACGAACTAATGACGAGACGCCAGAAAGACGGCCAGAAAGCGGAGGACGCTAAAGAGACGGAGACATCGCGTCGTCGCAAATCAGCACGTCTTCTTACGTCCATCTCCTAAAAGAATCAAAACGTAGTCGACGACGATTAGAAGCAGAAATCGCTCGACAATACGAACGATACAGTCAGCGGAAAGAGACGATCCTTCACCTCTGTAAAAAAAAATCGATTCCTTCTCATCACACGGAAGATGCTTTATGATTACGATGCAAAAGTGAAGAAGAAGAAGAAGAAACCTGGAATGGCAAATAATAATGCCATGGTTCTGCAACATTTCAAAGAAATGTCAAGTACGAACGCTGTCATTCATGACAGAACTATCAGGCTTTGGGGCATACAAGTGAAGGCTCAAATTGATCCTAACGACAGTCTTAACTTCAGACCTTCTGACTCGTGGGTATGGAGATTCAAACAGCGGAATCGTACCGTTTCTCGTTCTGCGGCGCATAAAGTGAGTAGGAACTTCGCAGCAAAGAGACAGAGGTGAAGCAGAAATCAGACAGCTTCGTGTCGAAGATGAAGCATTTGTTCATCGATCGTGTTTTCACTCTTCGCTAGATCCTCAACACTGATCAAAGTCGAATTGAAAAAAGAGATTCACTCCGGACGAACCCTGCGTTTCAAAGGAGGGAAGAAATTGTATCCCACAGTAATATCAGAGGCTGTGACGACGTACTCCTACATGATTATGCCAGTCATTTCCATGGACGGACATATCTCCTCCCCAATGTATCTTCTGTCAGCCGATACACAGAAAATGTTCCCTAAAAATAAACTTCCTGACTCAAATAACATCAAATCATATGCTTCTGATTCAGCGAATATGCAGAAGGCAGATGTGAAGGATATGTTTTCGCAAGTATTTTCGCCCAGAATTTCTTCATTGCATGAAGATCGATATCCATAATGTTTGCAATTCAGATGCACAACAGCTGAATATCTCGTTTGCAATGCAGTGACTTCAAAAACAACTTCATTTTAACCTTTAAGTATGCACATGAGTCACTTCCCACAGACTGCCATATTAAATTTAAAGTCCCATAACTTTTATCCCTATGGAGCTTAGGCGGAAAAATTTCACCTGCTGACTTACTTTTGCCTCCTCTTTCCAAAAATTTACGGCATTACCGCCTTTTAAATTCACCATGATAGAAGGTTCCCTTGTTAGATACAAAAATTGTAGATGAACTTAATTACTTACTTACTTACAAATGGCTTTTAAGGAACCCGAAGGTTCATTGCCGCCCTCACATAAGCCCGCCACGGTCCCTATCCTGTGCAAGATTAATCCAGTCTCTATCATCATATCCCACCTCCCTCAAATCCATTTTAATATTATCCTCCCATCTACGTCTCGGCCTCCCCAAAGGTCTTTTTCCCTCCGGTCTCCCAACTAACACTCTATATGCATTTCTGGATTCGCCCATACGTGCTACATGCCCTGTCCATCTCAAAAGTCTGGATTTAATGTTCCTAATTATGTCCGGTGAAGAATACAATGCGTGCAGTTCTGCGTTGTGTAACTTTCTCCATTCTCCTGTAACTTCATCCCGCTTAGCCCCAAATATTTTCCTAAGCACCTTATTCTCAAACACCCTTAACCTATGTTCCTCTCTCAGAGTGAGAGTCCAAGTTTCACAACCATACAGAACAACCGGTAATATAACTGTTTTATAAATTGTAACTTTCAGATTTTTTGACAGCAGACTAGATGATGAAAGCTTCTCAACCGAATAATAACAGGCATTTCCCATATTTATTCTGCGTTTAATTTCCTCCCGAGTGTCATTTATATTTGTTACTGTTGCTCCAAGATATTTGAATTTTTCCACCCCTTCGAAGGATAAATCTCCAATTATTATATTTCTGGTCACGAGACATAATCATATACTTTGTCTTTTCGGGATTTACTTCCAAACCGATCGCTTAACTTGCTTCAAGTAAAATTTCCGTCTTTTCCCTAATCGTTTGAGGATTTTCTCCTAACATATTCACGTCATCAGCATAGACAACAAGCTGATGGAATTCTTTGCTGTGGTCGTGCTAGAAAATCAGTCCTATTCCGAGGCTTATTGTAGGGATTCGTAAGAAGCTGTTCTTTTTTACGGTGATGGGTTGTTAGCCCTTCTCCTAACCCCCAAGCTGGAGGACCATCCCTTATCGGCTGTCCACGACTGCTTATTCAATATATTCGCAGCTACCCTCCATATCTGGAGGCCGTCTCCTCTATCCGCAACCTGAGGACGCGCCATGCCGTGGTGATAGGGACCCACAATACATGGGAACTTAATTACATGGAACAATTAAATGTTTATTGAAAAGTCCTCAGTATGAAGCACACTTAGTAGATTATACGGTCTCCTCAACGATCGCTATCGTGTAAGCCAGCGTTTTCCAACGATTTACAACTAGTGGCACACTAAAGATGTAACTTGAAATCCCGTAGTGGACCAAGTGTCATTTATTAAAAACGGAGAAAGCAAGGGTTAAAGTTAAGTGAATACCATAGTTTAATGAAGATTGACATATGATTTAGATTTAATGTGTATACTTTATATTACTTGCTGTTTCCATCGAATTATGGTAACAAACTTCATTTTAACCCTTGTTTTCTACGGTTTTAGTAAATGGCAGGGGATTTTGAGGTGTTCAGGAAGGAATATATTTACCGAATGTATTTTACTAATTTTTTCACATTTATTTTTCTAGTTTTAGCTACAATCTTTACCATTCTCAATTTTCTCGCGACACACCAGCGAATCATTAGCGGATCACTTGTAGAAAATGGTTGTTGTAAGCTTAAAACTTATTATAATGAACAGCAAGAGTGCAGTATCACTAATAGCCACAGATCTTCTATCTTATTGTTGGATATAGTTTCAATTGATTGTCAACCCTTCCTCTTCGATGACGTATTGCATTATTATCTTTGGTATCTACTTGGTAGATAAGTTCAGTCGACACGAATGCACCCGACTTAAAATAAATTGTTTCAGCTTGGTAGGTTATATCAAAATCCTTCTTCAACAAACTTCCTGACGTTCCTGGAGCTGTGACATATAACATTGGAGCAAGATCTTGTCAGCCATCTAGACTTAAAAGGAAACTTCCTCAAGACATCTTTCTTAGCGATACTGACGACTCTTCATAAATTTAACACAGAAAATCATTATCATATTTTTATTCTCATAATTCACAAAAATGATTAATTAACTAATTTAAATTACTTAGAGGAGCCTTTAGAGCCAACCTCAGCATGATATTCTGTATGTGATATTCCATAATTTAACAGTGGTCTGTATAACAAGTTTGCTGGTCGACCAATAAATAAAAATAAAATAAAATAAAATAAAAAAATAAAATAAAAAAAAGCTTGGTAGGTTCAATGATAGAATGCGGGCAGTATAGCTTCAAATTGTAATAAACGTCCACAAGGCTGCAATAGTATCGTCGAACGTTTCAGTTCTAATAAACGCCCACAAGACTGCAGAAGTATCGACGCTCGCTTCAGTTCTAATAAACGTCCACAAGACTGCAGTAGTATCGACGCTCGCTTCAGTTCTAATAAACGTCCACAAGACTGCAGAAGTATCGACGCTCGCTTCAGTTCTAATAAACGTCCACAAGACTGCAGTAGTATCGACGCTCGCTTCAGTTCTAATAAACGTCCACAAGACTGTGGTTGTATCGACGCTGTGTAAACTATCTCGCGCATCAGTTCTAATAAAGTGCTATAAGAGTGTTGCAATATCGATCATGAATTTGACATTGATAACAAATAATTAATTACACTTGAGCAGTTCCTGCAGTGACGCAAGCGGTGTACAGTTTTAATTAATTAATATTATCTGACCGGTTTAAATTAAATTTTTAAAATGACGTTGATCGGTGGTGTACAAAAATGAACATGTGCCAGAAAAAAACTTGCAAGTGCTCCACTAAAACAATTTAGATTGCTGAAATTGTGGTAAAACGGAATATTGAGCGCAATAATGTCTCCGAGAATGCCGATGTTCTGAACCGAGATGTAATTCAGAATTCTGCTAAACATAAAGCCATCCAGGATATTTCGAAACGTTCGTGTACATAGGTAAGTCTTTGTCAAATACTAGGCATTCCAATAATAGAGGTATTGGGACTAACGTAGAATACGAGACGAAACTGTGTCATGCCCGTACATTGATATACTTTTGTTAAATGTTTATTACGTTGGCTATGACGTTAAGAATGAGGTCTTACTTTGTTTGTTTGTGATGTGTTTTATCTGAGTATTTTTTAATGTTGATAATATTACGTTATAGTATTCTGATGGTAGTAGTAATTATGTTATTGGTCATTTTTCGTACTGTTTGTGATGTCCTGAGAAATGTTTCATAATCGTTATTTTCTTGTTCTTTATTTGGTGAGTTGTTGTACTTTAATTATTTCTAATTCATTGAGATTTTAGTTATTACATATTTATTATTTAATTGTTTCTTTCGTTATGTATTTATTTATTAACTTATTTGCTTTATTTATTTAGTTTTTATTTATCTATTTATCTTTTTATGTAGTATTAATTTATTATTTATTATCTTTGTCTGTCTGCCTGTCCACCCATCTGCATCTCTCTATCCCTCTCAATCTACCCACCCGGCGGAGTTGAGGCCTTGAGACCTTCTCTTCTACTCAACCAGGTCTACATGTCTACATTAATTCAATTACTTAAGAAATAATAAATGACAATAATAATAATGACGACTACGATTATTATTATTATTATATACGTGCATACATATATTATGTACAACCCGTCCGTTGTAAATTGACCGGTGTTAAGACCACGAACTAACGGAGTGCGTCATCCTCCTCCTCCATGAATGCTTTGATCCCCTCAATGCCTAATCACCTACGATGTCTTGTATACGACAGTGGCGACATGAGCGCTCAGCGGTCATGTTGAACGCATAGTATATAACCTATCCATGCCTACATTACAGTGTGTGAGACAAGGGTGAGAAGGTGAAAAAATTAGATAAATTATTTCTTTTTTCAAAAATTAATATTTTGTAGCAATATATTTTGGTGTTGTATTCTTCAGTCAAGCCGTACTTCACGATATTTTACTACATCATGATTTAATATTCTTGTACCGTATTCCACAATTGAGTAGTAGGATTATATTTTATTTTGCGATATTATATTTTTAAAATTTAAGTTATAATTTTTCGTATCATATTTTTAATTTGAGCGTAAGGACTCTACTGCATTTTACGATACTATGTTTTCAGAATTTATATTTCTTCGCATCGCATTCTACATTTCAGTAATAAATCTCTACTGTAGTTCACGATACTGTGATTTTCAAAATATGTAATATTTTTCGTATCGTGTTACACAGTTGAGCAATATTATACGGCTCTACTTTCTTTTACTACACTATGTTTTCAAAATATAGTTTTTTTAATCGTATTTTAGAATTGGCCGGTAAGGCTCTGCTGTATTTTCCGATGCTAAAAGTTAATTTTTGTCTTTAAAATATTTCCACTTGAAACACATACTAGCCACTGTGGTACCACTGTGTGTTTCGTTGGCAGAATAAAATATATCATTGTCGTCATCTTTGTTGCGTCATCAGATGGTCGTTGATGCTGTTGTAACGTATCCTTCAGTAATCCCGAGATATACAGGCCAGTTACTTTATGGTGACAGCTCTGGCCTGGCGACGCAGTGGTTTGGGCGAGTTCACTGTTTGTTCGAAGGGGTGTTCATTTTAGTCTTCCCCTGGCTGCCTTAGCGGTCACATCTCGGGAGCGTTAGTGTGGGCGTACAGTCGCGCTAAGGACGTACTACACCACCACTGTCTTGTATATTGCAATTTAGTGTGTTTGTTACGTACATTTCACTTAGTTACTTAAATAGTTTGTAGTGTTTAGTATGTCTAGATTCACTGCTATTTTCTGTTTGTGAAAATGCTGCCTGTTAGAAGCAAAATGAAAGATCGGGAATTGCATTCGCAGTCGCGAGAAGTCGTCAGCAACGTGTAGCGCTTTATGAAGATAGCGTCGGAAGAAAAAATGTAACAAATGTTGGAAAACTTGTAGCAGAGTTTACCGCTGTGTCTGAGAGCTGTGTTAGCCAAATAATAAAGGAGACTAAAGACATTGATAATCTGCGCCAAAATCAACTGTGGACAACTTTAATGAAGCTGTCATAAGACGAACCAAAGCACGAGTTCTATATTTCACAGAAATAGCGGCCCACACTTAAAAAAAATATATATTATTGAAATTGAAAGACTGTCGACTTTCAGGGAGGTATCTCGACTTTAAGGAAAGTTATTTTCAAAATAGGATTTCATTGGAAAAAAAAAACAACAAAATAATCGCCAAATTCTGGTGGAGCAGCACAGCCTTAGGGCCAAAAGTTTGGAGTATTTGAGGAAAATAAAGAAGTACAGAGAAGAAGGCCGCTCCATCTTTTACATGGATGATGATGATGATGATGATGATGATGATGATGATGATGATTGTGGTGGTGGGAAAGGTTACAGTGAAGCACTGATGAACATTACCGATATATCCGCATGAGTATATTTCATTGTTAATTAGTGATTAACTGTTAAATATAGTGATTCGATTGCTGCTCATTGTATTTCCACATTGGTTTACTTCTTTATTGTTTATTATTGTTCCGAACTCCTACTAATTGTCTTTCCATTAGTTTACTACTTTAGTGTTTATTAGTGATTATTGTGCCAAACTCCTGCTCATTGTATTTCCATTAGTTTACTACTTTAGTGTTTATTAGTAACTACTGTTCCGAACTGTTGCTCAATATATTTCCAGGTTACTTTACTTCTTTAGTATTTATTATTGTTCCGAACTGCTGCTCATTGTATTTCCATGTTAGTTTACTTCTTTAGTGTTTATTAGTGACTATTGTTTCGGAATATGAAGTGAATGCAGTGACAGGAGCTCAAAATTATGCAGACGCTTCAACGTGAGACTTCATTTCTAATATGACTGTATTTCCCTCCTTCCATTCCCTCCGTCTCGGATCGGTCTCCCTCCCACAGTCGAACCTTCTCCTCTCTCGCGTCGACGAGCTGTCACCATAAAGTAACTGGGCTGTAACTGCGTTATAAAAAGATTTACAAAGCTCGGAAGGCAAATTATATCACCTTTCCGAAAGAACATTAAAGAGGCACCTATAGAGCGCCTTGAATATTATGGAAATTAGAACCGTAAGTGAGGTAACACATTTTAATAGTGAATGGAATTGCAGAGAAAGTTTTTATTTGTAATTGCGAAGAAAACCATAAACTACAATGTGAGATAATGTGTTTTTAAATTGAATAAACTCTCCGGTGTTGTGTGGAACAGTTTTAAGAGGTTTGAAGAAGTACTACATACCGGTACCATTAATAGGCCTATTTGTGTTACCGAAAACAAATCATGAGATATATATTATACATTCTCACTCTTAGTGGATGTATGTTCCAAATTATATTTGAACTTTAATCCCTCTGAAATAGACATATTTGGGAGATTCTGAAATTATTATTCAGTGAAACCCGACCAATATTTTCCAGTGCTAATGTCGTTGACTATCGCCTTCATTTAGGGCAAGCATGATTACTTATGTCGCAGTTACATAGATGAAGATTTAACATTTTTACCAGTTACGGTATATGGGCCAAAACTGTGCTTCTACGAACAAACTACGAATATGTTAGAGAATTTACGTGCGAAGCTGAATTCGTGTTATATATGTAGCCAGTCCCAGATATTTGTATGTTTACAGAGGTGTTAAAGAAGAATTTATGTAGGCACAAAACATAATAAAATGTAATCTGAAAAGATCTACAAAATTAAAGATATCTATAATTTGATATAGGCCTATGTGTATTAACCTATGTATCACAGAATACGTCTCTGCAGTCTGTTATTTCAATGTGCCAATTAATGCTTTCATTTAAAGCCAGAAATCTCGCTCGAAGCATCACAGCATGTTCCGCAATTATTTTTGGTCATATGTCATCGTTGATAGTGATTCGTCCGTCGAACGGGGACGGTAAATCTGGCGAACCCCATGGAGCTATTCGACGGGTGTAAGTAAACATTTGACTCACCACTATTCACTAATGCTTTCATCACTGAAATCCTCGGAGATGTCTACGACAGTAGATTCATTTTCTCTTTCCCCGTCATCCTCGTCGTTCCAGAGTACATCTTCGCTGCCATCCAAAGCATTTGGAATGCAACATTTCTTGAATGCTTTTACAATCATTCAAACGCTCTATGCAATAACAGGCCAACGAATAAATACCGGTAAATGAATAACTGTAAAGAAGTCGAGAATCGCAGCAATGCGTTATGACGTAACAAACGATAAAATATTTGGAGTTATCGGTGAACTGTGTACGGAACGGATTTGCACTCGAATCTAATGCGTCATCGAATCTAATGCGCACCCCCAATTTTGAATATTACATTTGGACAAAAGAGTGTTAGTTGGGAGGCCGGAGGGAAAAAGACCTTTAGGGAGACCGAGACGTAGATGAGAAGATAATATTAAAATGGATTTGAGGGAGGTGAGATATGATGATAGAGACTGTATTAATCTTGCTCAGGATAGGGACCAATGGCGGGCTTATGTGAGGGCGGCAATGAACCTCCGGGTTCCTTAAAAGCCAGTAAGTAAGTAAGTACATTTGGACAAAAAAGTGCGCTTTAGATTCGCATAAATGCGATATTATTTAGACCCCATAGTCATTTACAGGCTTAGCGGTTTCGGAACCTTTAGAAAATAAACAAGTGCGCATAGGTTGTGACTACTGGTCTGTGTTATGCAGTCACTGTTTACCCTCAGCGTAAGACAACTACCGACTGCAGGAACATACAGGAGGCGGTGTTACATAAAAGTACCGGGAGATCAGCTATTCATTGAATACAACGGAAACAATATGCTTCAACGACTATTAAATAAAATTGTGAAGAAACTGTAGAGTAAGGAATTCAGTGCAAGACTTGTCATTCAGTTACAAGAAGACGAAAATACAAACACAAGTTAATAATAATAATAATAATAATAATAATAATAATAATAATAATAATCCGTGGTGCAACAGCCCGTTAAGGGCCTAGACCGACCAGCCGGCTCTGGCCTCACGCCCACATGCCGAAGCAGAGGTGGACGATCATCCAACCAGAATGGAGGTATCGTGTAGTTAGCATGATTATCCTCCCAGCCGTTATAGCTGGCATTCGCAACTGGATTTCGCTACCTATCGTAGCTCCCCAAGTGCATCACATGCTGGGTGGACACCGGTCCCGTACACTGGCCGAAATTTCATGAGAAAATTTCTTCTCCCATGAGGACTCGAACCAGCGCGCATTACGTAACGCGAGTCCTAGGCAGGATGTCTTAGACCACGAGGCCACGGCGCGGGACCAAATATACATATAGACATATATTAATACTAAGAAACTATTGCATTAATGAGAAATAATGCTGCAGACATGCCTTGCACGTCACAAACAAAACCGAACGGCGAAAGTGTTTTCATAGAGTTCTGTGAAGTGATGGCGTGTGCAGATAGGCCACCAACACATCGTAAAATTCGTAGAGGAAGGAAGAAAGTTTTCATGCTACGAATTTTCTATTCTGTTGTAGATATTATGAAACGAGTGTTAATGAAAAAAATGTTTCGATTAATGTGTCCGTTTCAGAATATTTAGTTGCATTTCAGTTACTGTACTTAATGCAGACAGAGTCGTTGCTGTCTCCTAGCTGGTCCGTGACACGGGTAGCGTAATTCCCACATTTCGCAATCGGGGTCGATAACGACGTGAAGAAAATGTTTATAGGGAAGATATTTAAAATTTCGTCGAGAAAAAGAGGGCCGAAGCAGTCGCTTGATCCTGCAGTACGTAAAATTTTGTTTACACGTGACGTTGGATGAGTTCAATGCCTCCGTGTGGCATCTTGGGCATTGCGATATTGCCAGTGAGTTTAAACTTCTGATGCAATTATTTAATTAACCATTCACTTCATCTCGGCACAGATATATGTAAATTTGTAAATTCAGCTACAAAATTTTAGAGGAGGCCTGCGCTCTCCGAGCCGGCTCACAGCTCATGAGCGGAATGCAGATATTGGCTGCGCTCTGTAGCCTATAAGGGTGGACTGGAAGAAGGGGTGATCTCGTACAAAATATACACAAAAGGAAGTACTATTACGAGTGTTCATGAAATGAATTCCCGTTCAGTGTTTGCAAAACTATCTTGGACTTATTAATTAATAAATATTAATTTTACAGAAATAATAGAAACTGTATAGCTACTTGAATATACAATATCATTTTGTTATATTTTTATTTATCAGTACATCAAAACGGGGTTTTATGCTGTTGGCAGCTGAAAGGAACAGTAGCCTACTGATAGTAATGAAACAGTTACAGAATGATGTTCGATGCCTGCCTTTATTAAAGTTGATTATAGAAAACAGTTGCTCACAACTATAAATATTGAGCCAAACATAGCAATTATTTTCACAGCCAGCCTGTGTAGTCGTGGATAGTATTGCTAATGTTTAGTCTTGTAAAACTCAACCAGGATAGTAGTATTATTCAAACGATCTTTAGCCCTTAGGTCACATTGAAGATCAATAAGTTCGAGCTGTAAATCGTTAAATGTTATGTTTTATTTAACGACGCTCGCAACTGCCGAGGTTATATCAGCATCGGTCGCCCGTGTGCCGGAATTTTGTCCCGCAGGAGTTCTTTTACATGCGAGTAAATCTACTGACATGAGCCGGTCGCATTTAAGCACACTTAAATGCAATCGACCTGGCCCGGTATCGAACCCCCAACCTCGGGCATAGAAGGCCAGCGCTATACCAACTCACCAACCAGGCCGACCTGTAAGTTATATGACACTGTTTCAACTGGTGTTGAAGGAATTAATTATGATAACTTTAAACTTCTTTCCAGTTAAGGCAAGATCTTGGAACCCAGAAATAAATTCATTTTGAATTCCAATTAATATTTACACATACTCTTTTAACATGGCTTCATCACGAGCAGTTTCTATTGTTGGAAAGTAAGCCATATTACCTTTCCGAAACTGACTTACGAAAAGTGGTAAGTTTACGACTGAAATCCCGTAATTTATTCAACATATCAGGACTGAACTGGCCTTTTCCCTGAAGAGAGATATTAAAATTGTTGAAGATTAATATTTTTAGTATCTTTATGTTTGGACTCGTAATGACGCATTATGATATGTTTCTTTCTACCTTTCAAAATGTTGTGGCAGATAAGGCACTGAGTATTTACTCTAGCAGCTATGAAAAAATAAGCATTTTTCCCATGCAACATTGAAAGAATTTGCCTGATCACCATTTTTCGGTCTTTTAGATTTCTTCATACTGTATTACAGCAGTAGGTAAGCAACGTGAAACAGTTACTGAGAATATACACTGCACTCCACTAGATAGCTGAGTGGTCGTTTCCCTCTCCTCTACCTATATCAAGTCTATGTTATTCTGACGTATCTTCCTCCCCGTTTCGGCCAGCGGTAAACACGGCTCTCCCGCTCCGAAGGAGCGTGCGCGCTCGTTGAGCGCTGTTTGTGCAGGTATGTTTTAGAGCAATAAAAATAATCGTACTTTGTTACGAGTATTTCACGTTGTGTATCCTTATAGAATGTACAGCTCAGAACTGAAAACCTATTTCAGGCCTACTCTGTATAAGTACCGCAGTTGTACTAGAAGTGTTCGCATACACCAGGGCTGGGCACATTACGTGATTCTGAGAAATGAGCGCTGTGTGCTTTAAAGAGCCGGGCTTGCGAGCACTGTGACGTAAGAATACTGTACATCATTCAGTGTCGGTGCAGTGGTGACTCTGGCGAACTTTGAAGACGGAGCTTCCGCTCATACACTAAAGCGTCCCGCTACTCCCAATGCTTTTAATGTATCATGGGAGGAGGAGTTCTTTTTGGTAGAGAGCAGTGGATTAGCAAAGTGTTTAATTTGGCATAAAACACTCCAACTGATTAAGAAGTTCAATATCCAACGACATTATTCTTTACAACATGCTACTGAATATGACAAATATGTTGGGAATGAGCACCATAAATTAATACAACTTAAAGAAAATATTTCTCAAGTACATTATATTAGAGTATCTATTTGATATTTATAATACATTATTATACATTTAGTAATATATAATTTTAAATTATACAAATATTATAATATATCATAGTATAGTATATTACAGGCCGGGTAGCTCTGTTGGTAGAGCAGCTGGCTACGGACGGGGTTCGATCACAGGTGGTGACAGGATTTTTTCTCGTTGCCAAACTTTCAGAACGGCCCCGAGGTTCACTCAGCCTCCTATAAAATTGAGTACCGGCTCTTTTCCGGGGGTAAAAGGCGGTCAGAGCGTGGTGCCACCTCATTCTAGTGCCGAGGTCATGGAAAGCATGAGGCTCTACCTCCATGCCCCCCAAGTGTCTTCATGGCACGTTACGGGGATACCTTTTTATGATATATATTACTAAATGTACTATAATAACTTACAATGCAATATAAATATCGAATAGATACTCTTATATAATGTACTCGTACCTGAGAAACATTTTCTTTAAGTTGTATTAATTTATGGTCATATATTATATTATCTTATATCATATCATATCGTATCATATCATATCGTACCATATTATATTATATTATATTATATTATATTATATTATATTATATTATATTATATTATATTATATTATATTATATTATATTATATTATGTATTAACAGGATGACAATAATGCACTTAGTGAATCGGTTATGAGAATTAGCTACAAAATTTGCCACGAAATTGCAAAGGAATTGAAAATATTCAACGAAGGTGAATTCATCAAGCGATGTTTAATTATATTGGCAGATGAACTCTGTCCGCAACAAGTAAGGGAAGTGAAGCCATACGCCTGTCTCGTAGAACCGTGGTGAGGATATTGCAGTATGTGCGTATGGATTATGTAAATAAGCCTAATGATTTGTGTGTGTGCATAGAGCAAAGTTTATTTCATTAAATTAATAAGAGTGTTATAAATTCTGTATTGTACAATGGATTGATATAATATCCTTATAAACTATTATGTACTGACAGACTGAATGACTAGAACAACCGTGGCTCTTGTTATATTAATGCAGGGAAGGTAGCTGTAATGCGAGTCCGCCACTGCGTGAGCTTTCTGCTCTGGCTTGGAATTGAAGTGCCTTGCGGAGCGAGAGCAGCTCTGGCCGACTAAATGGAGCCGCTCTCATGCCCGGCCCTGGCATACACACTGATAGTCCACCGGTGCGGACATTTTTGTTTATATGACCGTCTGCTCATGCCACGTGACAGGCATTTAGTATGCAATAGTAAATGTACCGTTAACCTTACGTCGACTGGTCCGAAATCTTCAGGCCTGGTCATCATCTTTTTTGTTGCCTTCAGTGTCCTCTATCATTTAAACGCTGTATAGCTACTTCTACTCAAGTTTGGCCAAAAAAAGATGCATTGAAATGAAAATAAACCCAACATGCTAGCATGTTAGATATGAATTCAGAATACAATGAGGATCCTCAATCAATATTCGATAAAAATTACGTTTGAATGAGTTGTATTAAATAAGAAAATCTTTTCCTCTTATTGACATAGCTACAGTAGATGTGATCTGCATAGCTAACACACCTCACAACCCGTTCGTTTAAATATTTATTGCAGTACAAAATATATGTAGAACAACTCTGTCCCAGGCGTCCGCCATGTTGAACGTGGCTTGTCTGGGGCTAGTCACGGACTGTTGGCATGGCCACCTGCATCATCCCGCTCGTAAAAACAAGTGAGTGACTGAAGGCGCGCGTGTCTGTCACGATTATTACGCTAATATAGTTAAAGTAAAAAAAAAAGAAGAAGAAGAAGAGCACGATGTAACAAATGACGGTGTTCACACCTGTCTCCTAGAAACGGATGGGTTCGGATTGCGTGGGAGGTGACGAGAGCTCTGGCTTGCGTGTCGCGTGTGCGTGTTCTCTACACCACCGTAATCATCTCTAATTGGCGGAATCTGAATATCTCGACACGCGGTCGAAACGTTTCAATAGTCATTGGATTCTAGCTGGGAAGTTGAACATGAACCGATCGCTTATTAGGGGAAAGAGACTTGGCGGCACTATCCCCACCATAGAGCCTATACTCTAACATTGTGGTACTCACTAGTAGTAATTAAAGGAGAGCCAAAAAAGATAAATAGTTATTTACCTAGAGCCACAATGCATTTCACTGTATTTAAGTTTAACGGAATACGCGGGTTTTTATTATTGCAATTATTATTATTATTATTATTATTATTATTATTATTATTATTATTATTATTATTATTTAAATGTAAAGTAACTAGCACATATGATGGATGTTTTTGAAGTTGAAGGGCTGACTCTGCCACTCTTCTGCAAAGTGATATCAATACAACCAGGTCGATTTGTTGCTTTATTTCACCTGTACTCTGTTTTGCTGTTATAAATTTAGAAAATAATGTCACTACTCGGGAGGAAATTAAACGCAGAATAAATATAGAAAATGCTTGTTATTCTTGGGTTGAGAAGCTTTTGTCATCTAGTCTGCTGTCAAAAAATCTGAAAGTTAGAATTTATAAAACAGTTGTATTACCGGTTGGTCGGTATGGTTGTGAAACTTGGACTCTCACTTTGAGAGAGGAACAGAGATTAAGGGTGTTTGAGATTAAGGTTCTTAGGATAATATTTGGGGCTAAGAGGGATGAAGTTACAGGAGAATGGAGAAAGTTACATAACGCAGAAGTGTAGGCACCTGACATAATTAGGAACATTAAATCCAGGCAAATCGAGCTACAAAATTAGATTTACTATAGATAAAGAACATGTTGGTAAGGATGAGGGATTTTGGAACTATGTGATTTGGTCAGATGAGACGGAAATAAATCTTTATGGTTTTGATGACAATTATAGGATGTGGAGAAAGCCCAACATAGATAACGACAGAATCAACACATTATCTACAGCGAAACACGGGTGTGGATGGGTACTGTTGTGGAGCTGTATGTCTGAAAATGATGAGAATATTGAGTTCAAAGATGGGATTATGGATATGTATGTGTACAATAGCCTATTTTAAGGTCAAATGTTAGGCAGAGTGCACAAGAAATGGAATGCCACTTGTGTATTTGCTCCAACAAGACAATGACAATAAACGTACTGCTCAAATCAATAAGGATTGGCTAATATTGGACATATCCCATAACTACGAACACCTCATTCACCAGACTTAAACCCCATCGAACATTTCTCGGAAATTTTGAAAGAGTGTGAGAAGCAGAAGTGTACAGCTCATGCATTTTGTCAGGACATTCCCCCACTCTTCCTACAGAGCTGCGCACGAGATCGGATGAGTCTACTTACGAATTATAGGGGAATGGGTTAGTTTTTGCCTTGAACTCTGTAGAAACACGCCCGATCTTCCCTTCTATTCCTACCCTCTGCACAGAAACGTTGTTCCCGTACTGCACATCGCGAGTGTCTTGACAAAATGCATGAGCTATACAACCAGAGAGGATTTCAAACGTGTAGTGAGAGAAAAATGTTCTAAAATCAGTGTAAAAACTTGGTAAAATGAATGAGAAGAAGATGCCAAGCAGTAATGAAGTCGAAAAGTTATGCTACAAGATATTGTTTTGCAAATGTGTAAATAATGAAAGTGTAGAAACAAGACTGTTACATAGAAATTGGACATGTTTTTGTTTACTTCGTTTTGTTTAATGTATTCAGGAATTTATATTTTATTTTTCAACTTCAATATATTCCGAAGTCCATGTGTAATAGTTCCCTTGTATGAAAGGAAATTCAATTATATATTTTCATAAGATAAATCGGCGTTTTATTTTGAAAATATAACTGTACAAACTACACTATATTGCCTTGAAAATGTCTTCTCCCTGCATATGCTCGTCACGAGGCACAATGTCCAGCAATTCTTCCGTTACATTCGGTTCAGAATCCACGCCTCTAATGAACACTGCTAACTAAGCAGTGTCTTTTTGACCATTGTTCTTAACCAGAAATAAAGAATAGCATTGAGGATCTTTGATTTCAATTTTTAATATATATTCTAAGTCACAGTTCATTTTCGATATTCGAGACGTTACTGTGGTTCGACCAAGGATCAATTATTTTTTTTAAATGTTTCTATCATATATCATATAATAAATTTAGTAGCAGTCGAAATATTAATATCGGTATCCCACAGGGGACTGTCCTCGATTCAATTTGGTTTTAATATATATTAATGATTTATTGGCAATTAATGTAAAGATATTCAATGCTGAGACATTTTCGTATGCGGATGAAACGGTTGTTATTTTTGCAGGTAAAACTTGGGTTGAGTGTTAGAGAAGGCCGTATGGCCTTAACTCTGCCAGGTTAAATAAATTATTATTATTATTATTATTATTATTATTATTATTATTATTATTATTATTATTATTATTATTATTATTTTTATTATTAATTAAAATGTGTCTCAGTGAAACATACAGCAGAGTCCGTATAGGTCAGTTTCTATCTGATGCTTTGCCAATTCACTGCGGGCTAAAGCAGGGAGATGCACTATCACCTTTACTTTTTAACTTCGCTCTAGAATATGCCATTAGGAAAGTTCAGGATAACAGACAGGGTTTGGAATTGATCGGGTTACATCAGCTTCTTGTCTATGCGGATGACGTGAATATGTTAGGAGGAAATACACAAACGATTAGGGAAAACACGGAAATTTTACTTGAAGCAAGTAAAGCGATCGGTTTGGAAGTAAATCCCGAAAAGACAAAGTATATGATTTTGTCTCGTGACCAGAATATTGTAGGAAATGGAAATATAATAATTGGAGATTTATCCTTCGAAGAGGTGGAAAAATTCAAATATCTTGGATCAACAGTAACAAATATAAATGACACTCGGGAGGAAATTAAACGCAGAATAAATATGGGAAATGCGTGTTATTATTCGGTTGAGAAGCTCTTATCATCCAGTCTGCTGTCCAAAAATCTGAAAGTTAGAATTTATAAAACAGTTACATTACCGGTTCTTCTGTATGGTTGTGAAACTTGGACTCTCACTCTGAGAGAGGAACATAGGTAAAGGGTGTTTGAGAATAAGGTGCTTAGGAAAATATTTGGGGCTAAGAGGGATGAAGTTACAGGAGAATGGAGAAAGTTACACAACACAGAACTGCACGCATTATATTCTTCACCTGACATAATTAGGAACATTAAATCCAGACGTTTGAGATGGGCAGGGCATGTAGCACGCATGGGCGAATCCAGAAATGCATATAGAGTGTTAGTTGGGAGACCGGAAGGAAAAAGACCTTTAGGGAGGCCGAGACGTAGATGGGAGGATAATATTAAAATGGATTTGAGGGAGGTGGGATATGATGATAGACTGGATTAATCTTGCACAGGATAGGGACCGCTGGCGGGCTTATGTGAGGGCGGCAATGAACCTTCGAGTTCCTTAAAAGCCATTTGTAAGTAAGTATTATTATTACCTACTTCAATGCAAAAAATGGCATCGCATTGATTAAAAATTAGTTTGATTCCACATACTTGTCTTAAATCATTCTAAAACTACGCATTAGTACAAGCTATATTACAATACGGCATTATAGGATGGGGTAGTGCTTGTACAGTAGTACCTTCCTCATGCCAATAACTCTGCTACAGAAAAGAATAATAAAAATACGCCGTAATAAACCTCTTCATTATCATTCAGAGTTGCTGTTTTCACAATTTAAAGTATTTGATTTCCATCAAATTTATAACAATGTATTACTGAATTTCGTACATAAAAACCGAAACATATTTAATTTATATTCACATCAATATAAAACCGAAAGGTCAGACAACATATGCTTGACAGTTCCTAAATGTACTACAATTGTAGCATATAATCACAGTAGCAACTTCGGTCCAAGGCTGTATAACATGATAATAGATAAATTCCCAAACATAGAATTTGCTAATACACCTTATTTCAAAAAATCTATCAAAAAATTGCTGTCAACAGAGAAAATTTAAAGTTCAATTATTGTAATATGTGTTTTTTCTTATTCTTTTTTCTTTTATTACTTTTTACTTTTTAACATTAACTTATGTGGAATGCTCCCTGAGCACGAGTATGTAACTTACTCTTTCAGGGGGTGCTAGAGAGTTCTTATATTAAAAAAGCAATATGTATCTTTGTCCTGACAATAAATTATTATTATTATTATTATTATTATTATTATTATTATTATTATTATTATTATTATTATTATTATTAGTGTTCTTGTTTTTATATTTGGGCAGACCCGAAAATGGCTTGTTTATTTTAGCTATTAATTGTGCAACTTTGTAGCTACCACGTAACAAGATATTTGCAGACTTTTGTTAAGGTTGCTGTTGCTATAAAATCTAGCCTTCAATTCAGGTACACTATTGCCACGAGCGGAACCTGAAGGGAGTGTGGATACCACACTGATGTAAATGAAAATTAAGATGTCTTTTTAATGTTATACTATGAAAGAACACTCAACTGTTGCGCACATATTAAACAACATGTCTTACCCTCATGAAGAACAATGAAATATTGGTTTTCCCATTCAGAATGAAACTTGTAGCGAGACATCTTGGTAGTCCGGCACTGAACATTATTGTTTGTGTACACACTGACGCGTGGGAGGCTGTGCGTTATGGTTTCCGGACTTTTGAACTCTACCTCGTCTCACAAGCAAACATTATCATAGGGACAGATAAAAAAGTTATTTTTTTCTTCCACTATGTTAATAATGTTAAGTCAAGTACTTATACAAATTTTGGCCACTCGAGCGCAATTACGAGGTCCGTCCAGAAAGTAAATAATCCTGCGGAAGTTTACAGAAAGAAAACACAATTTCATGGAAAGATATTTTGGAACAGATACAGCAATTGTTGAGCTATTTTTTTTTTCAAAATATTTCCCACCAGAATTGAGACATTTGTCACACCATGGGATCAACTTTTGTATCTTACGTCGTAGAAGTCTGCCGCCGGGATCGGAGCCAGTGTGTGACAGCCGTCTGCATCTATCTGTTGACCCCACGGTATGACAAATGTCTTGATTCCGGTGGGAATATGTTGAAAAATAGCTCAACTGCTTTATCTGTTCCAATAAATCTTTCTATGAAATTGTGCTTTATTTCTGTAAATTGCTCCAGGGTTACTTACTGTACTTTCTGGACGGCCTTCGTAATTGCGCTCGAGTAGTCAAAATTTGTATAAGCACTTCTTTTGACATTATTAACATGGTGGAAGAAAAAAAAATATTTGTCCCCATGACAATGTTTGCTTGTCAGTACTACTAATTATTGTCGAAGGCGTAAAGTGGGGGAATGCTAATGAGTGACACAAAATGGCTTCTCATTCTCTGGGCCTTATTTCAATTAATTTGTATTTATTTATTTTTTATTTACTTATTTCTATTTTTACTTATTTACCTATTTACTTACGTATATATATATATATATATATATATATATATGCTATTTATGTACTTATTTATCTATTTATTTATCTACATATTTTTATGTATTTATTTATCCGTTTGTTTATTAGTTATTTATTTAGTTTTTTCTCTTGTGCGGGGAAGAGCTTACACTGCAGCCTGAGGCTTATTGCGCTTACCACTCCTATTCTTGTGAATGATTGGGTAGCAGAACGGCAGCGCTCTTGTACAAGTACAGCACGCCGGACCGTGAACTTAACCCGGGCTGTTGTATGGATAATGATGATGATGATGATGATAATTTGTGAATTAATGATGACGAAATAAGTCAGAGGTCCAGAGCCGAAAATTACCCAACAATTCTGCTTCAATTGGTTGAGGGGAAAACCTCGAAAAAACCCCAACCAGGTAACTTTTCCCAACCAGGATTTGAACCCGAGCCTACTCGTTTCATATCCAAACGTGCTGATCGTTGTTACACAGCAGTAGCCTATTTATTTAGTTACTTATTTATGTAGTTATTTATTTATTTATTTAGTTATGTAGTTACTTATTTATTGCTATTTATTTGGTGATTTATTTATTAAGTTATTTATTTATTTATTTAGTTATGTAGTTACTTATTTATTGCTATTTATTTAGTTACTTATTTATGTAGTTATTTATTTATTCATTTATTTAGTTATGTAGTTACTTATTTATTGCTATTTATTTAGTTATTTATGTAGTTATTTATTTATTTATTTATGTAGTTACTTATTTATTGCTATTTATTTTGTTATTTATTTATTAAGTTATTTATTTATTTATTTAGTTATGTAGTTACTTATTTATTGCTATTTATTTAGTTACTTATTTATGTAGTTATTTTTTATTTATTTAGTTATGTAGTTACTTATTTATTGCTATTTATTTAGTTATTTATTTATGTAGTTATTTTTTATTTATTTAGTTATGTAGTTACTTATTTATTGCTATTTATTTAGTTATTTATTTATTAAGTTATTTATTTATTTATTTAGTTATGTAGTTACTTATTTATTGCTATTTATTTAGTTATTTATGTAGTTATTTATTTATTTATTTATTTATTTATTTATTTATTTATTTAGTTATGTAGTTATTTATTTATTGCTATTTATTTAGTTACTTATTTATGTAGTTATTTATTCATTTATTTAATTATGTAGTTACTTATTTATTGCTATTTATTTAGTTACTTATTTATGTAGTTATTTTTTTATTCATTTATTTAGTTATGTAGTTATTTATTGCTATTTATTTAGTTACTTATTTATGTAGTTATTTATTTATTCATTTATTTAGTTATGTAGTTATTTATTTATTGCTATTTATTTAGTTACTTATTTAAGTAGTTATTTATTTATTTATTTATTTAGTTATGTAGTTATTTATTGCTATTTATTTAGTTACTTATTTATGTAGTTATTTATTTATTTAGTTATGTAGTTATTTATTGCTATTTATTTAGTTACTTATTTATGTAGTTATTTATTCATTTATTTAATTATGTAGTTACTTATTTATTGCTATTTATTTAGTTACTTATTTATGTAGTTATTTTTTTATTCATTTATTTAGTTATGTAGTTATTTATTGCTATTTATTTAGTTACTTATTTATGTAGTTATTTATTTATTCATTTATTTAGTTATGTAGTTATTTATTTATTGCTATTTATTTAGTTACTTATTTAAGTAGTTATTTATTTATTTATTTATTTAGTTATGTAGTTATTTATTGCTATTTATTTAGTTACTTATTTATGTAGTTATTTATTTATTTAGTTATGTAGTTACTTATTTTTTGCTATTTATTTAATTACTTCTTTATTAAGTTATTTATTTAGTTATTTATTTATTTCGTTATGTAGTTACTTATTTATTGCTATTTATTTAGTTATTTATGTAGTTATTTATTTATTCATTTATTTAGTTATGTAGTTATTTATTGCTATTTATTTAATTACTTATTTATTAAGTTATTTATTTGGTTATTTATTTAGTTATGTAGTTACTTATTTATTGCTATTTATTTAGTTACTCACATATGTAGTTATTTATTTATTCATTTATTTAGTTATGTAGTTATTTATTGCTATTTATATTGTTACTTATTTATGTAGTTATTTATTTATTCATTTATTTAGTTATGTAGTTATTTATTGCTATTTATTTAGTTACTTATTTATGTACTTATTTATTTATTCATTTATTTATGTAGTTATTTATTACTATTTATTTAGTTATTTATTTAGTTACTTATTTATTAAGTTATTTATTTAGTTATTTACGTATTTATTTCATATTAATCAATTAATTAATTAATTAATTCATTCATTCATTCTTTCATTCATTCATAAAAGCGATATTGTCAAAATTAAAAAACTGTCGCTTCCTTTCGATTCTCCAGCATTGCAAAGCATGATTAATGAGAATGAGCGAAGAGATATGTGATACAGTATTACAGAGCATTCAGTTGGAAATCACTGGTGTAAAAATTGTAATCCCGTTATTTGCAGAGACTTTACATGCTCTTCATGAAGATGATAGAAATCGCCGTATGCAATTTTGTGGGTACATGCTAATTTTCCATGAAGGAGTTAGTAATATGTGAACCGATGTGGCTACATTAAACTTAAATAGAATGGTCGAGTCAACCGCCACAATAATGTGTCCGCGTAAGACTTCTTACGTGCACATTTCTAACTCTTCAATGGACCTCCTAAATCCTCCACGTCCGTCCCACCTCGGTCGACAGGCCAGTTATCATAACGTATAGTTGTAGGCGTATTGTGAAACTGTATCATGTGAGTTATGAACCCCGCGACTCTGTTACATTGAATAAATTAGATCCCAGCGATACCCACATGACCATTTACTGTTTTATCTCCTTGCATCGTGTAAAGGGTTCAATTTAAATTTGTAACGATTCTAATCCGTGGCAAGGCTTCGTGTTATAAAAATAGATGATTTTTGCATTATGCTATCTAGGACGCCAGTTTCGCAACTACATCTTTATAAATACTGGGTCTACGCTGCAAGTGGAATGATGATGCATACAAAAGTCCTTGCATTCCCTCAAGTGTGTATGTGTTACCTTTTATTAAACAATAATATAAAAAAAAGAAAACCGCCTCAGGAAATCTTGAGGCAAGTTATTGTGATACATACAAGAACGATATAAGTTCCCTTCATTTGTTTCTCTTTATGTCAATGTAGATTGTTTTGGGAATATTATGAAACTGCTGTTCACCGTTAGCCTACAGATTTTCCATGCTAATATCGCGGGTTCGAAACCCTGTAGATCCAAGTAGAATCGAAGGGTTCAGAGCCATAGTGGGCCAAGTGAATACCATAGTTTAATGAAGATTGACATATCATTTAATTTGAATGTGTACACTTTATATTACTTGCTACATGTTTCCATTGAATTATGGTAATAACTTCATTTTAACCCTGGTTTTCTACGGTTTTAGTAAATGGCGCTTGGCCCACTATGGTTCTGAACCCTTCAATTTGTGATTGACAAAGAAGTGCCTGGTGGTAAGTTTTCGTGAAATACTTTTCTACCTGGTCTACTATTATTACGGCCTACTATAGCACTTCTACTACCTGCTATTATTCTATCACTGCTACTACTACTCTATTAGTAGTACTACTGCTGTTACTGGACTACTACTACTCTACAGATACAGCTATTCTACTGCTACTATTTCAATCTTTTAATATTTGTAATACACTACTAATACATACAATACAATACTCTGTTAGTACACTGGTCTGTCGATATAGGAGAAAGCCAATGTTTACCTACTTACATATAACATGCGGGGCAAGTCCTCTGCAATCGGCAAGCATTATGTTCTGGTAGAGTATGAAAGTCAAGGAATATTATGGAGAGTAAAAAATCGTTATAAATGTAAATCTGATACATCGTTAATAAAAATTAGTTCTATTTCGTAGGATATATCTATGACATAAAAGAGTAATAAATAAATAAATGAAAAGTAAATAAATATATGAAACAATAAATAAATCAATAAAATAATATACGAAATAAATAAATAAACTAAATTAATTAAATTAATGTTTAAATGAAAAAATGAATATGTGATAATTAAAGGAATATAAAATAAATGAGTAAGCAAATAAGTGAATATGTACATATGTAAATAAATGAATGAATAAATCAATCAATAAATGAATGAATAAATAACTATATATAAGTAAATAAATAATTAATTTAAATAATTACCGGTATGCGGTGGTTTGAATTCTTCTCACAACAACAGACCACGTTGTACTGTTTTCTACTCTCTTTAGACTCAAACTCATTCTACTAAATCGGCGGAGCAGTGTCCAACTATTCACTGCTACTACTCTAATTTTACTATTACCGCTGCTACTACTATAGTATATTACTCCTCTAGTACTATAATACTACTCTGCACTGCTACTACTACTACTACTATTCTTACTACTACTATTACTACTACTCTTCTTATTACTACTACTATTACTGTTCTTACTACTACTACTACTGCTGCTACTACTGCTACTACTACTACTGCTGCTGCTACTACTACTACTACTACTGCTGCGACTATTACTACTACTACTATTACTACTAATACTACTGTTCTTACTACTACTATTACTACTACTCTTATTAATACTACTGTTACTATTCTTACTACTGCTACTACTACTACTACTACTACTACTACTGCTGCTATTCTTACTACTATTACCATTACTACTACTCTTCTTATTACTACTACTGTTACTGGTCTTACTACTACTGCTACTACTACTGCTGATGCTGCTACTACTACTGCTACTATTACTACTACTAATAATACTACTGTTCTTACTACTACTACTACTACTACTGTTCTTACTACCACTCTTCTTATTACTACTACTATTACTGTTCTTACTACTACTACTACTATTGCTACTATTACTACTACTACTGCTGCTACTACTGCTGCTACTATTACTATACTACTATTGCTCCTACTACTACTACTACTACTACTATTGCTACTACTACTACTACACTACTACTACTACTATTATTGCTACTACTACTGCACTACTACTATTGCTCCCACTACTGCTTTCTTACTACTACTGCTGCTGCTATTGTTGCTACTACTACTGCTACTACTACTACTATTGGTCCTACTACTACTACTACTGCTACTACTGCTGCTGCTGCTACTATTGCTGCTACTACTCCTACTACTACTATTGCTCCTACTACTACTACTACTACTACTACTACTGCTGCTGCTGTTGCTGCTACTATTGCTGCTACTACTCCTACTACTACTATTGCTCCTACTACTACTACTACTACTACTGCTGCTGCTACTATTGCTCCTACTACTACTGCTGCTGCTACTATTGCTCCTACTACTACTACTACTACTACTACTACTACTACTACTACTGCTGCTGCTGCTGCTACTATTGCTGCTACTACTACTGCTGCTACTACTACTGCTGCTACCACTACTGCTGCTACCACTACTACTACTACTACTACTACTACTACTCCTACTACTACCATCATCACCACCACCACCACCACCATTACCACTATCATTTCTGCCACTACCCATAGCCCCAGGGAAAATATAGGATACACAGCTTTATTATATGAAGATTCCGACATTCTTGGAATTTATGCGTTACTAAGAAGTGTCCTCAGAATGAATAACCAATGGAACAGGCCTAAAGGCCTAAACCATGTTGTATTTGTGATGATATGATGATGATTATATGAAGATTCGTGTTGTTTAGTCATCTCTCCGAAAACAGGTTGGAACCTCATAAGTGACACCAATAAGACATCACTCATGAGTCAACTAATTCGGAATATAATGGAGCAGGATAGCCAGTTCCTTTCCTATTGCTATTAAAATAATTAATCCTGTTTTGGATATTGACCCATGAGCCTTTGGAGCCAATGGCTTATGAAAACTAGGTTCAGGATTTTGCTCCATTTCTTTGAGATCTCACACCGACGTTTGTCTTAACGTCTCACGAATGGCACCAAAGAAATATCGAAGACGTATAATTTCTTGCGCCTTTGCCATTTAAACAACATGGGATGTTCCATTGATTTTATACGGTTCAAGGTGGAGCAGTGCTTGCCTTTTTCCAGTTTGGGCGCCATACTCCCACTCCTACCTCGACAACAAGAAGGGTTCTGGTGCTTCTCTTCCCTGCACTATAAATCTTGGTGTAGATTGTATTTTTCCTTTAGTCATAAACTTTAATTAATGGCTGTTTTGTTGGCAGGCCGACATATTGTACCATAAATCAAGAGGAGTATCAACATCACAATTAAGCATCACATTCGTCCCCTTGTGACTGCACTCACTGTAGCTATTGTTCCTGGATGTTATATTTATGCTTGTGGCGCAGCTATAATTTTGCCATGTTATTCCCTCTATCAATTGTTGCCCTACCCTTCCTCCTGCCGGGGCATTTATTCATTACAGTTACTTATCCATATCAAATATACCGTTCCTAATCGACGCATGATGCCTCTGCGCACCTCGTTCATTTAAAATGATTTATCACGATAACAAATAAATCGTGTTAATGTGTAAAACAAATAAAATATAGGGTGCGGTATTGGGATATGACGGTTTTTACAGCCCTGTTGTGGGACACTCACGACGAATTGAAAGGAAACACATATACTGCAAATAATCTAGTGCAATGCACTTTATTAAAGTCTGATTACTTTTTAAAAACTACATTTCGTAAGTAGCCTCCACGGCAACGAATACATTCCTGCAATCTGCTATGAAAGTTCTGCATAACTCGCCCCAGTAAAACAGGTTCGATGACACTAAATTCGTTTTTCATGTTTTGTTTCAGCTGGATGATGGCGCTAGGCTTATTGCGATACACCCTACTTTTGAGATAACCCCTAGGAAGTAATCAGCGCACACTGGTCATGGTTGAATGAATTCTCTGAGAAACATGTTTCCAGAACGACTAATTTCACTATTTGGAGACATTGCCTGGCCGCCAAGATCTCCTGACCTGACCGCAAATTTCGTTGCTACTTACGAAATGTAGGTTTTAAAAAGTAATCAGACATTAATGAATTGCATTGCGCTAGATTATTTACAGTATATGTTTTTGCTTTTAATTCGTCCTGAGTGTCCCACAACAGGGCTATAAAAACCGTGATATTCCAATGTCGCATCTATATAATTAATTGCTCGTAATAACATCTTACATTTCAATTAAAATATCATAATTTCACTTATTTGCGTATTTTAGGTAATTGATGTACAGAGTGAACCGTGAGTAATGTAATTAATTTGTGGGGTTATTCTTTGAGATATTTCAAGCAAAAAAGGTGTAATACAAGTTTTCTCGATTTCACGTCCTTTTCGAGATAAAAATTGTTTTATATGTAATATTTCATAGCGTGTTTTGGGATTGCGAGTGATTTAATTCCCAATATGCTCAGTCGATTTAACAGAGCAGTTTATTATGATAATAAATAACTGAAAGGATGTTTGTTTTCTCCTTAAAATATGCAGAAATTTGATTCGAACAAATGTAACTTTTCTTTCTGAAAATGAATTTTTCAATGTTACATTTCTTCGCAGCAGATTTCTGGATATTTAAAGAACAAAACCAATATTCTTTCAATCATTTATTGTCGTAATAAACTGATCTATTAAACTGACTGAGCATATTGGAAGTAGAATCAATGGCTTTTCTAAAACAAACAAAGAAATATTTCATATAAACCCATTTTTACCTCGAAAAGGAAGCTAAAACGAGCAAAACTGTATTAATTTTTTTTTTGTTTGAAATGTCTCGAAGAACCCCTCAAATTAATGACATTACTTGCGGTTCACATGACTTTATTATATATTATATTAATTAATTAATTATTATTATATTCTTTGATTTATATTTGTAGGAATTTTGCGATGCTGCGAATAGTTTACTTAGAGTTCTTTTCGAAAATATAAGTTTCCAGCATCATTAATATCGAAAAAGTGGTTTTTAGGATTACCATCTTTTTGTCTATTCATTCCTCTGTGGACAATGATTTGTCCGTAACTATCGGACGTATAAGTTCATTCAAAAGCCATTTCAAAATGTACATCTTCATAAATATGATAATAATTGAGCCAGAAATAATACGAAAACAAAACTGTATTGGGCAAACAATGATGTTTTTCATTTGTTACTTTTTGCATTTTCACACTTGAAATATTTTTATTAAGAAATTAATGGTTTTATTAGTACTGCTACGATAATTTTGAAGTTTCAATCCATAGTTCTGTAATTAAATGTTAGGGTACACTTGGTCCATTGCTGTTATGAAAGCAGATCTTTGGCGAACGTGTCAACAGTAGAGGTCGATTATTTTCGTAACATCCGTGAGTTTTGTTGCTAGCGAGCGATCGTAGAGAAGGAAGTGTGATGCGCCGGCCGAGTTGCGCAGTTTTCAGTCCCTCAGATTACGTCGTGAGAAGAAGTCTACTGCAGTCCACTCTATAGGCCTACCAGTGAAGTGTAGAAGATATTGCTAAGCTGCACTTTTTCTGCGCTAATGGCATCCTTCGGTGCGTGAAAAAAACTTAATAAATTACATATATTTATATTTTAGTTTTAGTATATTAGTATATATATTACTATTTAATGCGAGAAAAATTCGTACCGGCACCGGGAATCGAACCCAGGACCTCTCAGCTCTGCGCGCTGAGTGCTCTTTCCAACTGAGCTATGACGGGACACGATCCACGGCGCCGGCCGAACCTCTCTCGTAATGCTTTTACGGCCTTACTACCTGCATTTTAGACGATACAAGTCATATATGCAGGAGCGCATATTTAAATGACTTTGTGGCCATATTCAACATCAGTTTGTGACAACTGCTAAGAGTTAATACATCATATATTCATTTTGTATGAAGTCTCGCCCACCTCATTGAATACTACACGGCTACTGTGAAGTAGCCAATATGTATTATTACTATTTAATACGAGATAAATTCTTACTGGCACCGGGGATCGAACCCAGGACCTCTCAGCTCTGCGCGCTGAGCGCTCTTTCCAACTGAGCTATGCCGGGACACGATTCACGGCACCGGCCGATTCTGGTCCTGGGTTCGATTCCCGGTGCCGGTACGAATTTTTCTCGTATTAAATAGTAATAATACATATTGGCTACTTCATAGTAGCCGTATAGTATTCAATGAGGTGGGCGAGACCTCATACAAAATGAATATGTGATGTAGTATATACATGGTCACGTGCAATATTTTTCAAGAATCGTGGGTCTCGCACAATCCAAAGTTTATAGAAAAGTTAGCAAAAAGCAAAGTAGGGAAGTCAAACTATTTATGAAAAGGGAATTTGAAGAAAATAAGTTTATTGTAATAATAATAATAATAATAATAATAATAATAATAATAATGTTTATTCCTAGATAAATATGCAAGGAAATTGTAAATATATAAAAATTCTAGCTCTTCTCTGAAAGAGAGTGATCTCAAAGGCTTCATTATTCCTGTCAAAAAATATACCAAAGTGTGTCTGCTGAGTATTGGGTTTATGTACCGTTAGTTCAGACAGTAACATTTGTTTTAATGATCTATATTCGGTAGGGAAAATGTATTCATATCTATTAAAAATATATAAAGAACTAAGTAACATGTAGACAGGTATATAAGGTCACTATTATCATTTGGAAATATTTCAAAGTGCGCGCTGAATGTTCTGTGGGCGGTTACAAGTCCTGAGTCGCTGGTAGGTTGAGCGCTGACTGATTGAGGTTGAGGGTGTGTAGGGTTAACGGAGTGATCAGTGCGCCAGACATAAGATTCGCACTCAACTTGTCCATAACAGCAACCGGAGATTTTACGGAAATAATCTACCTTTAGCCACTTTACAAGAATATGGCCTCCACAATCTCCAGATCTCAATCCTGCCGACATTTGGTTGTGGAGTTGCCTTAAAGAACGAGTTCTCGTGACATACCCAACAATCCTACAGTAACTGAAAGAAGCCATCTCGCAAGAACTTGGGAATATTTCAAGATACATTGTGTAAAATATTATTGCATGGTGTTGCAGAAAGAATGACTTGTGTTGAACAAGAGAATGACGAGCATATTCTCAGTGTTTTGTGAAAGTCAAACCTCATTGCTTGCCAGGAACTGTGATGTTATTTTTTATACATCAAATGTAATTATTATATAATTTTAAGAGATTTTTCAATTGCCTTATACTTCAGTGACTGTATCCATTGGTCCTTCCCATCATTCTTCTTAGAATATTAAACTAACATTATAGGGCCTACATTCAAAATTTTCTAGGCTCAATAGTCAGGCAGTCAGCATGACGTAATGTCATCACTTATGACATGAACATAAAAAAATCTGATCACCATCATCATATCCTATATTTCCCACTGGAGCATAGGGCCTCAACAAACTTTCGCCACCGATTTCTATACTGAGCAATATTGGCAATTGGCAATTTCGGACGATGTTTCGTGTTTCTTCTTCCACTGTTCTTCTCCAGGTAATCTTCGGTCTTCCTCTCTTTTTGCTGCCTTGTGTGTTCCATCTTAAAGCTTGTTTCTCAATAGAATTTTCTTTTCGAAGAGTATGGCCCAGCCATCTCCATTTCCTTTGTTTTATTTATAGATTTATTTGCTCTTCTTGTGTTCTTTCCCATAATTCTTTTATTTTAGAATGTGTTTGGCCACCAGATATTTAGGATCCTTCTGAGGCAGCAATTTATAAAGACTTGAAGACTTCTAGAGATCTCTACAGTTACCTTCTATGTTTCACAGCCATATAGAAGAACGGCTTAAAATTTGCACAATCAACCCTTGTATAAGAGTTATATGAGATATAAAACTCAATTCTTATGTCGGAGATAAAAAACACATCTTGAATCTGTAGCCGCTATTTGAGGCACAGAAGAACGATGAGATTATAACGTCTATTTCTTTCTTCTGTGGTGAACAATAGCAGTAAAGAAAATTGGTTGTAAAATACATTGGATTTTAAATGAGGCGAAGCGTGTTAAAACATTTAGTATGCACGAGAAGGATGTTCTTGTCACTTACGCCGCTTCTTCCCCTAGGACGCTCTATCTTTCCGACTCAAGGGGAAAGTCTCGTAGCCTCTGCAGAGATCAAACTCGCTCACAGCTAAACCAATTACCAGTGAAACACTGTGAGGTACATTGAAAAGGGATACCTGTAATATATTCAATTCCTTTGACTCCAGGCCTTAATTAAGATTGTATGCATACATAGACGAGGTGCCGGAACCATGACAAATTTAGCATGATACAAAATTACCGCTCGCGATGTAATGATAAAAAATAATATAAAAAGTTTTTTCATTGCTTAGACGTGATTTGACAGGAGAACCGCGTGTTCATTAAAGCACTAGGGGTTCCCTTTTGGTTATTCTGGAGCCCCTCCTCCCTCCTCCAGAGCCCCCCTCCTCGCCGTGTTCGAGGAAGCCCCCACACAGAGAAAATCCTGTGTGGCACCCCCCTCAGAGCCACTTAAGTAGTGAGACGTTATCCAAATTGGAGTACAATTTTATCCTTTTATTAATTTAACGCGGTGTGGCTCGGAGAAGCTGTCAGATTTGAACATGCCTCTGTGTGAATTATTTTCTAACAAACCTGTCCTTTTTATTCACAGAAAAGTGGTTTATTACTTTTTTCTTCGTGACTTCCTCCCATATAATTAATTATCAAATATCCTTTCCTTCGATTTAAGGTGTAACAAGATGTATCGAAAGGCTCGGCCATTTGTCTTGGGATGCGGATTGTTCCGGGTTCGACAATCGTAATCGACCTGATTGTTGTTTTATTTTTAGCTCTGTACAAATTCCCCACAAATTATTTAAACAAAAAGTCATTTTAACCCTTCTCCGGGCAATCTACTTTTGTAACAGTGATGGGCAAGGAGGGTCCGTCGGACCCACATGCCATTTTAATACATTGACAGAAGAAAATCATTTTATTGTACACAATATTAATCTTCTTTAATAATGATATTATTATAGTGACCAATGTATCCATGATAATATATACATAAATGATATAATTTTAGTAGGTTTTTCATGCGATAAAAGAAACTTGTTTAGTGTATGATCTACAATTTTTTTTACTTTTGTCGTAAAACGCACACATATTTACAAACATTTTAGATTTTCTCATTTATAGCACACACACACACACACACACACACACTCCCACACGTCATTACTCTCACACACTCACACTTCATCACTCTCACACTCACACGTCATCACTCATCATCATTCTTACAGTTTTTACACACACGAGTCACTTCACTGTGCTCATTACACACAGATTGGCCACAATTGTCACAGCTTTGTTTTTGTTTGCGACATTTTTCATACTGATACATATGACACCTTTTAGTGCTCTCCTGTAGTTGGGGCGCAGTTGATGGAGAGGCCTACTAGCTCTTGGCATGAAAGGAGCAATGGTCATTACAGTTTTTTCTGAAGTCCTACTCTAGGTCTTCTTTCAATTTGAGGTTGGATGACACTTTCAGAAACTGCTGCAAGGAACAACCTCCTATTGCTCTGTTTTCCAACATTTCACGAAGGATGAAGGCTCATCCACACAACAAATGCAGTAATTCCACATACATCTAAAAGATTCATAAAAATGCTAATGACCAGCCATTTGTACATCTCTTGCACGCATATGCATTCACTAATGATCGAGTGTGTCAGTATCTCCTTTTGTGCTATTATAGTGAAAAATAATGTGTGGTTTCTTTTCTTCTTCCGAAATGGTTTGTGTGTGGTTCATTGCAGAAAGAATAACAACTGCCTTATTTGGTTTTGGTACATTGAAACCAATGTTACATATTTTGTAAATCCGAAAATGGTTGAACACTCTGGCCATCTTTTATTTGGCTGGAACTCAGGAGAGATGAATATACATTTTTTTTTGTGTATTGTTCCAACTAAGGTGAGACCATTACTGAAGAGATTCTCAGCGAGTGCTTTGTCAGTAAAGTAGTTATCGCAAGTTACATTTCTGTTTGTTCTTTGATAAGACAGTGTTTCTACAACCCTTCGACCTACTCCAGAGTGTGCCCTTACACAGTTTTCTTTTCCTGTGTATGGCAGACCATTTAGGGGATAGAAGGTTTTGGAGTCACAAGCCCACCATATCTTCATGCCATATTTGTCAGGCTTTGATGGCATGTATTCATTGAAAGGACATCTACCCGGAATGGAATAAGTTGCTCATCAACCGTTATATCTGTACAAGGAATATAGGCATAATTTTTTTTAAATTCGAATTCACATTTTCCCAGACATCTATAACCAGGGCAAACTTATCCTTGTCACGGCAAATGGATCTTGTTTTGTCATCAAAGCAAGTAAACGTTAGCAAAGATTTGAATCTCTTGAGCCCATGGTCGCTCTAAATACTGGAACACCATACAAGCTGCTCCATGGAATGTCATAATTAGTGTAATTTGCTTTGAGGTGTCCTGCAGTTACTAGTAGACCGAAAAATGACCGCAATTCAGTGTCGTTACAACACTTCCAAGGGTGTGCAACATTTCTTTCTAAATACAGCTGCTTAGCCTTTTGATTATTTATCTATGTCACCTATAACTGATCAGTATAAAGATTGAAGGCATCAATAGATTTTCCAGGTGAAAGAGTGACTTTATTTATTGACCTTCGATAATATTGTGAGCCCTAGCTCGGCCTGTCGGAAAAGGCTGAGAGTTCCACGTGGTGCCATCTTTACCAAAGAAATTAGCAGTTTGAACAAATGCTTCCCCCCATATCCTAGTTCTAGACGGTCGACACTAACCTCTTGTGGATCACATTGGTGATAACTGCTTTTCTCATTGATAGATAGATCCTCATCATGAGGGTTTCAGGGTCATATGGTGGCTCTATATGATGATTACTAACATCTGATGCTTCACTCTGATGATCAGATTTGCTATTATCGGCGTTATCGTCTGGCTCGTCTTTTCTTAGGTCAGGTTCTCTAAGCAAATCCTGGCTGGATTTTTCACACAAGTACTTACGCTGAGTCTGTCAGAATATTTGACCTAATTACAACTCTTCAGTATAACAGCATAACTAAGATGCATTCAAATATACTGTAACATCTAAAGACCGTACTACCTTTGTTTCTTTGACTTTCTTCGGCTTTTCCATAATAATTACTCCCATATAAAAATAAAGTAAAGGTGAGAGATTGTCACTCTTTCTATTATAAACTACACCGTATTATGGCTAGCATGACTTCACAATGACTTATTTATATTTATTATAATGCATAATTGGTCCATCTTTTAAATGTCATTGTTGTTGAGCTTCGGAAATAATTTTACCAACATTCCATTGCCGTCAGATTATCACTGAATGGTTTGAAAGTGTGAAACCTCGTTACGAAGTGAGAAAAACCAATCAAATATACTATGGTCCAATAGACCCTGCATGCCCGGTTAAGACTATAAAGAAGTAAAAGTGTTCTAGAACATTTGTGCAAAATACTACAATATTTTCCTTCTCCCTAACTATAAAAAGCACAGAAATTAACAAAGTCATGAAATTTCAAGTAGGTAGAAATTATATTTTTAATTTTATTCACAAAAATAGTAGTGCCAGGGCCCGACGGACCCTGGTTGCCCGGAGAAGGGTTAAAACATTTCCATTCACTACATTGGTATTCGTAGTAATTATTTAACAAACAACGTACGTTTACTATTTACTGCTATAAGTCTAGCTAACTTGGGCTCGAATCTCATCAGTGAGGTGTAGTCTTGTATCCTGTGTTTTCCCGTATTGTCTCAAGTGAGTCCTGCTAATCGTTACCATGAATAGCCCTACTTTAACTTGTTAATGTTTATATTATAGCGATTTACCGAAGTACATATGATACTTCCAAGCGGGAATTCTGCGTTATGTGATCGGTGGAGCGGAGAAACATTATCTCCGGCACCGGGATCCGAACCGGGGTTTTCAGCTCTACGTGTTGACGCTCTATCCACCAAGCCACACCGGATTCCAATTCCTGGTGCCGGAGAGAATTTTTCTCCGCTCCACCGATCCTTCATCATAATGATAACGCAGAATTCCTGCATGAATGTACTTCGGTAGGTTTACAACGCTATAATATGATATGCGTATATAATCACTTAGTGATTTAAAACGGCGCTCATACCGTCGGATCCCGACCATTTAGTCACTCGTAATGAGTGCATCTCTGCAATTTGTGTGTTGGACATTGTGCCACTGTCACTATCTGTGACACAGTGCATGAGGGTTGGCCACTAAAGGGAAACTAAGAGGTGGAGCTTAAATTGAGAGGATTCAGTCCGGCATCGGAATTGGAATCCGGTGTGACTTAGTTGATAGAGCGTCAGCACGTAGAGCTGAAAATCCGGGTTCCAATCCCGGTGCCGGAGAGAGACATTTTTTCCGCTCCACCGATCCTTCATCATTGTTAATGTTTGTTTTTAGTGTTCTCTGAAAGAGAGAGGATGTTAATTGTCAAAATGCCCGGTTACTATAAATTTTTGACGTAACTACTATCCGACCAAGTGAAGGTGTAATCGTTAGCCGTGCCGTACCTCAAGACGAAAATGTAAATGCAGCGCAACATCAACATTTTCTCAAACACAACCTATGTCCACCTATGCGGGGCAAACGTCCACATTTCCTGAGAGATATAATCTATCTTTCATCTTGCATGATAACGCTCGTTGTCATGTCGCAGTAGACCCTTTAATAATTCCAAATAATAAATATAATTCCATCTTCCAAAGTTTAATATTCACGAATGCAACAACATCACTATTCAAAATCAATATATTTAATGGAAATCAATGCAAAAATAAAAGTAAATGGATGTTGACAACCGAGCAGTATTACCTATAAATACATTTATTCGAATTATTGTAACAGCAGCAGACGTTTTACACTCATGCAGTGGCTGAATTACTACAGGGATAGGATTGGGAAGTACTGGAACATCCTCCGTATTTCCCTGACATGAGTCCTTGTGACTACGATTTGTTTCCACGGTTGAAAGAACCACTTAGAAGCAAGAAGTTTCCAGATGTTGCATCAGTGCTTCATGCAGTAGGGCAGTCCATCACAGAGATCAACAGAAACAATCTCGCAAATGACATTCAACGGTTACCACGGATTAGGCAAAAGATGCAGGAATACGCTGGTGATTATATTGAAGAGATGTAAATGTATTTTTCATGTAAGTTCAATAATATATTCATACTGTCTATATTGCCATTACTTTATTTGCATTCCCCGTATTATTATTATTATTATTATTATTATTATTATTATTATTATTATTATTCTCTATTTTATCGAAGTTCTTTGATCCGGAATTTATAATTTAAATTAAAACTGCAACATGTGAAAATGAACTACAGATAGGGCTTAATGAATTGAACAAAATTGAGAAGAAACAATAGGACATGAAAAATTCAATTTCAGATACAAACGCATTGCGATTACGTGGAAGAAAAAAGTTCAGGGCGTCAGAATTCTAGTTGATGACAAAATAACAGAGCAAATATCAAAGTTTTTATGACTGGGAAATTTAATACCAAATGACGAAAAAGACATAGGCCTAAACATAAGATTACAGGAATATAGGCTAAGAAAATAAACAGATTTTTTTTTTACGTAACGCAGGCCTTTGAGCCGTTGCTCTAAACGTCTAAATTTACCGATTTTATTATTATTATTATTATTATTATTATTATTATTATTATTATTATTATTATTATTATTATTATTATTATTATTATTATAGCGATGTACCGAAGTACATATGATATTTCCGTGCAGGAATTCTGCGTTATCATATGATGAAGAATCGGTGGAGCGGAGAAAAATTCTCTCCGGCACCGGGATTCGAACCGGGTTTTCAGCTCTTTGTTCTGACGCTCTATTCACTAAGCCACACCGGATTACAATTCCGATGCCGGATTGAATCCTCTCAGTTTAAGCTCCACCTCTTAGTTTCCCTTTAGTGGCCAACCCTCATGCACAGTGTTACATGTGTCAATCCGGCATCGGAATTGGAATCCGATGTGGCTTAGTGGAGAGAGCGTCAGCATTTAGAGGTGAAAACTCGGGTTCGAATCGCGGTGCGGAGAGAATTTTTCTCCGCTCCACCGATCCTTCACCATATAATTTTATTATTGTTATAAGTCGGCTAGTGTTTCAGTGCATGTGATAGGAAAGCGAATTGCCCTTGTAATGCAATCAAATTCCGTAATAGTCTAAGCAATTACAGGCGAAATATGCAGGATACACTTATTAAGACCAATATTTCATCTGTTGCTAAGTTAACCCTGCCACTGTGTCACATGTCGAGATTGTTTTAATTGTGTAATTGTATTTACAAATCCTTCCTCACGTTTCTGCCCCCGCAATATCACGTGAAAACAACTTAAACTACTACGATCGAGACAATCAAATGATTCGGATTTATATTATTTGATCACGAAGTTGATGAGTATCTGATAATCGTGGCGGGCAAGGTAAATACATCATTATTGTGTTTTGACTTTCGTTGAAAGCGACCAATCATAGCAATTAGCGAGAAAATTATACGAGTATTAGGGCCCATTCACAATGAAAATTAAACATAACCGTAACATAGACACAGAAGTTTGCGCCCAGGCTACCAAATGGGATCATTCACAATGATTCACATAAGCATTGACATAAACATTACAGTAATACGTTAACATGAAAGTTTGCAAACGCCAAACTTTCATGCTTATGCTTACGTGATTTGCAAACAGAACACAATCGTGGAGCGCTGAAGTACACGACAGAATATGAGGAAATGGCGTCGTTGTTATGTTTCCATGGTTACGAAGTGTGTTTGCTGTTATGTTTATATTCCCATCGTGAATGATGGTATGACTTCTTGATTTTACTGAAACGTTAAGTTAACGCTTACGTTATGTTTAATTTTCATTGTGAATGAGCCTTTATTCTTCTTAATGTTGATATAGCTACTTTGAATTGTTCATGGCGAGTTTATTATATTATGTCTTGATACACCGTGGTTAGAGCTTTAGGGCCGTATTCATAGACATTTTAGTGCAGGCTTTCAGTGGATTATCAGCGTTTTTCGTATTCATAAACCAGTGTTAGCAATAGGATATGATTTGAATTCTGTACTATTAACCAGTGGATAGCCGGGGCTAGCTTAGTACGCTCGTAGCGCGTGATGCGAAATGTCTATGAATAACACCCTAAGTTTAGCATGTATGAGCTAATTTGTATTCAGACGATCTATTTTCTCAAGTTCTCTAGTATTTCAACGCCTCTTTGTTACGATTTTAACATCACGGAAACGTAGACCAGTGCCATAGAATTTGAATCAATCTGTAGTGACATGCAATGTCCAGAACCTGAATTTCTTTATTTGGTTTACAGAATTATTTGAGTTATTATTATTGTTATTATATCAGGCACGATTCAGGCAACGACTGACGCACAGCTTTGACGCTACATGAAAACTATGGTCGTGAGTTCAGATTCCGCCTAGGGCATGGATGTTTGTCCATTTTGGTCGTGATATTCTTGTGTTCTTAGCTGGAGACTCGGCGATTTACCGACTTCATGTCACGGAAACCGCATCACATGTTCGTCTGGTGTCAGAGTGCCAGATAAGATAAAATTATGAAATGGTTTTAGGATAAATCCCAAACAGAGTACACGTGTGCTATAAAAGACAACGACACTTGAACGCAGGAACTTAATGGTTCGTGTTCTTGGGATTGTTAGAAAGGCCAAACTATGGACAAGACGCGACACTTATCAATGGCTTGAGAGTTTTTTTTTTATAGATCATTTGGTATCTCGTGAAACCTACCTGCGCGTGAGAGAAAGGAAAAATTGGACTGAGAAGTTTCCCTCCCTCGCTATGCTTCAACTTACAAGCTAACTAGCTGCCTCACCCCTACCATGGATTCTTACTGTGAGTTACGGCACACAAATGCATTTATTTTGGTTTCACGAGATTACGAATGACCTATATTTAATTACTGAACGACTCTGTATCACATACTGAAATACTGAGTTATTTAATGTCGAAGGAATATTGTGATAGCAGGATGGTATTTAACGAGATAAGACCAAGTATTCGTCATAGATAGGTCTACCTAACATTAGCCGTACGACTGGGGTAAACCTCAGGGGAAAAAAACCCAACCAGGAATTAGCGCAAGCGAGAATCGATTCTACGCACGAGCGTATCTCCGGATCAGAAGGCAAATGTGCTACCGCCTGAGCTACGCCGGTGGCGAGCTATATTCTGTGGACAATAGTTTCCTTCATATTATGTAGAAATCGAGGTGATGTATTCAAAAGGAGTGAATACAGAAAATACACTGTTGTTTCAAAATGCAGAGGGAAGGAGAAAGATAAATTTCAATTCACTCCACAGAATTGAACATTAGATTTCACACTTTCCGAACGTTTGATGTGAGTAGTCTCTTGTATTATTTCCGCTATATGAAGAAATAAGTAGAAGAAGAAAATTCTCTCGTCTGTACAGAATCCGATACACGAGTAGATCCATGTACTATTCACTTTCCATTGCAAATGTAAAAATATGTAGTGTTAGGTTAGGTTAGGTAACGTAACGGTGGTTAGGGGCGGGTTAGGGACGACCCTTTGCACGTCGGTCAGACTGACGATATAATATAGTGTTAGTACAGGTTTTTCATATCGTAATGAAAATTAGTTTGATATACATAATTAAGAAAATAATGATCGGAGTTTGATCAGAAATATATATATATATATATATATATATATATATATATATATATATATATATATATATATATATATATAATAAAGCTAGCAAGTAACTGAAGCTGTAACATAATATGATTACTTGTGTGGAAACGTTGTACAGGGACATCATTTTATTTTTACTTCAATTGTTATTGTACCTGAGTTTTTTAATGTACTTCACTCCCACCCCTTCTACTAATGAAGTTCAACCGTCCTCCACACAGATCCAAGACCGCATATACAGTCATAGTAGCCTTACGGTCATAGTAAACAGTACAATCCAAAAATATGTTCTCGTTTTCCAGTGACGAAAAAGCTTTCCATATTGCATAATTTTCGCTCAGGAACTGTCGTCCATTTGCCTACGTCACATCCCGGTTTCCCCCACCTGCTTCTATTCGCCTCTCTGTAAAGCTAGTGGCTGGGCTGTCTTAGCTCTTTTCTGAAAACATTAATTTCTTTTAGGAATTGGACGTCTACGTAATATTATACCCATACACCTGTTTAAAATAACATAAATAAAAGGGCCTCGTTAAGTAATTAACTGTCACGTGATTTCCCCCCTTTCTACGATCCTGCGTCATAACCACTTGGACGGACAGTAGATAGCATGTCTCAGTAATTATATCTTTTCGGATCGAGCAGAAGTGAAGATTGAATTAACATTACGTAAGGTACTCTTTTACAGAGTAGGTACAGAATTATTTCAACATGAGTTACTAGTACGAAGGATGAAACTGGTAATTGGAATTACACACATTAGAACTGAAGCCTGTATCGAAATGAACGGCCACTATTTTGAAAAATGTGTTTAAATATCCATATTATGATTATTTTTCAATTTAACTTCATTCTCTATAGTGTACGCTAATGTGCTGTAGACAGTATAATATACACTGCATAATGAATACGTCCGCATGGACAGCTCAGTTCGTGAGTAAAAACACTCATTCTTAATACAGTACTGTATTTTGATTAAACAAAAGCCTATGAAAGTTATCAAACTCAAAAGCGTGATATTTCCTAGTTTATGTAAATGGATGAACTACTTTTCTTCCCTTCTATAGGCCTACCTAGTGAAGTGATTTGTTTGTATTTTACGCCAGTATCATCGAACTCCAGTCGTGGAAGGGGGTAGCAAACGATGTTTCCGTTTCTCAACCGTTGATCCAAAGGTATAGCCAGGTTAATATTAGAAATGTCAGTAAAAATAAAATGATGTCTCTGTATAACGGGTAAAGTAGTAGTACATTTGAAAAGGTAAGGTCTGAGCCGAACATTGGTATGCACAGTAGGCCATGATATCTCCTATGTAGCGACCGACGGAAAGGAGGAAGTGCCTTCCTCTCTGCTCGTCTTTGGCTCAGGTCTATCATTCCCAGTTATACTTGCTTAGTGATAACAATTTCTTTCTTCTTATATTTGTGCGAATGGCTTAAGTCTCCTTCCTGGCCCTTCCTCCTTCTATATGCCATGGTCTCTTCAATGGGGAAATAAACCAAAGAGTGAGTCCCATTACTCCTTGCAAGGTCACTAGAATCTCTAAGGAGTTAAAATAAATATTTGCATCAATCTTTCAGATGTCCCCTTTCTCTTTTTGCCTATTCTTTCTTTTGGTATTAATATAAGATTACAATTATACTTTGCAATGAGAGAATTTGGTATGCCTAATAAATTAATAACTTCGATTAAATGTATATTATAGATCTGGTTATGAAATTAAAATTTTCAATGTACGCCTACATTCAATTGAGATTGAAGTCAATTCAAGTGTTGGGCAGGATGACTCTTTAGCTTCTATTTTGTTCAGCTTTGTAATTGAGCAGTTGATTCTAAAAGTTAAGGCAACAAGGCATGGAGTTATCGAATTGCATATTTCACGTAAATATTTACTGTCATTTCAAGTTTAAGGCAATGCCAGGCTTTATATCATTATTCTGGCCTTGGAATGAATCATTTTCATGACAAGAAGACTGCACGTTCTTCTGCTATACTTTCGATATTCTTCAACATACAATGGATACTGCAGCAAACCAAATTCTTTGCATGGGTACGTAGAACACATTAATTTTCTGTTGCTATGACTTGTCTGGTGCACCCACCAGGTACCAGCCGAGCACGTGGCCACTGCTTGCTGGCGCAACAGACGCTTATGAATGTCTAGGAAGTCAGCTTCTGCACAGTGGCAGGAGTAGATGGATAGAATAGTCATGGAGTTAAATAAGAAATATTTGACATTTGCAGATGGAGCTAAACATGAAATGGAAAGCTTAAACTGAGCGTTGCTGATTGGAATGAGAGCAACAGACTTAAACTTAAATTCAGAAAAAAAAAAAAAAAAAAAAAAAAGAACTTATCACAATAGGGTCTAAACCAGTGGTCGTCAGCACTCCCTGAAATGTGCAATAGGTACGCTGTGCTATCCCGTGTTCACTGTCGTGCAACAGGGAGAGACAGAGAGCATACCCGCTAGCAGCTACGGAGTGCACCCTAGTGCACTGCGTATATAGTTTGTAACCGTAAGTAATTTTGTTTTTATTTCTTTACTATCGCAAACTACCTATATAATAGGTGTTTAATTTGTAACTAAGCCAATTTTGTGCATTATCTCTTTACTATTGCTTAAAATTATGTATAAAATCTCAAATTTATGTAATATTCTTGCAATTTCTCTACACCTTCGATTATAATTTCTAATTTTATTTAATTTTGTTTTAACTGAATGTAATTATTGCATAACGTATTTAGTGTTGTTTACTGTCTATTAATTAGTGTATTTATATTGTAACTATGACTCATGCCTACTACTAATTCTTTAAAATTGTGTATTATCTCTACATAATGTATTTCACATGTAACAAACTGTAACCCTAATATACCAAAGGTAAAATAGGGTTTCAAATTTTGGATAACAATAATAATAGTGCATGCGTTTTCCGTGGGTAAGAGAGACTAGCCCCAGCGTGCTCTGTGCTGACGACCCCTGGTCTAAACCATCTTTGTGATAGTAATAATATTCAAATTGGAGTATCACAGTTTGAAATGAATAATAAGCTTTATCATATTAGTTCAGTATTGACCTGCGATAATGAGTTGGCGCCAAAAAGCAGTTTATTACTCTTTTAGAAACATTTTCAAAAAGAAATTGAAGACATTATTACAAAAACAACCCTTGTCAAAATTGCTGTTTTTTTCAGGAGAATAATAAAAAATAAAAGAATAACACATAGGCTATTTCCGTTCAACTGGTGTTTTATCCTTGTGTCTATTGCACTTGACATGGGCCTTTTTGGAGCCTCTAAACATTTAAAATAGTAGAAAATGTGTAATTAACCAATTTCATTAAAAATGACTAGGGCTGTTTTTGTAATAATGTCTTCAATTGATATCTCATAAATCTAAATGACATTTATAAATCTTTAACATTATCAATCTTAAGCTACGGATACGAGATGCTGTCACTTACAATAAAGGACGAAAAATGAATTGAGAAATATTAGAACGGTAAATTTGAAGAAAAATATTTAGTCCATTACAGCACCCAGTAAATCATGATTGCAACATTTTACAGAATAAGAAAATTTATACATTATGTGCAAAAAACCAAATATTGTGGTGGGGGGGGGGAAATTAAGAGCAAGAATTAAAATTGATCGGCCATTACATAAGGACTCCCTCAAATCGCAAACTAAGGAAGTTACAGAAGAATTCCTAAGTGGAAAGGACCTTTCGGTCGAACACGGTCCAGACACAAGGACAACATAGGATACACCGGGATTTATACATACTTGCATACAACTCTTTAAAATCTATCTGTGAAGACAGAGTCCGATGACACAATACATGGTGTACCATTTATATTGACTATCCAAAATAATTTTGTACGCAAGCACCAAATGAAAAATTGCTCAATACAAAAGTTGTACAAATGAAAGGGGTAAAAAATACTGAAGGGGAGGCAACCTTGTAGCGTTATATATTAACGAAGTACGAGTATTACCATTGTTTTTAAATGAAACTATAAATATTTATTATACAGTATTTCAATTTAGCTCGTCAAGACCTGTTAAAATTGTGTCAAGTGGGGTCATTCCAATAAACACAACGTTAATAAACAGCATCTTATTTAATGCCTTGACTGCATGGTTCCTAGAGATATTGCGTACAAAGGAAATGCTTTGACTTTAAGTTGCTGTAAATAATACATAATGCATTGCAGATGCTCAATAACTAATTCATTCCACGTAGCTTTGGTTTACAGTAAACAAATGAAATCAAATGTAGCACAGACCACTCAATCAGTCATCAGTAGACAGTGGATGCGGGATGACTTATCGTTGAATGTAGGTGCACATTTACTATATGTTACATTTTTTTCATTCAGACCATTGGCTCAACAGGTTTTAAACGTAAACAGACGACATCAACATGCTACTGTATCTCCGTACAGTCAGATGGAAAAGAAAAATAACGTAGGGCCTACTGTAGTACATACCTTGCAAGTTCAGTCCTCGTCATCATTGATGCAATTACCAGCGTTGCAGTAAACGACGATATATTCTCGTAAGTTGTCGAAGCTGAATCGTCTTCGCCTATCGCTTAAACAGTTTTTGTATCGAGAGAATTTCTGAAGATGATGATGACAATGATGATGATGATGATGATGGTTCCTCAGATTTCATTTAAACGCATTTCCTGTGCGATGTACTGTTGCAATGTTTCTCTATAGCCTGAGTTGTTCTGGTTTTTATTTAAATTTTACATACAATACGCACGATATTGTCTTCGTTAATACATAAAATGTCATTCTCATACTTCTTAATTGCATTTCGTATCTCTGAGCGAATTTAACGTTTTGACTTCGACATTATGGATGGATCAGCACTACATTATTCAACTCGTACTAAATACTTGAGCAGGATAACACAACTGCACACATTGCGTTGCAATGTGGACCGGGGTTCCTTCGTTATGTACGCTGCTGTACTCGCCAGGTACACAAAAGACGGACGACGCGGCACGTGCCATATAATCCGATACGAAACAACTTCACTTTTCCTTAAGTCATCCCTCATACACTATCTGGTCATCAGTATTCAACCCAATAAAACCAAAGCTATTATTATTATTAAGCTTATTATTATTATTATTATTATTATTATTATTATTATTAGGCCTATTATTATTATTATTATTATTATTATTATTATTATTATTATTATTATTATTATCACTACTATTATTAATACCGATGATAACTTGTTATACAGGGAATTCGTATTGCTTAGTCCTCTATCCTGAAGCCAATTAATATTACGATATTTTACTCGGCATATGAAATTAAAAAATCTTAATTGTATTCTGAATGTCTGCTTCTTCTTAAATTTACACTTTAACTACTTCTATTAATTCGCGCATTTTTTTTACTTAAAATTTTCCAGCGCCTTCAGTCAAGTACTACATTATTCCTTCACCAATTAAATATTGCTTTCTTAGATTTAGTCGATGGAAAATCAACCAATCCTTATTAAGATATAAAACTTCAGTGAAAGCAATAGGGTTGTGCTCTGCCTATCTGTGGATAGATACAGACTCAATTTTATAGATCTCACACTGACGTTTCCATGGGCGTACTTGCAGAAACGTCTACAAGAACATCCCACTATCTGTGTTTACAAACTATTTTATCAGGACGATCTCAAAACAAGGAGAAGACTTTAACAAGAAACAAGAGAAGGTGCTGAGTGCGACTGTATGGGCCACCAGGTGCCCTGGAAATAGCCTTTCAAACATGACGAATGGAAGATCGTTGTCGACCGCAAACCCTAGATAATGGATCCCACGTGCAGCGTAAATTTTTCTTTGTCACTTTTGTTATTACTCCGGAGGGGAGGATCAAGACCGAGCAGGCTCTATCCATCACGGGGGGGCGTTGTCTCGCCGTGCGGTCAGCAGAGGTCAGCAGTGAGGTTAAAACATGAGAAACCGCGACTTCTATTCTCCACCTCCAGTGAGGGTCGGCAACCTTTTTGGTTTTCTTTTTCTCCGCGAGGATAAAAAGTATAATACTGATTAAATTTAATAGAGGAGAGAAATATATACTACTGTATATCACAGTTCCCTTCGTTAAGGCCCATCACTGCCAGTTTAAGAACATAAAAAATTACACAAGTTCTAAGCTAGACCTTACACAGGTCCCTTCATAAAATTGAGAAACCGGTCTAGCTATATCTCATCAGCTGATGATCATTAACCGAAGGGAACGGGGTCCCATTTCGGAATTTTACGTATTTTTAAACAATTTGTCGCCTCTGCCAACCTATGACCCACACAGCACACTACACGCGAGAAATAAGAAATCCAACGAGAATCTTAATATTAGATCTTTCAAAAAGACTGCGTATATTTTTATCAAACATTTTCCCTAAACAGGGATTGCCTAGAAGACAAAGTATACTATTTACGAAACAGAATTTTGAATAGTACATATTACATGGATAATTTGTTATGAACATGACACCAATGCAAGAAAGAGGAAAACAAAATTACAGTGCAATATATTATCTGAAGTGATTTCTTAACAATGCAATCGAACATATCAACGCAAGTAAACAGACATTGGTAATTATGAATGAATGAATAGCCTCGATGTAACTTACTTGGTGAGCCATTCCTAGTAAGACTTGTGGCACTCTGATATATATCACTGACACTAACTTTCCTCTTACAAGCTATATACACTTTAGATTGTACAATGTTCACTTCACTTAAGTGTTACTCTAGTTCCTTCCACTTTTTCCTGTCTCTTGCTATTCTTGACCACTGTTTTCCGGCCCTCGCTGCGAGTATGTCTGCCCATCTGCGCCTTGGTCGCCCTTGTCTTCTCTTCCCCGTGTATGGATCGCTCATTGTAGCTGCGTATGGCAATTATAGATGAAGGCAAATGTAAAGCCTTGCAAAAATCAACAAACTGCTTTGGGGATGGATACTCTTGCTGCGACTATCAAGCCTATTACTTCCATCTGTTGTAATTGATATTTCTCTTGATAACACTGGTCAACAATGAAAATGTTTCGGGCTCAAAAATAGCTAATTCTTATGTATTTCCACCTTTAGAATTAAAAAATCACAATAAAAATGACAGATTAGCTCTTGCTTTGGAGATAAAGTGACATTTCAGTTTTTAGAGTCAGCATTTTCAGTTTGGAGAGTTGGCACTCCTGTCAAATAATAAAACACAAATGTTCTTCAGCTGTTTGTAAGTTACAAACATAGATATTGTTGCTGTGATTGTGAAGTTCATATTGTTCCTGCTGTAATTAATGCAGAATTTCTGGTTTGGAAGTGTTTTTAAAGTGTAAAATTTGTAAAAATGACACGAAAATTGTGTGCTTGAAGTAGAAAATGAAGACAATGTGGAACAAGAAGAAGAACCCAACAAGCCTTCCACATCCCATGACCCTGATTTTGAGGAAAAAAGATGATTAACCGCACAGACTGAGTCAAGCGGAATTGAGTGATCTCACTAGAGACCTTGACCTGTCAATCAAAGGAAAAGGCAGAAATTCTAGGGTCTAGACTACAGCAATGGGATCTTCTCGAACGTGATATCAGAGTCTCACAGTACAGACAACGTCACAGGGATCTGCTTCCCTCTTTTTTTTTCTTTTAGAAGAAAAACAATCTTGTTTGCTGCGACATTAATGGCTTGATGAAATGTTTGAATTTGAACCATGATCCAACTCAATGGAGGCTATTCATCGACTCCTCCAAGCTTAGTTTGAAAGCTGTATTACTTCACAATGGCAACCGTCTTCCTTCCATTCCTGTTGGTCATGGAGTTCACATGAAGGAGACTTATGCAAATATGACAGCCCTCTTCGACTCAATCGAATATCATGAATACAAGTGGAAAATCTGTGGTGATCTAAAAGTCATTGCTGTACTCTTAGGAATGCAACTGGGGTACACTAAATATTGCTGCTTTTTATGTATGTGGGACAGCAGGGATAGCAAACGACATTATATTCAAGCAGACTGGCCTGCAAGAAATCATAACCCTAGCGAGAAAAATGTTGTTGCCGAGCCTCTCGTGGACCCAAAAGATGTTCTTCCACCTCTGCATATTAAGCTGGGTTTGATAAAACATTTTGTCACAGGTATGACCAAGAAGGACAGCCGTTTAAGTACGTAAGAGAGAAATTTCCGAAATTAAGTGATGCCAAAGTTAAGGAAGGTATTTTTGTCGGGTCACAAATTCGAGAACTTGTAAAGGATCATGCATTTGACCGAGTTTTGGAGGGGAAAGGAAAGGAAAGGAAGTTTGGGAAGCCTTCAAGGGAGTTATTCATGGATTTTTATGCAACAAAAGAGATGATAACTACACTCAGTTGGTGACAATGCTCCTGCAAAAATATCATCAACTCGGATGCAACATGTCCCTTAAATTCCATTTTCTCCACTCCCACATAGACTTTTTCTCCCCTAGTTGTGGAGCTTTCAGTGATGAACACGGAGGAAGGTTCCATCACTATATTTCTGTTACGGAACAAAGATATCAGGGCCGTTGGAATGAAACAATACTTGCGGATTACTGCTAGTCTTTGAGTAGGGATGCTCCGTAACTCACAAGAGGCAAGCTAAAAGACGACGATCTCATGAAGCCACACATGATTCTCTTCAGACCCAACCATCTGCCAGGTATTCTTCCATCAATTTGGAACTCATAGAATGTAACTACCATTTTAAAAACTTCAAATGCACTTTCAATGTTGTAGCAATATATAATTAAAATATATAATTTTCTCTTAATCCGTTAAACTGAAATACTTCCACCTATTGTGTATCACAGAAACTAGAGCTAAGAAAAAATTTTTCATTGTAATATTCGTTTTTCTTAACCCAAAATTAGTAAGAATTGACTCATGAAGTGCAGGAAACATTCAAAAAAAATTTTTTTGTTGCCCAGTGTAATACGGGATTTTTGGTTCATAGATGAATTATTTTTCCTTATGGAATGTTGCGGTTGGCTCTTGCAAGTCTCGAAACGAACTATATGGTCAATTATAAAACCTCTCCGATGGTCCTGGAAAACGATCATATCTATCCTACGAGAGCTATTCTATTCTTCTAATTTGTCTTTGTCTTGACAGGAAACGAACAATTTGTTAACATCTGTTTTTGATACTGTTTTGAAACAATATTTCAAAAAGCATTTAACTGTACCTATATCTATACAAATCTGGCTTTCAGGTAAAGCTCACTTGAATAAATTCATAGGAAAAATTGTTTGAGGACCGGGTATCGAAACCGGGACCTTTGATTTGTACAATAAATGTTTACTGTTCGTTAACAGAAAGCCACAAATTTAAGTCGTACAAAGTGTGCACTCAATGTTGGGCTTTGACGTTCTGTGACCCCACTTCAGGTATGCGGATATAAGGGGAATAATTGAGCCGGAGTCAGGTACAGTTCCTGGATAGCTCAGTCGATAGAGCGTTGGCGATTTCAGTCAAAGGTTTCGGGTTCGATACCCGGTCCTGGAACAATTATTATTATTATTATTATTATTATTATTATTATTATTATTCCCTTCAAATTATTCAGTGTACCTATATCTATTCTGTTTCCGGTGTAGATATAGTATCTATTATCTTCAGTTTGTCATTGGAAGTATGTTTCGACATAATAGCAATTTCAGTGTGTCTGTGTATCGTGCAGTGGCCAACCCTTAGTGCTTCAAGACGGCGTTCATTGCATCGGATCTCGGCCACTTAGTCACTCGTAATGAGTGCCCCTCTGCAGATACTGTGTTGGACATTGTGCCACTGTCACACATCTGTGGTATAGTGCATGAGGGTTGGCCACTAAGGTGAAACTAAGAGCTGGAACTTAAACTGAGAGGATTCGATCCGGTATCGGAACTGGAATCCGGTGTGGCTTAGTGGATAAAGCGTCAGCACGTAGAGCTGAAAACCCGGGTTCGAGTCCCGGTGACGGAGAGAATTTTTCTCCACTCCACCCATCCTTCATCATATGATAATACAGAATTCCTGCACGGAAATACCATATGTACTTCGGAACATCACAACAATATTAAGTTATTTGTTTTCCCTTCTTGCCACTTGTAACGCTTTTTATTCGTAAGATTCAAACAGCTATCTCCATAACCACTGAAAATTGGACACATGTTTATATGAATATTTTAGTCAGAATAGTCCATACTACCACCCCTCTAAAACATTTATTACTCTTTCTGAATCACCCTGTATATACACTTGTAATAATTGAAGTAATATTCATATATCGAGTTGGATTAATATGTTTTGATATACGTGATTGCCATAATATTATATAACATACTGAAACGATTGGTTTCAGGTATATTGACAAAGAGAATAATGTACTTTTTTGTACTGTAGACCTACCCATGGTTGTACCTGTAACAATAGTGTTAATTCATTTTTTATATGAAGTAACTTCTTAGCTGGCTGAAGAAAGCTGTATCACTGTGCTATTTATTAAGAATAGCATGCAACCAACTCCGGAGATTTCCTGGTCCTTTAATATGAGAGGTTAAAGGTCTCAGAATTTTATTAATCTAATGATCAACAAAGAGAGATAACTGATGAGCATCGTTGATTGTATATTATCTGTAATTGGCACGTACCAACCCGTAAGCAGGGTTTAATTTAAGTGTGAAGTTGGTGGAAAAAAAAAGATTCTCGGCTTTTTATCGCATGCAAGCAGCTGGTGACGAGGAAAGTTATTAGCTGGAAAGCTGTTGAGTGTTGTCTTCTTTAACACTTTCATCAGCTGTGCGAAATACTCATCTAAATCTCTAGTAATTGCTAAGTGATAAGAAGAAAGATATTACGACTCTGCAGTTACTGAAAGAATTTAAAAATATTACTCTCGATTTTGTGTAGAAATATGTAATAGCGCTTGCATTGTTGACGATAGTAATGTAGGAAATAATTATTTTCTTACAAAGAAAGGTGTTGTCTAACAATAAGAATAACTGAAAATAATTGTTAGAAAATTTATTAATAATTAATTTAGGGGTGCTCTGCACTAACGAGGTATGTGTAAGAAGTGGGTTTTTGACAATAAGTAGAAGTGACATTGTTTTTCATTAACAAAGAAAGGCCTTTGCAAATTCGCATTTTTGAATTAGTATTATTGATAGTTTATATGTATAAGTTTCATGTATTATTCGTCAAAATCTCGTTATTGAATTTGTTGTTTTAATACATTAACAGTAAAGTGCTCTGACTAGGGTGACCAGAATCACATCGATAAAAAAAAGAGGACACAAAGCTTTAAAAAGGACATTGTTCGAAAACATATACTTAGATTTAGGCTTAGGTCTACACCACAGTCTAGTATATGGTCACGAAGTTCAATACGTAGTAAATATGCATCCATAGACAGTTGCTAACCACTAGAATCGCTACTATCGCCTCATTACAGACAATGCGAAATAGTACCTGCACAGTCTAATGTTCCTAACACCCCCATAAACTCAAGCTTCGTGACTCTATGTACTAGACTGTGCCTATACTTAGCTTTAAATTACGTCAATTCTATTTTATTGCAAAATGCTTACAGTACAGATTTAGGCTTATACTTAACATTATGTCAATATTTATTTTATTACAAAATAATTATGAAACATACTTAATAATAATGATTTTACAATTAGCTATTATATGAAAATGAAGGTAACTATAATAATATTAAAGATGACAGAAACTATCTGTTTAGATTTACATTTTCACCTCGATTTCTCGATGTAAGCCCACTAGCTACCTCTGAGCACAGATTGCCTCTGAGTTGCTCTGAGCAACCACCATAAGGAGAAGAAAAGAGAGTTATGATCGTTGACAAAGAGTATATTCCGTCGATGCTGCTGCCATCTACAGGAAAATTACTTGAAAAAGTGGTCAAATCAGATAATTTCAAAATATTAGACATACAAGTTACAAAAAGGAGGACATTTATTGATTTTTTAAAAATCCTCCCGGACTTCGGACAAAGGCCAAAAGAGGAGGAAATGTCCGGACAAGAGAGGACGCCTGGTCACCCTAACTCCGACTTACCTTGTTATTGCAGTCATAAGATACAACTCCACTCACTATCTGCAAAAATGAAAACTTCAATATGTAAACCCAAGCACAACAATTGAACTTCAAATAAAAAATGACAATCGATAAATAAACCTATATAGTACCAACACGCGAAACAAAAACGCTACGAAGTTATGCACAGACCAATACATAAATTCCTCAGGCTGGACTCGAAATCAAAACCAAGGCTTCTACACGATTTTAAATCTGCGTGTCTTTACCGTGGTAAAAACAGCGTTCAGATGGACATTGTGATCACGGTCACATTGGACTCCCTAGATGTGATTTGCCAGCTCTGGAATGTGTCATTATTAATGTTCTGAAAATACGGAAGTTTTACCTCGGAGTGGCTTAGTTCATGCTTATATGTGCTGGTAGTATTAATTTATTAGGCTAAAACATGAACACCGTAAGGATCCGATCATATATTATTAAGGGAAGCCAGGAAAAATGTTGATCTATAAATTAATGGAGATAAAATTGAGCGTTATGTCCAGAGAACACGATCTGTATCAGTGTGATAGTAAGCGGCGCTCTGTAATTTATTTGAAAGTAGACAGCGTAGAATTGGTGCAGGAAATGTCTGTTTTTTTATGTAATACCGAAACTTTATCGTTCTTTTTCTCTGGTCGCAAAGTCATAAAAGACTGAAATTTTGCAACAACAGTTGCTGTACCGGTCTTGCATGTTCTATTGTCAGACAAAGACTCAGGTCTTCACAGAGTTGATCTAAAACTCAAATGATACAACTATCACAATTTCCTAGAGGAAACTCTTGTGTGATTCCGTTAGGTACATTGCATAATAACGCACTTTCTTCTTTGATATCTTACTATTGTAGTGAATAAGAATTTGTATGACTTATGTTGTGTAACTTCTGAAAAACGCCGCTCGAAACTTGCGTAAACAACTCCTATGATTTCTTCAGTAGAAAGATATCAATGAGGAAACTGCGTCGCTGTACTGTGTACCTAACATTGATTAAAAGTACGTGTAGGGTAAAGGTTGGTAATACTGTGATACGAGTAATATAACGATACTATATTTGAGAGTTTATCATGATTTTTACTGAGCGAGAGAAGGACCTGTTTTTTTTTTCAGGAACTTGACCACGAATATTCCCCTAATACGTTGACGCAAAAAACCGATCTTCCTCTAGCCCAGTTAAAAAAAAAAAAAAAAAAAAAAAAAAAAAAAAAAAAAAAAAAAAAAAATCATATCACGATTTACCAACCTTTACCCTATATCAATATTGGTCAGATAATGCACTAATGTATATTGACAATGCAAAGTGTCAGCAGAATTATGTTGCGGGCTTAGTGCAAACGAAGAAAACTTACTCATTGCGTCATACATCAGATTTAGAAGAAACTAAGGGGAAACAAAATGCGTTTCTTGTGAAAAAGCAACTTCATTGTTCGGTAATATTGCCAGTAACTTAGGTTTAACTCGTTCTTTATTTTTCAATTTATAATAGAGCAGGAATGACAATTCGCTAACGGAGATTGACAGTGCAAAGTTCCAGCAGATCTGCATCGTCAGCTTAGTGCAACAACCGATAAAAGCTGGTTCACAATAAACCGGGAACGGAAACGAGAATGAAAATAATGTTAAAATAAATTTATCTAAATGTGAGCATTCACAATAGTTAATTGTGAATGTTCACATTTAAATACATTTATTTTAACATTATTTCCGTTCTCGTTCTCGTTTCCGTTCCCGGTTTATTGTGAATCAGCCTTAAGATAAACCTACGCCCAGTTTCCTACTCCAGGCTAGAGGAAACAACCTGTGAAGCTCAACTCGCTGCCCGTGAAAAGGAATTTTCTAGCTTGATACGAATGTCGGTAAAGATATTTAACTTACTTTGTATAAATATGATATTTCATCAATATTTCTACTTATTTTAACTGCTATACTGCATTTACTTAGTTCAGAATTATTATTTCATACAACGTTCATAACTTTCCATTGATTCAACGATATATTTTGGGAATATTGTGAAAGAGATATTGAATTATGTTAGAATATATACAGACATTACAGATAAAAGGGCAAGAGAGAACATATTAAGTAGATACTTGTTTTCTTCTTTAAATTTAACATTGATCTAGTATAAGTTCATTTAACTGTTCACATCTTAAAAATAAATAAATAAAGAAATAAATAAATGTATAAGTATGTAATAATAATGATAATAATAATAATAATAATAATAATAATAATAATAATAATAATAAAATGATAGTAACAATAATAATGGGCAAAAGTATTATAATTATGGTTTTAGCAGGAACGTAACTGACACTGGTTCCTTAAAAATGGCTAGTAACGCATCTAGATATCAATTCTTTCTCCAATTCTTACATTTAAATATCCAGCATCTAATGATTATAGATGTATTTTATGTTCTCTGATGGCAATGGAAAAAGAATGTAGTGACTCCAAAAGGTTAAATGACGACATTTTATTCTTTTATACCTAGGTACATTGCATAATAAACATGTAAAAAATATTGCAAAATGAAGAAGCCATGTTTGACAACGTACGCACTTACGGAGACATCAATGTCGAAAAACCCTCGAATATATCAATGACAGGTTAAACAGAGGCTTAAGAGAGAAGACAAATGGTAGAATTTAAGTTACCCGTCGGCTGTGATATAATATTACGCACGGAGTATATGAAGGCAGCCACAAGTACCTATGGAAACATCAATGACGAAACAGGACATAAAGCTACGGAGACTCGAGAGATGGAAATGATATCAAGACCTGAAGACATAAACGATGGAAAATACAAGACGCTATAGAGATGTCAACAGTGAAAGCTGGAACGGAGTTACGGAGGCGTATGCGATAGAAAAAACGCATGACTTCATGGCGACATCAACGATGGTAGAAGACACGAACCTGTGGAGACGTCAATGGCATTAAGCGACACGAACCCATGGAGATATTAACGATGGTGTGGAAAGAAAACTTGCAGACGTATATCAGCACTCTTCAATTGAAATAGAGTCAGGCTGTAAAACACAGGAATACGATACGTACTTCACATGATGGTATGATAGTTGAGTTGATAGAATGAAATCATGTTTTGAACTCTTTGGTAAGTTATTGTTCAATTTGTTGGTTGATCCGGAGCGTTTTACCGTCGACAGACCGCTGCGTCGCTCGGAAGTTAGTTATTGTTTTAATAATAATTTGTTTACAAACGTACTTACATTAATTGCGTATTATAATTAATCAACTGGCACTCACCTTTACATTAGACGATCGAAGTTTTCGCCCTCTGCTCTTAAACATGTGCCAATCCTATTAAAAATTACGAAGAACAACGTGAAGACATGAAGTTTATTTTGTAATTGGCCTCCTATGTCATCCAACTTATTCCTTTATGCAGCAGGATTGGGCTTATATCTTGCGTACTTGTCTGTGAAAACATCATGTGTTAGCACTTTCTCAACTGACTTCAAAATTGTTTAAGATGGAACGTAAATCCGCGAATAATGATTATGAGAAATTTCCTCTTGAAGTATATTTGAGAATATCTTTCATATGACTGTCGTAAATGGATATTCTTTGTTCTAAGTTATATCAAAATCTTCCCATATTACATAATGAACCACGCACATACCAATAAATGCACCGAAACTAGCACCACACTAAACTCAACTGAGTACTACTCCAGTTATCAGCTATTAAGACTCGCAGCGGCCAACTTTGACTATATGCCAGGAACAAGATCAACCAGTTTAGGCTGTTTCCGATCAACTTCATCTATGGACACGCGTTATATAGGATGTATCAAAAGATAACTTCAATCGTTAAGAATGTGATGGAGGACCTGATTTTCTGAAAAATGTGTTAATACAATTATTTTTCGAATTCTTCTCCGTTTTCGAGTTGCACGATGATAAACTTTCTTACGAATGTCCTACTCTGTACCAATTTCGTATTTCATTTCGTTAAATTATCATGGTAAGTACTTAAATAAACGTAACAGCTACTCTGGATCATTAATGTCTATTGGAGCAGTTGTTGAAAATACCTCACGCTGTCACGTACATACAAGTCCAATGTAGCGTTGCAAGTTCTACACTTCCTGCTGTCGTATCTTCTCTACAGCTCTGTGAATATTTTCGACAAGATCATCCCTATTTGATATCACAGAACTGTAGACACGTGCCTTTATGGAGCCCCATAAGTAGAAGTCAAGTGGTGTTAAGTCTGGAGACCACGTTGGCCAAAAAACTGGACCATCCCTAATCATAATTTGAATAGACTGAATGTAGACTCTAAAAATACAGTAAATTCATCATAAAAGAGCAAACTTATCGAAATAAAACAACAAATGGGTTCATGAAGTATAACAATCAAAGAAACGTTTTTTGCAGCAAATCAGGTTCTCTAACATCTCCATAACGATTGACCTTACCTTTTGATATATCCTATGTACAGGTTCCATGATCATAGCGCATAATACGACCCGAAGATTCACCTACTCTGTCGGAGTATCCAAGCGCAAGAGGTCAAGTCGTATCTATAGGCCTATGCCATGTCGATGGAACTACAGTCGTTTCGAAAGTTTGGAAATGTTAAGTTCCAGAACGCTTGGTTGGGTTTTTCCGAGGTTTTCCCCAACTTTAAGGCAATTGTAAGGTAATCTATTGCGAATCCTTGGCCTCATCTCGCCAAATATCTCGTTATCACCAATCCCATTGACTCTGAAAATAATCTCGTAGTTGATACAGCGTCTTAAATAACCAATTTAAAAAAATACCAACAAATCTACTTCACTTCTACGTTTCATTTTACTATTTATTTTTTATACACTTCCATTTTTATTTGTTTAATTTATTTTCAGGAATGTTCTATTGACATTTTTATACAATTATTTCTTTCTCAACTACTTTTTATTTTTTATGTGTTTTCCTACCCAACAAGGAAATCTATCACTTTATTTTAAAACCTTAAAAGAGCATTCTATTGTTATTTGTATTTTTTAACGAATACTTGTGGAAAATTTTAGTTCTCTGAATTTTTTTAGATTTAAAAAAAAGGTAAAAACTCCTACACAACTTTATGAAGCCATGGCTACCCACAGTTTAGCTGAAGATTAATGCTCCCACCCGTACAAGTAACCGGCATTAATTCCAGTAGGGATGTTATTCCCAAGAGGCAGCCTCCTTTATCCACAAGAAAACACTTCTGTTTGAAATTGAGTAAACCATAGGTCCATTGTGACCGAAAGGATTAGATCAATAGAGAGAATTGATTGACCCGATCGGGAATCAAAATCACGACATTCTGATTGGAAACGGGATCCGGAATTTTCGTCATCGATTTTTCGTCACCCGGTGATTTCGTCACATATTACATTTTGCCAATGCAACATTTTGCAACCGATTCATTTTTGTCACCACCAAATTTTATCACCAATTTAATTTCCTCGTCACTATTTTTTGCCACCACAATTTTCCCCCCTTCATGTCACTCCCCTTGGTGATACCTACTGTATATAAAATTATACATAGGCTAATATAAAACCTCCTACTTCCTTGTGTTCATTTTGTGAATTTTGTTTCCAAGTATACATTCATGTTTTGGTTTCGAAATCTTCAAGTTACAGGATTCATCATGTTCATATTGTTTATTTTGTTTCCAAGGATATATTTCGAAATCTTCAAGTTACAGGATTCATTATGTTCATATTGTTCATTTCGTTTCCAAGGATACATTGATTTTTGAATTCAAAATCTTCAAGTTACAGAATTCATCATGTTCATATTGTTCATTTTGTTTCTAAGGATACATTGATTGTTTGGATTCGAAATCTTCAAGGTACAGAATTCATCATGTTCATATTGTTCATTTTGTTTCTAAGGATACATTGATTGTTTGGATTCGAAATCTTCAAGGTACAGAATTCATCATGTTCATATTGTTCATTTTGTTTCCAAGGATACATTGATTTTTGGATCCGAAGTCTTCACATTACATTATTCATTGATTTCAAAATCTTGAAGTTAAGGTATGGCGGAATTATTTCGGTTCGTAAAAAGTAATAGAGCAAGAGATAAATTAATTTATAATGGACATATGTATACAAAGCACAAAGTTACGAAGACCGAGATTGTATGAAGATATGATCAGCGCGACGTTTGTAATTCACTGATGACTATTTCCTCAGATAAGAAAACCGTTATGAAAGAACCTACAGAGCATTCGAAGCACTTGGCAAACTGGGGTAGAATTGGAGCTGCGGAATATGTTGAAGCAATGAAAGTTGAAGGTGGAACTTCAGCGAAAACTACGTCATATTTTACGACGTAAAATTATTATTTTGGTGAGGAAATTCCCTCATTAACAAAAAAATAGTCCACACCTGTGGAGTAACGGTTAGCGCGTCTGGCCGCGAAACTAGGTGGCCCGAGTTCGATACCCGGTCGGGGCAAGTTACCTGGTTGAGGTTTTTCCGGGGTTTTCTCTCAACCCAATATGAGCAAATGCTGGTTAACTTTCGGTGTTGGACCCCGGACTCATTTCACTAACATTATCACCTTCATCTCATTCAGACGCTAAATAACCTTAGATGTGATAAAGCATCGTAAAATAACCTTACTTACTTACAAATGGCTTTTAAGGAACCCGAAGGTTCATTGCCGCCCTCACACAAGCCCGCCATCGGTCCCTATCCTGTGCAAGATTAATCCAGTCTCTATCATCATATCCCACCTCCCTCAAATCCATTTTAATATTATCCTCCCATCTACGTCTCGTCCTCCCTAAAGGTCTTTTTCCCTCCGGTCTCCCAACTAACACTCTATATGCATTTCTGGTTTCGCCCATACGTGCTACATGCCCTGCCCATCTCAAATTTCTGGATTTAATGTTCCTAATTATGTCAGGTGAAGAATACAATGCGTGCAGTTCTGCGTTGTGTAACTTTCTCCATTCTCCTGTAACTTCATCCCTCTTAGCCCCAAATATTTTCCTAAGCACCTTATTCTCAAACACCCTTAACCTATGTTCCTCTCTGAGAGTGAGAGTCCAAGTTTCACAACCATACAGAACAACCGGTAATATAACTGTTTTATAAATTCTAACTTTCAGATTTTTTACTGCAGACTAGATGATAAAAGCTTCTCAACCGAATAATAACACGTATTTCCCATATTTATTCTGCGTTTAATTTCCTCCCAAGTGTCATTTATATTTGTTACTGTTGCTCCAAGATATTTGAATTTTTCCATCCCTTCGAAGGATAATTCTCCAATTTTTATATTTCCATTTCGTACAATATTCTGGTCACGAGACATAATCATATACTTTGTCTTTTCGGGATTTACTTCCAAACCGATCGCTTTACTTGCTTCAAGTAAAATTTCCATGTTTTCCCTAATCGTTTGTGGATTTTCTCCTAACATATTCACGTTATCCGCATAGACAAGAAGCTGATGTAACCCGTTCAATTCCAAACCCTGCCTGTTATCCTGAACTTTCCTAATGGCATATTCTAAAGCGAAGTTAAAAAGTAAAGGTGACAGTGCATCTCCCTGCTTTAGCCCGCAGTGAACTGGAGAAGCATCAGATAGAAACTGACCTATACGGACTCTGCTGTATGTTTCACTGAGACACATTTTAATTAATCGAACTAGTTTCTTGGGATTAACGAATTCAATAAGAATATCATATAATACTGCCCTCTTAACCGAGTCATATGCCTTTTTGAAATCTAGGAATAACTGATGTACTGTACCCTTATACTCCCATTTTTTTCTCCATTATCTGTCGAGTACAAAAAATCTTATCAATAGTCGATCTATTACACCTAAAACCGCACTGATGATCCGTAAAATAACCTACTAAAATAAAAAATAAAATCGAAAAAAAAAATGACAAAAAGTGTATGATGACGAAATAGCTTCGGTGACAAAATCTCCTCAGTGACAAGCAATATGATGACAAAATGTATTTGATGACTAAAAATCTAATGACGGAAAATAGATGACAAAATATAACGGTGACGAAATTTCCGGTTACAGTCGCTACAGACGCTACCTCTCGCTCCTTATTACATTCAGAGACAATTGATTCCTCTGATTCACAGCTTGCCTTGTTCTTCTAATGCAGAGTTTGTAAGAAATAAACTACCGCTTTTATTAAAATGTTCTTCTAACTACAGTTCCTTTCATAAGAAACACGACTGGAAATATGGAACTGTATCACTTTCTTTTTTTATTTAAGAGCTCATATTCAGCTTCAATGATATAAATAATTTGCAATGTTAGAACGGTCAAGTCAATTGAAATAATTCAGTCTTCACAGAGGATTAGAACTACGTGCACACTTTCTAAAGCATCCCACATGAGGAATCCATGACTACGCCTTGATTAGAACCGGATCCTGCATTGTGAATCCCTGTGTCAGTTGATAAGTGTTTCTAGGATCATAATCTGCTTAGGACGTTGTTATCCGTAGTTGTGAGGAAATGCAGACCTAATTGGCGATGTTCCAGCGGTAGTAAATACTGTGAGCGCTTAATTTGAGAGTCGGAGGTACGGTACTGAATAAGAAGAAGCTTCAAAATAAGAATGGAAAAAAATAAACTATATATAAAGGGAAATTTTTATGAAGTGTGACTAATGGGATGTTTTATGTAGTATTAGTTCTTTTCTTATTTTGAAGAAGCGGAGAGGAAATGAAAGGGAATGCACTAAAGAAATTGCGTTCCACAACCGTCTTTCCTTTATTCGTGTTTGTAGTAATGTTCGGTGTTAAGGAAATGATGGATTTTAGCTTTGAATCCTGCATTTCTTGTATTCTACTGAAGTAGAAAGGACCGCAACTGCATTAAATTGATTTATGGTTGCACGTACGCGAAAGAAACACAGTCACCTGTACTACAAATGGACGTGAAGTAGTAAACCGACCGTTTCTCAAAGAAGGGATATGAGTTCGAACACTAGTATTTCTTAAGAGTTGTAATATAGGAGAGGAATTTCTTCCACGACACACTGTAGTGTCTTCATATGTGGTCAACATTTGAGGTAGAAACAGATTACAAGAGAATATTACTTTCTCATAACCGCCGTTGTGGCCTAAATTTAGCCTTTTCGGTTACAAATGCAGTGAACATGGTTCGCTTCTGATTAATGATGTAAATTTATTTTCCTTCCGTAGAAATTGGTTGTATTTTCTTGACTTTTTTCAGTGTTGTCCTGAGTAGTAACCTTGAGACATGCTGACCATTAAGTCATTATTATTATTATTATTATTATTATTATTATTATTATTATTATTATTATTATTGGGCGGCCGGGTAGCTCAGTTAGTAGAGCAGCTGGCTACGGACTGGAAGGTCCAGGGTTCGATCCTAGGTGGTGCCAGGATTTTTTCTCGTTGCCAAAGTTTCAGAGGTTCACTCAGCCTCCTATAAAATTGAGTACCGGGTCTTTCCCGGGGGTAAAAGGCGGTCAGAGCGTGGTGCCGACCACACCACCTCATTCCAGTGCCGAGGCCATGGAAAGCATGGGGCTCTACCTACATGCCCCCCAAATGCCTTCATGGCATGTTACGGCGATACCTTTACCCTTTTTTTATTATTATTATTATTATTATTATTATTATTATTACTATTATTATTTTCTGTTATTTAACGACTCTGTATCAACTATTATCAACTATTTAACATTTTATAATTGGTAATAGCGAGATGGCATTTGTCACAATGAAGCCGAGGATTCTCATAGATCGCTACATATTCTTCTTAAAGTTCTGGAAAACCTCGGAAAAACCTAATCAAGTAATCAACCGAAGCGGGAATCAAACCCACGCCGAAGCGCAGCTCCGAGTCAATAGGCAAATACGCTACCGCCTAAGCTACGCCGGTAGCTTTATTATTATTATTATTATTATTATTATTATTATTATTATTATTATTATTATTATTATTATTATTAGACGGCTGTGGCATAAGTCATGGTAACTATTTTCTTTGTGATAATGCGGGCGCGGTTCAAAATTTTGAAATATGCAAATGAAAGAACTGGGTATGTTTACTAAAAATGTAAGATAGGAATTAAACATCCATAAACGACACAGCATCTTGCTACTTGAAAGGAGAGTGTATGTGTATGTGCTACTTTAAAGGCCAGTATATGTACTAGTGGAATAGCATAGGGTAGGTTAGAGACCAAATATCCATAAACGACGCAGCATCATGTCTATTACGGTAGTTTGATTAGCATTACAGCACATATACCCAGCCTAAAAAAAACATCGTATCATATCCATTCTGCACGGAGGTCGACTCACTACTACATTACATATTAGACGTAACATCGCTGTCTCTGGGATAATGATATCACACTGTCATCCCTATAGTTATACGATCTCATACTATTGATGCATGACCCGGCGCTCGACTTACAACTGAATTCATATTGCTCTCTGTGCCATAACTATAGGACATCACACTGCCAATTAGTGATACGACACACATCTCATACCATCACTTATCTTAAAAAAAGAGTAATCGCCATGACTTGTGCACCATTATTATTATTATCATTATTATTATTATTATTATTATTATTATTATTATTATTGTTATTATCTCGCCTAGACAGAGTTCCAAATAAAAAATCAGATAAATTATGAAAGTGTAAAATAAAACTAGATTGGATAAAATAAGAAATAGACAACTTTCCTGGTTTGAACATGTCCAAAGAATGTTAGATGAGATTCATCTTCCAAAACACGTTTTGAATTGATAGCCTAGGAAAGAAGAAAACGGAGAACCAAAACAATTTTGAATAGAAGAAATCAGAAGAACCAAGGCAGACAGAAATCTTCAAGATGGTAACTGGGAAGACCGGATATATGGAGAATAGGAAACCAGACATCGTCATAGAACGATACAAATCAGTATATATTATTATTTTATTATTATTATTATTAATATTATTATTATTATTATTATTATTATTATTATTATTATTATTATTATTATTATTATTATTATTATTATAGATTTAGTTCTCAGTTTTCGATATCACATAATAGGACATTTCTGTCCATAGCTCGTTGTTTTTACATCCCTAGTGTGTAATGTATAGTATTAAGTGAGAAATGCTGTACATTCAAAACTGAAATTTAATAGTGTATTAGGCATGTGTTGACAATAAGCAATTCATAACGTATCTGCGATTCTGACATTTCCAATCGAAACACAATCTGCGCTATAATAAACTTCCATTGTTATTACTGTTGCTACAAACGTTCTTAAAGCAGGAATGACTATTTTACGGTCAGTATTCATACTAGAAGCTGTTTACTATACGTTTTTAGTTATGTACAGGAATTGTTATGTACTACTGAAATCAATGTCGAGTTTAATGGCGACTAACAATAAGTATCAGACTCCCTATTAGAGAACATCCTAACGCCTACCAAGTATTGCTGTACAGTTTATTTCAGTTAAGAGGACAAAGATACTCAGTTGAATAATGGACTAAGTTTCATATTTTCTTAATGAAGGTATATTTGAAAAGTTGTTTGTACTAAAAACATCATACCTGTGTTAAGAAAGAACTTTCCCATATGCATTGGCTTATTTGATAATAAGGATATTATTATTATTATTATTATTATTATTATTATTATTATTATTATTATTATTATTATTATTATTATTATTATTATTATTATTATTACACAAGCTTGGACCATATGTAAATGTGATGAACAACGAATCGCTGCCAATGAAATGAAATTTTTAAGAAGAACTGCTGGCTATACTAGAATAGACAAGAAGAAAAATTGGGATATTTTGAAAGAATTAAATTCATTCATTTTCATTTAGTGTTATGCTCAAGGGCTGGTCTTTCACTGCAAACCCATCTTTCTCCAATCTTTCCTATTTTATGCCTTCCTCTATGTTTCCCCATATGATCCAAATATCTTAATGTCGTTTATCATTTGACATCTTCTTCTACCCCGAACTCTTCTCCCGTTCACCATTCCTTCCAGTGCATCCTTCAGTAGGCCGTTTCTTCTCAGCCAGTGACCCAACCAATTCCTTTTCCTATTCCCAATCAATTACAGGACCATTCTTTCTTCACCCACTCTTTCCAACCAGCTTCATTTCTTATTCTGTGTGTCCAATTCACACGTTCCATTCTTCTCCATATCCACATTTCCAATGCTTCTATTCGCTTTTCTTCACTTCGTCGTAATGTCTATATTTCTGCCCCATACAATACCATACTCCATACAAAGCACTTCACTAGTCTTACTTAGTTCTTTTTTCAGAGGTCCGCAGAAGATGCTTCTTTCAGATACGAGAAACATTTTTATTTTTATTTTTAATATCATTATTATTATTATTATTATTATTATTATTATTATTATTATTATTATTATTATTCGGCCACCGGCATGGCTCGGTCGGTTAAGGCGCTTGCCTGCCGGTCTGAAGTTGCGCTCGGGCGCGGATTCGATCCCCGCTTGGGCTGATTAGCTGGTTGGATTTTTTCCGAGGTTTTCCCTAATCGGAAGGTGAATGCCAGGTAATCTCTGGCGAATCCCCGGCCTCATCTCGCCAAATATCATCTCCCTATCACCAATCTCATCGATGCTAAATAACCTCGTAGTTAATACAACGTCGTTAAATAACAAAATTAAAAGAAATGTTAGTCTATTATTATTATTATTATTATTATTATTATTATTATTATTATTATTATCATTATTCATATCTTATTTCTTCCCCCCATTAGATTCTTACATCTTTACAGCAAATTTATTTATGTATTTATCTTAATTTCTGTGTACCTTAGAGATCATAGATATATCCTCAAATCTCCCAGTATCATATTTTTATTTATGCTCGACCATGCCGAAATGTAGTAATTATACACCTGGTAGCAGACCTTTAATGCATGTCATTAAAGTACACCTACTCATTAAAGGTCAGGTCTTTCAGCCAATGACGACTCAGGTTACAACTGTTCAGCCAATGACAGGTCAGCTTTCTACCGTTATAAAACCGCAAGTATCGATTATTCTTGGATATGCAATCGAAAGAGAATTAGCGAAAAGTCACGGAGGCTGGAAATCCAATACTGTCGCAGAAGGTTATGTTCTGTTACTATAATAATTAGCGTTAATTGTAAATAATATTCAAATAAATTAAATTTGTCATCTCGTTTTTCAATGTCTAATTTAATTTCAATGTTATCTCTGTAGGTTCTTATGGCCTAGCAGGTCAATGTGGACATCTGTTCCTCGGAAAAAATCAATACTTTCGCGTCTGCGCACATCTCACAACATACGGGACATTGCTCAAAAATTAATAATATCAAATTAGAAATATAGTCGAGCATAAAAAGTCGTATGAAACTTGCCTATAATGGTAATTAAGAAGCTCGTATGAAAATTATGAAACTCGCTTGCGCTCGTTTCATAAATATCCATACTCACTTCTTAATTATCTTCATTATAGGCTCGTTGCATAATGTACTATTAATTGTTTCTGTAACTTTTTCTGGAATTTACTCATAATATGATGGCTTGATTTATGTTCTTTCATATTTATTCTGGTCCTAAATCAGTACCACGTATTTTTTAAAAGGCCGGATTTCATACGCATGCGGATGGAATGGCGCTTATGACATTAGACTAAACTGACTCTGTACTGAAGGAAGGCAAACCTTCACCTCCCCCGCTGATCCCGAATCAGTCAGATTTGTAGCTGAAAACGTTACTGCTTTATGTGGACATAGAGCGTACTGTAATGTTGATCATATGGCATCAAAGACTCCCAGTAAAGCCTGAAAAGTGTACAATAGCAGTATAATTGTGACAGATAACAAACAGTGTCCAATGTATCAGAGGTTCCTACAACAATCAACCTCTGGGAAGTACATGTAGAGCCCCCCAGGGGGGTTCGATTGTTACAGGTGTTGTCAGTCGAACGACTGGAATTAGAAAGCTCTGCGGGTAACTTCGCTTTTAAACGCCAATTCATTGCATTGAGATTCGATTCCGACGTATTGTGATATTCCTTCTGCAGCAAGAGTTGTTTCTGTTGAAAAGAGCAGCAGCAGAATACAGCCTTGTGATTTCCGGCGTCATTGTTACGGAGAATGTTTATGAAGAATGGTCAGTTACATGGCCGGTTTTCCCTTGTGATGCCACCCGACAGCATTAAAATTGTTTGCATGCGGAATGGAACAGTTGTATGGCTGAGTTGTAACGACAGCCGCTTCTTCTATGTAAATCCTAGACGGAATATTGCGCATTCTTGTGTCCTGCCCAATCCTAATTGCTGTTTGTCTGCGTCCCTGGACTGACATGGCTTACCGCCTAATAAATACGGTCTTAATATTCCAAAACATTTGTGGGGACTGTAACTACTAGTAAGAGAAGAAAAACAAGAATATAAATAAGCTATCGTTTCATGTGATCCTGACGCTAACAGTGATATTTTACGGTTGTCAAATGTACAGTAAAATTCTCCACTATAAACATTAACGAAATAATAATAATAATAATAATAATAATAATAATAATAATAATAATACTTACTTACAAATGGCTTTTAAGCTTCATTGTCGCCCTCACATAAGCCCGCCATCGGTCCCTATCCTGTGCAAGATTAATCCAATCTCTATCATCATATCCCACCTCCCTCAAATCCATTTTAATATTATCCTCCCATCTACGTCTCGGCCTCCCCAAAGGTCTTTTTCCCTCCGGTCTCCCAACTAATACTCTATATGCATTTCTGGATTCACCCATACGTGCTACATGCCCTGTCCATCTCAAACGTCTGGATTTAAAATGTTCCTAATTATTCAGGTGAAGAATACAATGCGTGCAGCTCTGCGTTGTGTAACTTTTTCCATTATCCTGTAACTTCATCCCTCTTAGCCAATAATAATAATAATAATAATAATAATAATAATAATAATAATAATGATAATAATAATAATTGTCTCAGTGTAACACGTGCTGTGCTGATCATAATAAATGTACGATTCCTTTAGTTGTGAGATTATATTCATATATGTATTAATTCTTTTTTTTTTGTTTAAGTTAATACTTGTACACTAGAATGTATTTTCCTGTTAGTGATTATGTATTTAGTCTCTTTTTTATATAAGCCTATATTTTTTATTATTATTATTATTATTATTATTATTATTATTATTATTATTTTAAAGTTAATACTGATTGTGTATATGTATTCAATCTCTCTTTTTTACTTTATTATGTTTATTATTATTTTAAGTTAATATTTTTATACCAGTATGTATTTTTTTTTGTATGTGATTTGATCCTGGTTGAGTGGAAGAGAAGGCCTGATGGCCTTAACTCTGCCGGGGAAAATAAAACTATTATTAATAATAATAATAATAATAATAATAATAATAATAATATACGTTTGAGATGGACAGAGCATGTAGGACGTATGGGTCAATGCAGAAATGCGTATAGAGTGTTAGTTGGGATACATGGGGGAAAAAGACCTTTGGGGAAGCCGAGACGTAGGTGGGAGGATAGTCTAATATTAAAATTGATTTGAGGGAAGTGGATATGATGGTAGGGAATGGATTAATCTTGCTCAGATTAGGGACCGATGATGGGCTTGTGTGAGAGCGGCAATGAACCTCCGGGTTCTCTAAAAGCCATTTGTAAGTGAATAATAATAATAGTAGTAGTAGCAGTAGCAGCAGCAGCAGTAGAGACTGTTGTACCTTTATATACTTTTCACATTTTATTTTTTTTAATTTCGGGAAATGAAATTTTCTAAATAAAAAATTATTGAAATAATTATTGAAGATTCCTTTACAACGTCCTGTATGTATTTTCCTGTTTTACAGATCTAGTAAGGATGGAAAAAATAAAATAGAGGGATATGTGATGTGTTCAATGGTACAACAGGTTCATGTACCTTGGAACGTACCCTCTTTTAAGTTGGAACACATGAAATATAGGTGGTAATATAGCTGTAAAAACTGACAATCATATTTAAAATGTATTTGACATCATAAACCAGAGCAAGCTTCTCTGATTGAGATTTTATTTCCTGGAGGAGCAATAACTGCTTCAACAGCTTTCTTCAAGACATCCGGATCAATTGGGGGCCCCTTTAACTCCAGATTTACTTCGTGACATGATCTTAAAATAAAAGAAAAACAAAAACCGATAGTATCATGTACCTTCAAACATGTTCCATGATATAAAATGGTTTGTCCTCAAGGATACAAGAGGGTGCACTTTTAAACAAATATGGCTCCCAAAACTAGAGATTCGAATAAGTCATGGAAGTTAAAATATGTTATTACCAGGAAAAGGGATTTGGAGTATTATAAAGAATGGTGAAACGTAGTATAGATATTCGTAGCTCAGTGACTGTCAAGCGAGCTGCGTCACAGAGCATGCACGAGTACAGTCCACTTCATACAAACTTACACGCAACGTGCTGTAAACGTATTTCAGAATAAACAATTGTTATAGTTTAATGACATATAGTGGCCTACATACATAATCTGCATTTCATTTTGAACGATATGTGTTTTTCTTGGCAACGCACAAGACATCAATAAACAACATTACAAATATACATCATTAAATATCAATCTCTGCGTCCTCGCGTGTCAATGGAAATATTGATGGTTGATAGACAGTATGGAACTCGCCTCTGAATATGTACAGTATGTTTTTTCTGTCAGGAGCGTGTTAAATTAAAACCTTTATTTACAATATTATAAAATATGATAATATGTATACAACGTATACTACAGTATTTACAATATATACAATAGTTACAACATAGCCTATTACAGTATCATTAAATGTTGATCAAAATGTAGAACCAAACGAAATGGCATTTTTAAATTAATGCTGTGTTTTGTTGATGAAACAATTATTCCTGCTGTGCCTTGTTATAATAAATTGTAAATATAATTTCCAAATTTTCACAATACAACTTTGCTCTGTTGCAAGGAAGGAAATTTTTTAACATGGAAAAACTCCGCTCTACATCTGCAGAGACAATTGGAGAGAACTTGAAACAAGATACGTCAATTAAATTGACGTCATTGGGACACGTCTTTGTTAGTACATCTGAAATCCGACTAAGAATACTATACCTATCATCAACTATGTTCATTTTTTCACCAACACGTTTTCCTACTTCACATTCTACTGCACTCAGTTTATTTACAATAGTCCTCATAATATTTATTTGCTCAACTAGTTCTACTCCTAACTTATCTAACCAAATAATGGCATCCGGTAAATATAAAAAAATTGACTTAATATCCATGACTTCTTTTTAGATTGTTCTATCATTTAGCAGTTCCTGGCGTATTTGAATCGCAGCCGCGTCATCGGGAATTGTTTCCTGAATTTTGATACTCGATCTGGAGCTTTTACAAATATACTCTTTCAATTTTGTATTGTTAGTTGGTTTCACTTTCGGCATTGTACCTGCACTTCACTACTCTGAACTGCAAACCTGCATTTTGACGTTCTTATGCGACAACTGTCCCGTTCACCTGTTGTTGACGTGCAGAGATCTGCGAGTATGTCATGGAGGGGATGACTTGGTATAAAGGGTTGTAAACAAATGGCTGTGTAGATGCCAATACTAGCTTTTACTACTCCAAATTCCGTTCCCTAGTTATTACTCACCATATGATAGGAAACACACCATACTTGAAATATACAAATAAAATTGCAATTATAACAAATATAGCCTATTAGACAAGAAAGACAAACATGATCATAATACAATGTAAACAACAGTCAATGGAAATGAGCCTTATTGTAACATATAGGAGGAAAGAAAAAAAAAAGCATAATAAAAAGTGAATAGTGAGTAAAAGTATTTAGGTAGCTTAGATACAGTTATATTTATAAAGGGCTGCAAACTACTGTTTTTAATAAACAAATTGTAGTAAGAAAGTAATATTGACTTGTCCCGATCATTTCGTTACGTCCTGTATCTTGTTTTTGTTACGCTCGACTCCTAAAGCACAAACAATTGGTTACACGATACTGAGAAGTCACCGGGCTAACCTGACGCCACCGTGATCATAAATGGTCACAGAGGCGGGTGCAAAGGATACACTTATCATTTCTGGAATAACATTTCCATACCGAATGGTTAAGCCACTCCACAGGTGGTCGCACCATACTAATCAAATTTCAGTATAATTGGACTTGTTAGGAAACGGTGATGTTTTATTGATCCCAATATCCGGAACGAAGGCCAATCGACGCAGACAGATGAGATGACGTCAAAGGTCAGAATCTATCAGGATACCACAACGCCCTTAATTGGCTATTGCTCCCTGTCGCACCGTGTTGGACACTTAATCATTTAACAGGTTCTACGAGTCCGGACCAGTCATCGGAAATAACTCATCTCGCTCAAAATCTGGCAACCAGACACCTGTCACCAATATCTGTGCTGCCCACGTGTTCTCTTCGGTGACAGGGTTGGCCAATCAGTGCGGTATATAATATTTCTTAAATTGTTGGTAACGGAAATCCTTTATTTAACACAACACCCTTTACCTCATAACTACCTTAAGCGGCAGTTGAAACTCGACCAGCAAGGCAAGAAATGTATCAAGAATAACATCAGTAGAGATGAAATAATAAGTGGGAAGAACTGCAGGACACTCTTGAGTGGACTATAAATCAATGGAAAAAATATACACAATTAAACATTGCCCAATTTTGGATAAAATAACTGATTATAAAATAAAATGAATGAAACATTTGCACCGAATAGCTAGAAATAATACATCATCATAATTTTCTTCTTCCTCCATCACAAATTAGTACTTTATAGACCTGTTTCGACCCCATCCAATAGTCATTTGAAATGGTATAGTAGGACCTACGTGGCCTCTCTGTCTTCTTGTTCTGTAAGACGTCATAATTTTTCGGAATTCTTGGCAGTATATTCTGGACACTTGGTGTAGCTTCTTATAATAAAGTGTTAATTTTGTTTTCAAATGATGTAACATTATATTTTTAATTCTGCTAAAATGTTTCCGATTCTATTTATGTCTAAAAGTATATGTTATCCTGCTGTCCTTCTGGAAATAAAATCATTTTAACTGTAAATCCTTTCTAATTATTTTGAATTTGAGTCCAAATTTCGCTTTCATATAAAGATGTAGAAAGGACTAAAGAATTATATACATTATATATCCACGTTATGTCCGAATGCCCGGAATGGAAGACGAAGTAAGATCCGGAATGCGGTGTATATTCATGTGCAATTATTTTATCCATTAAAATTTACAAGTAAAGTTAATCGTTTTTCGCACTGGCGAGAAATAAGATATGTCTCCAATATATATGCCGTTTAGTATTTTCATTTTCACGAGTTTTAGATTGATAATTTAGTACTTTTGAATTTTCGACAAAATGCGAAAAGTGTACGAAAATACGATATGATTTTATTTTTGGCAGAAGTGAGAAATATAAAAAAATGATACTTTTAATACATTTGTGATTTTCTGTCAAAAATAAATTATAATTTATTTATTTACATTTATTTATTTACTTGCTTGCTTTGCTTTTGCTTTGCTTGCTTGCTTATTTGTTTATTATATTATTTATTATATATTTATTATAGTAATTACATTATTTATTATTTATTTATATATATATTAATTATATTATTTATTGTATTAATTATATTATTTATTATTTATTTATTTTATTATTTATTATTTACTTATTATATTATTTATTTCATTATTTATTTAATTTTTTAATTAATTTATTAATTTATTTATTCATTTATTCATTTAATTTCATTCATTCATTCATTCATTCATTCATGCTCGGAGAGTTACAGCCATAAAGCCTTCTCTTCTACTAAACTCGTATAAGAACAATAGCAAACAATTTACAAAATAATTTAGGCGTTGACGTGCAGAGTATGCGTAGAGATAGGAACGTGTTTGCTTTGTTCAACGTTGATATAAAATTTGTGTCAAATATTTCAGCAAAAATGTAACTAGATTGATTAATATGCTGTAGACATAGCGCTGGCCTTTTATGCCCGAGATTGCGGGTTCGATTCCGGACCAGGTCGATGGCATTTAAGTGTGATTAAATGCGACAGGCTCATGTCAGTAGATTTACTGGCATGCAAAAGATCTCCTGCGGGACAAAATTCCGGCACACCGGTGACACTGATAAAACCTCGGCAGTTGCGAGCATCGTTAAATAAAACATAACATAGGCCTATATACCTTATTTTCAGGCACCCTTAGCTTCTGTTCACCTCTCAAAAGTGAGAGTCCAAGTTTCACAACCATACAGAACAACCGGTAATATAAGTATTTTATAAATTCTAACTTTCAGATTTTTTGAGAGCAGACTGGATGACAAACGCTTCTTAACCGAATAATAACATGCATTTCCAATATTTATTCTGCGTTTAATTTCCTCCCTAGTGTCATTTATATTTTTAGTATTGCTCCAAGATATTTGATTTTTTTTTTCACGTCTTCAAAGAATAAATGTCCAATTTTTATATTTATTTTTCGTACAATATTCTGGTCACGAGACATAATCATATGAGTAGCTTAATATCAAAGACGGACATCTGACCTCAATCGAAATTTAGGTAGCTGTGGTTTTTTATACAATTTTTCATGCTCTTTCCAGTTATAGTGAAACCATATGCAAATTCTAACACTACATTTATAAAATAAATTGTGTTAAATATTACAAGGAACACTGTGAATTAAAAAGTTGCCTCTAGATCAAAACTATGGAGACGACAGATGTCCGTCTTTGATATTAAGCCACTCATATACTTTATCCTATCGGGATATACTTCCAAACCTATCTCTTTACTTGCTTCAAGCAAAATTTCCGTGTTTTCCCTAACAGTTTGTGGATTTTCTCCTAATATATTCACGTCATCCGCATAGACAAGCAGCTGATGTAATTCGATCAATTCCAAAGCTTCTCTGTTATCCTGGACTTTTCTAATGGCATGCTCTAGAGCAAAGTTAAAAAGTAAATGTGATATTGCATCTCCTTACTTAGGCCGCAGTGAATTGGAAAAGCTTGAATAAGCGGTCGCGGACAGCCGATGAGGGGTTGTCCTCCGGCTTGGGGATTGGGCGAAGGGCTAACAACCCATCACCGTAAAAAAAAAACAGCATGTTACGAAACCCCAAAATAAGAACAATGTGAGGAGTCCATAATTGTACCTATCTTTAAGAAAGGGGACAAGACTAACTGTAGTAACTTTCAAGGAAGTTTTCCACATTTTATTATTTACAAATATTTAAAAATGGATTGTGTTAAAATTGTAGCTGATATTGGATTTTAATAATTTATACAGTCTAAAATAGTATACAAAAGGAATGATACGATTATATGTACTCTACTATTAAAATTTCTACATTGCTATAAAATTTTGACATTGTTTTTCTCAAAGCATGGGTTTTCAACTTGAGTTGTTATTGCATCCAGCGCCTCATTTTAAAATGCTAAATTTTTTGATTATAAATGCTAAAAACCAATAACTCTACTTAGTTTCGATTGTCGACATTTTGGAACTACAATCGGCATGCACTTATTTTAGACGTAACTAGATTATTTTTAGACGCAAACATATTCTGAAATACGTTTCCATGGTGAAAACCTGTCTAAAATTATAGGTATACCTTTTGAATAGACATTGAACATAGTATTTCCATAAGTAATTATGTATGCAATTTTGTTTTGCAGACGAGGTGGGCCGAAGGGAAGCAATCACATCAATGGCATTCCAAGAACAGGGAGTCTGCACAGTCGACTCTGCGGTCGGGGTGGGCAGAGCCGCCCTCCGATGTCCTGCTGACAGAAGACAATGGGGTCTCGTTGTAGCCATCAGCGTAAAGCAAATCCCACCGATACTGACAACCTGCAGCAACAAGACGAGCTACTGACATCGCGGGGTGAGTGTCTGAACCTTTACAGCTGCCTAATCTTTTCGATTCGACTTTCACATGCTCAAGCAATACGGTTGCTGCATTCAGAATTATAAGTACATTCCTGTGACTGGTTAAGTGAGATATGATCCACTTTGCAATAGGTCCTTCCTACGAAAATGTCCAACGTTTACAAATGTCCACATAGAAAATTCGTCCAGGCCATAAAAATGTCCTTACCTGAAAAGTTCAGTGTCAGCAAGTCCTCTTCTTAAAAAAGCCCTACGTTCAAAAATGCCCACAAATAAATTCGTCCATTTCCCTAAAATGTCCGACAAGGAAAGTGCCGAGAAATGTATTGTCATTTCAATTATGTTATACATATTACATATGTAATACAAAAGCTGCATCAATTGTTAAAAAAATTATCTCATTATATGTAGTGCGGTAAGTATTTTCAGTGTTATTTGCAGTTGGGTAATGTATTAAAACTACAAAACTTCCAACAATCCCATGCACTGTGAAAAGCTGAAAGAATTAATTTGGTACAGTCTTGAACGTACCATCACTGAAAATCGTGTCATCGGCAGCCAAAAGTTCTAAATTTCTATCGGTGGCAAACATTAACACTCGTCCATCATTCACACCTGAATCTAAGAACATAAAATTTTGTCCCCTCAATGTTTTGTTCTAGGGTTCAACAATGTCAATTTCTCTTTTTGATTGAGGAAGTGGAGGACGATTTAGCTTTGCTGATAAGAAACCATTCTGATTACTGCATTTCTTTGTGGAAGACTTATGATAATTTCTTCGTTATAAACTCCAGCAAGTTCCTGTCTGACAACAGAGCCGGGAGGTTAGTTAGTAACTCATCTCTATTGAACAACCTTGTATGTTGGACCTTTTTGTATGGACCTTTCGTATGATGGACCTTTTCGTATGATAGGCTTTATAATAAGGTGGACTACATAGATGTCGGACTTTTTCACACCATGAACAAATTGTATGTAGGACTTGAAATGTTGGACTATTTAGTTTGTGGACATTTTTTTGTGGACCTTTTGTACTTCTGGACATTTTGTTATGGACCTTATAACCTGGAAGCCTGTGACTATTACACTTTTACTACGTCATACTACTTTTGACCAATAAAACTGTTCGAAACGACGTCTTGCAACCAATCATGGCTGCTTATTGCACAATTTTATCGCGTCCCTAGCATTTGTTTAATTTTATCGTTTCCCTAGCATTTGTTTGTTTTTATCACTACCCTAGCATTTGTTTCTTTGTTTGCCAACATTTCAAACTGCACTGGTCTGGACATCAAAAAACAGAAAATTACAAACCACTCCAGTCGATGCACAGCACTTTCAAATATGACTCGCATTGGCATTCAAGAACAAGAATTAATAATGATCACTGGTCATAACTGTGCATCTTACCAGAAATCCTATTTACAAATAAATGAAGAGCACCGTTCGGAAATACCGTACTGAATAAGTTGAGGAATACACCATGTACATCAACGAGTTCCACTTCTTTTATGCACACGTCCAATATAACATCAACTGAATCACCAACCACTAAAACATTCAAATTTGAAAATTGTATTTTCAATAATTGTTCCTTTTAAAATTATTCCTGTTTATTTTTATTTCATCATCGTTAATTAAAACGTTTCTTGTTTATTTCATCACTGTTAATTAAAACTTTTCTAACACTTGTTTATATTATATAGGTTATGTTATAGCTTCTGCTATATGATATTATGAATAGTTACGTATCAGAGATTGTTTAATACTAAGATTTATTGATAATCATCTGTCAAGTGACGGTCATTACTGGGACCCGGATAATTGAAGTGGAATATGGAATACAACTGTTTTAATAAAAATGAAACTGAATCAACAAAGCCGTCTTAACTAGTAACCGTCCACAGAGTTCAATGAAGATTCCAGAGTTGGCACAACTGATAACAAGAAAACAACTAATCATAACACACTACTGCCATCTAGCGTAATATTTGTAATGTTGAGATGGTACAATAATACATTTGAAGACAGTTGTATTTTTGTAAGTCAATTAATATTTTATTGTATTGGAGTACTTCGTTACTTCTAATCTTTGTATACCTTCTTCTAATCGTGTAAATCCCGCTCGAGTTTTGATTTTCTCTAGATAAATCTGCAAGTGGAACAAGAGCAGATTTATCGATAAAACCAAAACCTCTAGTGAGATTACTGTTGATAATTCTTCTTGTAGTTACTCGTTGTATGAAGTATACAAAAATTGTGCTACAGAAGTAGACCCTAATCTTTAGGGACACCGACAAAATTTCCTATTTTCTAAATGCATAATGGTGAAAAATATTGTCTGTAATATACCGATTTCTGCCAATCTATTAAGGAGTATTTCTTCAATCATTATTATTGAACGGATTCTGTTTATTTGTAGTGTGTGAACAATTCGTACAAAATTTACTCGTATATTATATAGGGTGATTCACGAAGATTGTACAATAGTCTAGGATGTGATTTATGACATCATTCTGATGAAAAAAAGTTCATGTATACATGTCTGATTTTGAGTAGTTTCGAATAAAATGAGGATTCTTTCTTCCGTAACACGCATTCTTGTGAACTCTCTCTCTCTCTCTCTCTCTCTCTCTCTCTCTCTCTCTCTCTCTCTCTGGACGTCTGGAGCTGTATGTGTTAGGTTCTACAGTACAGCTGATAGCAGCGACACAAAATCTCGTGACATCAGGGTCACTGTTAAAGATAACTCAACACCGGTACAACGTATCTACCTAGCATCCGAACAACGGAAGTTAGGGAATGCGGCGCACGCAGTTCACACTCGGGCGGCTACGTGTATTGCTGCAAAAGTGGGGTCTTTCAAAACTGGTTTTAATACAGATTTTTCAGGTGACTAATAACGTGAGTGTTCTTTAATGAGTTTATAGTACAGCCAGTACCATTGTTGTAAATAATTTATATGCTTAAACCTTCATAAGATCTATGTTCATGTTTAACATTCAGGAGAGCGTAACTTACTCAATTTAAAAAAAAAAATGACATATATTTATATGAACTTCTTTCATCAGAATGATGCCAGAAATCACATCCTAGAGTATTGCACTATGTTCGTGAATCACCTTGTATTTTTAAATGTGTGTGTGTGTGTTTTTTTTACATTTCATAATAACTTTAAATTGAAAACTGAGGAAAATTATTTAAAAATAACGGAACGAACTACTGTAGCAATTTTCTACTTGGTGCAATAATAGCATCGTATAACCGTCAGTGCATTCAACCCCAGTGTTGCCAATTTAGCGGTTTTCCCGCTAGATCTAGCGTTTTTTAGTGTTATTTTATCGGGAAAAATATATGAAATTTGTATTGCTGCTATAGCCTAGGGATTTAACCGATATTTTTAGCACTCACAGCGGGAAAACAATCTCATGATACATTGACAATATAGCAATTTAGCGATTTCTGCACTGTTTCATAGCGGGTCTTTAAAAACTGAGTTGACAACACTGAATTCAACCCATTTTCGGCGCATATGCTTCAACATGCCCGATGTCATATGGTGTCAGGCGTCGATTCGACTCTGGTCCCTGATTTTCTCTTGGTAGAACTGCGACTTAAAGTTATCCCAGAAGTAAAACTCAAGAGGTGCGAGATCTGGGGAACGGGGTGGCCACATTCTACGAGCCCTCATTGTATGCGTACATATTTGTAACGCCGTTACTAGTATAACGAGGTGAGGCTTTGACTATGAGAAGTGGGATCAGCAACGGCTCAAATAGAGATGAGAAAAATAGCTAGGTATTTACTTTTGGATCGTAAATGAAATTAAGATATTTGCAATAATTATTTTTGCAGCTAATTTTTAAATTTATTCAGTACAATACTTACAGAAAATGGGTAATGGCAGTATATCCCAAATAGTTTCTGCATTACATGCTTAAAGTAAAAAAGTTTCGGACGACCGAATAAATGACTGATTGAGGCTGCAAAGCTAAAACGGGAAAAATGGGAAGGGTGATTTACGGTGATAGTAATATTGGTTGTGGTAGTAGTTGTGGTAATGGTGTTGATATCTTGGTTTAAAATTGTGACAAATGAAATAAAGGGTATCACACGTTCCCAAAAAAATATTAAATTAAGAATTATGCATTGCTTTACGCATTACAAAAGTACTGAGTGTGCTGTCGAAATAGTAGTAAGAGCGCGTGTATTGTAACGTACATTTTTAATTTGTTGCAGTTTCTTACTGTTTTCCTTCTTTATAATATCTTTTCGTTTTTTTTTTTCTTTCTGGTAATGATTCTGTCACTTGACAATTTTCCTTTCTTTACGTACTTATTCGTCCCGTCTAATCATTATTTTCTATTTAATTTAATTTATTATTTATTCTCACTTTTTTTTCCTATCTCTCCTTCTTTTATTTTCATTTTCCTCTGATTATTATTTCTATTTTTCTTTCCTTTGTTTCTTTCTTCGCTTTCTGTTTTCATCCTGTTCTCGTTTCTTAGCTCTTGTATTTTCTTTTCCATCCTTTCTCCATTTTTCCTTTTTTCTCCTTTTTTCTGTCTAATTACTTCACGTTTCCTCTTTAACCCAAGCTTATTTCTTTCTTGTGTATATGGCATTAATATTCTCCTCGTGACCAACCTGTTATATTTGTATCGCTGTCCAGAACAATACTCTAATTTCGTCATTAAGCTATTTTCTTTCATTCTCAAGAAACTCATGTTGTAACTTACTCCAGTTAATACGCATTTACTCTTATCGCCGTCATCTGGTGGTTTCCATGGCGACCGGATTTACCACGATAAGAAACGGAAAAATATATGGCACAACTTGAGGTCCATAAACTAACAGCCTTCACTGCGCTAGCGTCGCGCATTCCAGCCTCCGAGGGCTCCATTTTCTTTACAGTTATTTATTAATTGCATTGCGCCATTATGATTTCCGCTATCTCATTGTTTCCAATTGATCATTGTTTTCAGTTGCAACTTCTCTATTGCCTCTTTCTTCCATTCTCCAAGTCTTGAGCTGCAAAACGATCTCTAGTAATGAAGATGTTTTATTTCTAATTGATTGCATCAGGAATGTGGTTTATGACTTGTGGCTTGTGAACCATACCTGGCTCGCGAAGTTAGACAAGAGTCCATCGCTGTGGTTAAAGTAGCAATGTTTCTGGCTTAAAATGAACATATTTATTTCTTTTCGGGTGAATCACTTAACTTACTGTATACACCGTGTCCTGCTTATAGGGATCGAGAAGTAAGATAGTGATAATTTCAAGTGTAAATAGTAGTTTATTAAAATACCTTTTTAGATAACTTGATGTAAAAACTCTCAGAGTTTCGGTGAATGCTCAATAAACTCGCTGTGTGCACTTTGAGTTGCTCTGCAGACATCTAAACGGTACTCAACCTCCCGCCAAGTGTTCTGTAGCATTTGTAGACTCACTAGCGCAGTTGCATTTGTGATGCGTTGCCTTAGTTCCTCCAAAGTGTTAGCTCCACCTCTTTGGTACATAGCATCCTTCACAAAGCCCCAGAAAAAAAATTCCAAAGGGGTCAGATCGGGTGACCTGGGTGGGCAGACAAGGGGTCCTCGTCTTCCAATCCACCTATCGAGGAATTTTTCATCCTAGAACTCACTCACCCGTTGATGATCAAAGGGTGAAGCCCCATCCTGCTGAAAAAATTGATCCTGGGGAAGTTGGTTAACAACAAAGTTCTGCAACATGTCCAGATACACATTTCCTGTGATTGTAGCCTCTAAGAAGAAGAAGAAGAAGAAGAAGAGTAAAACGATGGGTTCTTCTGCTAGCCATGGTACGCACTGAACTTTCCGTTGTGGTGTCCACATGTTTACCATAGCGTGTTCTCCTATAAAATGACGCCAGACTTGTTTTAGTGCTCTAGCAAAAATAAACTAAAGTTACGCATAAACAAACGAAAGTTACACAAACATCTGTTTTCAAACTTTGTTGCTTAAACTTGGACAGTTTCTGTATCTTGTCAGTTGTAAATCACAACGATATCTTTATCTGATTTTAAGTGGTGAGCATTTATTTCTCGATTCCTCTAAGCGGGACACGTATTTGACTTAAGATATTGTACTACGCTATGTTCAATACATAACCATTAGTGCAGTGTTTCGCAAAGTGGGGGTCGTGTAAAGAGCTGAGGGGATCGCAAGATGTTTACAAAATAAAACAAAAACGTCTTATTAACATTATATTTATTTTGCACTCAGAAACATATGCAACGTTGAACATAGAAACGAAAAAAAAAATATTTCAACAGGTACGAATTAAAAAATAATTAAAATAATGATGAGTGTCCTGTTTTTCAGAAAATAGCCTCTAAAATCTTGCCTAAGTATTCGATACACACGGTGAATCATTTTCCAGTTAGGGATTTCTCGCTTCTGTTTTGATGGCAATCATACACAAGAAATTTATGTTGCATGAATCTACGAGTCTGCAAATATAAAAAAAAAATTAAGAGCTTATTTTCCTAAACCGAGGTATTTTTTTCATGCAAAACTGGCCAATGCTTTGAGAAAAAGAAAATTGTATAGTTTCAACATTCCATCAATAATCTACATATTTCAATGACTTTTTCCTTCTTATTTTTTTTTTTGGAATTTCAGCCAGTTGAACGCAGTGGATTCAGTACCCATCTGTATTATTTTGAGTTTCTTCCGGAAAATACTCAAAAAGCTGTTGTTCAAATTCGTATGTCGGGTAGTATCCGCTTATTTTGGGTGAAATTATAGTTGTTTGCCATTTTACAGAAATTATTATTTGTATTTTTCGAATGGAGTCGAGAACTGATATGGTAGTGAGAAGGGGTCGCAAACTGAGGTGTCAAAAAGTTTGAGAACCACTGCATTAGTGTATTAAATTAGCCCAAAATTGTCAAGATTATGGACGGATAGGACTAATGGACTAAATACTTGAAGATTTATTATGATCATGATGATGATAACGATAAACTTATGAACGTTAAACAAGTGTAATAATAAACAATGTTCTCAACTGAATGTTTTAACAGATCTTTTTTTTTTAATTACCTTCTACAAATCGTTGATAAATCAACCTCCCATCAACAACCTTTCAATACTTCCACTTGGCTAGGCCTCCTTCCATGAAAATCTATCTCGGTAATTCTCTAGGTCAGGGATGCAGAAATGGGGAAGAGAGAGGTGGAAGTATCCACAATCCCCAGGCCTTCAATTACATAAATGTTACGTCCGCAAGCACACTGAACACACATTTTCTCTCCCCCTACCATATTCCAAGATGTGTGGGAGTGAAAGGAAGGGATTAGTCACGTGTTCCGGATTGTGACTTGTGCCATAATTGGAGCACAGTTTTGCATCCCTGCCCTAGATCCTTTGATCTAACGGGGAAACGGGTGAATGGCAAGTTAAACTTGTTCGGCTTTTTAAATTATAAATTTAGCGTTCGCCGACCTTCTCTTCTATTATATCATCAAATAACATTAGAAAATGTTATTGTAAGCGTATTTGTTTGTGATTGTTGATTTATTTGTATTTCAATCAATCATTCCGGTGTCATAATGGCTGTCGCCGTCTTCCGAAAACCAAACGCTACTCCCCTCTGTTCATCCATTGGCCTGGCCTCGAATCCTCGAGCATCCATACCTGCTAGTATGCCCTCCATCCAAGTCTTCTTTGTCCTTTGTCCTCCATCCAAATCCCTTTTTCCTTCTTTCTGGTGAGATCCATTGCATAATTATTTTTTGGTAATCGTTGTTCTGGCATTCTTCTGATATGGTCATACCACTGTAAGTTTTCTTTTCTATTATACAGTATCTATAATGTCTGGCTCGTCTTGCACGTCCATAATTTCTTTCATTCGTCTATTTCTTATTTTTTCCATTTTAGATTTCTCAGCCGATCTTCTTAGGACATCCATTTCTGCACTTAAAATCTTTTTTATTTTCCTAGTTGGAATTTGGCAAACTTCAGTTCCATATGTTAGGATACTTTGGACTGTGGTTCGATATATTTGCAATTTTATATTTTATTTTGTAATATTTTTTATTCACCGAGAAAGTCAGCCACATAGGCTGCAGGTTATGCTATGGTATGTCAATAATTGCATCTAAAATATAGTCAATAAGTTGCAATATATTATTACCGAAATATGACGCGCTGAATCACCGCTTAGCGGCCTTTTTACTTGCCCATGTATTTTTTGAAATGTCGCCGTACTAAGCGAAACCTGTTTTTAGGCGTACACTAAAGCATCGCACTTTCGATGAAAACTGAAGTCCCAGGCATGCTCCCTACTGCATGTGGACTAGTAGACAGAACGAATAGTACGGAATTTGGTAATATTCGCAATGAAAGCGTGTAGTAGTTCCAATGAAGAAGGTGTAAGTAAGGTTTTACATTTAAACCCATGTAAACGCTAAGCTGACGATACAGATTCTTCCGTGGTCTAAGGATTGAGCAGGCTCCAAGGCGCAACCGCCATGTGGGTGGCAGGCTGCTCGTGGACAACGGGCCCATTATACCGGACGGTTGTCTGTCTGCCGGATCAGAGAACGGGCGTGGAGTGCCCGCACTCCTACACTGTCTCCAGGAGTGCTGTCATTTAGCCTGCTTTATCACCTGCATACAGCGAATCATGTTGCCCCATACCGCACTACACGGAGAGGTGGCTTTCACAACATGGTCTAGAATACTTGATAAGTTCATGTTTATTGTACAGGTGGTTACAGGATACCAAACATGTATTCTGTTGTCACTAATGACGATTGAAAATTATATAGCATTCCTGACTGTAGGACACTTGGTCGTCTATTCTACTTTGAAGTAAGGATTTAGAAATAATTACCAATTATTTTTGTTTTCGTAAAAATGGGGTATATCAGGAGATCGGCAACATTTTCTCAGGCCAATAAAATTCCTTTACACAAAAAATGTAATAAATTTACATTATGTTTTTAATTACATGATATCCGCATTATTGAGGTTTATTCCGGGGTTTTCCCTCAACCCGATATGAGCAAATGCTGGGTAACATTCGGTGTTGGATTCCGGACTCATTTCACCAGCATTATCACCTTCATCTCATTCAGACGCTAAATAACCTAGATGTTGATAAAGCGTCGTAAAATAACCTACTACTAATCCGCATTAGTAGGTTATTCAGCAGAGCATTGGTTTATAATAACCGAGTACTCGTGTTCGAAACCCGGAGTCATGTTTGTGGTCGACATAGCCAAGTTTTCTAAGAGATTTTCTCGAGGATCTGTAGAAAAGTATATTCTATTATCCATGTGCTAAAAAGGATAAATGTTCATCTCCCCTCTTGCTTACAAAAGTCCCTTGTGCAGACGTTAATATTGCCCTATTTTGACTATGACGACATTTTACTCACTGACCTTTCCAACGCCAACAAAACGAAACTTCAACGTGCTCATAATTTGTGTGTAGGCCTAAGTTTTGTAAGCAATATTCGCAAATATCATTAGAGACCGGATGTTTGGGAAAATGCCTCTTTTACTTTGTGGAAGTAAATAATTATTTGCATAGATATTAATGTGATTTGGAGCAAATCAAAGTGATGGGGCCAATTCTCATTTTGCCAATTTTGCCTTTTGAAGATGTTTCTTACTAATAAATGCCTTTTTTTGTTATTTTGAGGCAATATTTCCTGTTTATTTACAATCTTCTAATTAATTATAATGTAATGTATAGGAAATTTAAACATTTGGAACAATGACTAATTTTAATAAAAATAGTAAATAAAAATAATTTATTTCGGTGCTTAAATTGCTAATAATCGTGCTTTAATACTACTAGCTTAATATGAATAATAATCGACAATCCACAGTTACAAATATAGTATTGTCATATCTTCTCGATATCAACAATCAGCTTTATGATTTTAAATATTAAGCTCGTTCTTATAGAAGTTGTCACGTAGAATTTCTATTAACATTGTTTGCTTTCATATTTTCAAATCTTACTGTTACAATTTTGTGCTACACGTGTTTATTATTGTAGGTGAAAGAAATTTGAGCGAGGAACAGTCATTTATTGTCGGGTGACAAAAGGTATAAAATCGGTTAGCACGAAGTAAACTTCATGTTTCCGTTAATGAACTTGGTGCCCGTGTGTTTTCACCTATGGAACAGTTTTGTTATGTAAGGTTTGTGAAAAGACAAATTGATCACGAAGAAAAGTATTTTATAAGTCAACATGTGTCACCTACGAAGCAAATATGTGAGTTATATTTATATAATTTAAATTTATTGCTAAAATATATTATGCTTTTTTAAAATTTATAATGCCTTTTTCAAAGATTATTTTGCCTTTTTTTCCGTTTTTATTGCCTTTTTTGCCTGCCTATTTTAACTGCTATAAATTCCTAAACATCCGGGCTCTAATTATCATATTACCCCATTCCTGGAAGCAATAGTTTGGCTTAAACTAGATAAGAAAACAAATTTACATTCACTTCTCCTTCTCTTCGAAATCTTGAACTCTTCTATTCCTTCGTACCTGTCGTCTCGCTTCACTTACCTTTCTTCCCACCATAATCTGAACACACTTTCTCGCCATGAAACAATACTAACGATATCATCCCATCGTACTTACTCATACTCATCCTCTTTCACAAAAGCCCTGCCAAGACTCTGGAATTCGCTACGTGCTAGCATCAGAGACCGTCGAAATAAAATTGAATTCAAACACAAACTTACTAGGCACTTGGTCAGTAACTGAGATTCGTTCAGACATGGCTTCTTGTACATAGTTCTCTTATTCAAACACAAAATATATTTAATATCCGGTAATTTCATCACTATATAATTTTATTCTCGGTTTAATTATTACATAAGTTAAAAATATCTTTCTTTGTTCTTAACTAATACAATAAACTGTCTAGCCTTTATTAATCAGTTAATCTTTTAGTACTTTGATTTTTATTGTATTTGTAAATTTAATATTAATTTTATTTACAATTATAGTTGTATTCTTAATATTGTAGTTGTAGTTCCCTGGTAGAGGGGAAGAGGAGTGATGGCTTTATTTCTACCAGGTTATATATATATATATATATATATATATATATATATATATATATATATATATAATATATACATACTACTTTACTATTATTTCCTTACATCATTACTAAAGATAGGAATTTACCTACAGAGACTACAAGATTAGATATAAATCGAGTGTTTGTTGTACGCACGAGAAACATATCAGCATTCAATTGCTGCGGTACAAAACACATTTCAATTGTAACCTGTCCATACCTCAGGCTTCACGTCATTCATGACATAACGATAGTCTAAGCACAACGAACCTGATATCCTCATGTTACGGTATAAATTCCTATCTTCAATTATTACACAACTATTCTCCATTTCAATAGGCCTATTAATTATCATAATTTTAAGACTATTGCTCTTAATCTGTGTGAGGTGATGCATTATGATTGGCGTACAGATGGGATCACTCTTGGAGGACGTAGTGTGTTTCCGGGTGGTTGAAAGGCACTCTAATGGGACTCCACCGAAAACTTAACACATGCAGGCTGAATTACCAAAAAGAAAAGCGATCGTTCTAACATAAAAATCATTCCTATTATAGGGACAATACGGCACATTAAGCCCACTGGAGACTGAATTGTTAGCCTTCGAGCATAATTTCAGTACGAAAGAGATAAATTTTGAAATTCTACTATTCGATAATTAAAATGATGTCAATACATTTCATTAATCGACGATTTTATGTGCTACACATGTCATGTCACATTAAATAAAAATTCATGCCATGTAACGTAGAAAGAACATTTTCTTAGCTTAAGTCAATGTTTTACTGACAATTACAGTAAAATATATGAATTTCTTAATCTCAGAATGTATGTTTTGTTCGCCATAACGGAACTGATTTTGTTACATAAAATACTATTGTATATAGTGTGTCCATATACAGTTAATGTGTATCATGTTTACTATTACTTACTTACTGGCTTCTAAGACACCCGGAGGTTCATTGCCGCCCTCATATAAGTCTGCCATTGGTTCTTATCCTGAACAAGATTAATCCAGTCTCTATCATCATATCCCACCTCCCTCAAATCCTTTTTAATATTATCTTCTCATCTACGTCTCGGTCTCCCCAGAGGTCTTTTACCCTCCTGCCTCCCAACTAACACTCTATATGCATTTCTGGATTCGCCCATACGTGCTACATGCCCTGCCCATCTCAAACGTCTGGATTTAATGTTCCTAATTATGTCAGGTGAGGAATACAATGCGTGCAGTTCTGTGTTGTGTAACTTTCTCCATTCTCTTGTAGCTTCATCCTTCTTAGCTCCAAAATATTTTTCCAAGCACCTTATCCTCAAACACCCTTAACCTATGTTCCTCTCTCAAAGAGAGAGTCCAAGTTTCACAACCATAAAGAACAACCGGTAATATAAGTTAACTGTTTTATAAATTCTAACTTTCAGAATTTTTGACAGCAGACTGGATGATAAAAGCTTCTCAACCGAATAATAAGAGGCATTTCCAATATTTATTCTGTGTTTAATTTCCTATCGAGTAACATTTTTGTTACTGTTGAATTTTTCCACCTCTTCAAAGGATAAATTTCCAATTTTTATATTTCCATTTCGGACAATATTCCCGTCACGAGACATAACCATATACTTTGTATTTTCGGGACACTTCCAAACCTATCTCTTTATTTGCTTCAAGTAAAATTCCCGTATTTTTCCTAATCGTTTGTGGATTTTCTCCTAACATATTCACGTCATCCGCATGACAAAAAGCTGATGTAACCCGTTCAATTCCAAACCCTGTCTGTTATCCTGGACTTTCGTAATGGCATACTCTAGAGCAAAGTTAGAAAGTAAAGGTGATAGTGCATCTCCTTGCGTTAGCCCACAGTGAATTGTAAACGCATCTGGCAGAAATTGACCTATACGGACTCTGCTGTACGTTTCACTGAGACATATTTTAATTAATCGAACTAGTTTCTTGGGAATACCAAATTGAATAAGAATATCATGTAAAACAGACCATTTCAATTTAGCAGCAATCCCACTTACAGTTGTCATGATCCATTATTATTATTGTTATTATTATTATTATTATTATTATTAATATTAATATTATTATTTACTGAACTATATCTTTCGTAGCGTCCTGACGTAAGCATTTAGCGTCAGAAGTCTGAACGGCGAGGATGTATCTACTAACCCAGGGCCGGGCATGACAGCGGCTCCATTTAGTCGGCCAGAGCTGCTCTCGCTCCGCAAGGCACTTCAATTCCAAGCCAGAGCAGAACGCTCACGCAGTGGCGGACTCGCATTACAGCTACCTTCCCTGCATTAATATAACAAGAACCACGGTTGTTCTACTCATTCAGGCTGTCAGTACGTAATAGTTTATAAGGATATTACATCAATCCATTGTACATTACAGAATTTATAACACTCTTATTAATTTAATGAAATAAACTTCGCTCTATACACACACACAAATCATTAGGATTATTTACATAACCCATACGCACATACTGCAATATCCTCACCACGGTTCTACGAGACAGGCGTATGGCTTCCACTTCCCTTACTTGTTGCGGACAGAGTTCATCTGCCAATATAATTAAACATCGCTTGATGAATTCACCTTTGTTGAATGTTTTCAGTTCCTTTGCAATTTCGTGGCAAATTTTGTAGCTAATTCTCATAACCGATTCACTAAGTGCATTATTGTCATCCTGTTATGACCATAAATTAATACAACTTAAAGAAAATGTTTCTCAGGTACATTATATTAGAGTGTCTATTCGATATTCACATTGCATTATAAGTTATTATAGTACATTTAGTAATATATATATATATATATATATATATATATATATATATATATATATATATATATCTCATAAACTGTAATATATTATACTATGATATATCATATTTGTATAATCTAAAATTATATATTACTAAATGTATAATAATGTATTATAAATATCAAATAGATACTCTAATATAATGTACCTGAGAAACATTTTCTTTAAGTTGTATTAATTTATGGTGCTCATTACCAACGTATTTGTCATATTCAGTAGCATGTTGTAAAGAATAATGTCGTTGGATATTGAACTTCTTAATCAGTTGGAGTGTTTTATGCCAAATTAAACACTTTGCTAATCCACTGCTCTCTACCAAAAAGAACTCCTCCTCCCATGATACATTAAAAGCATTGGGAGTAGCGGGACGCTTTAGTGTATGAGCGGAAGCTCTGTCTTCAAAGTTCGCCAGAGTCACCACTACACTGAATGACGTACAGTATGCTTACGTCACAGCGCTCGCAAGCCCGGCTCTTTAAAGCACACAGCGCTCAATTCTCAGAATCACGTAATGTGCCCAGCTCTGTACTAACCGATAACTTCTCTAACTTGTTTGGGAACGAAAATGCGCGGCCTGGTTATTAGTTTTAATAGAGATGGTGAATTTAAAGGTGTTGATAAGGAGAAGGAGAGAGGAAAGCACTGAAAATAGAAGAGGACAAGCTAATTGAACGAATCGGAATGCATTTGAAATAATTTCAGCCTACGTCGGAAACAATTGTTATAGAATTTGTTGTAAATAGCCTATATCAAGAAAATCGTAAACGAGATTAAAAAAAAAAAAAAAAAAAAAAAAGCTCTCCTCAGTTCCTAAAATGAAGCGACATGGGATGGTCGAGGTTGTCGAAGTTGCCAGGCGGTGACGCAACCGGCAGCCGGTGGCGAGAGTCGTTCGTCATTTGTCATAATGGTTGTGACCCACCCCGCGGCCAGCTACTTGCTACAGCGACGCGGAAGAGGCTTGCCATGTCGACCATTGTTTCCAGGCCCCGGTGATTGGTGATTGGTGATAGCGATCTGCTGTCTGTGTACTTTGCTGGCCGTGTTGCCCCAGGCCTGTTTGCGGACCCACTGGTCACGATCTGAACACCACGTCATTAACGACGCAACATACACATTACAAAGCACCTGTGGTACAGGTTTTCTTGGAGTACTTCCCACTCTCTCCCATTTCTTCCTCAAGGGTTGGGCTCAGTAGCATGTTCCGCATCCAGTTAAACAATTTGTTGACTAGTTCCTCTCGCAGGACGATCGATTGTTCTTCACCTTTACGTTTTAAATCCTTGTAATTTCTCGTAATGGTGTTCCATTAATTTTTGTCGTTTAATATTTTATTAGATCCGTAATATAACCTCATACATTTCTCATTTAATCATTACAGCATAATTATAATCCAAAATAAAAACGGAAAATAGATGAAAAAGTGTAGTACAATAAATAACGTTACAATTAGGTAATATTCAGCGACACAAGTATTATGAAGGAGCTGAGAGACAGTGTTACCTACCTGATGTCAGGGGAAAGAGTAAAACACTTATAAACCCCTACGGCTACTGAGTGTTCAGACCTTCGGCCTGTCCGGGTTCGAGTCCCGATAAGGTCTAGGACTTTTCATTTTAAAATTTCATACTAACATTTTTTTATTTATTTAACTAGCTAGCTAGCGAGTACAAATTAAAATTATAAAACAAAAATGTTTCTAGCCAGAGTCGGGCTCGTGTACGTTGTGGTCTTAGCCAATAATATAACACAAATTTACAAAGATAGTTTACTAAATACAGTAATTAATTTAATTCAAACCAATAAATAACACACGAGCAAAAAAAAAAAAAAGAAGAAAGTTAAAAGAGAGAAAAAACACATTTAGGCCTAATATAAATTGACAATCAGACAGAAGCCAGTGATATTCAATAAAAACATGAATATAGTCGACAGAAATAAAAGGTAAAAAAATACACACATTTGTTAATATTATATATCATGAATAATTTTATAAATTTCTTTTTTAAAAGATTAAATTTTAAAATATTTCAAATTTGGAAAATGGTTTGTAATTTTATTATAAAGTCTTGGGCCGAAACTAGCACCATGTTTAAGAGCTGCACCTGTATGACATTTAGGCTCAATTAATGGGAAAGCAGACTTTTGTCTTCGAGTACGATATTCATGTCGATTAGATTTATGTTTTATTTGATTTCTGTGGTAGTAAGTTAGTAAACTATAATTATAAATTTCTTCAATAGTTAATAATTTGAAATGTGTATAAATTAAATTCATAAACATAAAATTTACTTTGTCATACGTTAAAAGTGTTAAAATTGTTAAAAAAAGGTATTTACCTTCGACAGACGGCCCGTTTCGACGCCGTCTGTCGAAGGTAAATACCTTTTTTAACAATTTTAACACTTTTAACGTATGACAAAGTAAATTTTATGTTTTTAACAAAGTGTTAACGAGAACTTTAATCAATAAATTAAATTTGTTGGGTAATACATGTTTTTGGTTAGATAAATTTCTATTAGAAGTTACACTTGGGGGTTTTACTCCACGCAGGAATCAATATTTTTCTCTCGTTTCGAACAATCTCTATTCCATCATTACTCTGCAACATTCCCGGAACGCCGGCTGGAGACGAACGGATGGGCCTGGTCTAGGAGTGAGTGGGTATGCCTGCCAGGAACCTAGAAATTCAGCGATACTTAGTACAGTCTGCCTGTGTGACTTGGGAAAGCGTCTTCTTAGACCTTAGCGTAATAGATCTTCTAGGCTATTGTTCTTCCTCCCTGCAAACACACATTCATACATCCATATATATAATACGTACACCCTTTGACAGGGAAAATGATCGCTCCTCTGTAGTGTGAATTTGTTCAAGTATCGCGCGATAGACATGGAGAAATATTAAGCATCGAGATTCGAGGATAAAGTCAAGTCGTAGCAGCGACGTATCTGTATGTCACGAAACGACATATTCCATACGAAGACTTATGGCTTAGCATTAGAGCTCTTTCATCTCGTTACAAAGACCGAGCTTCGAATCTCTCTATGTAAAAAGCACGCGTGTAAACAGAGCGCACACGATGATTCCCGAGCTATTCCGAGGTGGGACTTAGTCTCTGAACAGTGACAAACTTCCTTGTCGAAGGGTGTGCAGATACGGAATTAAAATTTGGAACGAGTCTTGATGGGAGTTCACCTATAGGCTATGTAACTACTTCGCACGACTATTCACAAGTAGCATATACAGGCCTACAGGGATTCTTCTTTACTGCACATGCGTAGTGTGTTGTAAGCGAAACAGAATAAGGGAGTTCCAAATTTTATTTCCTTATCTGTACTTGGAATTCATGTAGAAAATACATACATACATACATACATACATACATACATACATACATACATACATACATACATACATACATACATACATACATATGTACGTACGTACGTACGTGCACATACATACATATACAATACATATGTATATAACACACACACATATATATACATATACATACAAATACTTACTTACTTACAAATGGCTTTTAAGGAACCCGAAGGTTCATTGCCGCCCTCACATAAGCCCGCCATCGGTCCCTATCCTGTGCAAGATTAATCCTGTCTCTATCATCATACCCCACCTCCCTCAAATCCATTTTAATATTATCCTCCCATCTACGTCCCCATACATACGAATAATAATTAAAAACTAAAATAAGTTCAAAATGTCGAACATTGCTAACAGTAAAGCCTGTATTAATATAGGGATCCAAACATGAGATTAAACAAAAGCAACTAAACAGAGACTAAGGAGAGGTGCAGTGAATACACAAAGAGAAATATTAGGGAAAACAAGAAACAATGGATTTGAAATCTGGGACACACAAAAATAGTTCCACGTACAAAATATAGCAAATTAAAAAAAAAAAAAAGAAAAAGAATAGGACAATAATAATTAGTAAAACGGAAACTAGTATATTAATTAGAATAACAAGAAATGAAAAACTAATTCCTTGAAAGAAAACGTAACGGATCAAACAGACGCTCTCAATCTAGAATTTATCGCTATTTGCGCAATTATGTAGGACTACAATCCCAACAAGATTTTCTGTTAAGAATCAATGTAGTTCGGTAACAATTACTTACAAAGAAAGACAAATGAGCTATTAAATTTTAGTTGCCAATTTCAGATAATAAAATAAATAGTTGCTTATTTTGAACCGTAATAGCGGGACTTCAAAAGCCATCAAGCTGTACCGACCGGTCTGTGAATCCTTTCTAGCGCATTTATCTTCCATTCAGACGCCCGAATTCGATCCCCGGTCTACCGCGATGGAATTTGTGGTGATCTATCCAGACACTGCAGAGGGTTTTATCGGGGTACTCTCGTTTTCTCTTTAATTCCAACAGCACTTTCCACCTTCCTTCTCACTTCATCTATCATCTCGCATAGTTGAAATAAGCTTGGATAAGTCTCAGGGATATGTAGTACGGATCTTCGATGTTCATGTAGGATTTAAGGGCTAGGGGCTCCAAGCTGACCTGGAAATGGAACCTTGCTTTGTCATGGCTGAGCAGGATGATCTATCTGTCGTCATCGGATTCACGAATGTTATCCAGGTTACCTATTAGAATGGGACAATCATAGTGAATATGTTAAACAATGGGGTAGTTTAAACTTTGTGCATGGATCAATCCCGAATCCCTCCTTCAAAAGCCAGGGAGCCAGGGGATTAAAGTCTGTGTGATGGATCTTGTCTCACTGTGAAAAGAGAGAGAAAGGAGATATGTCTTACCTCGTCTGTGTTATTGCGATGGGGGGAGTGAAGCGATGTCAATGGCGGAAGAGACTAGTTGATACATTCTGTAGCGCAAAATAAAGTAACAAAATATCTCTCTTCGTACTGTATAGTTCCGTCACTGAGCTTGTCTTTCAAGAAACTGAGTTCCGGTAGCCTGTACAATAACAAGATTTTGAAAGGAATCCTGAAAATTTACAACCCTCCTATAATCTCCACCCTCATTTGAAGGGACTTGGTTTTATTGCTACTGAGACAAGACAAAACTTACCAGGTATAGTCTAGAACTATTTGACAATATTACATCCCTCCGGAATTATGTAAGCATAAGTTTATCAACAATGCTTTCAACGCAGACGCACTTCCTACCACTATTCCGTAGATACACATAGAATCCCATTCCTTCTTAATATCTCCCTATCACTGTCACCACTCTGACCAGCCTTTGTAGTTTAAAAGAGACCGTTACACAAGGAACTACGTTTTACATTATAGGAGACAGAAGAATAAACACCGTCCCTCTAGAATAAATAAGGTGTTCGTGGTAGGTGACTTAACGCGAGGGACACAATTCTCCTGTGAAACCGGTAGGAAAACGAGCGAATTCCGTGCAGACGTCATTTCTATGTTTACCTGATGGCGAAATACTAAGTAGCATTAAATACTGAACAGAAGAAAGCGCTTTTCGTGGACAGCCCACATTGCTCAAGCGAAAAGGGCGAGCCAGAGGTCATTTCTATTGTTTTGTCTAAGAGGAATCCATTGTTGTTATTTCGTGATGTTTTTGCTTTACTCCACAATTTTAGTTATTTATCACGTAAACTGAATGAGAAACACACTTGAAAAGCCAGTGACACACGTTTCTATTATAGTCAGAATTTTTCTTAATTTTATTTAATTTACACTGTACATATGACGTCACTTTCATTGGACCTGTCGACCTGTGTATGGCTGGAACATCTGTAAGTCATATGGATAATGCCATATCTACTGCAGAACTCGTAACCTATAAATGAAGAATGTAAATAACAAAGGTTGTAAGTGCACTAGATAAAATTTTTCAAGATTTTTCTCCATCCAAATCACATACTACTGATGAAAACTGTACAGTAATTGCATACATTAATTAGAGCCTGCTTCCACTTCGAATTTCAACATATGACTTTTGAAGGTTATCGGACTTCACACATACAACCTGTTTTGATAAACAGTTACTGTAAGAAATGACAAAAATATCTGTTATACCCTTCCAATAACTTTCACTTTAAAACAGACGAATTATAATCCGTATGAGGACATAGATTAATGTTATTACTTTCTCACATGCCGTACACTGTATGAAGAAAAATAATTATTGTGGTGTTGGAAAAAAATCAATTTCAGTACTCTCTCGCAAATAGGCCTATACATGTTTAGTAATTACTAATTGTTATGTCGGAAATGTGATCGTGGTAATGCTATGCGTCTGTGTACAAAGCGATTTCGACCAAATTATTGGACTAATTTTGTTCATAGTCAGTCTTTACGAATCATTTTATTGCGGAAGTTATGGATATGAAATACAATAAATTTTGTATTAAGCAATGAAGGAGTTTTACTTTAAAATGAACACACAAGAGCAAGAAATATCAGAACATTATTTTGTCATTTTGTAATACGTCAAAGAAATTATAAATTAATGTGGTAGTGAAATTTGTATTAAGTAAAAACTACTCTAAGAAGAATTTATATTATTTATTTATTTATTCAATTATTAATCTATTCATTCATTCATTCATTCATTCATTCATTCATTCATTCATTCATTCATTCATTCATTCATTCATTCATTCATTCATTCATTCATTCATTCATTCATTCATTCTAATGTAGTTAAAACCATCAAGCCTTCTCTTCCACAATATCAGAAATATAACGTCGTTGTTCCTGTAATAACTCCTATGTGACATATTTATCGATTTCAAGATTTTTGCTCTATTAAATAACTTAAATAGTGATACAGCAAATAATAAAATCTCCTATATGTAATTATGTTTCTTTGTTTAAAAAATGTAAGAATTCACAGTCCCCAATGTACGGCTGCCATAGGATGAATACTGTAAATGTTTTTTCTTCCTACTGAAAATTTTTATATTTTGTGCATAGTTATTGCAGGAACAACGACTATAAATACAATAATAGAAATAAAAAATCACACTATAAACAAATTAAAGCCACACAGAAATATTCACAGGTTACAGTCACAAAAACTTCAAATGAATGATTAAATATCATAATTAATAAATACTAATTAATTAACGAACATAAACAAGAAACTTTCTATTTTAATCTAGAGAAGAAAAACACAAATCAACACTTCTAGCAAAAATTATAATTGAAGGGTGCTCGCGCGGGAACATATTGCCATTTCTTGCTCTAAGGCAGTGGTCAAAGCAAGCGCATTTTTCTGACTTTGACGTCGTGGGCGGGCAGCAAACGCTAAGTATGGAAAGAGGAAGGGTTGTGTATATGAATAAGCAACCTGTTGGATTAAGAAAACAGTGGTGCACAAACTTCAAACGGAACGTGAAATTTTATGTCGTTATTTTTATATGGCTTCTTTCTGTTTAATATTATCTACATTGTCTTTAAAACAAAAGTACTAACACTAATTTCTTAATAATGCACTTGTGTTTTAAATCTTAACATAATAGAGAGTTAAGAAGGAATATTCACTTAAATTCCATAGTAGTATAATATTATACTCTATTAAGTGGATGAAACACATCATTCATAAAGAAAGTGATATTCCAAAGAAAGAGACTGAGTATGGCATGATAAGTTGGAATTTATATTGATGGTATCTTTAGCCTTACAAAAGTAATCAATAAACTAATCAAAACAATATTACAGTACAAAACAAAGTTACCTAAGTGCTGTATCTGTTTTAAGCGTAATTAATATTCCATTACAAAACTCTTATCGCATTATGCTTTTAAGGTGATATTGGTGAGCAACTTCCTATCATCAGAATATTAAATTATTTTCTCGAAATCTGCTGAAGCTATAGAGCTGACATTTTTACAACACATGGGCACGTATCTTTTGCTTATGATGTAACAGTAGTTGCTTTTTTAATTCATTTCCATACAAACTATTTCCATGCGAATATTTTCAAAATTTTCAATACACTATCTTCAGTAGGCTAATACGTATATACGGTATATTAGATTTACGAAAACATTCTGTAAGGCTACTAAATAAATAGGCCAATACCTGAAAATTTCACTTTTCTATACGAAAAATTGAGAAAATATTTCTTTAGAATAAAAAAAATCAAACTTGTGAAAAATGAGCATTAAAATTAAAACTTACATTCTTATAATGCACTTACACTTCTCAGGCAAATCTAAAAAATTAACATGGATACAATTTTAATAAATTCTCTTCCCTTTCCCTTTATCTATTGAATCAGTGCTGGCCATCCCTGAATATAGCTCGACCAAGCGGCATATACCATCTCTTTCGTCTGTCTCTTTCCTTTCCGCTGTAAAGCGCTCAGGCTCTCCTCGGCTCTAAAGCGCGCGCTTGCTCCTTTGGGCATCAATTGACATGCCTGCTCTAAGGTTATGTTTTAAAATAGAATGTCTGTTTATATCAGTCATGTTGTATGGTTCAGAAAAAAATTCGTGCCCACCATAAATACGAAGATGAGAAAATGGTTTTGAAACACATTTTGTGTACTTAAATCTGAGTTAATATTTTATTCGAACTTAGAATTTGCACACTTGTTTATGTCTGAATCCGTAAACGATGAAATTTGCGTATTAGGACACGATTGTAGATCACAAATTGATCAATTGTGCGTAGGACGAAATGAAGTCCTCTTCTCCACAACCTGTCAGTTGACAGACTCAAATCCTGCAGATGAAAATCAGATTTACTTTGCATACGCGCGGTAGTTTTATTTCAGCACGAAGGCTATGGTGACAGTTCAGTGACTTTGACTGAGTTTTGGTGGAATGGCCCTCACTTGGCAACCGTCGCTGTGATTGTGTTCACTCCGTGTGACGTCTGATACTACGCCCCAGCAGGAAGTGTTGCCTACCAGACAGGAACAAGTGCCTTGCCAACTTCCAGCATTGGTACCACATTCGTATTGCGTCAGGGCCACGAATCGATACAAAAAACTGGAGAGCCCACTCTCCAGGCAGCGAACTGACCCAGAACACGTAGGGTTACGTAATCGTACAGAGCGGGCAACCTTGACAGCTAGCGCTCGTGGGTTCGACTCTCACTCTTCTCTCTTTCTATTTCATTCTCACTGTCAATTGAATGCATTTCTGTGCTGACTCTGTTCAATTTGCTACTGGAATAGTTTTTATTAAAGATGCCCTACAATTATTCTCAACATTTCCATCCACTGTAGTTAAATTATTCCTGAATAATCATTTCATTAGTTTTGTGTAGCCTAAATAATATAACATATTTATATAATTCTAACATAGAACCACTATTTCTCCCCACTGCTTACGGGGTATGTAACTTTTTAATAGACAGTCACATAAAAATGAAACCCTTTTTTCTTAAACTCATTGTCATCCCCTTGTTCTTCTTGTTTTCCCTTTGTTCTACTTGTTTTCCCCTCGTTCTACTTGTTTTCCAATTCTTCTTTTTGTCTTCCCCTTGTTCTTTTTGTCTTCCCCTTGTTCTTCTTGTCTTCCCCTTGTTCTTCTTGTCTTCCCCTTGTTCTTTTTGTCTTTCCCTTGTTATTCTTGTCTTCTCCTTGTTCTTCTTGTCTTCCCCTTCTTCTTCTTGTCTTCCCTTTGATCTTTTTGTCTTCCCCTTGTTCTTCTTGTCTTCCCCTTGTTCTTCTTGTCTTCCCCTTGTTCTTCTTGTCTTCCCCTTGTTCTTCTTGTCTTCCCCTTGTTCTTCTTGTCTTCCCCTTGTTCTTCTTGTCTTCCCCTTGTTCTTCTTGTCTTCCCCTTGTTCTTCTTGTCTTCCCCTTGTTCTTTTTGTCTTTCCCTTGTTATTCTTGTCTTCTCCTTGTTCTTCTTGTCTTCCCCTTCTTCTTCTTGTCTTCCCTTTGATCTTTTTGTCTTCCCCTTGTTCTTCTTGTCTTCCCCTTGTTCTTCTTGTCTTCCCCTTGTTCTTCTTGTCTTCCCCTTGTTCTTCTTGTCTTCCCCTTGTTCTTCTTCTCTTCCCCTTGTTCTTCTTGTCTTCCCCTTGTTCTATTTGTCTCGCCATTGTTCTTCTTGCATTCCCCTTGTTCTTCTTGTCTTTCCCTTGTTCTTCTAATCTTCCCCTTCTTCTTTTTGTCTTCCCCTTGTTCTTCTTGTCTTCTCCTTGTTCTTCTTGTCTTCCCCTTGTTCTTCTTGTCTTCCCCTTGTTCTTCTTGTCTTCCCCTTGTTCTTCTTGTCTTCCCCTTGTTCTTCTTGTCTTCCCCTTGTTCTTCTTGTCTTCCCCTTGTTCTTCTTGTCTTCCCCTTGTTCTTCTTGTCTTCCCCTTGTTCTTTTTGTCTTCCCTTTGTTCTTCTTGTCTTCCCCTTGTTCTTCTTGTCTTCCCCTTGTTCTTCTTGTCTTCCCCTTGTTCTTTTTGTCTTCCCCTTGTTCTTCTTGTCTTCCCCTTGTTCTTCTTGTCTTCCCCTTGTTCTTCTTGTCTTCCCCTTGTTCTTCTTGTCTTCCCCTTGTTCTTCTTGTCTTCCCCTTGTTCTTCTTGTCTTCCCCTTGTTCTTCTTGTCTTCCCCTTGTTCTTCTTGTCTTCCCCTTGTTCTTCTTGTCTTCCCCTTGTTCTTCTTGTCTTCCCCTTGTTCTTCTTGTCTCCCCCTTGTTCTTCTTGTCTTCCCCTTGTTCTTCTTGTCTTCCCCTTGTTCTTCTTGTCTTCCCCTTGTTCTTCTTGTCTCCCCCTTGTTCTTCTTGTCTTTCATTTGTTCTTCTTGTCTTACACTTATTCTTCTTGTCTTACACTTATTCTTCTTGTCTTACACTTATTCTTCTTGTCTTCTCCTTGTTCTTCTGGTCTTCCCCTTGTTCTTCTTGTCTTCCCCTTATTCTTCTCGTCTTCCCCTAGTTCTCCTGGTCTTCCCCTTGTTCTTCCTGTCTTTCATTTGTTCTTCTTATCTCACACTTGTTCTTCTTGTCTTCCCCTTATTCTTCTTGTCTTCCCCTTGTTCTTCTTGTCTTCCCCTGTTCCTCTTGTCTTCCCCTTGTTCTTCTTGTCTTCCCCTTGTTCTTCTTGTCTTCCCCTGTTCCTCTTGTCTTCCCCTTGGTCTTCTTGTATTCCCCTTGGTCTTCTTGTCTTCCCCTTGTTCTTCTTGTCTTCCCCTGTTCCTCTTGTCTTCCCCTGTTCCTCTTGTCTTCCCCTTGTTCTTCTTGTCTTCCCCTTGTTCTTCTTGTCTTCCCCTGTTCCTCTTGTCTTCCCCTTGGTCTTCTTGTATTCCCCTTGGTCTTCTTGTCTTCCCCTTGTTCTTCTTGTCTTCCCCTGTTCTTCTTGTCTTCCCCTGTTCCTCTTGTCTTCCCCTTGTTCTTCTTGTCTTCCCCTTGTTCTTCTTGTCTTCCCCTGTTCCTCTTGTCTTCCCCTTGGTCTTCTTGTATTCCCCTTGGTCTTCTTGTCTTCCCCTTGTTCTTCTTGTCTTCCCCTTGTTCTTCTTGTCTTCCCCTGTTCCTCTTGTCTTCCCCTTGTTCTTCTTGTCTTCCCCTTGGTCTTCTTGTCTTCCCCTTGTTCTTCTGGTCTTCCCCTTGTTCTTCTGGTCTTCCCCTTGGTCTTCTTGTCTTCCCCTTGTTCTTCTTGTCTTCCCCTTGTTGTCTTCGTCATCCCTTATTGTTCTCCTCTTCCTCTTGTTCATTTCTTGAACTTCTTGTCCTTGTCTTTTCATTATTGTCCTTGTCTCTTCATAGTTGTTCTTGTCTTTCGCTTGTCCTTTTCTTTCCCTTGTTCTTGTTTTTCTCTTGTTGTCTTTGTCTTTCCCTTATTGACTTTGTTCTTCATCTTCTCCTTGTCATCCCCCCCCTTTTCTACTTGTATTTTCCTTGTTCTCCTTTTAATCCTTTAGTTTTCCTTTTCTCTCCGTATACCTTTTGTTACCCTTGTATTCCTTTTGATCTTCTTGGGTTCCTTTTGTTTTTCTGTATTCCCGTTGTTCTACTTGTATGTCCCCTTTTATCCTTCTATTTTTTCTTGTCTCCTTTTATCCCCTTGTTCTCCTAGAATTTCGTACTAGTTGCGTAAAGGTACGTGTAAAGATACGCACCTGTATATTTATTTATAATTTGTTTGTTTCCGAAAATAAAGTAGCTACTTGCCGAAGCTAGATAACAACGCACTTGACACAGCGTTTTTAAATAGCCAATTAAAAAATGAAGTACTTGGACTATTCAAGTTAGTTAAAATCTTCAGATGATATCATAACAAACCAAAGGCAACAGAGTTCGAAGCTTAGTCCATATTTCTTTTCAGTAGTCGTTCTACTTAAAACGCGTTGCTGCTATCTTCGTTTCTCAATGCGAGTTTCGGAAGAAAACCCATACACAACGATGAATTTTAAGTAAGGTAAAAATGCTAACAATTTTAAATGGAATTATGTTTGACTACACGAAATGTGTGTTGAACTGGAATTTTTAGTGAAACATTCTCCTTTTCCGATATTTCAAATTAATTTTCTGCCCTTCAAGATTTCAGTCATTACCGTCATCATCATCATCATCATCATCATCATCATCATCATCATCATCCATAACCATCATCACCTCCATCGCCATCACTACCAAAAACCGTAACCACGAAATCGCAATGCGAGAACCTAAGTTACGGAGAACATCAACTCCACGAATACCACTCAAAAATTACGACTCAGGCTTCACTATTACAACTTCATGACTACGACTTGACGACACCGATTCCACGATTATAAATCCATGACTCCGACTCCACGCCTTAGAATCTACGACCCCTACTCCACGACTGTAACTCCACGATTATCACGCGACGACTTCAAATTCACGACACCGACTTCTCTCAACTGCGATTCCCTATTGCAACTTCACAACGAATCCGAACTCACGACTGCTACTCCCGACTACTATATCACGACACAGTCTACGAATCCACGACTGCTACTCCACGATGCCGTCTCCGAATCTACTACTGTTATTCTGCTACCCAACATCACGATTGAAACTGAAAGATTTCTACTGCACGATTGCGATTCTACGACTTCGACTTCAAGACAGTGGCTTCACAACATCAACTTCACAACTACGACTCTATGATTGCGATTCCACGACTCCACGACTACAAAACCCCAATTCTAACTAGGAATAGGTGTGCACAATCTTGTTTAAGATAAATTAATATCCATAAGCTTTAATGTGTCATAAGATTTATCCACTCAAGAGGCTATTATTTATTACAATAAGAGCAGGATAATGAAAGAATATTAACATCAGTTTCAATCTTCAACACCCCGTAGAACTCATTCTTAGAAATCTTAGCCTTTGAACAAGAAATTAAAAGAAAACGAGTATTGGTATTTGAAATATAACCGACAACAGTCGACACTAACTTCCCAGAACATTTTCAAGATGATGGATATTCAAGAATACATGTAACATTAATTATGTCTACTTTTGCTGTGTGTGGAAAATGAGGAGGATATCATCTTGATTTGTTGATAACTTGGGATTGCCTGCTATTTGCATTATGAAATTCGGGTTCAAAGAGAGTACGTTATCAATATATTTTCATTACGCAAGAAGACTCGTCTATATTGTAAGAGTAAAATCATAGATTTGATAGCATTATTTTGTGTCTAAAGTTTCCTTAAAGCCACGGCCATTATGCAAAGAAATGTTAAATTTGAATATTTTTGATTTGAAAAGTTGGCATTATGAGAAATTGTAAATATGGAAGATACGTATGGGACTCAACAAAAACATGGCCACAGTGCGATTTTTCTTAGCCTCCTGTGGCTTTCTAGTTCATCGTGAAGAAAAGTCAGTAAGGTGACTGTGCTACTTGTTTCGTACGTTAAATTAATGGAAATTTTGCATGTAGAAATTTCATAACTTTACTTGTATCATTCTAAGTACTTAGATATATGTGAATCTTCTAGAAAACCAGAAGCTCCAATTACTGTGAAAAGATGGCGCCTCTTACTTGTTATTAATGTACACACATTAGTCTGTCTTTCCACTATAATTTTCACGGACTTACATTTTTATTTGCAGTTTCAAAATGTTGTATAAGAAAGTGGTGTACGGTGAACGGTTCTTCGGTATGTTAATAAATATTAAGACGCACACCTCTTACAGGAGCGGATGTAGTTAAAGCTGATGGTTCCTCAGTAGAAATATCTGGGTTCCACTCCAGGCGGATTATGTGACATTATCACCGAATAAACATGTTATCACGTTAATTTCCCCATAATACGGTTATATCTAAATGTTTAGTTTGATTTTTTCATCTGAATCGTAGAATATCTGACTATGTTTTTGTTTAATTTGTAATGAAACATCTTTATTATGTTGTTCATTCTTTCAAAATGCCTGTAAATAGGCTATTTTTAACAGGATATTTTACAAGAATCACTTTGCTCAGAAAATTATATTGCTATAACCGTGAAACAATTACAATCATAGGTAGGAAGTTCGTACCAAAACAGTACATTTCAGTTAATTACAGTGAGGAGTATAGAGGTCATCCGCGTCTTGCCTTGCTCCCGCTTGCTACAGACGATACGCAGTTCACATAAACAACGCATAGTATCATTCTGTAGAGCTGTGTACAGTCTTGAATAGTTTGAAGAATATTATTAATTTATATTAATAACAAAGTGAGCTATTCTGTTATTATTGTGTTATTTACGTAATGTTATTATTATGCATGATTCCAAAAAGTAAACTCATCTATTATTAAATAATTATGCAAACAGAATTGCGTAACACGTTAATTTTTTTCAGGGTTATTCTTCGTTAAATGTTGGTTGAAAGACAAGTTTATTTACCAGCCGTCAACACTTGTTTGTTTTGCTGGTCTGTTGACGTCTCGTGCTGCTGTGCTACTATGCATTCGTTTGCGTTACAGTTAAAGTTCATTGAACATCACAATTACGATACGAACTTCCTAGCTGTCATTACATTAGAAATGATAAAATTACCTGAAAATAATTATTAGTTTAATATTATGTGCCACACACGAGATACACTATTTAGATTCGTCAAGTTGTTGTTCACATGATGATAGTAGAAAATACTGTATCATATTTCAGATTTGCTCCAGTAACGTCTTGTGACGTAGAACGAATATATTCAGGGTACCAATATTTTTTTCTGAACGTAAAAGTAGTTTTTCTTTTGATAAAATGAAAGTTTGTTATAATGAGGCTAGAATGATAATTGCTATTTTTATATGTATGGGAAATTATTTTAGATTGAGGGTTACGAAGTTTATACTTACATTTTTTTTTTTCATATTATTCGTTTAATTTTTTCTTGTTATAAGGCTGTGAACGATTGGAGCACAAGTTTCACAACTACTCGGGTGTACATGTTTGTCATTCTGGTGTATTGACATTAAGAGGTATGCTACTACTTTTCATTCGGTAGAGATATAGTCCAAGCTCACACAATTTAACTTCCTAGATCTGAAGATAGATTTTGATGTAGAAATTTCTTCCAACAATTTGCAACAAATGCAAAAACGTGACAAGGGATTTGAGGAAATTCCTATCAATACATGTAACGTCTCCTACAGGAATTAGGCTACCGGAAGGTGTATTTAATGATGAATTTATGTGATAATGATTAATTTGTGTAACACAGATTAGATCTTCATAGTTAAGAGTTTTATTTACACTGAAAAGTTTTCCGTGCAATTTGGTATAGTCTGAAATTAATAAATTATTTTTCAAAGCCAAAGTCTTTAAATGAAAAGGCAAAAAAATCAATAAAGGAATATGGAAAATAATTCATCTAGTTAAATCATCACCTATAATAGCCTTAAGTAATAAACACAATATACATTTAATTATATTTATTTTAGCCTCATATATATATATATATATATATATATATATATATATATATAGATTTATTAAATATACATAGATAACACAGACCTGCGATGAAAAAAACATAGTTCTCTTTTATGTATTTTTGTGTACTGAAGCCAGAAATGACATCAAAATTGGCAGGTCACGTACCATTTTTACAAAAAAAAAAAAAGTATTTTATGTTTTATGTTATTAATATACTAGTGATTTCACGGCTTCCATAACACAGTGCTCTAATGTAAAATTATGTACTAACCTGCAGATGAGGACTAGAAACATAATCTAGAAAATCGTGTGATGTAGACAGTCGGAGTCCTGAAGAGTTTACCAGTTTGAACTAAATGATTTAATAAAAAAAAAATAGGATTACCCAAGGAAAAAGCTGAGCTCTTACGCTCCAGATTAAAGGAAATACATTTGCTTATACCAGGAATATTTCTTTATTGGTACAGGAGTAGAATACAGGAATTTACACTCTACTCTTCATAAGTTGGTGCCTTAGTACACTGCAGTGATATTCCTGGTTTGATATAAAAGTTTAATGTTCAGTACGAAGTTGATGAATGGATCTTTTATCTATTCTTCCAAAAGAAGTCTGAAGGCAGTGATGAGTGCTTTTGCACAATGGCAACATGTATGTTTCGTTATTTGTTGGTCATTCGATACACGTTAAGAAACATATGAGAATCTTGAACTGGTTCCTAAAAAAGATAAAATAATAAAGACCATAACTGGATGATCTGTGGAGATCTGAGAGAGTTGTGCATTCTTCTTGGTCAGCAGACTGGGTATACAAAGTTTCCAATTTCCCCTGTGAATGGGACAGCAGAGCAAGAAGCAGTCGTTGGCAACAAAAACACTGGCCACACACAACATCTCTTCAACCTCACACAAGAGGAAAAGCAACAAACGCAACTTCACCATGAAGAGGAAAAAGCGGTATAAAGCATTTGGCTAAATGTGAGTTGTTAATTAAGACATTCTAATAGTTTTTGTATAATATACCTTTAATATTTGCCACAGAACATATTTCACTTCGCCACTTTTCGTAACATGCAGTGGCCCTTTTATCAATATGAATGTAGCGTTATTGAATTATTTATTTATGTCTGGTGTGCGTCCGGACTTTTAGGATGTGAAACAAGTATTTTTGTTTATACAGGCCAAATCTTGTCTACTAATAGCCCACAGGTGATGGGCAATAATATTTTTACAAGGCAGGCATAAAGAAGTTTATGAACAAATGTCATTTCACATTTAAAATAATAAATTAATTAAAAGCTAAAATTAAAAAAATTACCATACAATTAGGCGAACTCACAACCTCTGCTACGGATGTCAGACATCTTACCACTGGGCCACACACAACTCGTAAGGCTGACTACATTGCAGACGGATGACTTTCAATGAAAAGACACCACAGCAGTGTCTTGAAGTGCAGTGCGTTTACACGAGTGAACCGCGCGATAGAACTTAGCATTTATATCTACCAAGAATCGGGCATTCTTTTTTGCCGTTAAGTGTACGTTAAAACCAGAACAATTTAGTTTCGTTGCCGTTTCCACTCTTGCTCGACATGAGACTGATAAATCTTACTGCACAAGGCGATTATTTTGGGGTTTAGAGCCCTGGTCATCTGTCCTACTCCCATTATTTCTCGCAGCTTTATTTTACATTAAAAAGAAGACGACAGATATAAATTTTCGCTGCTAATAACTCGAAAACATACTTACATGTTTGTACAATTTGGCCTCGTCATTTTACATTTTAGGTGACTGGTTTTTAACCGAAACAGATAATTGTTAAATTTATATTATACAGTACCGGTACCACCTTAGGTATATTTTGTTTACTATCATAGTGTGCTGTTCGGTGGCTCCTTTGAACGCCCACTTAACAGATTTACACACACATCTGACCACCCCATTCCGTCCCCTCTCACAGTTGCCACATTCAATGATATTTCGATCCCGGACCAGGTCGATGGCACTTAAGTGTGCTTAAATGCGACAGGCTCATGTCAGTAGATTTAATGGCATGTAAAAGAACTCCTGCGGGACAAAATTCCGGCACATCCGGCGACGCTGATGTAACCTCTGCAGTTGCGAGCGTCGTTAAATTAAAAATAATATTTTTCAATGATATTCTCGTGCTAACTGACGGAATTCTTGGAATTTGGAAAAGATGTGGCAACTCTCCCTCTACGTGGATATGAAGGGAACCTGTCAATTTTTCTAAACGAGGGCTGTGATTTGTTGCTAACAGGCGAAGACAATATTTCTGCCACAGTAAGAAAGACATTTATTTATGACAGCCAATTAGTAGGGGGCAGTAGAAGGTCTGTCGGCAAAGTTCTTTCTGTGAAACTGCAATCCATGATATAAAATGAACTTTAACTTAGCCTTCTATCACCTTCTTCCCAAGAGTGGATCACGTTCCACACTTTTAAAAACTTTTTTACTTCAGATAAATTTGTTTTAATGTGACATCCCTCCCTCCTCCCAAAAAAGTATACAATTACGAGATACACGTATTCGAAGAGGAGTCGATTGGTGTTCCTTGTCGATTCTGTAAAGTCTATTTATCATTGAAACGAGGAACGTATGTTTGAAAAGGACACAGATCAAATGATTTGAAGACGTTTTATCGAATAGAAGAGAGGACAAGTTGTGACGAGGCAGCAGTCACAAACGTGTCGAGATGTAAGTTCGCGTGTAACAAGCAGAGATAATTGGATCCTTGTGCCGTTCTGCTGAGTCAAGCAACGTTGGTATCCCTGGCTACCGAGATTCTTATCACCTTCAACAAATGAACAATCGCGCGCGAACATTCACGTATCTATTTGCTTCCAGGAATTCTAAACAACAATAATGCCTCTTTTCTATGGTACAAATGAAAATAATAAGTAATAAAAATAAGCTAAATGAATCTACACAAACATTCAACACGATTGCTGCTGCTGCTTCTTCTTTACCGACTTGTTGAAACCAACTGAATATTTATTACAAGTTGCGAAGGTTGCATTGTTCACAAGAACTCAACTCGTATTTACAAATTGAGATATTGCGAGCAACAATGGCTTAGTGGAAGCCATTTGCATGAATGTGACACTATAGCATTCAGAGATTCCGTCATGATCATAATTATTTTTATTGCATCAATATACGACGTATTCAAATTATTACTATGCTGCAATAAATTATTTTTTGTAATTTTTGTTGATCAAATTTTCAGTATTCCTGATAAACTAAATATAATTTTTGTTACAATAGCCTATTTACATTTCTGACTCTCTTTTTGTGTCGATTCTTTGCCCGTAAAATCGCTAAGACCTGGTCCACAATAAACTGGAAACTGAAACAACAACGAGAACGACAACGCAAATATTGTTAAAATAAATGTATTTAAATATGAGCATTCACAATTAACTACTGTGAATGTTCACAATTAAATACATTTATTTTAACATTATTTCCGTTCTCGTTGTCGTTTCCATTTCCGGTTTATTGTGAACCAGACTTAACGTTTCAAAATCAATACATTTAAGGAAAGGTTGAAAAGATTAGTCAGAAAATTTAATTGTAGGTACAGTATAATTATCTGAGTTGTGTCATGTAATTAATTAAGTTGATAATAGTGACTTGTAATTACTTAAGTTGATAATAGTTGGGTTTAATAGAAATACTGGTAAGTTATGTTTACTTTTGCTTACAGTAGGCATTATTATAGCATAGACGTTTTAGGGGATTGTTCTTCGTTTGTCATTTTATTATTAATTGGAGTGTTGTGCTTGTAAATACGACTTGAATTTTGCGGATTTGAAGCAAGTTTATGCTATTTTGTGGGCTAAAATAGATGTCGTGTCAAATAGGAAAAAGACGAACACTTCAAGCATATTCTTCTCTTTGAGTTTATCCCTCCAGTGGTCGCGTGGGTCACAATAGTGATCCAGCACTTTATTTATGAATGATTATACGAGATGGCAGCACTTATTGTATATATCATCTGGGTACCTTTCGTTCGTATATTTCTCTACCCTCTCAGCTATTCGCTGTAATTGAAAAGTGTTAAGCTAGTGTTTTCTTGGCGCGTAATTAAGTTGGTGCGTTCCTGGATCACGACTGTCCTCTGCACAGGAGCATGTTCTCAGTCTCTGAATAAAATATATGTTTATTATAATATATAGGCACTAATTGAGCAAACATTTCTTTTAATACATCTTGATTACACAACTTTTAACACTGTATCACTTCGGAATATGTATGATGAGACTTTCTTGTGTTAAATTTTAACATACCTTGTTAACATAGACAGGCAGATCATTTCAAACACGTTACAAAGAACACATCACAGCCATAACAAAATTACAAAACACCTCCACATATGCAGAACACATCACAAATGTCAACCACACCTACAGAGACATCAACACAGACATGGAAATATTGCACATCCAACCAAAAAGCCAGAAACTCAACACACTAGAACAATATGAAATATATAGACACACGAAAACACACCCCAACGATATTCTCAACACACAACTCAATTTCAAAACACTCTTTGACTCTGCACTACGATCGACCTCACAGGAAACAAGAGGCGGCAACACCAATAACGACCAGTTCTGAAAATGACCCAAAATATGTCGAAACGTGTTAACAAGGTATGTTAAAATTTAACACAAGAAAGTCTCATCATACATATTCCGGATTTCTTTTAATTTTGAAAAAATGAGTATTATAAATTAGACTCTGTTAATGTGTAATCATTAATAATAACCAGAAAAGTAAAAAAAAAATATATATATATATGTGAAAAAATTAGTATATGTAGGCCTATCATAACTATGATCCACGCGACCACTAACGTTGCATTTGAGAACGCGACTGCTGGAGGGTTAATAGAAGAGCAAAGGCAGTGAAGGCCGCTCCATACATATGTCGTATATGGGGAGAATGCCATCGCGGAAATCACTGAAAGGAAATGGTTCTGTCATTTCAACACACAACACCCGGTACAGATTTAATGTCCATCCACTGAAGATGATGATATGCATCTGCTGAGATAAAGAAGTAGTCGTGTAGGCTACTACGATTTGCTTCCCAGGAATGTAACCTTAGCTGCCGAAATTTATTGCCAACAACTCAGACGCCTTACACCGTTCTGATACGTGTTATAAAAAAAGTGTCACTTTCGAGACATTAATTATTTTTAAGGGTAGACCTACATCTAAGTGAAAATTTGTAATTTTTGGTCTGAAGATCACATCTTTAGTTTCTAGCATTAAAGTATTGTTTGTGGTCTAATGAAACTCTGGAGCAATATTGATGCATCTGATTTTATTCATTTAAATTTGAAAATTCACTTTGTCTGTTCTTGTTCCTTTTTTTTTTTTTTTTTTTTTTTTTTTTTCCTTTGTTAAAAATGCTATTCTTCATACAAAATTCGTAGGTTTTCTGTATTACTTCTTTAATATGTGTGTATCAAAATTTACTGCCAGAATTTTTTTAAGTCCCAAATTTTTTTTAGTAATTGCTAATATTTGGCTGCTTTTAGAGATGCCAATTTAAGTTAAACATTTATTTTTGGATGGAAAAAGAATTGAAAACACTGGATAGTAATTAAGTTTGTTTTGGAAAGTTTTAAAGATATAAAAGTGGAATTTCAGACAAAAATGTTAAAAACCTGCAGGCATAACAGCGATTTAAATATATAAAGGATGGCCCACTTAAGACTTTCACCTCCAATAGCGTGTGAAATATTTCTGATATGCGCAAACCGACGATTACAAGTTACATTACATCGAAGGGGATTCTGATACACGTAATGCAATTTTTGTGCATTCAATAATTTTCAAGATATTAGAGTCAACTTTCTTTTTTTAAATGGTAACCAACTATGTTTTGTATTGCAAATGTTGCGTTAGCTCTGTCTAATAACAACTGACTTCTTTACTGTCTGTTTGAATGTCACCGGTAAGAGTAAACATAAACAATGTCTGACCAAGAATTGAACAGAGGGAGGGCAATTCTAGTTAGACTTGTGCGTCAATTAAATCACAATCACAATGTACTGTACAGTAGTGAAAAAAAAACCGGACTGAACCTTATAGCTGATACAAAAGAATCCTGTGCTGTGTATTGTGTCAAACTGTGGTAATTTCAATATCGATAGTATTGTAGGTATGTACTGCTATTTAATGTAAAAATACGCAGTTATCTTTGCCGAATAGAGGTAGAAATGTAATATTGATGCCAGATGAAAATAAAACTCTCAAAGTTTTTTTGTCTAAGTTTGAGGCACTGAAGGAAACAAAAGACAGTAAGAATCGAACAAATGCAATAAATTTCATTGTTACAATTAATTATACAAGATGGATGTGTTTTCTGACTAGCAAAATTTGAATCTGTGACTCTGAAATCAGTTACAAGGGTCGGTCTGGTTTTTTTGCCACTACTGTACATTTTAATACTACAGAAATCTTATATATGGTGAAGTGAGACATGAAGGTAGTGTGCAATAAAAAATAAAGAATTATTCTAAAAGAAAAGCACAAAATCTCTCGCCGATGTCATATCGTTCAATTGTTCAGTACAGAACTGAAGAAATAAGGGTTGTATTGGGCAGTGTACAGTACTATAGGTGTGTTCGAGCTTCAGTTAAGTCAACATTATAAGGAAGGGTGCCTGATATTGTTTATATTTACTCTTATCGGTGACATTCAGTCTTTACAGTAGTAATTTATTAAACAGATCTAACGCAACATTTGCAATACAAAACATAGTTTGTTCCCATTTGAAAAAAGAATGTTGACTCTAATATCTTGAAAATTATTTCCTGTACAAAAAATAATTATGTGTATCAGATGTCCCCTTCGATGTAATTTAAATTGTACTTGTCGGTTTCTGAATATCTGAAATATTTCACACGCTATCAGAAGTGAAAGAGTTAAGAGGGCCACTCTGTGCTATATACAGGGTGATTCAAAACCTCTGCGACAAACTCTGAAGGGTGATAGATTTAACAATAAGAAACTCTTTTTGTTAAACAACCTATGTCTTTTGACGCGTCGTTTCTAAGTTACCGTTTAAAATGTTTTTGCGCGGGCGTACATCAATGTATGCGAATGTGTGCACCCCTTTTTGTTTGTTTTGTTTGTTTGTTTGTTTGTTTGTTGAGATATTTGTAAGAGACGAGAAGGGTTGTTGTTGTTTGTTTACGTTTAATGTTCAATACCTTTTCCTTTCAGTTCAGTGTAATCATCATTTGAGAATGGATATCTACGCGGTCTTCCGAGAACGAAGAGACCCATCGTTTCGAAGGCGCTGATAAAGTCGAGCAAACATTGTGTGGTGAGGGTGATTTCTGTTTTGAAACTGTTGCTGGTACATGTGGAGAGCTCTTCTTCCGTTTCCGCGAGCCTCTCCATAACACATTACCATGTCTGCTAACTCGGGAAAAGTGTAGACATCCATTCTCAATTGATGATTAGACTGAACTGAAAGGAAAAGGTATTGAACATTAAATCTAAACAAACAACAACAACCCTTCTCGTCTCTTACAAACATCTCAACAAACAAACAGGGGTGCAAACCTTCGCATACATTGACATATGCCCGCGCAAAAATATTTTCAACGGTAACTTCGAAACGACGCGTTAAAAGACATAGGTTTTATTTTTTTAACAAAAAGGGTTCTTTATTGTTGGATTTATCACCCCTCAGAGTATGTCGCAAAGGTTTTGAATCACTCTGTCACAAGGAAGTCTGGATAAACTTGGATCGGCAAATATTGACTCCTCTGATCAGATAAACGTACCATCTTTACGAAAACTCCTACGAGACAAAGAATTTGATTCCTGGTGTACGTTGCCTCCGAAAGGAAAGGGAGTCATTCTATACAAAGAATACACGCCTGGTAATAAATGGCTATGTAAACCGAATGGATTGACCAGTAGCGAATGGAAGGCCGCTATTAAGATGACTGCCAATGTATGTCCAGTACGTGCTCTACCAGGTAGGTCTCAGAGTGAGAAAGAAACACTTGCTCACATTCTGGGAGCCTGTCCTCATGGAGAACTGCTGAGAAATAGTCGTCACCACAAGATTCGATCCCTCCTAGCATCGGCCCTACGAGGAAAAGACTATAAAGTAGAGGAGGAGGTCCATGGTTCGTCCACAAATGGGTCTTCAAGGCGCATTGACATCATCGCTATCCCGACAAGATCAACAAGCGGATTCATTATTGATCCAACTGTAAGGGTGGAAACATATGAAAATCGACCTGGTGAGGTACATCAGGAAAAATGCGACATATACGACCCCACTATACCATATTATAAGGAAAAATATCATCTAACGTCGATCGAAGTTTTTGGATTACTGATTGGGGCTAGAAGGACCATCACAAAAAGATTCGCGCATTTTTGAAAGAAGTTTGATCTAGGACAAACTCTTGTGACTGAAATATCTCTGTCTGCAGTGAAGGAATCTATAGAAATCCTAAGAAACCATCTCTACACGTAAATAGATTGATCTCTTTCCTATGGCGATCTGCTCACTTAAGTTGGGTCTTGCAACTAGTGCTAAATAGACGACTGTGATCACCTGATAGCAAATAGATACCGTACTAGGAAATTTTATGTTTTTTTTTTCTGGAATTAATGATCTTTTGTTTAATCGCTTTCAATTATTTATAATTGTGTTATTTCTTTTCCTTCTCCATTGTTCTTTTTTCATTATAATTGTGTACCTACCATGTACTTAAAAAAAACAACAATTTTTTTGTAAGCTTTGTCTTCTAGGCAGCCTTCACTTGGAGGAAGCTGAATAAAATTCAAAATAATATAGCCCATATATATATATATATATATATATATATATATATATATATATATATATATATATAAAAGTGTTAATAATTCGCACGTTCTTAAATTCAGTTATATGAAATTTCGTATACACACTATTTATGAGGGGTAAAATAACAGTAGATAATTTCAAACCTTTACCTTTATTAGTTTAGAAATTTGAAATTTCTTCTATTTGTATACTCTTAAATTTGTGAAAATAGTTTTCGCTGTGCAACATTCAGACTTCGCCCGTTGCTTTAATCGTTTTTATTCTCTTTAGGCCCGTACCTCTGCAATAATCTATATCTTCTGTAGTTCAAGAGAGCCATTAAATAAAGAATTGCCAACTTACCTACAACAACTAGTTGCACAGGTTTCAGTTATATGAAATTTCGTATACACACTATTTATGAGGGTTAAAATAACAGTAGATAATTTCAAACCTTTACCTTTATTAGTTTAGAAATTTGAAATTTCTTCTATTTGTATACTCTTAAATTTGTGAAAATAGTTTTCGCTGTGCAACATTCAGACTTCGCCCGTTGCTTTAATCGTTTTTATTCTCTTTAGGCCTGTACCTCTGCAATAATCTATATCTTCTGTAGTTCAAGAGAGCCATTAAATAAAGAATTGCCAACTTACCTACAACAACTAGTTGCACAGGTTCTGAAGAGGATCGAATCCCGATGAAAAGCAGTCAGTAAACTGATTAACAGAGTCGTAAGAAATCCAGAAGATTGTAATAAGTGTAGGTTGGAATTCAGTGTAATACCGTAACCCGCATCCTATGACGAGTGCACGAGTTTCTGATCATGACACGGCATCAATCAGTACTGGAAACCAACAAACCCACTAATGATCATTGTTAGAGTCGGGGCGGGAAACGCCTCAAATTGCAGGCTGCTACTTGTGGGAACGGCCCCAAATTATTTAGAGGAAGAGGCACGAAGAAGAGCGAGGAGGAAAGAGAGAGAATCCGTGATATGGAAAGCTCTCCAAGTCCAGAGTGGGTGGCGTAAATTAGCCTGGGCACGACTACTGGCCCCTCGAGAGGTCACCGGCGGGCAACCCTGGTAGCGGTTACAGAACCAGTAACACACGGGACTTTACACGTGAATCCACTCAACCAATCACGAGGAAAATGAAATTGATTAAGTTGAAATTCCACCCTGTACAAACAAGTTGGTTGCTGGAGAGGTTAACGTGGTCTCACACTGTATGAAGAAATCGTATTTCAAGTGATACCATATGGTCAGCTAATCCGGAGAGAGTTGCTTAAAGCTCGACAGAAACTTTAATACATAGAGCAAATCCTTCTTTGGGAACGAGAAATATCATACACAGGGCGTACCTTTTCATTACGAATACTGTTGAGAAAGTGTTCACTATCAAAAGAGGTGTATTTAAAGTTGCTTAAAGCTCGACAGAAACTTTATACATGGAGCAAATCGTTCTATGGGAATGAGAAATATCATGTAGCCTACAGAGCGTACCTTTTCATTATGAATACTATTGAAAAAGTGTTGACTGTCAAAAGAGATGTATTTAAGAGTTGCTTAAAGCTCGAAAGAAACTTTATACATAGAGCAAATCGTTCTATGGGAATGAGAAATATCATATAGCCTACAGAGCGTACCTTTTCATTATGAATACTATTGAGAAAGTGTTGACTGTCAAAAGAGATGTATTTCAGAGTTGCTTAAAGATCGACAGAAAATATAATACCTAGAGCAAATCTTTCTATGGAAACGAGAAATATCATACACAGGGCGTATCTTTTCATTACTAATACTGTTGAGAAAGTGTTGACTATCAGAAGAGGTGTATTTCAGAGTTGTTTAAAGATCGGCAGAAACTTTAATACATAGAGCAAATCTTTCTATGGAAACGAGAAATATCATATACAGTGCGTATCTTTTTATTACGAATACTGTTGAGAAAATGCTGACTATCAAAAGAGGTGTATTTCAGAGTTGCTTAAAAATCGATAGAAAATTTAATACCTAGAGCAAATCTTTCTATGGAAACGAGAAATATCATACACAGGGCGTACCTTTTCATTACGAATACTGTTGAGAAAGTGTTCACTATCAAAAGAGATGTATTTAAGAGTTGCTTAAAGCTCGACAGAAACTTTATACATAGAGCAAATTCTTCTATGGGAATGAGAAATATCATATAGCCTATAGAGCGTACCTTTTCATTACGAATACTGTTGAGAAAGTGTTGACTGTCAGAAGAGGTGTATTTCAGAGTTGCTTAAAAATCGACAGAAAATTTAATACCTTGAGCAAATCTTTTTATGGAAACGAGAAATATCATATACAGAGCGTTCCTTTTTATTACGAACACTATTGAGAAAATGTCGACTAAAAATGCACCGTATTTTAGAGTTGCTTGAAGTTCGACAGACAGTTTAGTACATAGAGCAAATCCTTCTATGGGAACGAGAAATATCATATACAGAGCGTACCTTTTCATTACGAATACTGTTGAGAAAGTGTTGACTATCAAAAGAGGTGTATCTCAGAGTTGCTTAAAGATCGACAGAAAATTTAATACCTAGAGCAAAACTCCTTCTATGGAAACGAGAAATATCACATACAGGGCGTATATTTTTATTACGAACGCTATTGGGAAAATGTCGACTAAAAAATTCATCGTATTTTAGAGTTGCTTGATGTTCGACAGAAAGTTTAGTACATAGAGCAAATCCTTCTAATACAGTGGTCGTCAGCACTCGCTGAAATGTGCAACGGGTACGCGGTGCCATCCCATGTACACCGTCGTGCAGCAGGGAGAGATAGAGAGCATACCCTCTAGCAGCTACGCAGTGCACTATGGTGCGCTGTGTTTTCAGCGGGTAAGAGATACTAGCCTCAGCGTGCTCTGTGCTGAAGACCCCTGTTCTAAGAAAACAAGAAATATCTTATACAGACCGTTCCTCCTTATTACGGATATCCCTACTGTTGAGAAAGTATTCGAATATTATCGAAAGAAATGTAGTTCAGAGTTGCTTAAAGCTCGACAAAAACTTTAATACATAGAGCAAATCCTTCTATGGAAACGAGAAAATAAATATCATATGCCCAGGTACAAAGCTTACCTTTTTATTATGAATATTGTTGAGAAAGTGGCAACTATCAAAAATACTTCAGAGTTGCTTAAAGCTCGACAGAGAGTTTAATACCTTGAGAAAATCCTTTTACTGAAACGATAAATTATATCTTATACAGTGCGTACCTTTTTTTACAAACACTAGTGACCTGTTTATTTGTTTGTTTCTTTGTTTATTTATCAAGTTGTTTATTTATTATTAATTAATTAATTTGTTTGTTTATTTATTATATCTTATTTATTTTTTATTTATTTATTTATTTATTTATTTACTTATTAACATTACATAGGACTAAGGATATTAGAACTAAGTTATTTGACGATACCATTTTATTCGTGTTTTTGGAGCTTAATGTTAGAGATAGCCTATTCCAAATCCAAATTAGTTTAGTTTGAACTTCGTGAAAGCATGGTATACACTATATGAATGAATGAATTAATTAATTAATTAATATATTTATTTGTCATTAAGCAATACTCTTTTGGTGAGGCGGCACTTTACAAATTAGTATACAGTGCCGTTTCCCCGTTTTAAAACGCTTCTTATATAAGTCATTAGGTATTAATAATTGTTTTAATTTATTATTATTACATTTCTTCCATTCTGTCTTTTTTGTACGCCATCATTTTTCCACTAACCTTACTCCTCTGCCATTACTATACCAAAGTATAATAAGCTTACTTATAACTCTGTACCCCCTCCTCTATGGCACATTTTTCTTCACTTCACTTCACTTCTATCTTTTTACACTTTTAAACCTCACTGTTAACTTTATCATACTTCTACTTTATTTTAAGTCTTAATTTTCTTTCCTCTCGATTTATTTCTCCTCACCATTTCCTTTAGTCATACTGATTTCTCCCCTTTTCCTTCGTCAGTGTTTCCTGCTCTATCTCCTACCTCCATCATTCTACATTTCGACAGCCTCGATTTAGTTCTCAGTTCCTTCACTTTCTTTGGAATGGTCCCCAGCTGACTATTTTCCTTCGACTGTACTGAGGTTACACACTATATATATTAAAAAATATTATAGGATTGATTGAACAGCTCTATTGTTAGTAATTTAGAGTACCTACGATTTACTTAGTAGAGAAACGTCTTATTTTAATGAATGAAGAAGTACATTTTTCTTTTGGTCTATATGTTAATATTCGTCTTGGAATTCGGCTGCTATCCATTCTCTCTAGATCAGTGGTCGTCAGCACTCGCTGAAATGTGCAATGGGTACACGGTGCTGTCCCCCGTGCACTGTCGTGCAACAGGGAGAGATAGAGAGCATACCCGCTAGCAGCTACGGAGTGCACCCTAGTGCACTGCGTTTTCCGCGAGTAAGAGAGATAGCCCCAGCGTGCTCTGTGCTGACGACCCCTGCTCTAGATGTTCAATCCACTGCTCTCTGAAACTAAGAATCTTTTCTTCCAGTGACACCACGTTTAGTTCACTTCTTATGTCTTCATTTTTAATTCTATCTAGTCTAGTGCAACTCATGACCGATCTTAGGGACTTCATTTCAAATGCTTGTAATTTCTTTCTGTCAATGCTTGTGAGAGTCTAGGTCTCTGATCCATATAACAGAACTGGTACTGCTGTTACATTATAAAACTTTATTTGTGTGTCTTTTCTTGTTTTACCCTTCAGTGTTCTACTTATTGTACCACATATCTGTTGGAACATTGGAAGTTTGTTTCTATCTTCACTTGTGTGTTTTTAAGTGACTTCACATCCTAAGTATTTCAAACTAGTGACCTGTTCTATAGGTGTAGCCTATCATTTAAAATAATTTTAGTTCTGACACTGTATTTTACATTAAAAGCCATTGTCCTTGTTTTATGTGCTGAAATTTTAAAATTATATATCTCACTTATTATTTGTAAGTGATCTACTGATTTCTGTAGATCATCTTCACTTTTATTTATTAAAACCTGGTCATCTGCAAATAGCATCGTCTTAATACTAAAATTAGGAGTAATTTTAATACCATTAGGTGATCTATTGTTCCATTCTCTAAGAATGTCATCCGTATAGATTAAAAATGAACTTGGTGAAATACTACAGCCTTGTCTTTGTACACCAGTGGTCGTAGCACTCGCTGAAATGAGTAGAGTGCATGGAGGTTAAGGAACTCTGCTCCGTCGTGCACAAGGGATAGAGAGGCAGCATACCCGCCAGCAGCGACGATTGCACGCTAGAGCAGTGTCTTGTTCGCGGGTAAGAGACGCTAGCCCGAGCGTGCAGTATTTTGATGACCGCTGTCTTACACCTTGATTAATTGGAATATCCTTGCTTTATTTGCCGTGAAGGAAGCGTTGGAAGGAGTTACTGTGAAACCGGAACAGGCTTTAAGCCTAATCCAAGAAGAAGAAGAAGAAGAAGAAGAATTATATTTCAATTTTTTTATTTAATACCGTAATCTTAATATCGTTAATCCTAAGCAGAATTGTTTTTTTCTAAACGCTTCCTATTTACCTCCTTACTTGTTTTCTCATTCGCCCATTTGTTCTTTCATAGTTGCCATTGCCACAATATTGATGATTTCAGACAGAATGACTTTAGTTAAAAATTATCACGAAAATTTGAATCAGACTCTCTGATTGGAAAACTGACTCACTTAGCTACGATTTGACTAATACAAAGCGATATTTACATTAATTAACCCATTGCATGTGAAATGGAACACGAGTATTATATGTAGGGTTACCATGAGAAGAAATTCTATAGGAGGACATGGCATTTAAAATCAGAAGACTTGCTGAAAAAAGGAGGACTTTAGGTATGAACAAAATTAAGTAAAGGCAAAAACAATGACTCACCCTAGTTACTTTTCTCACTAGTTGCTGGATCAGTATTACATCTGTACCCTGCTTATCGGTGGAGCCCACTTTGTGCACAAGAGCCTGGAGAAACTTATATCTTGTTCCAAATAACTATGACACTGTTCACAGGACATGTCCTTGAAATTATATTTCACCATGATGATACCTCTGACTGTCTCCGTTAGCATGCGATTTCGTTCTTTTGTCCATTGAGCAGAATTAGATGGAAAGTACTCTCTCAGCACTTCCATTGTGACTTGGGATAAATAAATAGAATTGACATATTTTAAGAGTTCTGAGAAAGTTTCAGTGCTCGCAGAACTATTGGAATTGAAGAATTTACACCATTCTTTATCTAAACTTAAATCTTTGTCAGAATTAACTTGATTGGCATATCTTTGTACATTGCAGAATAAAATTGATAAACTAACTTAGAATCATGAATAGTGACGTTTTTAGAGTGTAAGAATTCAATGCATGTCAATAGGTCATCATATTTTATGTTTTTTGTGTGCTCCATCTTCAACCATTGAAACCAGTATAATTCTTTCATAGGTTTTCACCATTTGTTTAGATATTCTGTGTATAATATCGCACAATATTCAATATTCATATTAATTCCAGTTGAAATGCGAAATACCGGACATTTAAACATTTTTTTAAATGTCTGCCGGACAGGATAAAATGATTATAAAAGAGAACATGTCTTCCTTTTGCCGGACGGATTGTAACCTTAATTATATGAAAATATTTTTATACAGCACAGCAATAAAAGTTTTGGATGTCGTAAAATGTCCTTATAATTTATATAGATTAAGGGAAAGAAACAATAGAGAAGATGGTGGAAATATGGGCTAGGAGTGGTAATATGGGCTACCTCGTTTTTTCCTATATAGAGTGTTGTTATCTAGCGAAAAAGCTCTTAAAGTACATCTCGTGTCCATCAGTCTGTGTGCACAAAGAGACAAACCAGTTTCCTTTGTGGTGTGAATGTGATGTGTTCTTTGTGTTTTTCATCAAAATTTCAAAGCTTTTGCAGGCATGTAGTTTCAATTTTATTGAAAGAAATATATTACGTGTTTAGAAATCACGCTTGATGTGTTGAACTGATTAAGAATAGCTCTATCACATGGCATAAGAGTAATATTTATTTAGAACAACAATTGCTATACATAATCTTAGAAACGTTCATGAGTCGATGCTGCTAATACGGGCTACCGCTATGTGTCAAATGTGGGATAGGTAGCCCATATTACCTGCACATTAACACGTCCCGTATTTTCACTATCGAGATTTGCGTTATTTGTTACAGAATTTTGCCATTGATGTGACACAGGTTTCCTACTTATGTTTCTTTGTTTTTTCCAATTTTATTTTCAAATTTTTGTGGTAGCCCATATTTAGACGCACTACCTATAGAGGAGCAGTTCGTCATTTTTTCAAAAAGTAATTATATGCAAATATCTATTGCAACTATTGACCTTTAAGACTGGAACTATTGTATATGAATAATTACTTTCTATGTCAATAAAGATTTGCAAGCAATATGCCACACCATTTTCCATTATTATGAGGAAAACAAGATGGTAGCCTATATTTCCACCTTCTCCTCTAATTGACGGTTAACAAATGCACCACAGCAGCTTCGAAGTCAATGACAGATGCTGACGATATAATAGCATGAACACGAGCTCCTTGCCTCAATCAGAGGACAGGCTTACTAGCTGGCTGCGAAACAATCAGTTGCTTAGCAGGAATGCTAATCCGCAGATATGCAGGTCGCTGTGAGTCATGAGATAAGCATAAGCCCCTGCGTTCCAGGAAGGCGCCGGCCGCTGCCACCTCACAGAGGTCGCGAGGATTCAGTTCGCAAACATGTCCTGTTGTGCAATTTACCTTTCAAACGTGGCAATGATATTTTACTTGGTTTTTAGGTCACACATGATAGCACCTTCACTAGGCTGATTGTTATGAGAGAACTGAAGATTAGCGTAGCAGAAAGGACGTACGAAAAAACAGATATAGACATAGAAGATAGGAAGGATAATGAAAAGAAAACCGAAAAATACTGGGTGTTCAGACTACCCATATCACCTTTTTTCTCGAAAACTATATATATGATAGCCTATTGGTTGTTCACAAAAAAAAAATTGATAACCTAAACCTATGTAAACAATCGATTGGTGGTAGTACCATTTCCTGTAACAAATCGGAAATAGGGGTACCTGTGGTCAACTTCGAAATTTCAAATGAGAACATGGGTCATTGAAGGTACCATTGGAAACTACTTTTATTTTTATTATAGTAGGTTATTTTACGACGCTTTATCAACATCTTAGGTTATTTAGCGTCTGAATGAGATGAAGATGATAATGCCGGTGAAATGAGTCCAGGGTCCAGCATCGAAAGTTACCCAGCATTTGCCCATATTGGGTTGGGGAAAACCCCGGAAAAAACTCAACCAGGTAACTTTCCCCGCCCGGGAATTGAACCCGGGCCACCTAGTTTCGCGGCCAGGCGCGCTAACCGTTACTCCACAGGTGTGGACGGAATTACTTTAAAAAAGAAACAACTTTTACGGAACCATTTTTTTCTGACTTTTATTGTTTACTCACAAAGCAACAAAAATGGTATCTTCTGAGAAATGGTGTACGTTGTTTATGTACGTACACTCTTCATAGCAAGTGGTCAAAATGTACGCTACCCTGTGCTAAACAATTTTCTTATCACCTCCTAACATCCGTGATTGCACTTCACCACAGCTTTGTGAGAGACCCACACGCTTCTCTAATTCTTTGTTTCAGATCTTCTCTAGTTGTTGGACGCACCTGGTAGACCATGTCTTTAATTCTCCTCCACAAGAAGGCTTGCCCGTGCCTCAGGATAGCACCATAATACAGCTTGACCAGCCCGATCTCCTGACTTCGCTCCAAATGACTTCTTCTTGTGGTAGAGAATTAAAGACATTTTCTACCGGGTGCGTCCAACAACTAGAGAAACACGAAACAAAGAATTCGAGAAGCCTGTTTGTCTCTCAGCTGTGCTGAAGCGCAATCACGGATGTTAGGAGTTGATCAGAAAATTGTTTAGCACAGGGTGGCATACATTTTGAACACTTACTATGAAGAGTGTACGTACATAAACAACATACAGCATTTCTCAGCAGATATCATTTTTGTTGCTTTGTGAGTAAACAATGAAAATTAGAAAAAAAAAATCTCAGTAAAAGTTGTTTCTTTTTAAAAGTACTGTAGTTTCCAATGGAACCTTCAATGACCCTTGTTCTCTTTTGAAATTTCGAAGTTGACCACAGGTAATCCTACTTAGGGGTTTGTTACGGGAAATGCTATTACCACCTATCGATTCTTTACATAGGTTCTGGTTATCAACATTTTTTATAAACAACCAATATCACAAAGATTTTTAGAATAAAGGCTGATACGTGTGGTCTGAAACACCTGGTATATTAAAGAAAGACAGACATACACATAAAAAGAAAGAGAAAAGGAAAACAGAGGGAAAGGAATGCAAAAGAAGCGCGAGGACAAAAGAAGAACAAACAGCCGAACAGAAAGATGTCAGAGGAAAGAAAGAGAAAGAAAGGGCGAAAGAAAGCGAAAAAGGATGGAAGAAACGGAAACAGACATACAGATACTGTAAAAGTAATGAAGGAACAGGGAGATGAAGGAAAATGAAGGGGAACAGAAATGAAGAAAGAGAGAAAACAGACAAATATAGAAAGAGAGCGAGTCAGAAATGAAGAGAGGAAAAGGATAGACGAAAAAATTAATGAAAAAAGAAAGGAAGAAAAGGAAAGACAGGAAAAAGAAAAGAAAAGAGGAAAAGAAAGAGGAAAAGAAAAAAAGAGGAAAAGAGGAAAAAAGAGAAAAGAAAAAGACAGAAAAAAGGAAAAGAAAGAAACAAAAAGAAAAAAGGAAAAGAAAGAAAGACAGCCTGACAAAAACTTATAAAGAGAAATAAAGAAGAAGAAAGGGAGAAGGAAAGATAACAAAGAAAGAGGAAGAAATATCTGAGCACTGATGCAAACCAATACGTTGGATAATACTTGAACGTTGGATTAAAGAGAAATTGACAATGAAAGAGTTACTGTTGAACTATGTGCATTTCGAATGGTTGAACTATGTAAAGTATTACACATAGCTTATCAGGTAGATGCGTATTTTTTTTCCCCTCTGCCTAAAAATAAAGAAAATAAAAAATATATTTATATGCCATATGTATGGGGTCAATTTGACGAAGTTTTATAGTCCTAAAATGCCTATTTGACCATTACAGCCTATTTCTGCACTGCGACCTAAAAGTGCTTATTTTAGAGATTTTCTCCTGTATATTTAATTCTTATTTAATAAAAAAAAATTGGGACACACACCAACTTCAGTAGCCTCAATAATTGTGTTTTCCCAATAACTGACTTTCTAGCTAGAATACTGCAGCGATGAAAGGATATCCTATATTCGCGTTTGATGTAATGTTTAGCTATCGCTAGCTAAAATTAGAGGGTAGGGCTTCCAGGGTTTGGGCCGTTTTAATACTGTAAAGGTTCACTGTTATTATTAAGGTATGTATGTATGTATGTATGTATGTATGTATGTATGTATGTATGTATGTATGTATGTATGTATGTATGTATGTATGTATGTATGCATGCATGCATGTAATTAATGTATGTATGTAATTAATGTATGTATATAATTTATGTATGTATGTAGCCTATGTATACATGCATAGAGAGTTCGTATGCAGACTGGTCCCAGTCCAACCACTACCTAACAAAATCTGCTGGCAAGCGGCGAGTGTACATACGCCGGGCGGACGGATATGTCCATACACGCTTCCCTACGCAGACCAGTCCACTCCACCCTTTACACCTTACCTTCCTCGGGACGGACACTCCGCACTACCGTCATTAAGCAGACGGAACATTAGTACCTAGGACTGGTCTAATTAGGAACTCTGTTTATATACACAATACTACATAGTGTAGTTACTAAACAATTGTTGCGCCTTTACGGTTGTAATTAGGTGCTTATAACTTTCAAATCATTAGTACTATTTAAAATCTGAAACCATATTTACAAATGTTTCAGTCTTATATATTTTACAAACAGCATGTCTGGAGTCAGCTTTAATATTATAGAAGCTCCACGTTCTGGAGCAGGTTTTATCATACATATTTAATGCATTAAAATAATAAACTTACTTACTTACTGGCTTTTAAGGAACCCTGAGGTTCATTGCCGTCCCCACAGCCCGCCATTAGTCTCTATCCTTAGCAAGATTAATCCAGTCTCTATCATATCTCACCTCCCTCAAATCCATTTTAATATTATCTTCCTATCTACGTCTCGGCCTTCCCAAAGGTATTTTTCCCTCCGGTCTCCCAACTAACACTCTATATGCATTTCTGGATTCGCCCATACGTGCTACATGCCCTGCCCATCTGGATTTAATGTTCCTAATTATGTCAGGTGAAGAATACATTGCGTGCAGTTCTGTGTTGTGTAACTTTCTCCATTCTCCTGTAACTTCATCTCTCTTAGCCCCAAATATTTTCCTAAGCAAATTATTCTCAAACACCCTTAACCTATGTTCCTCTCCCAAAGTGAGAGTCCAAGTTTCACAACCATAAAAAAACAACCGGTAATATAACTGTTTTATAAATTCTAACTTTCAGATATTTTGACAGCATACTGGATGATAAAAGCTTCTCAACCGAATAATAACAGGCATTTCCCACATTTATTCTGTGTTTAATTACCTTCCGAGTACCATTTATATTTGTTACTGTTGCTCTCAGGTATTTGAATTTTTCCACCTCTCCAAAAGATAAATTTCCAATTTTTATATTTCCATTTCGTACAATATTTTCGTCACGAGACATAATCATATACTTTGTCTTTTCGGAATTTACTTGCATCAAGTAAAATTCCCGTATTTTCCCTAATCGTTTGTGGATTTTCTCATAACATATTCACGTCATCCGCATAGACAAGCAGCTGATGTAACCCGTTCAATTCCAAACCCTGTCTGTTATCCTGTACTTTCGTAATGGCATACTCTAGAGCAAAGTTAAAAAGTAAAGGTGATAGTGCATCTCCTTGCTTTAGCCCACAATGAATTGGAAACGCATCTGACAGAAACTGACCTATACGGACTCTGCTGTACGTTTCACTGAGACCATTTTAATTAATCGAACTTTTTTCTTGGGAATACCAACTTCAATAAGAATGTCATATAAAACTTCTCTCTTAACCGAGTCATATGCCTTTTTTTAAATCTATGAATAACTGATGCACTGCACCCTTATACTCCCATTTATTCTCCATTACCTGTCGAATACAAACTATCTGATCAATAGTTGATCTATTACGCCTAAAACCACACTGATGATCGCCAATAAAATAATAAACAATACTGGTAATTATTAAAATATTGTTAAAAGAATAAACATAATATAGCACCTTAAAGCTTTCATTTTATTATAATTTTACACAGAGCGCTCAATTTTATAAGATTTTAATTTAGGGTTATCACAAGTTCAAATTAAGTAGTTTTGCTTTCTTTGTTCCCCGATTGCATTACCTAGTTCCGTCGCCCTTCGATTTAAACGTATTTACGACAAAATAATTATGAAGAGAAATGTATGGTAATGCGAAACTGAGCTGATATTTTCTTCCATACTGTAACAATGCAGAACTAGTTTTGCCTATGCAGAAATTGGATTTAAGCTGCATTTCTGTCTGGAGTATTTTACGAACAAATTTTCACTAAAACCGGAGGAGCTGATCTGCACAATGGTGAGGGTGCATGAGGGATGAACCTTCCATGCAGGAATGCCTCCGCAACCGAGTTTGATGGATCGGAGAGCATTAATTCAGTTTCGATATAGAGAGATACAATTCAAATCGTGGCTCGTCTGAAAGGCAGGCGAGCGCTTCTTTTTTTTTTTTTATTCCAGTTACGTTTGTTTGTTCTGGTCGTGATTCAAATACGTCGGAAGTAAAGCAGAAGCAGGTCTGATTTCATACATCAATCTTGTATTATCCACAGACCTCCAACGTACAGATTAATGTGAAAGAGATTGTCAGAAAAAAGAAAGAAAGAAAAACTTTCTATTTAGTATAAATACGGATCACGATCCTCTTTTTTCTTTTCTTTATTTTATCTTGCTTTCCAGGTGTTTTTACAAATTCTTATTTCGTATGTCTTATATCTGGCGAAAAAAAGACACACACAAAACCAAGACCGAATATTGATTTGTATCTCATTGACGATGCGTTAGTTTCGTGGGATGTAACTGATTGTGATTACATTTTAACTCGTAACGTGAGACAAATATAAAATTAAATTCTTTATATCTCGCTGTTTGCATTAACTCTTACAGCTCTGGATTGAGCTTGATTTTGAAAAAAATCACATCTAAAAAACTAGGCTTTCTCCGGATGTAGAAACTTGTAGGGAGATTTTTTATTTCAAATGGAAGGTATGGGGAAAAATCGTTGTGAAAATCCATTATCACTTAGTGAGTCCTCCTTGTCAAACTGAAACCACAGTCTAGTATATACAGTCACGAAGCTCAATACGTAGTAAATATGCCTCCATAGATAGTTGCTAACCATTAGGTTCGCTACTATCGCCTCATTACAGACAATGCGACATAGTACCTACACAGTCTATTGTTCCTAGCATCCTCAAAACTCAGGCTTCGTGACTGTATATACTAGACTGTGCTAAAGCCTATCTTCCCTTTTCATACCATTGGTGACACAGCCACGGTACATGATAAGGTCACAGGACAGGTCTTGCCTCCTCTACTATACAGTACAAAGAGGTAAAGTGGAAATATAATTTTGTGCGCTGAGTACATCATATTTCGATTTCAGCGAAGATTTCGATGTTTTTCCACATAACATCTTTCTTCATAAGTTGAGAAATACTAATCTTTCTCTCGAAGTTACATAACTTGGCTTAGAAAGTATCTTTGCGAAGAAAATTCTACACTTCTTAATAAGTTATCACCCAGATCATATTGCTAACTGAAAAATTTCCATGTTCATAGCTTATAATAAGGTTGAAGCTGTTATTCACAGTGACTGTTGAGTAGAAATTATAACAGTTATAAGTTAATAGGAAATAATTAATCCTATTATTATCTACATCATCGTTACCACCACCGTTATAATATTCATATATATTTCTACAGTGCGATCGAAATGTCTCTCCGCAGCTCTATTAGTTCTAGTAACCTTAGAATAGAACCGTGTAGAAAGTTGGCACTCCCCCATTCATTCTTGTTTGACAACCTCACACCCCCAGTCCATCATATGCTTAGCGGCCAGTGCTGCCACTTGAATTCTCTACCAAATACACTTGAATTCTCTGCCTAGTGGATTCTCGGCTACACAAGCACTGCGGAGAGACTTCTCGATTGTGCTGTATTTTAACGAAGATTTGATGATACTGCTTTATAAGCCAGAAAAAATTCTGCCAATTTATGTAACTTGCAAAGAAATTGCGTCAGCAACAAGGAATAATAGACTGCTTTAACGAGCTTTCGCCCAGAACAGACCTGCAGAACTGTAGCTCCTCAGGGCGACTGCCTTCGTACTAATTCTACCTCACCCACCTTTTCTACCAGTGTGGTCATAGCATTCTAGTTGCGCTCGGCTATATCAACATTCATTCTCGCGGCGGCAGGTAAACAATACGCTATCAAGAATTACAAAGAAACATATAATAAATCCTTAGGAACATACATAATTGGAGAGTAAGAGAAAAACGAATAAGGAAAATAAATAAGTTGAAAGACATGTAAAATAAATGTTAAAATGTACGTGTGTATATAATGTAAGAAGGTCTACCTACGTGTATATACAGTATATGTATAAATTGTATGTTGATAAGTGAGTGTTAGCTATATGACCGGAGGTCAATGCTGTTATTCAACATTGTAACGCACTGCAGCCAAATAAATAAATATACAATATGCGTACTGCAGTTTGAAGAGAACTGGAACATGGAAAAATCTAAACCCGTGAAGAAATACTACTTCCAAAGGAAATGGGAATATGATTATTTTGTTTTTGAAGACGAAAGAATTGCTTATTTATTGTGTTCCAGCCAATTTATTTCTACTCGTCATTTCAATATTAAACGACATTTCAACAAAGCCCATATTAAGAATTATGGAATAGACAAACTTTCGGGTAAGTTCATTATTACGAACTCAATATTGAATATATTATTAATTATTTATATACTATTAAATTAAGGCCATCACTCGTTGTGTTCATTTTGTATTGAAATGAATAGTGACATTTATATTAATTTCAAGATTCATTACTTAAATGCTATAAAATTTATGTTTCCGTAGATGATGATGGAAGGAAAGTTTTGGAAAATCTAAAGGTGGTTAGGAGCAAAAAAATCTCAAAGAGACTACCGACATAAAATCTAGCATAATCGTAAAACTTGAAACGACATAATGCATTAAAAATACAATGACTTTATTAGAATCCTTTTTGAAAATTACAGTGCCGTGGACCTTCCATACGCAAAGAATGTCAACAACTCTACGCAGAAGTCGATCATCCCCAATAGGGATATCCTGAACTAGCACCAACAGATAGCGCAAGTATACTATGAGGGATGCGCTTTGCATGTGCATTTATTTTTCGGTATATAAACATTGAGGATATACGTAGTGTATTAGTATATTAGATACTCTTAAAAACAACTAAAAATGGCAAATTTTTGTTATGTTCCTATATGTAAAAACCAGGGAAAGCTTTTTGTCTTCAATCAGGTCCCTAAATATTCTGAATATATGCTTTAAACCTTAAAAAATATAAGTAATAAAATTGTGCCTCGAAAGTGCTAGCTATTAAATAAAAGTAACTACTTCAAGTAAGGAATTGTTGACTATAGTTTCATTTTGGAAGAGGAAAAATAAAAATTTATAAAAACATATGCAACCTCGACAGCGAGCTATGTTAGCTTAGATTATATGCAGTAGTTGTAGGAGTCTCCGAATTTTACGCCTACAGTAAACTCTCGATAAACTGGAATGTTTATTATCCAGGACGATCCCTAGTGAAATCCATTTCGTGAATAATGTTTTTAATGTACGGTACCTTAATTATTAAAGCCATGTTTTTAAGTTCAAATTTTCAAAATCATCCCACACAGTATTCAAAACTACATATCCTTAACCTACAAAACACACTAATAATCGTGATACTATTGCGATCATATTATATCATCCTATTAAAAATTGCATTTGATTTTTCTGCAACTAGAGATAAATACAAGGAATTCAATCTCGATAGTCTCTTCCCTGTAAAAAAAAACACATTGATGGCTGCATATCCTGTTTTTAGCGTACGGTTCTTAAATATTAATTATTAAAGAGGGCAATATTCGCTTTCAACATATTTCCTATTTTTTTCTTTGTGCATATTGTTCTCAAAGTTCTCGTTTAGGTTCATGAACATTCAATTTACTCGTATTTATATTCTGCATACTGCAGATTTCCCCAACCATCTCGGGGGAATCGCTCAATATTATACAGGTTTACGTTATTATTTATTGTAAATTAAATTAAATTATGAGGTAAGAAAATATTGAATTATATTAAAGTATACTAGGTTATACAAAATAACTATAAATATAATTTTGACACACACAGAAAACCAACAAGCGGGAAAACGTAATCAACTGCAGCATATGAAAAAACATAGCCCTACAACATGTTGCCCCGCATGGAACGCTCCTGCCATCTGACAGTAAAACTTCGCATAAGATATCCCTATAGAAGTGGAGTGATGTTGACGTCATATTTCCCCTACTTACAAGTTCTGCAGGCCTGGCCCAGGACATGAAGAATAAATATTCATACCCGTGGTCTTTACATAATGTTAAAGCGAAGTCAAAAATAAGAGTAATTGATTAAGTAGCGGACTTACTCGTTTTAATTATGTAAGTTTGTGCGGCTTACAGCTGTTTCGGTGCTTCATCACACCATCCTCAGAGCCTACTAGCTTTGCTAGGTAGCCTACTAGCTTCTGCTTTGCTAGTAGGCTCTGAGGATGGTGTGATGAAGCACCGAAACAGCTGTAAGCCGCACAGACTTACATAATTAACACGAGTAAGTCCGCTAGTTAATCAATTACTTATATTCAAGTGTTAAAAGTAGTGTACGCAAGATTCAAAATGGACAAAAAAATTTGAGTTGAAAAAATTTTGGAATTTTAATTTCATAAAATATATTATAATTATGAAATGTTTATAATTTAGCAAAAAATTCAATGTCCTTCAACATTAGTTGGAAAACACTGTCTCTTCCTAAGTTTTTTAAACTTGCTTTAGAAATGATCTTATAGGTTTACCTATAGAAAATCTTGACTGATTTATAAACGTTCTTCAAGTATCTATGATTATGACGTCTACGTATATAAGCCTAGCATTGAAGTTGTATCCAAAATGACCGTTGAGTGAAAGCTGTAACATTACAATTATAGTAAGGCGCACAATAAAATTAATTTGACCGATCCAATATTGCAGCATCGAGAGCGCCGCACATTCCAGTAAAGGTGTGTTCTCTGCATTGACGGTTATCACGTGGACAATCTAAGGCATTTGAATAAAGTATTCTTTTACATGACGTTGCTCAGGCAGAAGCGTGGAGATAATTCTGTGTTCTCGTATCATAAATAGTGTAACAAGTTTTCAACTTCCAGAAGCATAACTCACTTTTTCTAATCTCTTAAGTTATAAACAGGTCATTACGAGCCAACCGATTAAATACCTCGTTGAAAACGACATCGCAACGGGAGGGAGGTTTTTCTGCCTCGAACTCATCGCTACATCTGCGATATTCTCTGTAGAAGCTTGTGTAATAGCGGTGCCGACACTGATGCTATAGCGAACAACTCGTTGTGCAGGATTCGCCGAAATAAAAATACTAATGGCATAAACAACTTTTTAACACGACACACGACACTGCGAATATAAAACCACTTGTATTCGCTCACATTTTCAATACAGAAGCAATATTTCTAGCCCTGTTTTCATAAAGAAAAGATATTCCGGTAGCACTTGGCTTTATTGCGCTGAGTATTTTACCTGTTTCTGCATATAAAACTGTAAAAGAGCATCGTAAATAAAGTTGAGTTTGAACTTTGACTCCGAGAATAATATAACGATTCACTTGCTTTTCAATAACTTGAAACAGATACTTAAAAAATTATGGTTTATTTAACGACGCTCGCAACTGCCGAGGTTATATCAGCGTCTCTGGTGTGCCGGAATTTTGTCCCTCAGGAGTTCTTTTACATGCCACTAAATTTAGTGACATGAGCCTGTCGCATTTAAGCCATCGACCTGGGCCGAGATCGAACCCGCAACCTCGGGCTCCGAAGGCCAGCGCTATACCAATTGCGCCACTCAGGGCGAAAAAACAGATATTGAATGTAACTTATAGTGTTATTGTTTATTTTATATAAAAATTATTGCATTTTTACAAGCATCAGTTCTGCACTAAAATTGCTCGTTGAATTTTTTATTAATTAATTAATTTATTTATTTTAGTAGGTTATTTTACGACGCTTTATCAACAGCTTAGGTTATTTAGCGTCTGAATGAGATGAAGGTGATAATGCCGGTGAAATGAGTCCGGGGTCCAGCACCGAAAGTTACCCAGCATTTGCTCATCTTGGGTTGAGGGAATACCCCGGAAAAAACCTCAACCAGGTAACTTGCTCCGACCGGGAATCGAACCCGGGCCACCTGGTTTCGCGGCTAGACGCGCTGACCGTTACTCGTTGAATACAGGTTCCTTGTACTTTAATTATTTTCTGAAATACAGGGTGTTTCCGAGGTGGTGTTACAACTTTCAGGGGTGATGGCGAAGGACACATGTATCAATTTGAGATAAGGAACCATGGTCCGGAAATAACTGAGTCGAAAGTTATAAGCAAAAATGTAGACTCGTCTAATTATACGAATAAAAAGGTTGTTCAACTATTGCTCCATTCTCGTCTTATATAGACTATAAGCAGTAACATGAGCTGCAGCCAAGGAGTCAAAATGAGGATAGCAATGGCAAAGGAAGCTTTTAATAGAAAAAGGAGGATCTTCTGCGGACCTATGGAAAAAGGACTAAGGAAGAGACTAGTGAAGTGCTTTGTGTGGAGTGTGGCATTGTATGGGACAGAAACTTGGACATTACGACGAAATGAAGGGAAACGAATAGAAGCATTAGAAATGTGGATATGGAGGAGAATGGAGCGTCTGAAATGGACATACAGAAATGAAACTGAATTGGGAAGAGTGAGTGAAAAAAGAATGATGCTGAAACCGATCAGAAGGACAAAAAGGAATTGGTTTGGTCACTGGCTGAGAAGAAATTGTCTACTGAAAGGTACACTGGAAGGAATGTTGAACCGGAGAAGAGTTCGGGCAGAAGAAGATATCAGATGATAGACGACATTAAGATAATGACACAGCCTAGTATATATGGTCACGAAGCTTGAGTTGTGAGGGTACTAGGAACAATAGACTGTGCCGGTACTATTTCGCATTGTCTGTAATGAGCAGAGTCCGTGGATACCCAGAGTAGCGCAATCGGCCGCCATTGTTATTCCATTTCAACACGCTTGGGATATGAACATTTGAAGTAAAACTCAATTTAGGCCAGTGTTCATGGTCCTTAAAATTAAAAATATTTTCTTCTGATATGGGCTACATAAGCTACATTCACTCCCTATACAACTATATACGTCAAATAGCGCGCGCTGGAATAACAATGGCTGATTTATCGGCATTTCCGGCGCAAAGGATTGCGGTACTCTGGGTATCCACGGACTCTGGTAATGAGGCGATATTAGCAATCCTAGTGGTTAGCAACTATCTATGGATGCATATTTACTACGTATTGAGTTTCGTGACTCTATATACTAGACTGTGATAATGTGGATCATATGCGGAGACTAAGAGGAAGGCAGAAAATAGGAAAGATTGGAGAATGCTGGGTTTGTAGTGAAATACCTGCCCATGGACAGAACACTTACGTATCTATGTATGTAGCCATCTTTGTGCAATTGACAATGAAAACAATCGTTTTAGTTTGAATTATCAGATTGTTAATTATCTTCAACAGCTGAAGAAGGGAACTGTTTCTGTCAAAATAAAAGAATAAGTCATGTTTTGTTTATTTAATCGTTGATAAAACTCTGAAGTATGGTTACAGAACATTTTGTTTACCTCGGATGAATGGAATAACATATGCAGAACTAGATAGTATCGTTATAGTAACTAAGGTAGGAAGACTTACAGTATGAGAAAACAGCGGGAACAAATATTGTTGCTGTTACTTAATATGGAAAACATTTGAAAACTGGAAATATTGTTTAAATCGAGATGGGCGACCAGCATTACCGAGAACTGTATCTCAAAACCTGATCGTTCTTTCTACAGTCTCCTCCTCCTCCAATTTTCATTTCGGAATGCAAAAGAGAGCTCCGATATTACGATTGCATAAATCTGCGCGAATCTACACCCATCATTTATTCTCCTTTATTGTGAGCCTTCATATAGCGTAAATTACAAATAAGAGCCTTTGACTTGTCCGAGACTCGCTCTGTTAGAAGGCCGGAATTTCCATTACAATATTTTTCTTTCAGTATTTATTCATCATTGTTCGAACAAAGATTTTCTGATTATGTTTCATAGCGTGGAGTGCATTAAGAAAGATTTAAGAGTTCGTTTAAATGAGGCAGTTCTCGAAAACCAACTTAAATGGTTATTAATACGCTAGGGAAATACAAATTATATTTGCCTCTAAGCACGAATTAAACATAACTTCACTGGATTATTACTACAGGTTTGACATTTCTTGGTAACTCCGCTACATAAACTGAAATAGGTTTAAATAAAATGCATTCCTCCATAAAATAGTTTCCACCTCAAACTCTTGTTACCTCTTTTGCTGCGCATATTAGTTATAGACTTGTTCGAAGCCAGATAAGGTCATGATTGCAGCTTGGATTTGGAAGTTATTAAAATAAATTTAGGTGTTTGTTACATGATACCCATTCAAATTAGTTTATACTCATTTGAACGTGATCTACACAATCACTAAGGCGCATAGTTTTAGTGTGTCGTAGAAGTCACAGATTTGGTTTTGAATTATGTTTAGGAAATCGCTGTTTTTCAGTTGCCAATCTGTCCAATTTGATCTTCTACCTGTATATAGGGTGAACCGTAAGTAATGCCATTAATTTCAAGGCGTTATTCCTTGAGATATTTGAAACAAAAAAGTGTAATACAGTTTTGCTCTTTTGTGCTTCCTTTTCGAGAAAAAAAAACATTAATTTATTTGAAACTTTTCGTAGCGTATTATGAGAAAGCTATTGAATTAATTCCCAATATGCTCAGTTGTTTAAGAGAGCAGTGTATTGTGATAATAGATTATTGAAAGAATTTCACTTTTGTCCTTTACATGTGCAGAAATTTGATCCAAACAAATAATACTGTAGAAGTTTTTATTCCGCAAAGTAATTTAAACCCTGCTGCGCTGTGACAACATTGTAAAGCTGTCTGGACAGATAAAGTTCGTGTATGCAAGGAATGGATGGGTGAGACAACGAAACCGATTACTACTTTAATACTTGAAGTGGGAGGTACCTATTTCTGACGAGTGACGAATGCAGTGATCTTAATACACAAGTTGGGGCAGGTTTGATCTATCCTCTGTGCTCATCTTTAGTTTGGCGCCATTCTGTATTATGTCCACTTTGTTCCACTTGATGCGTCTTTTATTGGTTTCGGCGGAAATGTGGAGAAAAAGAATAATTTATACGACCACTTCTATGACAGATATAGATATAAACGAGGACAAAACCAAAGACTTGTAAAATACCTCAGCACTTCACGTGTGTTAAAATCTGATAGCTCTCGTGATAAACAGCATAAACGTGCCTGCTTTTTCCGAGAAGAGTGGCTGAAATCTTTTGTGTAGGTAGGTTAGGTTAGTTCGGATTTAGTTCAGATTACGTTAGGTTAGGTTAGTAGTTACATCAATAAGATGGTTCCTAGTTTCCAAAGAGTTAACATTTCTTTTATAAAGGATTTATACTGTTTTGAACTTGTTTTTTGGTCTTTTTGGCAAGTTCTTTGTAATTTTTTTTTACAAAATGAAATGATGTGGTTCTGTTAAAATATGCATATACTGTTACAAGAGTACTACTGTTGAATATGTGGATTGATAGGTGGAAATTATTGGTGCAATAAAATTGTCAGTAATGTTCGTGTCCCTAATTTTTACTTACGAAAGTTGGCAAGCCTATGTGAACATGTTAGGAGAAAATCCACAAAAGATTAGGGAAAATACGGGAATTTTACTTCAAGGAAGTAAGGAGATAGGTTCGGAAGTCAAAGTATACGATTATGTCTCGTGACCAGAACATAGTACGAAATAGAAATATAAAAAATTGTAAATTTATCCTTTGAAGAGATGGAAAAATTCAAATACCCTGGAGCAACAGTGACAAACATAAATGACACTCGAGAGGAAATTAAACGCAGCATAAATATGGGAAATGCTGCTATTATTCTGTTGAAAAGCTTGTCCAGACTGGTCTCAAAAAAGCTGAAAGAATTTATAAAACAGTTATATTACCGGTTGTTCTACATGGTTGTGAAACTTGGACTCTCATTTTGAGAGAGGAACAGAGAGGTTAAGGGTGTTAGAGAATGAGGTACTTGGGAAAATATTTGGGGCTGAGAGGGATGAAGTTACAGGAAAATGCAGAACTGCACGCATTGCATTCTTCATTTGACATGGATCTAGTTAGGAACATTAAATCCAGACGTTTGTGATGGACAGGGCATGTAGCGCATATGGGTAAATCCAGAAGTGAATATAGAGTGTTAGTTGGGAGTCCTGAGGGAAATAGACCTTTGGGAAGGCCGAGGTGTAGATGAGAGGATAATATTAAAATGGATTTGAGGGAGGTGGAATATGATGGTAGGGACTGCATTAATCTTGCTCAGGATAGGTACCGATGGCGGGCTTTTGTGAGGGCGTCAGTGAACGTCCGAGTTTTCCGAAAGTCATTTGTAAGTAAGTAATTGACATAAAAATGCATGCTGATTGATACACATTCTTACATCGGTTCATTCATACATGTTTTCGGTATTTTTATTTATTACTGCGTAATATTATATTCATTCCTTAATCTGTTCTTTGATAAAATTCTTACACACATACATTCCTATATGGATTCACATAATCATTGAGTTATTCTTTCATTCGAGTTCTTTTTTTTTACCTGTTCTTCAACTGCCATCTTGTAGTAGCTATAATTGCATAACAGTCGTAAATGAGGCCTTGAAAATCCCCTTCTATAAAAGTAAGTTATTACTTCTTTTACCCAACCCATATGTCCCGTGATGTCAGTCCTCTTCATTAGAAACCCCAGCGCTGAGCTGATAGAATCCCGCAGATTGAGACATGGAGACAGGCAGACAATAGAAGCTGCCCTGCCAGATAAGAAGCCACACAGGATGGGTGCGTTCAGTGGACAGGCCAGTGACATTCGGACGTTGTGATCGTTAGGTGAGGGCGTCGCCGTTGTTCCCTGACCTTCCAGCTTGATGTGTTGACATGGCAACGTCATTCAACTTTTTAGGCGCGTTCACTTTCCCGCGGAGCGTTGGTAATTTCTCTCTGTCCGCCCGTTTTCGGGCGTTCTAGTAAAAGTGTCTCTGGATGCAAGAATTGACTTTGAGTAATGTAAGTTATATCCCATGTTATTAAACGAGCAATTCTTGTATATTTGTATTTCTAAATTTGTAAATTGTATTTTGAAATGGATCTAAGTATTTTGGTTAAAAATGGTGAATCTACAGTTTGTGGGTGCGTGAAAGGGGCTTTGGAACAACTTATTTAACCCCTTCAGACCTGCATTTATATTTTAAAAAATTAAAAAAGAAACTGGTCACATAATCATTCTGGGGATCCGAAATTCCTAAATCAAGTCTTCACAGAAAATCAAAATTTGGGGGACAATTTTGACTCCTGGGGCCACAAAATTTTAAATTTTATGTTTAATTTAGGTATAGAAATGTCTCAAAATAATATTCTTCATTTCTATCACATTGAATTTTTCAAAATTTTAAAAAGTATCGAAGACATTCCAAAAAAGAAAAAGAAGAAACAATATACACTATAATGTACACCAGGCCTGAAGGGGTTAAGAGGAGGTGTTTGTTGTTGTTTAGTTAACTGTCCGAAGACAGGTTTGAACATCATAAGTGACACCAATATGACATCACTCATGAGACAACCAAGCCAGGAGGTAATGGCCTATAATGGCCAGTTCCTTTCCCCCTCCATTGCTTACATATTTCACTATTCAGGTTGAAGATGTATGCAAACAATTATTGTGCTTCCTCTGACACAGTGGTTCACAAACTGGGGGTCGCGACTCCTAGGTGGGTCGTGAAGGGGGGGTCGTGTAAAGAGATGAGGAAGCCTCGAGATGATTTACAAAAATAAAAAAGTTTTTATTAACATACACGTATTGTAGGTTCAGAAACATAAACAACATTTAATATAAAAATAAAATGTTTTAATAGGTATAAAATAAAGTAAACAATTTTTAATGCGACAAATGTGTACGTTAAAAAAAATTGTTCTCAAACTTAGACTCTGCATTCGATACGCACATAGTAATATCACTTTCTAGTTCTATGAGATTTGTCGTCTTCTTTTGATGGCAATCCTAGACTAGAAGCTTATTATTCATAAATAGATTTTCTATCGATAGGGAAAAAGTCACGATCCCATGCGCAATAGTTAACGAATAAGATGGTGTTAAACATTTGGTGAAAAAAAATTCTGAGAAAGCTATGGTACTTTCCAGTAATATGGTATTATAATTTTTTATTACATATACATTAGCTATTCGCTATGAAATTCAGTAAGGTTATTTCACTTCTACTTTGTATGTATGTATGTATGTATGTGTAATGGTATGTTATGTATGTGTAATGGTATGTTATGTATGTACTGTAAAGGTAAACGTTCACTACATCGTATCGCACTCCTCGTACGAATCGCACGCAACGGATATTTTAAGTGCAGTGCGTTCACTTAACGGCTCTTCCTCATCGTCTCATCGAATTCTGTAGGCCTATCAGCTGTTTAAAACATATGACGTACGATATTGACATTGCTGAAAACAGAGGAGTTTTGAGGTTAGGTCTGTTAATCATGAGTGTTAACGAATAAGAATTTGTAATTGTTTCATGCTTCTTAATTGAGGAGGAAGAAACGAAAGAGATATTGGTTACATAATATATATGTAAGAAACAACTTGATTACTGTAATGGGAATGTCTCAAATTATATAATTCTTCGCAGCTTTCTACACGCAAAATATGTTTTTGCGCGACATTGAACATGGCACAACACAATAGTAACAGTTAACCAATTAAAATTGATTTATTACAGAAGGCCATGATCGCACGCATCGGAAAAGTTGCTCATCCGAGAAACGTGAACGGATTTACCGAGAGCCGATGCGTGCGATGTGATGTAGTGAACGTGGTTACATTACAATTACAGCAAAGATTGCCTTTTTCCAATCCGTGCGATTCGTCCGATGAGTGCGATACGATGTAGTGAACGCTTACCTTAAATATACATGTATAAAAATAAACGAATTACATAACATTATTCAAGTGTAACTTGGGATTTGAGGTTCTCCTGTTAATTTTTTTAACATAACTAATCACAGGAACACTACATAATAGTCTAGTTCAGCTGTCATCAGCACAGAACACCCTGGGGCTAGCGTCTCTTACCCGCGGAGAACACACTGCACTATGGTGCACTCGTAACTGCTAGCGGGTATGCTCTCTACCTCTTCCTGCTGCACGACGGGACACACGGTAAGGCTCCGCTTACCCTTTACCCATTTCAGCGAGCGCTGACGACCACTGGTCTAGTTCAATGATTATCTTACCAAAAACTGCCAGTAAAAATTCAAGTTCCTTATGTAATCGGTTTATGAGATATGAGCATTCATAGTAATACATACAAATTTAAAAATGTTATTTATATAGTTTGTAAGAGTGAATAAAAAAGCTATGTACCTAAAAGTTTCGTTCAACATCTTAAAATATCCTTACACGATCCATTACAGAGTTGTAAAGTTCCATAAAATAATGGCTGCACGTTTGAAGTATGTACATTTTAAATATTAGCAAATTTTTATAAGCACTTTTTCCACAATATGTATGTGCAACTCCCCTTAAAAGTTAAACAATGGGAATAATATAAAATTTTGTTGTCTTATTTTTTATTTTCGAGAGATGTAATGCAAGTGTGATGTTTACACAAACCTACAAATTACATCGTCAAGGAAAACCATTTATTTATGATTTCAAGCTAAAAATAATCTCGTTTGCACCAAACTCGGCTCTAAAAGGATAGAAGTTACTAACCTCGAGGAGGAAGAGAGATTAATACAGCAACGTTAAAATGTTTTCTCAACTTGGAAACAGATTTGTAGACCCACTTCAAATAAGATTGCTTTGAATAACTGCGTGTTCCGCCGTCGGATTTGACGCCAGTCCGCATTCAGCTCGAAAATAAAAATATCCTTAAGTCGAGCAAATTCACGTTTCAAATTAATGGATTCAGAGTTGAAAACGCCGGGAAGCAACCCGTCTACAGCTATAAGCACGGGCACTGGTGACTAAATAAGACAGAAAACAGCGACAGGATGAAAAATTACTCAGACACATTGCCAGGAAACCAAAATGGCCACGAACTGTTTGGATCGTAGATATAAAAGATAATAAATATCTACGTACAGATGCACTATCCATTATACAGTGGGGGAACGGAGAAAAATATTCAACTTGTGAGAAACTCTCATGAAATATAGCGCATGCGCAACAAGCAGCCATATCAGGATGAATTGGTAACTATCTGTTGACAAGCCTCACAGCGGGATCACTTTTAAAGACCCATCTCCACGATTTATATCCTTTTTAAGCAGCAAAGAATGGTAAATTGTTTTGGCACCCCTGTTTGTACTAAAGAGACTTTTTGACGTAATTACTTGAATACTGTCCCCAATTTCTCGGCAGTAATAATGACGTCACGAGATGGCTACATATGGCGCTTACCGATATTAACTTGTCTACTATTGTTGTTGCTATGTATGTATTATTGTAAAGGGGTCTAGATATAATGTCCACTAGAAGAGAGCATAAGTACGTCTTGAATCCAGTCGTATATCTTTCTAATGACAAAATAAGAAGATAAACGTGATGTTGAGAGTAAAAGTAGCGACATAATGCGAAGCTTCCAGGCACACGTGTCAAGTTTCTATGGAAAAGGTCTTGAGATATTCCGTAAAACATGTTTCATTACCGTAAATGGCAACAAACTTGAGTCGCAAAAGTTTTACTTTCAGATTATGTGAGAGAGTATTCTGAATTTGAATTCCTACGGAAATATGTATCTTTAGTATCTCAGACGACGTAAAATTGGTTTCTGGCTTATCTGTTTCATCATGAGTCTCCGTACATCGATAACTTCTAAGGATTTATTTTATTTAATGCCCAGACACTTGATTCGTCTAGAACTTCCCAATAGAAATCATCTGTTGTCGTATACTGAAAGCTTTGTAAGGCACAGCACTTTCATATGTGGTCCCACTCCATAACAAAACTCTCATCGTATCTTCTAAGGAAAGAAGTGTGATAAAAGTGTGACGAATGTGACATATATTTCCTCAAATTTACTGATCACGCGTTTCATAACAATTTTCTTTAACTTGTTGGTAATCATAATAATCATTTTCTTGAACTACTATTCAAAAGATACAAAAAAAATCCAAAAACTAAAATATTTGGCTTAAATACAAATAACTAAATGGATGTGGCGTTTATTGATGCTTAATTCCGAAAAAATATTTACATAAAATAGCTATTGAATTTAATTGAATTTAAAGGAGGGGACACTATGACCCAGCACTGCGATCTGTTAAGATCTATTGCGCTGACCCTCTGGTGACGCATTCCCAAACCCACACCGGCTGACCACACTAAGGTTCTCTGTGTATCCAGGTTTCGAGCAGGCAACCCCACTCGTCCCTAGGCCAGCATCTCCATGCGTCGCCAGCCGGCGTTCGGGGAAAGCTACGGAATGATGACGAAATGGATAAATGGTGAAGGAATTATGTAAATGCCTAATATGGGGAAAAATGTTGTTTCTTTTTCTTTTTATTTACCTATTTTACCTAGGTTATTTAGCATGGATAGAATTGGTGGTGGCGAGATGAGACAGGATTTTCCATCCGATTACCTGACATTCGCCTTACAGTCAGACAAAACTCGAAAATGCCAGATATTCAGTCTAAGCCGGAATCGAACCCACGTCCCAGCTCAGTAGACAAACACTCTACAGCCTGAGCTGGTGGCTTACTATTTCTTGCCCAGCCATTGCTAAAATTGGGCCCTGCACCGTTTGTCAACTATTTGCCCTATTGCTTCGTATAATGAGATAGTAAATGAGAAGAAAGAAGAGAAATAGGTTAAAAAGAAAGAAATATAAAAGCATGATAGGAGCATAGAAATAATTACAACACGGAATTAATGAAGGAAAGGTATATTTAAAGGTTGCCCTCCTAATTCTACTGTAATTATAAGCCTAATAGTTGCCTCGCGCCGCACTTGCAGCCAAGTAGCCTTGTTTTTCTCGAGGTGTCATCAAGAGATCAGGAGCACAAAGCTCGGCCTGTAAATGTTGCGGAACTGTAATGCTCTTAATTGCAGATAATGCGCCGCGCCACGGAGAGTGTAGGTGTAAATGGATCTGCGATGCTATCATCCGCGAACGCAAGTCCGAGCTGTAACACGTGTTGCTTTAATAACGATACATTGAGTTTAAGAGTGTAATAAGTGATGTCGTTCTGAATATGTTTGCTGAGGCTAGAAAAAAACATGCGAAGTCTCCGTGACGATCTTCCAACTGTTGATTGTATAAGAGTGAAGTTACAGGAAATAAAAGACGGACTACAAAGTAAAAGACATACCGTTATTTCCCATAACTATGGTCCTGAAACACAACTGTAGTCCACGATACAACCATTCAAAGAACACTGTAGAAGTAACATAGACAATTCGTAGATAGCTGCAGTGACTTGACTTCAAACTACAGTACAGCAAAAATATAGATACACGAGGTACTACGTTATGGATTACAAAATTTGAATGGACCATAGTTGTGTTCCAGTACCATATATATATATATATATATATATATATATATATATATATATATATATATATATATTCGCAACTACCCTCCATATCTCCATATCTGGAGGCCGTCTCCTCTATCCGCAACCTGAGCACGCGCCTTGCCGTGGTGATATATCATATCATATATCATATCATATCATATCATATCATATCATATCATATCATAATGTAACGTCATTTTCCATAACTATGGTTAGTCAACTTTGCCACATCAAAAAATTTAATTGTCAAGAGTACAACATTCCCCCATAAGGATATACATAAATATACTTGGACTTCTCCAGACGGAATGACACAACCAGATAGATCACATCTTGATAGATAAACGAAGACATACTAGTATAGTAGACATTCGAACTTTCAGGGAGGCAGATTGTAATTCTGACCATTATTTGGTAATTGGAGAATTAAGAGAAAGACTATCAGTAGCCAAGCGAGTAGAGCAACAAGTTAATATTAGTAAATTCAATATTCTGAAATTAAAGGACGAGGAAAATAAGCAACGTTATCAGGTTGAAATTTCAAATAGGTTTGCTGCTTTAGCAACTGCTGACGAAGCTGAGGAACAGTTAGATGTTAATAGCGTGTGGGACAATATCCGAGATAATATCAAAATTGCAGCTGAGCAGAGCATAGGTTATCAGGAAACTAAGAAAAAGAAACCATGGTTTGATGAAGATTGTTCCATTGTAGTAGATAGAATGAAACAGGAAAAATTGAAATTCTTACAGGATCCAATCGTGGAGAATAGAGATAATTATTTCAATGAAAGACGGGAAGCAAGTCGTACACTTAGGAATAAAAAGAGACATTACTTGAAGGAAAAACTGAATGAGATAGAAACAAATAGTAAGAATAAAAACATTCGAGATTTATATAAGGGTATAAAGGAATTTAAAAATGGATATCAGGCAAGGGTAAATGTCATCAAGGATGAGAATAGTGACTTGCTTGCAGACTCTCATTCAATCCTGAACAGATGGAAAAACTATTTTGGGCAACTACTAAATATACATAGGCCAAATAGAAATGATCGGGACGAAATTCAAATACAAACTGCTGAGCCATTTATACCGGAACCCACACTTTCTGAGGTCGAAATTGCGATAGAAAATCTGAAAAAGTACAAGTCTCCAGGTATTGATCAAATTCCAGCAGAATTAGGGGAGAGTCGGGTAGTATCGGACATCGGGTAATATCGGACAGTGAGTTTTTTTTATCTACCACACGATGATAGTACCTGATTGACATGGTTACGTTTCTGTGATGTCGCATAGAGAAACGTAATCATGTCATTGAGGTACTACCATATGGTGGTAGATGAAAGAAACGCACTGTCCGATACTACCCGATGTCCGATACTACCCGACTCTCCCCTAATACAAGAGGGTGGAAGGGCATTATCTAGCGAAACTTATAAACTTGTACTTGCAATTTGGGAAAAGGAAATTGTACCAGAACAATGAAAAGGAGTCCATAATCGTACCTATTTTTAAGAAGGGGGACAAGACTAACTGTAGTAACTTTCTAGGAATATCACTTTTGTTGACGTCGTATGATATGATATGATATATGATATGATATGATATGATATGATATGATATGATATGATATGATATGATATGATATGATATGATATGATATGATATGATATATGATATATGATATATGATATATGATATATGATATATGATATATGATATGATATGATATGATATGATATGATATGATATATGATATGATATGATATGATATGATATGATATGATATATATGATATATGACATAATATGACATGGTATGACATAATATGACATGGTATGACATATGACAAGATATGATATGTGAAGTGATGTGATACAATAGGATAGGATATGATATGATGTGATATGATACGATATGATATGATATGTGATATGGTACGGTATGATATATGATATGATATATTATATACATTGTGTTCTGCCTAAGGGCAATTCTTTCACTGAAAACTCAGCATTCTCCAATCTTTCCCATTTTCTGCCTTCCCCTTAATCTCTGCATATGATCCGTATATCATAATCTCGTGAATCATTGCTATCTCCTTCTGCCCCGAACTCTTTTCACGTTCACCATTCCTTCCAGTGCATCGTTCAGTAGGCAGTTTCTTCTCAGCGAATTCCTTTTTCTCTTCCTGATCAGTTTCAACATCATTCTTTCTTCATCCACGGTTTCATTTTTTATTCTGTCTGTCCATTTCACACTCTCCATTCTTCTCCATATCCACATTTCAAATGCTTCTAGTCGCTTCTCTTCATTTCGTCTTAATGTTCATGGTTCTGCCTGTACAATGCCACACTCCACGCAAAACACTTCACTACTCGCTTCCTTAATTATTTTTCCAGAAGTCGGCAGAAAATACTCCTTTTTTCTATTAAAAGATTGCTTTGCCATTTATATATGGCAATTCGATATATGTTACGATATGACATGATATGTGATATTATATTTCAACATGTAGATATAGGCCTATCTGCCTTCACATAAAATATTTATATTATACCTACGTATGTACGTACATACATACATACATACATACATACATACATACATACATACATACATACATACATACATATACACACATAAAGGGCCTACATACATAAGAGCGATGGAGGATTTGTCTTTTTAAAATGTCGAATTTCTTTCATCTCTTAATATTCAGGATTTTATGGAATTATGTTAATTACTTAAAGACAGACCCGCGTCAAGGTGTCCTCATGGGGTAAGATATTCTCATGAAATTTCGGCCAGTGCTTGGCACCGGTGCCCATCCAACACAGTGATGAATATGGGAAGTTAAGATAGATAGCGAAATCCTGATTACTGGTGGGGATTTAGGAATCAGAGTGCTCATCACACGGTACCTCCGTTCTGGTTGGTTGGTCGTTCACTTCTGCTTTGGAACTTGAAGCTGCCAACAGTCGAACTTGGCCTTTCATGGACTGACTGTTCGCGCCACGGATTTTATTCCGACTTAAAGAACAATCACCAACTCCGTAGAAAACATTGACGATCTTCTGATTACAATAGAACATTGATTCCCAGACTCGATTGAATATAATAGCTAATCTCGATTCCATTAACAAGTTTCAACTTGATTGAAGTTTGAAGGTATTGACGAGTCCTCGACTTGATTGAAAACAATGAACAGTTTTACTTTCTTCAGTTTTCTTCCGATAACTATGGTCTTCGTCTTGTTTAAATTTATCTTCATCCCATACTGTTCAGCTGTCATTTAGTTCCAGTAGGATGTATCTTAGTATCGTCTCATCTTCTGCTAACAACGCCGTATCAACAGAATATTTAATGCAATTTATTCCTCTTTCTCCTACTACTATCTCCCTTATTTTCTCAAAACAGTTTTCCACTAGATCCTCCAATTAATTATTTCATATTAATTTTAATATATTATACTACCTATATGATGTATGTTATGGTAAAAGTAATTAAGCCGGCAATTATACATAACGGCCGATGATCAGTGACATGTTAGGTTTGGTTTGTTCATGTTTTTTATAACTGTGCCTACCAAAATATATATGTACAGTGCATACCAAAAACCTCAACGAACCAAACCTAATCTGTCATTGATCATTGATTATGTCGTAAGTGTCCGTCATATTGAACAACATTTCAGTTATTATATTATAAATTCGCTTTTTCATCATATTTACCATAAAGTACACTATTTATGTTGTTGCTTAGTCAACTGTCTAGACAGGTCTGTACCTCGTAAGTGATACCAAGAAGACATCACTTACGAGGCAACTAGGCCAGGAGATAATGAAGTAGGGTGGCCAGTTCCTTTCCCCCTCCATTGCATACATCGCCGACTAGCTACATATTACACTAGTCATATTTAGATGCATACAAACTGGAAGCTTATCCACGCATCATGTACACCAGCCGCGGAAGCCTACGCGAACAATAATTGTTTTTCCTCTGACACATATCGTACACTATATTATATTATATTATATTATATTATATTATATTATATTATATTATATTATATTATATTATATTATATTATATTATATTGTATTATATCATATCATATATCATATTATATTATATTATGTTATATTATATTTTATTATATCATATATTATATTATCCTATATTGTCAATTAACTGTTTATGTGTAATTTATTTAGCATTATTTCAATCTATATTTATGTAAGGTATTATAGGTTGGGATGGAACTTATAAATCCAACCTTTATCCGTTAATTTTACTACAGAAAAAAGTATTAAAATTTGTTTAAAAAAGCAGAAAGATTACCCAACTGAATTGTTGTTTAAACATTTCAAAGTTTTCAACATTAAACAAATGTACTATTTTATTTTATTAAAATATTTTCATAGAAATTTTAATAACTTTGAAAGGTATATATATATATATATATATATATATATATATATATATATATATATATATATAAATAAATATAGAACTAAAAATATGAATTCACTGCGTTTGTCTGAACCAAAATGTAAAACCAATGCAGCTTTTTATCATAGCATGAGTCAAGGTCCCAGATTATTAAACAAATTTCATTCCAATAATATTTCAACCACGAATTCTCTCCAAATTAATAAAAAAATTAAAAAAAATTGTATTGGATTTAAAGTTTGGATTTAAACATATTAAACACTTTTTAATCTGTATTCACTCTCAATTTTCATTTTAGTTTTGTCTGTATTGGAATCCCCTCCTGAGCACGAGCCTTACTCATTCGGGAGTGGGCTAGTTTATCTTTCATTGTATTTATTAATTTGTATTCATTTCAAACTTACTAGCAATAATAAATAAATAAATATATTGTAGGCCTATTGTATTGTATTATATTTTATTGGATTGCATTGTATTGTATTTCATTATATTTCAATATAGCCTACCACATTACGTTATATTATATTACAGTACACTATATTATATTATATTATATTATATTATATTATATTATATTATATTATATTATATTATATTATATTATTAAACTAATAGCTTTCAATTCTAAGGCGAGTGTAGCACAGTTAACGCATCACGGGCAAATAGTGACTTGTTAAACAATTGCACAACACTTCATTCTGTTTTCTCAGTAGCGTCGAGCGTAAAGACTAGCGACAGTGACCCAGAGTCGGGGCGGAGAGCCTGGGGGCAAATTCCGCAGAGGCCGCTGTATTATAGTTTTACCGCGTTCCAGCGGAGGTTTAAAAATTAATTAACGGTTCGTTTGTGTTAAACTGCTTTGCTGAATTATTGAGGCGCGCGACATGTCTGTTACCTCAATGGAAACAAATGAATGTCTCGCTCGAATACACTGCAGCGTATCTCGACATGCGATCTAGGGAGGCGGTGTGTCTGGCTTGTTGTATACTTGCCAGGCTGCTCATCGTAGGTCCAATTGTGATACTATTACGATTGAGGATGTGATTCGAAGGGGGAAAAATTATCACTATTAGACTAACATTTTAAAAAAGATTTTCCTTCTCTCTTCCTTCATTTCTTACTCTAATTAACCTCCTTTTTTATCCGAATTATATGCCACTGCAAGTAGGGGAGTGACAATTTGAATGTACATTTTAGTCATCTCACAATTATCTACTTTTCTAGTCACGTGATCGGCGTGATGTAGGACCACCACTGAGACATCATACGCCAGTCACATGACTGTGGACGAATATTCAGTCCTGTGGACGGAAGATAATTTTCTTCCATTATCCACGTCTGGAATCGAAAGGGCCATTCATTAGACCGCAGACTGAATATTTAAAAAATTCGGGCCTCCCTGGACATAGAATCAGCATGGCGCAGAGCCAACGCTGAGACATCACAGGACAGTCACAAGACAACGGACAAACACTTAGTAGGTCTATGGTTGTGAAACTTGGACTCACAAGTTGAGAGAGGAACAAAGGTTTGAATGTTCGAGAATAAGGTAGTTAGGAGGGATGAAGTTACAGGAGAATGGGGATAGTTACACAACGCAGAACTGCACGCGTTGTATTCTTCACCTGACATAATTAGGAATATTAAATCCAAGCATTTGAGATGAGCAAGGCATGTAGCACGTATCGGCGAATCCAGAAATGTATACCTATAGACCTGGAGGAAAAAGACCTTTGGGGAGACCGAGCCGCAGATGAGAGGATAATATTAAAATGGATTTGAGGGAGGCGGGATATGATGATAGAGACTGGATTAATCTTGCCTAGAGGATAGGGATCGATAGGGGGCTTATGTGAGGGCGGCAATGAACCTCCGAGTTCTCTAAAAGTCGTTTGTAAGTTTATTATTATTATTATTATTATTATTATTATTATTATTATTATTATTGTTGCGCCGGGTAGCTCAGTTGGTAGAATAGCTGGCTACGGGCTGGAAGGTCCGGGGTTCGATCCCAGGTGGTAACAGGATTTTTTCTCGTTGCCAAACTTTCAGAAAGGCCCCGAGGTTCACTCAGCCTCCTATAAAATTGAGTACCGGGTCTTTCCCGGGGGTAAAAGGCGGTCAGAGCGTGGTGTCGACCATATCACCTCATTCTAGTGCCGAGGTCATGGAAAGCATGGGGCTCTACCTCCATGCTCCCCAAGTGCCTTCGTGGCATGTTACGGGGATACCTTTACCTTTACATTCATTATTATTATTAGTATTATTATTATTATTATTATTATTATTATTATTATTATTATTATTATTATTATTATTATTATTTGCAATCGCCATTGTTATGTAGATAAAATTATTTGGGATCATCAATGTGGTTTTAGGCGTAATAGATCGCCAATTGATCAGATTTTTTGTATTTGACAGATATTGGAGAAAAAATGGGATTATAAGGGTCCAGTACATCAGTTATTCATGGATTTCAGAAAGGCATATGACTCAGTTAAGAGAGAAGTTTTATATAATATTCTTATTGAATTTGGTATTCCCAAGAAACTAGTTCGATTAATTAAAATGTGTCTCAGTACAACATACAGCAGAGTCCGTTGGTCAGTTTCTGTCAGATGCGTTTCCAATTCACTGTGGGCTAAAACAAGGAGATGCACTATCACCTTTACTTTTAACTTTACTCTAGAATATGTCGTTAGGAAAGTCCAGGATAACAGAGAGGGTTTGGAATTGAACGGGTTACATTAGCTGCTTGTCTATGCGGATGACGTGAATATGTTAGGAGAAAATCCACAAACGATTAGGGAAAATACGGGAATTTTACTTGAAGCAAGTAAAGAGATAGGTTTGGAAGTAAATTCCGAAGAGACAAAGTATATGATTATGTCTCATGACCAGAATATTGTACGAAATGAAAATATAAAAATTGAAAATTTATCTTTTGAAGAGGTGGAAAAATTCAAATACCTGGGAGCAAGAGTAACAAATATAAAAGATACTTGGGAGGAAATTAAACGCAGAATAAATAAGGGAAATGCCTGTTATTATTCGGTTGAGAAGCTTTTATCATCTAGTCTGTTGTCAAAAATCTGAATGTTAGAATTTATACAACAGTTATATTACCTGTTGTTCTTTATGGTTGTGAAACTTGGACTATCACTGTGAGAGGGGAACAGAGATTAAGGGTGTTTGAGAATAAGGTGCTTGGGAAAATATTTGGGGCTAAGAGGGATGAAGTTACAGGAGATTGGAGAAAGTTCCAGAACACAGAACTGCACGCATTGTATTGTTCACCTGACATAATTAAGAACATTAATTGCAGAAGTTTCAGATGGGCAGGGCATGTAGCACGTATGGACGAATTCAGAACTGCATATAGAGTGTTAGTTGGGAGACCGGAAGGAAGAAGACCTTTGGGGAGGCCGAGACGTAGATGGGAAGATAATATTATAATGGATTTGAGGGAGGTGGGATATGATGATAGAGACTGGATTAATCTTACTCAGGTTAGGGACCAATGGCGGGCTTATGTGAGGGCTGCGGCAATGAACCTCCGGATTCCTTAAAAGCCAGTAAGTAAGTACGTAAGTAAGTAAGTACTCCAATGGCACGCGACTTCATAGTGACACGTGGAGCTTATAGGAGAAAATATTCAGGAAAACCTCGGAAGAAAACTGAGAAGAAAAGGAGATGAGGATGCGCTGAAGAGTGAAGTTCATGGTGAAAGCGATCACCGTAGGAGCTTTATTTGCCGCAAATCCCACTGTACTCACCGCGTGCTACGCCCTGGTCCGTAGACCGAGACCCCGACAAAAGAATACCTTGAAAGACTGGATTCACAATGGAAGCAGGACTCTTGTGTCCGGCTGAGATCCCTTGCGCACGTGCCTGGGGCTGTTAACGCCTGTTAGGGGACGTGCTGCCCCGGCGGACGTTCTGTTTATCAAGGACTGATTTGTGAGGCGTGACGTCGCCCCCTGTTAATCCCCGTGCCACATGCAGGAGCAGGGGCTAAGGCCGCCGGAATGCGAGAGAAACTCGTCTTTCAAGACTTGCCGTGCTGCTGGCAGTCTCTCCGCTTCATGTCCTGTTTGCAGTATTCTTACGTTTAAATGTAGTATTACAATTGTCGTAATTGACAAACCAGACACAGTTGTATGATTGCAATTGGTGTGATTGTAATTCGTATGATTGTAATTCGTATGATTATAATTGGTATGGTTATAATTCGTATGATTATAGTTGGTATGATTATAATTGGAATGATTATAATTTGTATGATTGTAATGGGTATGATTGCAATTGGAATGATTGTAATTTGTATGATTATAATTCGTATGATTATAGTTGGTATGATTGTAATTGATATGATTATAATTGGAATGATTATAATTGGTATGACTGTAATTGGTGTGATTATAATGGTATGACTATAATTGGTATGATTATAGTTGGTATAATTGTAATTGGTATGATTATAATTGATATGACTCTAATTGGAATGAGTATAATTTTATTGGTATGATTGTAATTAATGTTTAGAGGAAATTATTAATACTGTAAATCTAAAATGTATTCCATCCTCATAACTCGTGCAGACTTGACCTAAAATTTATAGTTTGAGTGATGTATGTACTGGGGTTAATGACTAAAGGATTATCTGTCAAAGTCCAAAGGCAAGTCATCGCACTGGCCACGGCGTGGGTACGCTATCAAGTAGACGCGAATCACGCGGACTTCTAAGGTCACCGTGGCGTCACTGGCGCGAGCCGATAAAACGGCGCGGCGATCGTTGGAGAAGCATTATTATTATTATTATTATTATTATTATTATTATTATTATTATTATTATTATTATTATTATTATTATTATTATTATAGCTCTGCAGTCAGCAGAAGTGCTGGGGAGGGCGAAGAGTGGACCACGTGGCAACGAGTAATAATAATCATCATCATCATCATCATCATCACTTGTACTACGCCTTGTATTTAAAGATTGATTAATAAACTTAAGTACTGGCAGCCCTTGGTTGTTTAAAGGACTTAGGTCTTTTACTAACCCACCTACAACGCACTCCAATAGAAGTTATTCCAACAAACTTCATCACTATTTTTTACACAGAAAATCACTCTAGCATCCCCAGAAAGAGTACATACTCGTGCTCCTAGGGCATTCCACAAGATTTTAAGACATTATTAATATAATAATAAGTAAAACGAGGAAAAGAAGAATACAGATAATACTGTATTACAGTAATGGAAACTATTTTATATTTTCTCCCTAAACTATAATTTTTAATTCGTTTTATAAAAATTAGGAGTATTAGCAAATTTAATGTTTGATAATTTAATTAATAACTTGTTATAGAGCCTTGGACCGAAGTTATTACTGTGATTATAAGCTACAGTGTGGTACATTTAGGTTCTGTCAAGCATATGTTGTCTGATATTTTAGATCAGGGGTCGTCAGCGCAGAGCACCCCGGGGCTAGCGTCTCTCTACTTCTTCTTGCAGCACGACGGTGCACACGGGACGGCACCGCTTACCCGTTGCACATTTCAGCGAGTGTTGACGACCACTGTTTTAGATTTATATTTATATGAATACAAATTAAATATATTTCGATTTTTATGAACGAAATTCAATAAGACATTGTTGTAAATTTGATAGATGCCGAATACTTTAAATTCATAATATGACAGTTCTGAAGGATAATCTAGTGACTTATTAAGACATTTTTATTATTCTCCTCTGTAGCAGTGTTATCGAATAGAGTATGTACGCCAGCCTCGTAGAGAAGGAGTGATGACAGAGGTGCTTCAATGCACAGCCACAGTAGCCTATCTGTTATTCCTCGAATATCTTTGGATCCGCTCTCGAAAACTACTAGGGTGCAGCGAAGATCGCTCCTGCACAAAGAGCACAGGTTACTGATCATTGTGTTAGAGAAAAAAAAAACAATTTTTTGTATGCATCTGAAGTCTAATTTTAGTAACATGTAGCTAATCGGCGATATATGCAATAATGGAGAGGGAAAGGAACTGGCCACCCTACTCCATTATCTCCTGGCCTAGTTGCCTTATAAGTGGTGTTTTTTTAATCACTTGTGAGGTTCAGACCTGTCTTCGAAAGTTAATTGAACATCATTGATAGAGTTTTATACTAGTATGAGCTCTAAAATACCTACTGGGGTCATTAAAGCCTACTTCACAGCTTTAATACATAGAATGCCCTTTTTAAGTATATTAAAAAAATCGCATTTTATTAAAATAATAAGATCATTCTAATAACATTTCAGTAAACTAATTAAATATTATTTTTCTTTAAATTGTCCATTATTTAACTTTTTTATATATTTTTCTTTTCTTTCCTCACTGGTATTTTTTTTTCTGTTTCAACTTAATATTTTAGATAAATAATTGAACTTTTAGTGTTATATTTATGTAGGCTAACTGCAGCTATCCCACGCACGAGGATTTGCTCTTCTAAGTACAAACTATATATTTTAAATATGTACTTATAGTCTAATTTGTTATTTCAGTAAATTCAAATTTCAAATTCATATTTCTTGGGATCTTCAAAGTACATTCTCAAATTATTTTGTACTTTCTACGTATAATCAGATTACAGATGTGTAAAAACAATAAATTGTTCTTCCTCTGATACATTTATTATATTTTATTTATTTATTCATTTATTGTATTTATTTATTTATTCTGGTATAGTGAAAGCCATCAGGCCTTCTCTTCCACACATATCGTCAAGTGAGATATAGGCCTACTGCCTGATAATAGATGTACAGCTGTCAAAAAAAAAGTGGCCGCACTCGTGAACAGCGAATATTTTCAAAGTTCACTTCGGGTCGCGGCGATGTTACACGATGCATGTGCTTGTACAAGCAGTTCCCGAACTATGAAAGTGTTCCATGTCTGCGCCTCGTAGGCCAGCGGTAGAGTGCTTGTTTAGTGATTCAAAGGCTGTGGGTTCGGGCCTTCTTCAAGTTTTCATTTTATTTTTTAATCGTTCTTTAGCGATGTAAATGCTATTCAAATTATCATTTATATTCAGTTATCGTTCTTTATGGATATCACGTTATTTATATTTTGTTATCGTTCTTTAGAGATATGAATAAAATTCAAGTTATCATTTGTATTCTGTTATCGTTTTATAACGATATGAATAACAATTATTATTATTGTATCGCCAATGGTGGGTAGCCCTATTTTACATATGTATGTTAGGGCTATAGTTTCATACACAAAAAAGATAGGCATAAAGAGAAATAGAAAAGAAAATTAAATTAGCTTACGCGGTGTAAACAAAACATAAACAATCCGTAAATTAGGCATTGCGATTGCAAAATGAATATCAGGTATCAATTTGAAACATACAAAAAATTTAACAACACACATACGTAACACTTCTATAACACAAATACGCAGCCTTCCGTACCATACATCATAAATTAATACACAATATTCACACAAACACAATCAAACTATAATTACGACATTGCGACGACATCAAACATCACATAACTGACTCACATACATAACAAATCAAGCATACTTTACAACACATACACTTCAACATAGTAACCACACTTTTAAAAGTTACAAATTTGGCTCCAAGAAGAATAAATAGGACACTGTTACTAATTACTATTCTTCTACAATTTCTTAAATATATCTGTAATAAATCTGTGAAATTCCGATATGAATAATATTCACGTTTTTTATATTGTTATCGTTCTTTAGCGATACAGATAATATTCAAGTTATCATTTTTATTCTGTTTTCCTTCATTAGCATTATAAAATAATATTCAAGTTATTTATATTGTTATTGTTCTTTCGCAATATAAGTAATCTGTATTTTATGTAAGTAATTATTATAACACAAATAACCATCTTTCTTTGTAAAATAGGTTATTTTATTTAGATAATTAAATAAGTATTATATAATATCTTATATTAATTAAACAAGCCGATATTTGTCATTTATATTCTGTTATCGTTCTTTAGTGATACTGTATAAATAATATTCTAGTTATTTCTATTGTAATCGTTCTTTAGCGATATAAATAACATAAATTTAATATTCGGTTTGGAAAAATCCAGTTGCATAATACTGGTATTAGTTTTCTTTTTGTATTATTACATTATACTATCTTGAACCACAATAAAATGAAAAGGAGTAACGAGGAATTGAACCTGAGACGTTGACATCTAAATTTCGACGTTCGTCTGCTGAGCTACGAGGGCAAAAGTGTGGAAACATTTTCGGAAAAATTGGCCCAATCACACTCTAAGATTTTATGATTATTCGTAGAAGCTAGTCCAGGATGGGGGGGGCAAAGGCTAATTGAGATTTCCGGGCTCTGATCGGGTCAAACATCCTCATAGAATTAATATTTAACCCTTGCCGTGACTTTCGGTGAAGTCCGGAGGGCCCAATTAGTCAAATCCACTCTCCTCATCTCCATGCTTGGGTCCCCTGGAATTTAATAAGATGCGAAAGAGATAGTGGTGTGCGGAAAGCAACGGGATGTTACCGCATTTAGGTCTATCCTTCCCAAGAAAAACTGCAAACATGAACAAAGGAAGCTTTTAATAGAAGAAGAAGGATATTCTGCGGACCTCTGGAAAAAGAACTAAGGAAGAGACTAGTGAAGTGCTTTGTGTGGAGTGTGGCATTGTATGGGGAAGGAACATGGACATTACGACGAAATGAAGAGAAACGAATTGAAGCATTTGAAATGTGGATGTGGTGAAGAACGGTGCGTGTGAAGTGGACAGACAGAATAAGAAATAAAATTGTGTTTGAAAAAGTGAGTGAAGAAAGAATGATGCTGAAACTGATTAGAAAGAGAAAAAGGAATTGGTTGGGTCTCTGGTTGAAAAGAATAATAGAAGACATTAGGATATGTGGATCATATGCGGAGACTAAGAGGAAGGCAGAAAATAGGAAAGATTGGAGATTGCTGGGTTTGCAATGAAAGACCTGCCCATGGACAGAACACTTATGTATGTGGGTATGTTCAGAATGCCTGGAATATCGTGTCTAAGAACAGTCGCTATTTGCAAAGACTAGTCGATTCCATGCCCACTCGACTGCAAGATGATCGAGATAAGAGGAAGATAGACCAAATATTGAATTGTGGCTTTTTGTTTTGTTTTTTGAACGCTTAATTGTTTGAATGCTTTAAGGCCGACGCCAGTAAATTTGTTTTGTTTATGCCACGAAAGATATTTTTATTGAGAATAAAATCTTTTTTCTTTCCATTTGCAGCCACAATATCATAATGATAAAGTCATGGCATAATATATTAATGAACCTGATGTTAATTACTAAAATAATCGTAAAAGAGAAAGGAGCCATTATGTATAGTTTGTCTCTCTCAAAAACATAACAAAAAAGAGCATAAAAAGCACGAGATTGTAGTCGAACGCAGGACCTCATGAATAAGAGGCCTGAACGCTACCATTACGCTATCGAATCACAGAGAGAATACTTCAATTATAACTGTAGATATCAGGCAACGTGGTCCAACAACATGTAACATCGCCTGTCTCCGAATTATAGCGAAGATACCCGAAGGGAACTTTGTTCCAGGAGAGCGGCCACTTTTTCTTTTGACAGCTGTACATATCAGCAGAACCTCAACCAGAGGTGAACTATGAATGAGTGAATGAATGATTAGTAAATGAATGAATGAATGAATACTCGTTCTTACGAAACCATTCACTCACTAATTTCCGACTTGTTAAATATGTATTTATTTATTTACTTCTTTACTTATTTACTTATTTAACATGGTAGAGATAAGGCCATCAAGCATTCTCTTCCCCTCTACCAGGGGCACCGGTAAGAATGCCCCCATGAGCACGAGTTCTACTCTTTCAGGGGTGACCTAAAAATTTATCTATGTATACTATATTTTATGTGTGTGTATATATATATATATATATATATATATATATATATGATCGAAATTAAACCGAAGATTAATACCTATAATACATATTACTGTAACTTGTTATTCATCCGCTACGAACATTGTTTTATTAATTATGCTCCCTAGAAGAAATTAGAGAAATCTCTAGGATTATTTTTATGGTAATGGAAATATCGCAGAGAGAGGTTAGGCAATTCCCTAACAATGAACAAATATGCAGAACAACTCCGTATACCAACCATTTCGCCAACTAAGCATTCCCACTGGCACCGGTAGGAATCTGCTCCTGGGCACGAGTTCTACTCTTTCAGGAGTGAGCTAAAATTTTATCTATGTATACTATATTTATATTACAAGTATTAGCAAAATAAAATTAAATATGAATCTGATATCGCCACCCTATGCCTAATCTTTTGTTAAGAAATGGAATGCTTTGAAAGAGGAGAAAGATAAATGAAATTAACACAAGAAATTTATATTTATAAAGTTAGGGAAAACTAGAGAAACCAGAAAGAAAACTCTCATCTTTTGATTTCGTTCATTATAAAACATCATTCCAGGCAATAGAATGTATGATAGAAGTAGGCCTAAGAAATAAATAAGGGTATGCAAAAATGATAATTTCTAAGCTTAAATAAGAAAAAATGAAAGACTAAGACAAACAAAGTGTGAATAAAGAAATGAAACAGGGAAGAGGTTGCGAAAAAATATAATCTAAGGAATTTACTGCAGAGGCAAGAAAGATCAGTCAATTCCGCGATTACACACGAATGGAAAGTCGTGTGCGGTTGCGGCTTCTGAACGGCGCTACTGATCTGTGGGGGAATTAATAGCAGGAGGCATTATGCCAGAGGAGAGTGCTTTGTGCTGTTGCAGCTGATAGCACCATTACTATTATCTTTTATAGGGCAATGTGTAAGCGTCAGTGACCACTGTCTGAAATTCATTACCATCAGGAATTGCGTGCATCACGTATCCATTCCCACTCTTCGTCCCAGAACACCAAAAACAAACCCTAAATATCTTCTCCCGTCCCTACACTTTCTTACATACGTGATTAGCTTTCAAGTAAACTTCAATGTGTATGACTAATATACGAGTGCACCTGCAGTATAGAGTAATACCCTAGATCATATAATGTAACAGATAGATCATCGCTATGTTAAAATCGGCAGCTCTTTGAAGAGAACAACCGCCAGGATCGCCACCCGCCCGCCGTAAACGAACACGAGATGGCATTACAGTCGCTAATGCAATTCAAATGGGAATTATGACTTGACTCTTCATGTAACAACTAGATGGCAGCGTAGTAAACCTGACAAAAGTTGTTAACGTCAAAGCCTATAAGGCCGACCTGTCTGGGGTATATATGATCTAGGGTAGTACTTAGTATGCAATTAGATAGTTAACTCTTTTTAGAATTATGAAATTCTGTGGCAAATTTATGTTCTTGTTATTAATTCTGTTCTCCTTACTGACTCAATTCATAGCGTTCTCACCTACAAAATCAGGAGATTCGACTTCGTTTCATTACAGAGAAATGGAGATTTATCTATAGTAATGTCACAAGAGGTCTGAGATTTGCCGACAAATCCAGAGCGAAGCGAGTAGATTTATTTGGGAAATCTCAGATCTCGAGTGACATTTATTAGGACTATTTCGTGAATAAAATAAAAATGTAAATAATATGTCCCTAAAATTCGCTCACAAAATGTTAATAATTGTATATTTATGAATACTTAACGTATTCAGACATTGTGAAGTCGAAATAGATGAATAACGATAACTGCAATAAAGAAATTGAATGTTATTCAGTAATGCCAATTGAAAAAAAAAAGCGAAATACAGGTTTGAAAATGTTAATTACATGTATTGTGCTTTTCTCTTGCTATTATAACAGAAATATTTTGTTATAAAATACAGTATTGAAAAATAATTCAGACCTAAGCAATTTACACATTCTTAAATCTAAAAATAAAGTAAAAATGTTTGTATAATATTCGTTTCATTTTATTATTATTTTAAGTATTACTAGCATTATATGTTACTAATATTTATTATATTTATCTGATGTATGTAACCTATAAGATAAAACATTTAATAAATATGAGTAAATCATTTTCTTAATTAATAGCAGTATGATATGTTTCCATATAAATGCTTTCTTAGCATCGACACAGATAGACTTGATTGTACTTGTCACTATCTCTGTCACTAGAGAGTTTTTAAAATTTGTTTTCCCCGCCATTCATAAAATATTTTGATGTGATACCTCTTGCATTAAAGGGGAGGCCTATAACTGAAACTTGATTAATATATTTCAGTATTATTATTGTATTTATTTTGGTAATAATGAACAGTTTGTCTCGTAGACATTTTGTTTTTCGGCATTAACTTCCTATGATTGTATGTTAGAAGATTCGAAGAGAACGTTAGGCTCCCCCCTCCTACCAATAATGCATAACACAATATCAATACGGCGGTTGTCGTCTGCGATACAACGAACTTTTTTGTTGATTTCGAGTTCGTTATTTTTTTTATTTTTATTTTTTTTTGTTATTATATGCTTATATAAGTTGTGTTAACTCTCGCTAGGTGGTTTCATATTTAATTTTATCAATCTTAGTTATTATTTTACTATTGTTAATATTTATATTTTATTATTACTATTAATTAATTAATTTGTATTACTATCTTTATATTATCTCCGTCACTGTTATTCTAGTAGTATTATTATTATTATTATTATTATTATTATTATTATTATTATTATTATTACTATTACTTTTTAAAATTTATTTGACAATTTTTGTACATTAGTACTATCAATTGTGCTTAAATAATTAACGTTACAATAATATGAGACTTGTGGAGAGGGTGACGTCCATTAACGTTCCTCAAAGCATCAACAAATCAGTGTGCCTTTTCCTCTTGAGGCGACGATCAGGCCGTAGGTTCCGAGGAATCTGGTTGATTAAGTTGTTAGAATGTGTTGACAATGTTGCAAATATGCGTGTGTAGGAAGAATGAAGTACAGTCTCTATTTTGGCTAGGTCTAGATCTGAATGAAGTGTTTCATTTCTTATGTACCATGGTGCTCCAGTGATTATCCTTAGTGCCCGATTTTGGAATGTTTGAATACGCTTGATTTGGCTTATAGAAGCCGATCCCCATAATGAACATCCATAGAGCCAAATAGGTTTGAGAAGCATTACATATATTAACCTTTTGTTGGAAAGGGAAAGACAAGAGCTGGAAAGTATTGCTTTCAATCGATGAAGTCTGAATCTTCATCTCTGGAGGGTGTAAGTGAGATGTTTATTTACTATTACTATTATTTCTATCATCAACATTATTATCGATGTCAGTAAAATTTATGTAGACTCTACTGGACTGTACCCGAGCACGAGCATATGCTCATTTCGGGTATCTATTCAAATGTAAGTTACCATTTCAAATGTAAATTATGAATACATTTGAATTTGAATTTGAAAAGAAAATTATCTGCTGAAATCGTAATTTAATTTAAGCATTTTATAGTATAATTACAAATAACCTGACTAATACATTAATTAAACGAACAATTGTTATAAAGGAATGTCATTTTTAGATAAAATGGACATGGAATTAGAAGATGAAGATGTAGATGTGGAAGTAGGATTTCTTACTTAATTTAATACAATGGATTCATGCTCATCGATTTACATGGAAACAGTTGGCGACACTACTAAATAAAAGAACGACCATGCGATAAAATGATAGTGATAAATCGAGCTGCAGAAATTATCGCGATATATGACTGTGATTGGTTGGAATTCAAAATTTCATTACACTTCATTGGCCGAAAATGGAATGATGTCATATAAACGACACAGTCTTCCTAAACATGAAATTAGAATGTTGCGTCTAATTGTTTAGTGACTTATTTTTTGTAATGTAATGAGTTCTAATGCTTTACTTCTTAATTGTGAGATTGAAGCCTGAATATGCTTGTGCAGATTAGAATTCTGACACTATTGACTGACACAATTAGGCTATTCGACGTAAATTGAAATCATTATGTTCTTACAATTTTCGATTCTGACTCCAAATATAGTTAGGAGAAAAACCGTGATTTCTTCAACTGACACAGTTTATACTCTCGACGTGCTCTTTGTATTCAAGATGCTTAAGAATTATAAAGTATAATCTGTGAATCTTTAAATCGTAATGTTAGCTTATTTGCTTCTTTGGAAAGAACGAGAAGTCGCAATATAATCTACAACATTAATTATTCTAAATGTCAACCAATTAGCGAGCTTTTATAGTAATAATTCCGGTCTTTTTTACATCTTAATTTTATAACTTTATTGGTTGTTAACTGTTTCGGCTGGTGTTTTTCTGCGTTGTGTTATTTTTTATTATTTCTACATTTTGTGCTGATCCATTTCTAGGAACTCGTCCTTGGTTGAAACGTCAATACATATTAAATAAGTAAAATAAATACGTAAATAAAGAAATAGATAAATAGATAAATAAATAAATAAGTAAATAAATAAATAAATACGTAAATAAATAAATTAATTAATTAATAGACAAACAAAGTAAATGATTAATAGTTCATCTTACAATATTTATTTTACATTTCTTAATAGGTAGGTATTAATATTCCACTTCATTTCATTCGCTAACGGCATAGCCAGTCGGATAAGGTGTTTGCCTCCCGATCCTTACTTGCTCTCGGGCTCGTGTTCGATTCCCGATTGGACTGATTACTTGGGTTTTTTTTCAAGGTTCTCCCCAACGGTAAAGCGAATGTCAGATAATCTATAGCGAATCCTCGGCATCATCTCGCCAAATGCCATCTCGCTATCACAAATCTCATCGATGTTAAAGAACCCAGTTGTTGATACAGCGTCATTAAATAACCAACTAATAAAAGCTTCATTCAATTCTCTCACAAAGTGTTTAACATTCGTCTGATAAGTTTATTTTGGGTTTTCATCTCTTCTTTTTCCCTGGTGTATTCCATTCAAATTTCTTCTTGGAAACCTGTCACTTTCTATCCCTTTTATATGACCATACTATTTTGATATCTTACATTTTATAAGATATATAAGACAATATTGAAATTTATTTTTTTCCTAACTACATTACTACTAATTTAGGCCCTGCTACAGATCCTCGTCTATCATAGTACAAATTACATTTTTATAGAATATAGTTTTGATTCTGTCTTCTCCTTAAAATACACTTTCTTCTCTATGTTTTCTAATCTTGAAAAAAGGAAATCATGATTAACTGTATCGAAGGTTTTTTTAATCGGGAAATATTCCTAAATATTTATTTCCCAATATATAATTTTCTCATAATATTGCATGTAACAGCTAGAATAACATCATTTGTTCCTTTAGATGTATGGAATCCAAATTGTGATTCGCTTTGTAATGGAGCTTTTACTGAGTTTTACAGTAACTTTTTCTGTTACCTTTCAGATAAAGTGGGATGTAGCGACCGAGTTTTAATATCAGATTCTGTCTGGAAACATTCAGCAACTTCAGGAAAACTCATGAAGAAATTGCAGTAATTGGGACCAACATCGAAAAGAAAAGAGAAGCATTTCTTAGACCAGGAAGGGCGGTCTTTTGGTAAGTACAGTAAAGATATTATTTCAGAGTTTCCTTTAATGGGAATAGCTATTTCTAATTCGTCGCTAAAATATTTTAATACAAGCCGTTATTGATGCGTTTAAACTAGGAGGAATTAATACGATTGAAATATTAGGCTATTATGGAAGGATATCACCACGAAACTTACTCATCAACAGAGGATAGTCTTTTACATAATTACAGAAATAACAAACATCGAGAAACAAAGAAACATAGCTCTTCGAATTCTTTAACTTTGAAGTTATTGAGAACTTCGAAAAATGGAAGGGAAAAAAAAGAAGATAATATCGCAAATGTTAGACTTGAGGTTTACTGCGTGTAACGGATCATTGAAATATTGATAATTTTGTTCAAGATAACATTTGAGATAATTCGTCAAAGATCTTCAATAAATTCATAGATTATATGGAGATGTGAAGATTTCGTCCCCAAAATCCTGGCGAATGAAATCTCACTGTATATTATGCAGTTCATATAACACTATGAATACTTAGGTACGAGATATATTAAGATAAAATGCTACAATTAAAAAAGTTAAGTTTGAATTGAGTTTATACCTTAGGTATATCGTATTAAAAATCAATCACATAATAATGAATTGCATAACTTAATTAAAATAGAACAAAATATACAATATGCTGGTTACGAATTTACGAGCAAAAGTGTTATCCTCAATACCGTCGTGCGTTACAGGTTCAAGTTTGTCGAGTATGATGAAGTTCGATATTTGGCGATGTTCGCTTTGCAGAAGGCGGCCAATCCAGTCTTGTTATGAAAATATTCTCTGTTCTCCACTCACAACCCTTCATGTTCTAACTGCTTAAGAATTTCAACACATATCTTGCGATTAGTTTTTCATGTAGAATAAGGCGAATTTTATAATATCTTGGTTGCCTCTCTCATGTTCGAACGTTGCATAAGACTAATCCTCAAGTAAGATACTCAAAACTGTTACTGCCAAATAAATTTTATTTTCAACAGTAATCTCACTAGAGGTTTTGATTTGTCTAGAGAAAATTAAAACTCGAGTGGAATTTAATTGAACATTAGGTCTACACGATTAAAAGAAAGTACTTATATAAAGATTAGAAGAAATAAAGTAGGCCTACTCTAATACAATAAAAATTAATTGACTTACTGAAATTCTATTTCACTAATGTTAGCTTCACCAAAACGTTTGAACGGAACCGCCGTTTTCAGTTGACTATGTTGTAAACAAATGACGATCGCAAAGTATGTTTTATAGTACCGTGAAGAATATGTAGTTTGAAATGTTGGCAAAGAAAGAAACAAATGCTGGGGTAGTGATAAAATTAAACAAATACCGGTACTAAGGAAGCGATAAAATTGAGCAATAAGCAGCCATGAATGGTTGAAAGACACCCTTTCGTATCCTTTTATTGGTCAACAGTAGTATGACGTATTAAAAGTGTAATAGTCAATGTAAAACTTCAGTAACTGTAACATTATTTTTATCTCTGAATTGCTTCCTGATTCTTTAACCTGTAATAGTTCTAGTTTTTTCAAATTTTGCTATAAGCTTCTGGAAAGAACTCAAAATACAGTTTCTTAAGGCCGTTTTCATAAACGAGACTTTGGATGAAGACTTCCCAAAGTCGACTTTCGTAGTAAAAACTTTGTTAAAAGTCCTATTCATAGACAATACTTCTGAGACTTTGACTTTGACTTCGGTAAGTCGAGATTTGACGATCTTGTTCTAATGATGGCAATCACAATCACTGCCTTCTAAACGATTTAAATTAATAGATAGTTATAATAGAGTAGAACTTGCCACAATAAAAGCCATCTTTTGAGTCACAAATCAATTAAAAAATTGAACATCGGTACATGTTAAGCGATTGTTAACCGTTCTTGCAGCTTTACATAAGAATAATTATATTATTCGAGGGCTTAGTGTGAAACTAACCTAAGTAAAAAAAAATTGACAGTTTTAGGTCTTTACACAAATCGATAATAATTTGTTCTTCTACTTGGCCATAATAATAATAATAATAATAATAATAAGAATAATAATAATAATAATAATAATAATAATAATAATAATAATAATCGTAACTCGGTTCGAACAGTCTTGTATATAACACAATTCGTAACTACAAAACATGATGGTAGGCTTCATATGAAATAGCATTGCCTGTTAAGAATTTCGTTGTGAATAAAACATCAATTGTAGTTACATTAGTTTCACATTAAGCCCTCAAATTATTTCACTGCAAAATAATTTTATTCTGAAGATAAAGAAGATAAGAAGGTGTCACCAATGACAGACTATGAAAAAGAGATATTATCCTACTGTCAGTTGGCACAGTTATTCCCTGCATGCCTGCAGAAACTACATGAAAATTAATGTGAAATCATTATGCAGAAAACATTATTATGACGACAGCAGGATTATAAATTAACTGTATATCCAACTGTATAACCTATCCTCTATAGAATTAAATAGTCAAAATCAATATTAAGCTATCAATCCTTAGCGGTCCTGTAGCATAAAATCGCGATGAAATAAATTGTATTATTTATTGGTGGAACAGATAATCCTTTTTGATTATTCATCAATGAAAATTGAAACATGACGAAGATATTTAATACTGTCTATCAAATCTCTACCGTGATTTGAATTTATAATCTATAATAATACGCTAAGGAACATGAGAAGCTTTAATAATCCCCTGGATGTCCCCAATATTCTCGGCAAATTCAACAATTTTCCAAATATCAGCCATTTTCCTTATGTCCACGAACGAAAATCAAAGTCAAAGTCTAGATTTTCGGCGACTTCGAAGTAAAGTCACCATTGAAGTTTACTTTCGTCAAAGTGTCGACTGTGAATAGGAAAATACTTTCCAAAGTCAACTTTGGTCCAAAGTCTCGTCTGTGAATACGACCCTAAAACCCTTATTGACCCTGAAGATATCGTCCACATTTTAGTGACATTGAATAAGACGAGAAATAACTTTGTTACGATAAACTAGTCTACATAAAACTTAGAGATGCCTCATGAAGGCAGCAGTCCGTGAGTCCACAGTCTGCACTTTATTGCGAGTCCTCTATAGCTAGAAAATCGGGTGTCTTCGTCCTTATCACAAACGGCAACAACAAGGTCTTCAGCCAGTAGCTCGAAAGCACAGCGTCGTGGTGGCAAGGTCTGGAAGCACGTTTCAAATAATGCCAAGACGGACGGTAATAAAGCGCAGGTTGTGGCCACGGTCAACATAAATTAGGACCTTACTGGGTTCGAACTCGGAATGCTCATGAACTGCTGACCCGCAGGGACGCCCAGGAATGCTTGTTTAGCGTCTCCGGGGAGCTGTCGAAAATCGTGTAGGACTCGATGGAGCTCAGCGTTGACCTCTTGATTGACCCCAGTCACTCGCTCTGACGTGAGCGGACAACAAACACAACCGCCAATAAAACGTGTTTGTGCACACTCGGCCAGTGTCGAATGTTGGTTTATGTACCTTGCGGATCACTGCCTAATCCCTGCTCACTATGGAATTTGATAGATATTGGGGTAGCTTTTAATAGGCTGACGAAATAAAATAATCTATTAATTTTGAATGGGAAAGTAAATACAAAATAACTCGTCATTTTGTTTCAGGTGATCAGAAATAAATCATATAAAACAGTATAGTAAACAGTGCGCAATAAAATTGTATTAATTAAATCTTGCGTATGTAAGAGGCCTACAAATTAATATTAAATAAATTAACGGACACAAAATATATAAAGAAAGGAATAATAACATAAGTTAAAATTACTAAAACATACCAATCACAAGTAAGTATAAGAATTAAATATCATTATGAAGTACAGAAAATAAATTAAACTTTACTAGCAATAAGTAATAATTACTTTTAAGATGTTAAGTATAGCTTACAGCAGTAAAATTATTGGAAATATTCAACATTTTTTTCCTCCATTATTGTATCTCGTACAATAATGAAAATTGGTACGTGTAAAATACTGTCCTTCTGCTATATGACAAAAATATTTTTACGATTAAAGAAAAAAAATGTTTTTTTCTTCAAAATTCAAAATGTGCAGTTCACTGTGCAGTGATAAAGCGTTTCCTTCATAACTCATAAACTTGTTAACTTTTTCATGTTCTCTCTCTTTTATTTCATTGCTGAAACTCGTATTTACAATATCATGCTCTTTCAACTACATTTCTTAATGAATAATATTTTTTTTTATTTTGTGTTAGAAGAGAATACTGATATTTGACCATTTTGTAAAATGAATTTATTTTTATCAGACAATCTATCAAAGAAAGAGAAGTGATCTTGCATCATATTGTAGATATGACATGCATGAATACACACAAGAAATGTCATCACAGAATGTTGGATAGTTGTTTGAGTTATGTGGGAAAAGTTTCATCACTGCACAGGGAACTGAATTTTGAAAAAAAAAAAAAAAAAAGTAATTAATTCTTTTAAATGGTAAAAATATTTTTAATATAGCAGAAGGACAGTGTTTCACACATACTAATTTCCATTATTGTACAAGATACAGTAATGGAGGAAAAAAATGTTGAATATTTTCAAAATTTTACTGCTCTAAGCTGTATCTAACCCCTTAAGAAACCCGGAGATTCATTGCTGCCCTCACATAAGCCACCATCGGTCCCTATCCTGAGCAAGATTAATCAAGCAATAAGTAATACTAAACTTGAAATAAAGTAAGTCAAGAAGTGCTCTGCGTGGGAGTGTGGCATTGTATGGAGATGAAACATGGACATTACGACGAAGTGAAGAGAACCGAATAATAGCATTTTAAATGTGGATATAGGGAAGAATGGAGCGTGTGAAATGGACAGACAGAATAAGAAATGAAGATTTGTTGGAAAGAGTAGGTGAAGAAAGAATACTGAAATTGATCAGAAAAAGAAAAAGGAATTGACTGAGTCACTGGTTGAGAAGAAACTGCCTACTGAAGGATGCACTGGAAGGAATGGTGAACGAGAGAAGAGTTCGATGCAGGAGAAGATATCAGATGTAGACGATATAGATGGATCATATACGGAGACAAAGAGGAAGGCAGAAAATAGAAAGATTGGAGAAAGCTGGGTTTGTATTGAATGACTGTCCTTGGGCAAAATACTGAGCTTCAATTTTTTTTTCTATATTAAACCCATTTAAAAATTATTTTTTCGAATGATAATATTATATAATAGTGGGGAATAACGAAAAAAATACAATGAATCTAAAATTATGTTTCATAACTTAAAATATGTCTAACTGATCTATTATAACTATGCAAAAATTACATCACAGGCTGTCATGGTTTTAACTTTTTATGCATTTGAAGTTGAAATATTAGAAAATGTATCTATAATTTTTTACACGTTCGGTTACAAGACGTACTTTTAAACAATTTAGTATGATAGGTCTATACAGAGAAACATAACAAATTTGAGTACTTAGAGGTAGTGAAACTCGGACTCTCACTTTGAGAGAGGAACAGAGATTAAGGATATTTGAGAATAATATTCTTAGGAAAATATTTGGGGCTAAGAGCGATGAAGTTACAGGAGAATGGAGAAAGTTACAGAACGCATAACTGCACGCATTGTATTCTTCACCTGACATAGGCCTAATTAGCAACATTAAATCCAGACGTTTGAGATGGGCAGGGCATGTAGCACGTATGGGCGAATCCAGAAATGCATATAGAGTGTTAGTTCGGAAACCGGAGGGGAAAAAGACCTTTGGGGAGGCCGAGACGTAGATGGGAAGATAATATTAAAATGGATTTGAGGGAGGTGGGATATGATAATAGAGACTGGAATAATCTTGCTCAGGATATGGATTGACGGCGGGCTTATGTGAGGGCGGCAATGAACCTGCGGGTTACTTAAAAGTCATTTGTAAGTAAGTAAGAATACGAAAAGTAACATGTACTTAATGATTAACCAATCATGTTGTTTATATCCGTATTGTCCATTAATGTAATTAGTTAGGTGAAGGAGTCGATTATAAGCTTGAATTCTTTATCATGGCGTAGGGCACTTATTCTGATAGCGTAGTAAGAAATAGCAGTGCTGGAAACACTAAGAAATGTGCTGTGATGGGTTTGTCCACTTCTTCAAACCTCCGTCTTCAATTACCGCATCGCTTCTGTATTGTGATTCGTTTGATTGCAAACTTAACTTAAAATCCTGGAGCTACGAAGCTTCTAATTTTACAATCTTTATAGATGAGTCTTTTTATGGACGAATTGTGAATGGTGGCACTGAATGGAATGCTTCCTATCTTTTATGACAACGTTATGTTGACGTTTAAGGCTTTACTCGCAATGCTAATTTAAACGTAAAGATAAAGCACCGTTATTGAATGATGCCTGAATATACCGGGAGTTCATTTAACTTTCTGACTAAAATTGACGCATTAATGCTACCAAAAAAAGTTTGGCCGTGATAGGAAGAATCTTAAAACAACACATTGTTTTCGGTAAAAAAAAAAGCGCAGAACGTGATAGAGTGGATTTTATTTGTGAAATCAGGTTAGGAAAATTAGCATCCATCTCGCAATTTTACCTAAAGGTTAAATGAGACAATTCGTGTTTCTGTACGCTAACGTAGACCTAGTCTTAAATTTTCAACTAAGTATCTCTAAATAGCTCAAACGAAGTCGACTACACTTTCTAGAATTCAATCCGTGATGTTAGGATTGATTAGGTGTAATCAGTAGGGACCGGAGACCTGCTTTATCCCAGGAAGCTACAAGATTAAATGAGCCGTTCAGAGCAGAAGTGGTGTAAGTCAAAAATGGGTAATGAGGGTTAAAATAAACATTCTGTAAAATACAGCACAAAGTAGCAATTAATATTCAGTTTATTTAAACTATTAGTAGTCGATGAATAGCACAAAGGACATATTAATTGCTACTTTGCGCTGTATTTTACAGAATTTTTACTTTAAACCTCATTACCTAATTTTGACTTCCACCACTTCTGCTCTGAACGGCTCAAGTATTACTGGAGTTTTTAAGTAAGGACGTGCGTGCGTCTAGCAAGCGAAGTACGTGAATTGCCGCCCTCACATAAGCCTGCCATTGGTCCCTATCCTGTGCAAGATTAATCCAGTTTCTATCATCATATCCCAACTCTCTCAAATCCATTTTAATATTATCCTCCCATCTACGTCTCGGTCTCCTCAAAGTGGTATTTCACCGAAATGTTAATATCCTTCTGCCGCTTTCCTGCCCTGCTGATTTCTGTGGTTTATTACATTACCATTTCTTCTCAAACCAACATTTTTGAAATCAATTTAATAATACAGTGATTAATGTTATAAATTTACAAGTTTTTGATGGTCAGAAGGGGATAATATGTCAAAGAAAATTAGCATACATTAATCAATGCTCTTTGGCTTCAGGAAGCTACAACATGCTACAACATTTCGTTAATCTAGTAATTGTTAATTAATTATCTAGTAATTGTTATCAACACGTCAGATCGTTTTCATAATGTACCAATATTCTTTAAGTCTTAAGACTATTTCGTACTTTATCATAATACTTACGTTAGTTAATTGTATATACAGTGAAACTTCCCAATAGCGGACACCGCCGAGGAAAAATTAAATGTCCGTTATTGAGAAGTGTCCGCTAATTAGAAAATCGTTAGTATGTATACAGTACAGTAGACAGTGAGATTGTTTACAGTATTCATCCAGAGAGAAATCGTACTATTAAATGTTTTGTAAATTAAATAAACATCAGTCACTGTACTACTTCACCTTACACAGAGAATCTAGAATTGCATTCTCAGTGTATTATTTTAAAATAACATCATTGTTTTTCAAAATTTCACTAACCTGAGTTTTCCCCACATTAAACTTTGTGGCCAGCTCACGAACATTTAATTTCTCCTTCTCACAATGCTTTACAATATCCACTTTCTCTTTTAGTGACAAACGTTTACTTTTTGTGACATTTTTAATGTGACTCTACTTCCGAACACTCAACTTGACAAACTAAGAAAGTACGGACTGCTCACGTACAGTATCACAACTAACAACTGTGCTGCTTATCTTCAATAAAGTACAAGAACGTTCAAATGCACGATACTGATTGTTGCAAAGAATTCCGTTAGAATTCCGTTTAATTTAAAACCGTCTTTCTCTTTTTATCTTTCACGCTGTCCGTTATTTGGAAGTTTTAATTGTTGTTGATAGATACATTTCAGTGTCCGCGTCCGTTATTGAGAATGTCCGCTATTTGGAAGAATTTTATCATAAGGGCCAATGTTATTTTGCAGGGGAATTTTAAAATGTCCGCTATTGAGAGGAGTCCGCTATTGGGAAGTGTCCGTTAAGGGAAGTTTCAATGTATTAATATCGGTGTTCCACAGGGGACTGTCCTCAGTCCAATTTTTCAATATATATTAATGATTTATTGGCAATTAATTTAAAGAAATTCAATTCTGAGATATTTTCCTATGCGGATGATACAGTTGTTATTTTTGCAGGTAAAACTTGGGATTATACCTACTTTAATGCAAACAATGGTATCACATTGATTAAAAATTGATTTGATTCCAACTTACTTGTCTCAAATCATTCTAAAGCTACGGTTGAAGAACACACCTGTGGAGTAACGGTCAGCGCGTCTGGCCACGAAACCAGGTGGCCCGGGTTCGAATCCCGGTCGGGGCAAGTTACCTGGTTGAGGTTTTTTCCGGGGTTTTCCCTCAACCCAATACGAGCAAATGCTGGGTAACTTTCGGTGCTGGACCCCGGACGCATTTCACCGGCATTATCACCTTCATATCATTCAGACGCTAAATAACCTAGATGTTGATACAGCGTTGTAAAATAACCCAATAAAAAAACTACGGTTGAACCATTGTCGTTAACATCTGTTGGTATGAAATCTCCTGATTCGCTCTTGTGTTTAAAAATTCATACATCCAATAATAATTGTTCTTCTAATAGTTGTAACTGTCCTATTCTAAATGAATCTCTTCAAGTTAAATATCTCGGAATAATAATCGACCAACATTTAAGTTGGGATAAACATGTTCTTTCTCTGTGCAATAGATTAAGAAAAAGTATTCACTATTTTGTCACCCTACGAAATTGCTTGACTGTCCATACTTTACGACTGTTTTACTTCGCATTAATACAAGCTATATTACAATACTGCATTATAGGATGGGGTAGTACTTATAGTACCTCCCTCATGGAAATAACTCTGCTACAGAAAAGAATAATAAAACTATACCTTAATAAACCTCTTGATTATCCTTCAGAGCTGCTGTTTTTTTTATTGGGTTATTTTACGACGCTTTATCAACAGCTTAGGTTATTTAGCGTCTGAATGAGATGAAGGTGATAATGCCGGTGAAATGAGTCCGGGGTCCAACACCGAAAGTTACCTAGCATTTGCTCAAATTTGGGTTGAGGGAAAACCCCGGAAAAAAACCTCAACCAGGTAACTTGCCCCGACCGGGAATCGAACCCGGACCACCTGGTTTCGCGGCCAGACGCGCTAACCGTTACTCCACAGGTGTGGACTTCAGAGCTGCTGTATTCAGAATTTAAAGTATTTGACTTCCATCAAATTTATAACAATGTATTACTGAATTTCGTACATAAAAACCGAAACATATTTAATTTATATTCCCATACATATAAAACCAAAGGATCAGACAACATATGCTTGACAGTTCCTAAATGTACAACTGTGGCATATAATCACAGTAGCAACTTCGGTCCAAGGCTTTATAACATAATAATAGATAAATTCTAATACATACAATTTGCCAGTGCTCCTTATTTAAAAAAAATTGCTGTTAACAGAGAAAATTTAAAGTTCAGTTATTGTGATATTTGTTTTTTCTTCTTCTTTTTTTCTTTTATTACTTTTTACTCGTTATTCAATAAAATGTCTTAACATTAACATTATGTGGAATGCCCCCTGAGCACGAGTATGTAACTTACTCTTTCTGGGGGTGCTAGAGAGTTCTTATATAAAAAATCAATATGTTTCTTTGTTCTGGCAGTAAAGTATTATTATTATTATTATTATTATTATTATTATTATTATTATTATTATTATTATTATTATTATTATTTACGAGTAAATGTGTTGGGATCGGGCCCTCATGTTATGGCAAAATAACAATTTACTACCTTGCTTCATTAAGGGTTGCTTGGGTTTGTGACGATATAATAAACGATTCTCCGGCAGGGTTGCCTGATTATGAGGAGTATTAGTCGCCGATTTGCGAGTAGTATACATGGTGGACCGTAAGTAATATAATTAATTTCAACGGGTTATTCTTTGAGTTATATAAAACAAAAGAGTTTAATACAATTTTAGTCCTTTGCGTTTTCTTGTCTAAAAATATATTTTATATGAAACATTTTATAGTGTATTTTGGGAAAGATATTAAATTAATTCTTAATATGCTCAGTCAATTTAAGGTAGGAGTGTAATATGTTAATACATGACTGAAATAATTTTAGTTTTGTTCTTTAAATGTGCAGAAATTTGATCAAAACCAACGTAAGTTTTCGTTCCGCAAAGGAATTTTAAAACCTGATACGCTGTGACAACACTATAAAGCTGCCTGGAGAGATGCAGCTAGCGTATGCAAGGAGTGGGTGAGGCAACGAGAAACATAACACAATAAATATGTCTCGTAAAATTTATTTTCTTGTAAGTAAGTTTATCGATTACTGTTTTAAAAATTAAAATTAAATCGTAAAGTTTAGAAATATTTTTTTTTTACATAAGCATTATAAAGTCTTTATCGTTAGTGAAAATCGTGCACAATACGCCATATTATCGTACTAGTGCCGTAAAAATATTACCATGGCAACTAAAATGTCATGACATTATTAAGAATGCATAACTTGTATCATGAAATTAACATTATTAAAAGATTTGCCAGTGTTGTAATATTTAATATAGCAAATTCGTTTTAGCAACCTCATTTTTAATAGACCATGATATCAAACTACACATAATTATAAATCTGATGTTATTTCTTTATTACTATTGTTTTATAATGCCAGCGTAAAAAAATACCATATGAAACTCATTTATAATGTTATACAATTATTACATTCTTAAAAGTATGAAACTCGCTACTTTAGTTTCATACCACGTGACAAACTAACATTAAAAACTTGTTTCATAATATTGCTATTTCAATTTTGTTCGTTCTTCTTCTTCTTCTTCTTCTTCTTCTTCTTCTTTGACATTCTCCTTTTAGGAGTTAGTCTTTTGTTTCCAAAATTGCCGGTTATTCCAGTCTCCTATTTGCAGTCCACGTTCATCCATAGCATTAGCTATGTGAGATTTCCATTTCATAGCTGATCTTCCTCTTCTTCTCTTACCTCTCGGAGAGTATTGTAAAATTTGTTTGGGCCATCGTGTTTCTGACATACGCTCTACATGTCCGTACCATTGGAGTTGTTTGTTTTCCAACTTTTTTGTTACTGAAAAATTAATTTCCATTTTGTCCCAGATATGTTGTGTTTTTACTCTGTCTTGTCTTGTAAGTTAGGCGGTCGGGTAGCTCAGTTGGTAGAGCAGCTGGCTACGGACTGAAAGGTCCGGGGTTCGATCCCAGGTGGTGACAGGATTTTTTCTCGTTGCCAAACTTTCAGAACGGCCCCGAGGTTCACTCAGCCTCCTATAAAATTGTGTACCGGGTCTTTCCCGGGAGTAAAAGGCGGTCAGAGCGTGGTGCCGACCACACCACCTCATTCTAGTGCCGAGGTCATGGAAAGCATGGGGCTCTACCTCCATGCCCCCCAAGTGCCTTCATGGCATGTTAAGGGGATACCTTTACCTTTACCTTGTCTTGTAAGTTGTAAACTTCTTCTCATAAAATCCAGTTCCACAGTTCTTATTCTATCTCTTGTTTTTTGTGTAATTGGCCACATTTCCGCCCCATACAACATTATATTTTCTACTATACCTTGAAACATCATTTTTTTTACTATCTTTGATATGTTCTTGCTCCATAATCCATGTAATATTTTTGTGGCCTGTTTACTATCTATATACTTTTGACATGTTCCTGTTGAGGTTATATGTGTACCAAGACATTTAAAACTACCACATTTTCTTATTATTTCATTATTTATAACTATGTTGGAAACTTCCTTTCCTACACACAGATATTCTGTTTTATTATAATTAATATTTAGGCCCCAATGTCTTCATCAATTTTCCTGACCATATATTCCATATCCTCTTCATCTTGTGAAAACATTACCTGGTCGTCGGCAAATAACATTGACTGTAGTGTATTGTCCCCTATTACAAAACCCATTCCAGCACATTTCTTGTACCATGTTGTACGTTACTTTAACCTAAAAGCATATCGTATTTTTATTTTCCTTTGACATTTAAATATTTAAAAATTTTGTTTTTATAACGTGAAATATGCATAATTATTATTTGCGATCTTCAGAATATTCAATTGAAATGGGAGTGCATAAATATGTCTTTACGTTTTCACTTTAGTTTGAAGTAAGCGTGTCTTATTGTCTGTGTTCTCTGAACATTTAATTAAATTCAGGTTTTAGAGTATTTTAAATTTTCCAAGATTTTGTTCATTCTCCGTTCTCTAACACAATTTAAGCACAAAAATTAAACGGTAGCCTATGTCTTGTCTATTTTTATATGAATTTAAAAACAAAGACCTTCATAAACAGTGACATTCAACAAGCCAGGTGAGTGGGTTGTTCAAAACAACATAACTCAATATATACTGCCTGCTGGCCGCAGCGTTGCAAGATGTCATAATGTATTTTTAAAATGCACATTTTCTTAGAAAACTATTCAAGACATTGCAAAATGTCATTTGACTTTTTTCTTACCCTTAACTCAAGGAATCACCCACCAGAATTCATGACATTACTTACGATTCACCGTGTATCTATAGCCTGAAGGCTCCTTTAATAACAGTAATAATCACTGTAGATATATATCTGAATAAAACGCAATGAAAGTATGCGGCATGCATTACTTAAGCGTTTGAATTTTATATGCTCTTATTCTATAAAATGTTGTAGATCTTTTTCTTTGTATCGGTTCGTGTCTTTGGAGAGGAGTAGTGAAATCAGGCATTATTAATATTAATATTTTTTTCTTCACCCACACCTTTAACAAATACTATTATGTAATTCAATACAAAAATCTTGAACTTAATTATTTTCAGTTTTATCAACGTCATATAACTATAGCGGTTACGGCTATATAATCACGAAATTTGCCAAAACATGTGTTTGAAATTTATTGTGCAGCTGACTGCAAAATATGGAATTTTACCTACTAAAACAATGACGAGGAGATGCATTATCAACTTTACTTTTTAATTTTGCTCTAGAATAAATATGTTAGGAGAAAATCCACAAAATTTTAGGGAAAACACGGAAATTCTAGTTGAAGCAAGTAAAGAGATAGGTTTGGAAATAAATCCCTAAAAGACGAAGTATATCATTATGTCTTGTGACCAGAACATAGTAAGTTACGAAATGGAAATATAAAAATTGGAAATTTATTCTTTGAAGAGGTGGAAAAATTCAAATGTTTTCGAGCAAAAGTAACAAATATAAATGACATTCGGGAGGAAATTAAACGCAGAATAAATATGGGAAATGCTTGTTATTATTCGGTTGAGAAGCTTTCGTCATCCAGTCTTCTCTCAAAAAACCTGAAAATTAGAATTTATAATACAGTTATATTACCGGTTGTTCTGTAGGTTGTGAAATTTGGACTCTCACTTTGAGAGAGGGACAGAGACTAAGGGGGTTAGGAAAATATTTGGAGCTGAAAGGGATGAAGTTACAGGAGAATGGAGTTACACAACGCAGAGCTGCACGCATTGTTTTCTTCACCTGACATAATTATGAACGTTAAATCCAGACGTTTGAGATGGGCAGGGCATGTAGCACGTATGGGGAATACAGAAATGCTTATAGTGTTAGTTGGAAGGTAGGAGGTAAGAAACCTTTGGGGAGGTCGAGACGTAGATGGGAGGATAATATTAAAATGGATTAGAGCGAGGTGGGATTTGCTGGTAGGTACTGGACTAATCTTACACAGGATAGGGACCGATGGCGGGCTTATGTGAGGGCGGCAATGAACCTCGGGGTTCGTTAAAAGCCATAAGGAAGTAATTAAAACAATGACAACCCTCATGTTGTAATTTAATTATTATTTGAACAATTTTATTTCAACCATATTATGCTTGGGCAGCAATTCGGAGTGTGGAAATGTCAGTTCTGTGACGTGTCTCTGACTACATCTTCAAAAGCATTTTTATTGTCATTTAGCAATTAAAAGGGTGACATATTTGACAGGATTAAATGTTTGCACACCCCTGTCATTTATAATATTACAAAACATAGTCATTGAATTGTTTCTTTAATGCTCTAAATATTATTTAAATCAGTCCCTAATAGTTAATGTCAGTTTTGTGACATACTAGAAGCAATATAAATATCCACTGGATGACAGAAAGAGTCCAGAACACCTCTTCAGTTGAATAATTTCAAGGGAAAAATTGTTCCATGGCCGGGTATCGATCCCGGAACCCTTGGCTTAGCGCACGAATACTCCACCGACTGAACTACTCAGGAACTGCACCCGACACCGTTCCAATTTTTTCTTTTTCATCCACAGAACTCAAGTGGGCCCACAAGGCTCCAGAAACCCAACTTCGAGTGCACACAAACTCTGTGTGACTTGAATTATGGCGACTTGTCAGCCCACGTGAGTTGTGTGGATATAAAATGAAAAATTGGGACGGTGTCGGGTGTAGTTCCTGGGTAGTAGAGTCGATAGAGCATTCGTGCGCTAAGCGAAGGGGCCCGGGATCGATACCCGGCCCCGGAACAATTTTTACCTTGAAATTATTCAAGTCTGCTTCACAGGGAGCTTTACCTGAAAGCCAGATTTGCAGCTCTTCAGTTGTTTGGTATGAGCCACAGTGTAGGAGTATACAGTGAAATGGTGATTTGTAATTTTTATAGGCCTATTAGAGAAAGAAAAAACATATGTAATGTTTTCCGGTGAGTACCTTACTAGGCCTACCAGACAGTTCTGAGATACATAAATTCTGTAAAATGTGTCGTGTAGATTTATGTTAAGTCATATGTATGAGAGTGTATATTCAACACAATCTTAAACCCAATAATCAACATGAGATTTAAGGGAAAACAAATTGAAAATTGGTTTTTATCAGTTCTGAGACTTCACAGAATTGACATTTTTGTGGACATTTTTAGGGGCCTATATAATTGTACCTAGAATATAATAAAATTATCTTTTAAGTAATCATGAACAGTTACGTAACACTGGTCTACACATTAACAATAATGTATAGAAAAAGTAAACTAAATACGTACAGAATTTAAAATATCTGTGAAGCATATATCTCTTTTTGTCCCATTTTTTAAATTTTATCCTTATTTAGAAAAGGACCCAACTCATTATTTTTAAATTTTAGAAGAGGAACAAGAACGGGATATCTCATTGTCAAATGCCGACAAAAGATACTTCTTTAATGTCATATATTTAAAGCATTTCCAAGAAGTTGCGTCATATAACACGCGGAGCAAGTTCCTTGCAATCGGCAAGCATCTTGTTTAGGTAGAGCCAAGATTAGACTGTGTAATCTGGTCTTGGTAGAGCATGAAAGTCAAAGAATATTATGGGAAGGAAAACATCGATCATACGGAAATGGGTATTTAAGAGTTATTAATTCATTATACGAGCAAAAATTGAATCTGATACAACGTTAATACAAATTAATTTTATTTTCTAGAATATAACTGTCTATAGCCTAAAATACAATAATAAATAAATTAATAACTAAATGAATGAATAAATGAATGATTAAATAAATCAATGAATAAATGAATAAATAAATATTACCTTAAACTCTCCATCAATATCCTTAATATATGCGCTATTTTCTGGAGGTTGAATAATACTTACCTATTCAAAAATACGAGGGTCATACCGAAAATCATGAGCAACCAATTGTTATAAATCTTAATTTTTATTTTTTACACAAACCAGGTACATCATCTTAATTTACAGACTTTTCTGTCACTTTTCAACATAGTCTCCATTTCTTTACACACATTTTTCCCGTCGATCTTAAGTTTGAAAATTCCCTTGCTGTAGAAGTCCGTTTCATCTTCCCGAAGACACTGACGCACTGCTTTCCGGATGTCTTCCAGCGTCTCGTAGTGTTGACCTCGCAGCTGCTCCTTTACTAAACCGAAAAGATGGTAGTCGGAGGATGCCAGTTCGGGACTGTAGAGAGTTTGCGGAAGAACCCAAATGTTCTGATTTTCTCCACGGTGACACGATCAGTGTGAGACCACGCATAATCGTGTTGCAGGATGATCTTATTTCCAGGGCGTTTCTCGCGCAATGCACGACTGAGCTTCAAAGCTGTCTGAATATAGCGGACAGCATTTATGGTCTGTCCAGGTTCAAGAAAGTCAACCTAAATGCATCCCGGAACTCATCAACTCTTTCCTTGTTGCGTTCCGTGGAGGCAGTTCGAGAGCGACCGCTACGAGGCTCATCTTGGATGCTCGTGTTCCCATCTTCGAAATGTCTCACCCATCTCTTAACACTGCTGCCGCCCATGCACACACCTCCGAATGTACGCTGAAGTCTGAGGTGAATTTCAGCAGCTTAAGAAGGAAGTTAATGACAACACCTATCGAAATGAACCATCGTTGTCGACCATTTTGCAAACATTGCTTGTGGTCACATGATAGAAGTTAATGACGTCACAATATGTCAATATCTGCAGTGCCTGGGAAAAGTGACATAAGTCAGTTTCCACAAACCTTTTTTGATAATTTATTGACAACTTACGGAACATCTGCTCGCTTGGAAAAAGAGACAAATATTTCTCCCATTACAATAATTCATACAGAAAAAAATCAAATCGATATAAACCAGAGTAAGTTGTCAATAAATTATCAAAAAATGTTTGTGGAAAGTGACTTATGTCACTTTTCCCAGGGACTGCAGATATATAGTGTAAAGTCTGTAGATTTTGATCATTTATAATCGTTTTTGTTACATTGTTGAAATTGAAATTATAGCAATGTGTTGCTCATGACTTTCAGTACCACCTTCTGTAATTAGACGTGAACCTTTTGTGACATGATGCCTTACCGGTATGCAGGGGCTTGGATTTTCGTCACAACAACAGACCACGTTGTACTGTTCTCTGCTTTCTTTAGACTCAAACGCATTCTACTAAATTGGCGGAGCGGTGTACTTCAGCACTTTTGGTTCTTCTAGATTTTCGATTCCACCTTTGCTCTAGTATACGCATCGCTAAGGCATTGTTTCTAGATAAATCCTTCCGTATAAAAGGAACATGGAATGAAGAATTAAATGTATTACATTACATGCAGTTAATTTACAGTAAGAGGGAGGTAAATTATTCCGCGACTCCCTTCTTTTACAAAGGGGTGCAGTAGAGATTGATTAGGCAGCTGCGAGTGCGGACAACTGTTTGGCGATGGAGGGCACGTTTCGACCCCGGGGTCGCATCGCAAGGCGACCTCTTCTGCCCGTGGCCTTCAGTAGCTGTCGGTATCCAGCCTGGCTGCAAGCTTCTGGTAGTAGCCCGGACACTATTGTGCGCACATTGCTCTGGCTGGAGACAATGCCGCCACCGCACCGCACCGCCGCGCTTCGCTCGCTATAGCTGCACCCCAGTAGCAGGAGCCTCCGTCTGAAGAGGAACAATGCGGTTGTAATTATTTACAAACCTAAAAATTCATATTATTATGATTAGGGCTAGGATTTTGATGACCTATAAATCATGAAAAAATGTCCTAAAACAATGCATTTATGACCTAAAAATCTTTTAAAAAATTCCCTTAAAATGCCCTAAAATTGATCTTACATAATTGGCTTCGCCTAGTAGGAAAAGAGGTTTTGTACTACTTAATATTTAGACTAGTAATTAAATTAAATTTTACATAATTTTTTCTAAGTAGTACACTTTAATTATTTTACCTGATGTAGTTTCCATGTGTAATCGTTCAACTCTGTTTCGGCATGTGGACGAGAGGTCAGCAGTCAGCTGGTCGGTCTTGGCCCTTCATGGGCTGTAGCGCCATGGATTTACTTTTAGTTTCCATGTAGTCTACCAAAAGGCCACTCTTATCCGGAATTAGCAGGCATAGAGGAGTTTATATTGTGAAGGGGTAGTTGAACTGATCCATTACATGGGGTGTACTACATTAAAATCGCAATATTTGTGTAGAAAAACTATTAAAATATCATACAAAATAATGGATATTCACTCACTTACTGGCTTTTAAGGAACCCGGAGGTTCATTGCCGCCCTCAAATAAGCCCGCCATTGGTCCCTATCCTGAGCAAGATTAATCCAGTCTCTACCATCATATCCCACCTCCCTCAAATGCATTTTAATATTATCTTCCCATCTACGTCTCGGCATCCCCAAAGGTCTTTTTCCCCTCCGGCCTCCCAACTAACACTCTATATGCATTTCTGGATTCGCCCATACGTGCTACATGTCCTGCCCATCTCAAACGTCTGGATTTTATGTTCCTAATTATGGCAGGTGAAGAATACAATGTATGCAGTTGCTAACTTTCTCCATTCTCCTGTAACTTCATCTCTCTTAGCCCCAAATATTTTCCTAAGCACCTTATTCTCAAACACCCTTAATCTCTGTTCCTCTCTCAATGTAAGAGTCCAAGTTTCACAACCATGGAGAACAACCGGTAATATAACTGTTTTATAAATTCTAACTTTCAGATTTTTTGACAGAAGACTACATGACAAAAGCTTCTCAACCGAATAGGCATTTCCCATATTTATCCTGCGTTTAATTTCCTCCCGAGTGTCATTTATGTTGTTTACTCTTCCTCCAAGATATTTGAATTTTTCCACCTCTTCGAAGGATAAATCTCCAATTTTTATAGTTCCATTTCGTACTATATTCTGGAAAAAAATGGGTATTAATGGACAAAATATGTAAAGAAAATATCAAAGGAAATAAACTTATTTTACATTAATAATATTGGGGATTTATGGCCAAAATTAAATGAAAATGCCTAAAAAATAACCGAATAAAACAAAAGATGCTCTTATGAGTTGAAACTGGCAAAAAATGCAAAAGAATATCCTAACAAATATGTCTTAAAACACTCAGTTTATCACATAAAATATAAATACTAAAGCAGCTATGTTTCTGGCTTACAAGAAAAAAGATGCAATTTCATCAAAATCGTAGCCCTAATTATGATGTACCGAAGTACATATGATATTCCCGTGCAGGAATTCTGCCTTACCATATGATGAAGGATGGGTGTACCGGAGAAAAATTATCTCCGGCACCGGGACTCGAACCCGTGTTTTCAGTTTTGCATGCTGACGCTTTATCCACTAAGCCACACCGGATTCCAGTTCCGATGTCGGATAGAATCCCTCTCAAAAGCAAACATTCTGATGGGGGCAGATGAAAAAGTTATTTTTTTTTCTTTCACCATTGTAATAATGTCAAAAGAAGTGCTTATACAAATTTTGGCCAATCGACCCCAGTTACGAGGGCCGTAAAAAAATAAGTTCGCCAGGGGCCGTTAGCAGAAAGAAAATACAATTTCACTGGAAAAAATTATTGGAACAGACACAGCAAATGTTGAGCTACTTTTCAACATATTTCCCACCGGAATTGAGAAATTTGTCATGTCATGAAATCGACAGAGAGGTGCAGACAGCTGTCAAACGCTGGTTCCGATTCCAGACGGCTGACTTGTACGACACAAGGATCCAAAAATTGATCCTATGTTACGAAAAATGTTTCAATTCCAGTGGGGGATATGTTGACAAATAGGTAGCTGAAGAATTGCTGTATCTATTTCAATAAATCTTTCCATGCAATTCTGCTTTTTTCTGTAAACGGCCCCACGGAAAATCACTTTCTGGACGGCCTCGTAATTGCGGTCGAGTGGCCAAAATTTGTATAAGTACTCCTTTTGACATTGTTAACATGGTGGAAGAAAAACATTAACTTTTTTATCTGCTCCCATCAGAATGTTTGCTTGTCCGATTAAGTTCCACCTCTGTTTCCCTTTTGTGGCCAACCGTCATGCGCAGTGTCACAGTTGTATGACAGTGGCACAATCTCCAACACACTATGTGCAGAGGTGCACTCATTACGAGTGACTAAGTGGCTGAGATCTGACTGAATGAGTGCCATCTTGAATCACGATTTATGGGAGTAAATTTACGATTTCAGCTGATAGGATGAACTTTGACTTAATTTTCATAATACGCTTGTTCGAAGTAATTCGCATAGATTCTTTAGGTTTTAACTTTTCTTTTTGCCAGAAGAAGCATTTGATTGGAAACAACATTTCAACATAAGGAATAATAAAATTAACTTTTGAAGAAAAAGAGGAGACACTATTGGTCTGCTTCCGAAACGCTTAGCCTTATGATCATTCTCGAGTGATAATCATGTCGATGTCTTTAAGATCTGAAGTGTATGTTTGAGGATATTTTCAGTTTAAACTATACAGAGTGGAAGTAAAGTAACCCTCAGATTTTCAGAGCGAATAACTCATGTTGTATGTAACAAAAAAGTGTAATACCATACTGGCGGAAAGTTCATTGTCTTCTCAGAAAGAAACAAATGTATTTTCCCAAATGTTTAACACTCTCTTATTCGGTAACTATCGATTGACGCTCTAATAGAAAATGATTAGCCTATTTATCCCTCTAGCATATTTCAATAGCGTGGACGGTTTTCGTGTAAATTTAATTTAAAAATCACTAATTTGAAGCCGCTGAACGGTACGATCAGGTTGCAACATTGTAGCCAACGAGGAAGGTGGAGGGTAGTTCACATTAGCAGGCAGCTTTAAGCTCGTTGGACTCTTGAATCTATATTACGAGAAGAAAGAGTATGTTAGCGCCGATGATGCCAGACTGCTGAAACGTCCAACTTAATTTTGTAATTAACCGTGCATATAATCACAAAACTTAGTATAGGTTTTCTATCCATTTAAGTGTACCCTATCGTCTATTTAAATTTGCAAGGTTATTTCACTTCCACCCTGTACTACACAGCACAGCTCAATCAATCAATCAATCAATCAATCAGGGATTAGATATATTTTTCGTAACATGTTTTACATCATTTAATAAGGGATTGCGAACAGACATTATAACATGTACTGTATTGCATCAACGAATGAATAAATCAGCAAGTGAATGGAAACATTGGTTATAGCAAGTCTTACATTAATTAATCCAATCAGACACTCAGTAATGGATCGGAGATATTGTTGATAACATGTCTTACATCTCTCAAACAATCAATCAATAATGGATTGAAGATTTTACTTCTAATATCAATGAATAACAGATTGGAAACATTGTTTATAAAGATGTTTTCCTGGGTAGTTCAGTCGGTAGAGCATTGGCGCGCTCAACCAAAGGTCCCGGGTCCGATACCAGCCCCGGGTCAATTATTCCCTTGAAATTATTAATGTTTTACATTAATTAATCAATCAGTCACATTTGAGATATTATTTGCATCAATCAATCAATTCTAAGGGCTTCACCTTGTCGCTTTCCTTTACTTTTCTTTTAAATTTTTCATATTTGTTGCATTAATTCTACTGAGAATGTCTTTGATGTAGGGCATGCTATTTTCTTTTCGGTCTTCGTCTTCCTTTTTGCCTTATATTTTCTCCTCCAATGTTACTATAGGAAAGCTTAATAAATGCTATGTCGATGCAAACGTGAATTTGTCCCATGTTTCACATGTTATCCATCGGTTCTATAGTTTTAGTCTCTTAACTCTTGGAGTAATAAAAATTTGATATTTTAAAAAGAAGAAAAAGAAGGCGATGTTAAAGTACAAATATTTCATAAATATGAGAAGCATTTCACAGCGTTAGTTGATCATTAACTCTTAAACCTCCAAGGTTTTTTAGAACTTAATTTTAAGTTTTATATTTTTCAGTTTAAAGTATATCGTCGTTGTTCCTGCAAATTCCTATATGCAAAATATAAAATTTTTGAGTAGGAAGAAAAAACACATTTATTCATCCTATGGCAGCCTTACATAGGAGAATGTGAATTCTTACATTTTCGAAACAAAGAAATATAATTACATATAGGAGATTTTATTATTTGCTGTATCACTATTTAAGTTATTTAATAGAGCAAAAATCTGGAAATCGATAAATATGTCACATAGGAGTTATTGCAAGAACAACGACGATATTTTCAATTGAACATCAGATCAGATGATATATAAAAGTGACTGCGTTATTTTAGCCGTACATATTTTTATGTCAGCGATAGTGTATGAAGAAAATACCAAGATTTTCGACCTCCAGTAGTTTCGGATGGATTACATTTATATTTATTATTGGATTATTGTTTGAAATTTTATTGTGAAATTGGATTTAATTGTAATTTTTTGTAGATTGTAATGGTGATTTTGGCTCTAAAATATGTACACATCGCCCGTAGTTCACAACAAACCGGGAACGGAAACGACAACTAGAACGAGAACGGAAATATTGTCAAAATAAATGTATGTAAATGCTTTTTCGGGTGTGACCCAGTTACATTGTATTTATACAATAAATTGTAATATGTAGGCTATTTTACTATGAGATTGGTAATCAATTTCGAATTTTGAAGAATGTTCATATACGAGTATTACAATAATATTGTAAAATATTTGTTAGTGTATTTAATTTTTGCTTGCAATAAAATCTTTGTAATTTGATAATTGAATTTAATCATTATTTTCGTTCTCGTTGTCTTTTCCGTTCCCGGTTTATTGTGAACCATCCTTTATAAAGAAACCTTGGTCAGAATTAAATGTACGATTTTCCTTTCCTTTAAAATATAAAACGGTGTTTCTAAATCTACATTCTTTAAATATATTTGAAACAGGCATGTAAAAACTGGGTGCTAGAAACAACTTTGACAACAATATGGAGGGGGAAGTATAGAAAACGTCGCTTAGTGGTGTGGGAACTTAAGTAACGTCACAAGTGAATCACCCAATCAGATTTCCCGGGATTTTATGGCATTGCATTTGCCTAATGAACCCCCCTTCCCTCCATTATACCAAATACGGCAAAACTATCATTGGATAAGCAATCTGAACATAATTTACATATTGCGCCATTGTGAGAGAGCGGCTCTCTTGTGGAAAACAATGCAGTCGGTTGCCATGACGACATTTTTGTAAGGTGTTGTGTATGTGTGTAGTCCATTACGCGACCATCAGCACAAGTTCAAAAACAAACCGGGACCCCGGTCGTAGGGGCATTGTGCCGCCACTTTTGATTTAGTCTCAGGTAAGAGACTGCATTTTATGTGTTTAACCTCTCTGGCCTTCCACTTCAGAAGCACGAGACATTCAGATACGAGTGGATGAAATAAAATGCGTGGTTTGGATACTCTAAACCTGAAGTCTGCAACCTGAGAAGAACCGAAATTTTGGAGGCTTGCCTTTTCACCATTCAGAATAAGTACGCAAGAGCTATATTATAAGTAATAAATGCCCAATTTTGAAGTTTGAATTCTTTCTACACTATGTTTAATTACGAAAGAAAAAAAATAGAAATATTTGCTTTGCGTTCTGTTACACAATAATTGTTGAAATTATTGAAATATTGGGAACTACAACTTAAATAATGTCCCGCGCCGTGGCGTCGTGGTCTAAGGCATCCTGCCTAGGACTCGCGTTACGGAATGCGCTCTGGTTCGAGTCCTCATGGGGAAAGAAATTTTCTCATGAAATTTCGGCCAGTGTATGGGACCGTTGTCCACCCAGTACTTGGGGAGCTACGATAGGTAGCGAAATCTGGTTACGCAAACCAGCTATAATGGCTGGGGGCTCATCGTTCTAACCACATATCTCCATTCTGGTTGGATGATCGTCCACCTCTTCTTCAGCTTGGCCCTTCGTGGGCTATTTATCTTTTATTTTATTGGATTATTTTACGACGCTGTATCAACATCTCAGGTTATTTAGCGTCTGAATGAAATGAAGGTGATAATGCCGCTGAAATGAGTCCGGGGTTAACCACCGAAAGTTACCCAGCATTTGCTCGTATTGGGTTGAGGGAAAACCCCGGAAAAAACCTCAACCAGGTAACTTGCCCCGACCGGGATTCGAACCCGGGCCACCTGGTTTTGCGGCCAGACGCGCTGACCGTTACTCCACAGGTGTGGACTCGTGGGCTGTAGCGCTACGGATTATTACAACTTAAATAATATAAAACTCTTTCGAAAATTGAATGAGTCGGCTCTCCCATGTATCCTGAAGATAAAAAATTGTTACTCGCTGTAAATTCAGCTCTCATGTGTCTCAAATATCAAATAACTACCGATATAAGTAAATAATAATGTAATTTTAAAATACATTGGGTGTCTTCCACATATACGAGAAAAAATATCATACATACATTTTGATTAGGCCTACACAACTTTTAACACTATATCACTTCGGAAAACGTATTACTTGTCTTTCTTGTGTTAAATTTTATATTACCTTGTTAACATGTTTCAGCCTGCTATTGGCCATCTTCAGAACTCAACACACAAACAACACAAACAAACAAATACAACCACACAGGCGTATACAAACTCAAATGCAATATCTGCAACAACTTCTACATAGGACAGACAGGTAGGTCATTTCAAACATGTTACAAAGAACATATCACAGCCATAACAAAATTACAAAACACTTCCACATATGCAGAACACATCACAAATGTTAACCACACCTACAGAGACATCAACACAGAGTTGGAAATACAACAAAATCCAACAAAAAGCCAGAAACTAAACACACTAGAACAATATGAAATATACAGACACACAAAAACATACCCAAATGAAATTCTCAACACACATCTCAATATCAGAAGACACACACACTTTGACTCCACATTACACTACACAAACACACCCCCACAGGAAACAAAATAAAAGGCGCCAAGACTAGCAACAACCAGTTCTGAAAGTGGCCCAATAGCAGGCTGAAACATGTTAACAAGGTAATATAAAATTTAACACAAGAAAGACAAATAATACGTTTTCCGAAAAAAAATATCATTTGAAACCAATTCCAATCACTTTCTTCCACGTTATGTAACATGTACCCAAAAATACATTACCATTAAGAAAAACATTGCTTCAAACCCGTTCTTCTCTCACTCAGTAAAATTGTAATAAATTCTCAAAAAAGAACTCTCACAATATTACTCGTATCACAGTATTAGCAACCTTTACCATATATATCCATACATGCATATTTTTAAACTAATTTATATTACAAACCTAAGTACGAGTAATTACTCAACAAACTAAGTAAATAAACATCATCATCATCATCATCATCCTGTCAAGTACTAGTCCCAAAAGAACTGTTACGGCCTGAAAAAGCGATTTTCTTGCCATCTTTTCATAGGTCGACCAAGTGACCGTTTCCCATTTGGGCGATACTTCATTATTGCCTTAGGGATCCTGCATGAAACCATTCTTGAGACGTGTTCCTTCCAATTTAATTGATATCTAGAGATATAGTCCAGTATTGATGACACATTAAGTTCTTGAAGCATATCTTCATTTTTCTTTCGATCCCATTTAGTATAGCCAGCTGTTCGGCGCATGAATCTCATCTCGCAAGCTGTTAGTCTGCTTTCATCTTTTGTCCTTATAGTCCACGCTTCACTCCCATAACATAAGACTGGTTGAGCTATTATTTGATAAAGACGAGTACGATTTGATTTGTGTACTAATGAAGGTTTTAAAACTCTATTAATGATGCCCATTGATTTGTTGAATTTTACAATTTTCTCCGATAAATAACATTTTCAACAACAGAAAATTTATATCCTAAATAATTAAACTCATTAACTCTTTCCAAAATTGTCTTATTTAAACAAATTTTGCTTTGTATTGGGTATTTACCACAAAAGGCCATTATTTTTGTTTTGTTAATGGATATTTCCATTGAATATTTTTGAGCTATTAAATTTAAATTATGTACTGACCATTGCAAATCATCTTCAGATGTTGCTAGTAAAACAAGATCATCTGCAAACGCTATTACATCTCATTTTAAATTTCTGTTAATAGTGATATATTCGTGTTTTGTTTCTCTAAAATCTTTCACAATTCATATAAACGTTAAAAAGCAAAGGAGAGAGGCCACAACCTTGTCTGACTCCTGAGTTTATATCCGTGCAATGAGTTATAAGTATATAATTGCCTTAAATAAAAGAAAATCTCCAGTTATTAATGTCTTGCAGCATACGGTTTAAGCATTCGGGATCTCCACTGCTAAATATTAAAAATCCAGCTTAAGTACGAAGGAAAACATCTGCAATGTTAGTTTGAAATAAAGCATTCATGTATCTACTACGTCTGTCATGTTTCCGAAACGACAGTCGTCATAATGTGAAGTTGATTTTAAAGTACAATATAAATTGTAAGCAGCCTATCACATTTAAGGAAAAACAAAAATGTCGAACAAAACGCTCGCACGGTTCATTTCAATTAGCGCAATCAAACGCCGAGACTGGTTTATTCCTCCGTCCATTACCATCGTCACATCCATCATTGTCTTCATAATGCTTGCAGTTAATGTGTCGCACAGCCTAGTAAAACAAAAAGGCAGCTGGAGATATTATTGTCGTCTGGACTGGCTTGTAATACAAGAGGCCGTGAATTGGCAGCGATGACTTATGCTTCATAATCCGCGACCCACGGCACGCACGCCGCAAAACAACGCGCGCCGGGGCTCGCTCAGGGCTATCAATCACGTAGTCCACTTTTCTGTATTCTCGTATGTTAATAGATGTGGAGACGCTCATAGTCTGCTCTGCAGCGACGCATGTAGCAAATTTTATAGGAGACAACCAAACTATGTGGCTATCCTATCGTCCTGCACATCTACTGTTCATCTCCTCTTTTTATAACTCGACCAAATTAATCCACTATCCCTATTCACCGTATGTAAATCTCCGTTATTTCTTTCTTTTGTCTTTCTTTCTCTTTCTTTTTTCTTTCATTTTCTCTTCATTTCTATATTTTTCTTTCTTTCTCTTTTTTCTCTCATTTTCTCTCTTTTTCCTTTCATTCTCTCTTTCTTTTTCCTTTCTCTCTTGTTTTCCTTCATTTCATTCTTTTTCCTTTCTCTTTCTTTTTCCTTTCTTTATTTTCCCCGTCTATCTTCCTTTTTCCTTTCTCTCTTTCTTTTTCTTTCTCTCTTGCCTGTTTTCCTTCATTTCATTCTTTTTCCTTTCTTTCTTTTTCCTCTCTATCTTTTTCCTTTCTCTCTTTCTTTTTCTTTTCCTTTCTTTTTTTCCTTCCTCTCTAACTTTTTCCTTTCTTTCTTTTCCTTTCCTTCCCTTTTTCTTCCCCTCTTACTTTTCCTTCCTTTTCCCTTTCCCTCTTTTTCCTTTCTTCCTTTTCCCTTTCTCTCTTCCTTTTTTCTTTCTCGCTTACTTTTTCCTTTCTTCCTTTTCTCTTTCTCTTTCTTTTTCCTTTCTTTTCCCTTTCTCTATTCCTTTTCCCTTTCTCTATTCCTTTTTTCTTTCTCTCTTCCTTTTTCCTTTCTTTCTTTTCCCTTTCTCTCTTTCTTTTTTCTTTCTCTCGTACCTTTTCCCTTTCTCTCTTACCTTTTTCCTTTCTCTCTTCATTTTTTCTTTTTTTCTTTCTTTCTTCCTTTCTTTCTTTCTTTATTTCCCCTTTCTTTCTTCCTTTTTCCTTTATCTCTTTCTTTTTCCTTTCTTATATTTCCTGCATCGCTTGCATTTTCCTTTCTTTCTCTCTTTCTTGTTTTCCTTTTTTCTATTTCCTTTATTTTCCTGTCTTTTTTGTTTTCCTTTCTTTTTCATCTTTATTTCTCATTTGTTTTCCCATTTTTCCTTTTCCTTTTTTTCTATCCTTTTCCTTTTTTATCCTTTCTTTCTTTTTTCTTTCTTTATCTCCCTTTTTCCTTTCTTTTTCTTGTTCCTTGCTTTCTTCCTCTTGTTTTCCTTCCCTTCTGTCTTTCTTTTTCATTCTTTTCTTTCCCTCTTTTTGTTCTTTTACTTCCTTTCTTTTTCCTTCCTCTCTTTCTCTTTCTTTTTTCTCTCTTTGTTTCTTGTTTTCCTTTCTTTCTCTCTTTCTTGTTTTCCTCAATTTCTTTCTTTTTCGTTTATTTCTCTCGTTTTCTTTCTTTCTTGTTTTCCTTTCTTTCTTTTCATCTTTCTTGTTTTCCTTCATTTCGTTTTTCCCTTTCTCTCTTTCTCTTTCTTTATTTTCTATCCTTCTCTTTCTTTTCCTTCCTTCCTATCTGTCTTTCTCTGTTTCTTTTTCTCACTGTTCTCTTCTTTTCCTCTTTCTTGATTTCTTGCTTTCATTCTCTTTTACTTTATTCTTTCTTTCTCTTCCTTTCTTTCCCTCTTAATTTCTTTCTTTCTCTTTTTTCCTTTCTTTCTTTCATCCTCATCTTTTTCTCTTCCTTTTAACATAAAACTTCACCCTTCCCCTCATTAGCTATGTTGATGGGTCAACCTATTCTATTGGTATATTGATTAGCGACGCTGGCCCCTAATAGAGGCCGGCAAACTGTCGATCAGGCTCGCCCATGACTGTTTACGTCCGTGATCGGGCTTACGCTTCGTATCGTTCGCCCGCCTGCAACCTTCCCTCTCAAGCAGGCAGGCAGTGTGGTTGCACGTGACTCCCAAACAGTCGTAAGAGTGACCCGAAAGGCCTGTTGGGTTCCGCCGACCCTGGAGCAGACTGCTGCTTTCAGATGCATGATAAATATGAACCTAGTCATTCAAACCTAACAAGAAGCCAATAGATATAGATAAACTACTGAAAACTTAATTTGTTGTCTTCTGAAACGTACCGTTAATAAAGACAACGAAAACGATTTCTCGTCAACATAATATCCATTAAATGCTAACAGTTATTATAAATTACTTGCACTTTCCTTTTCATCATAGTAATATAAATTTAATGCAAGCCATTCAAACTTTCAGCTTCATAAATAAAAAGAAATCTGTCCCTCAGAATTTAAATAGCAAATCAATAGTCTGAAGAACGAAAAACTTTTATACAGTTTACAGGTATTCATGAGGCTTTTAATTGTTGATAAGGAAAAAGTTAAAATGAAATATTTTTCTATAATAGTTGTTGATATTCATAATAATTGTTACCAATATCTTTTCAACATATTTCTCTTCTCTTCTCTTCTCTTCTCTTCTCTTCTCTTCTCTTCTCTTCTCTTCTCTTCTCTTCTCTTCTCTTCTCTTCTCTTCTCTTCTCTTCTCTTCTCTTCTCTTCTCTTCTCTATCTTAACCAGCGCAGACTGGCTTCCGTGAATGCAAGTCACTCTACCTTATAACACGAGCAAACAGGCAGGTTTTCTTGGGTCCCGCCTGGACTGAACCTGTAAAACCCGGGCTCAATGGGTTCAGCTTAAAAGTTAACTTGCTTTGCAGCGTCACCGGAACCCAAACCTGACTGCAACCGGGTACGGGCGTGAGTCTTGTGTGATTTGCAGGTCTCTAGCCCCTAAACATAAGATTTCGGATTCGATTCCTGACTCTGGTTAGGAATTGTTCCTTGGTAAGCATGACCTAGATATTTGTGTTGTCCATAGGTTTAAGTTATAATATTTAGAAAGATGCCAAAAATTTATTGTGATTATTCCCTTACGGATCATCAGGGATCGCTCTCAACTCCATTGACTTAGTCTACAAAACTTGTGGTAACTTGTGAATTGACCGCCACATAATAACACAACCTCCATTTTTCTGTTTCTGTTCTCTCTTTCTTTCTTGTATTCCTCTTCTTATTCTTCTTCTTGTAAATACAACAGGGTTGCAGAATAAACCTTCTGGTTTCCCCTCCTCGAAGGAAAAAGGAATCTTCCCTAAACATTTCAGTGGACTAGTCCTTTGCTTTGTGTTCTTGAAATTCAGTCAAATACAGTATTCAAAGCGAATTAACTCACAAACTTATTGTAGGGACATAATTGGTATCATTGTAATTGATATGATTATAATTGGTATGATTGTAATTAATGTTAAGAGTAACATTGTTAACATTGTACGTCTAAAATGTATTCCATCCTCATAACTCGTGCAGACCTGACCGATAATTACTAATTGAGTCATGTATGTACTGGGATTAATGACTAAGGGCTTATCTTTCATAGTCCAGACTCAGGTCATTGCACTAGTTATAGCGTGGGGACGCTAAGCCGAGTAGAGGCGATCACGCGGACTTCAAAGATCACCGTAGTGTCACTATGGGCAAGCCATAAAAAGGCTCGGTGATCATTGGAGGATTTCATTAATTATCATTATTATTATTACGGTAGCTCTGCAATAACCAGAAGCGCGGAGGAGGGCGACGAGTGGCTACGAGTAATCATCATCATCATCGTCATCGTCATCGTCATCATCACCACCCTCATATCATCACTTGTACAGGGACATCATTTTATTTTTACTTCAATTTTTATTGTACCTGAGTTTTGGAATGTACCGCACTCCCATTCTTTCTACTAGTAAACTTCCAACCGTTCACGACACAGAGCCGAGAGCGCATAAGCAGTACTGACTTAGGGAGTATAGTACGTTCCAGAAATATGTTCGCGTTTTCCAGTGACGAAAGAGCTTTCAATATTTTCGTACAGGTACTGTCGTCTGTTTGCCTACGTCGCATCCCGGTTTCCCCCACCTGCTTCTGTTCGCCCCTCTGTTAAGTCTAGTAGCTCGGCTATCTTAGCTCTTTTCTGAAAACATTAATTTCTGTTAGGAATTGGACGTCTACGTAATATTATACAAGTATTTAAAATAACTTAAATAAAAGAGCCTCGTTAAGTAATGAACTCTCACGTGGTCCCCATCCCTTTCTACGACCCTGCGACAAAACCACTTGAACGGACAGTAGATAGAATTTCTGAGTAATTTTATCTTTTCGGATAAGTGAAGATTGAATTTACAGTACGTAAGGTATTCTTTTATAGAGTAGGTACAGAATTATTTCAACATGAGTTATTCGTACGAAGGACGAAATTGGTAATTGGAATTAGGTACAATAGTCTATAGTGCGATAATATGCACAAAAGAAAAGAAGCCTGTATCGAAATGAACGGCCACCATTTTCAAAAATGTGTTTAAATTTTCATATTATGATTATTTTTCAATTTAACTTCATTCTCTATATTGTACGCTAACGTGCTGTAACAGTACAATATACACTGCATAATTAATACGTCCGAATGGATAGCTCAATTCGTGTGTAAAAAGACTAAATGTTAATACAGTAATTTAATTTGATTAAACAAAAACCTAATGAAAATTATCAAACTCAAAATTGCGATATTTCCTAGTTTACATAAATGGATGAACTACTTTTCTTCCCTCCTATACCTAGTAAAGTGATTTGTATTTTACGCCAGTATCATCGAACTCCAGTCGTGGAAGGGGTAGCAAACGGTGTTTCCTGTTTCAATCGTTAATAGAAAGGTATAGCCAGGTTAATATTAAAAATATTAGTAAAAATAAAATGATGTCCCTGTACTACGCCTTGCATTTCAAGATTGATTAATAAATTAAAGTATTTGGTTGTTTAAAGCACTTAGGTCTTTTACTAACTCACCTACAGCGCACTCCAGTAGAAGTTACTCCAACAAACTTCATCACAAAAGTGTACTAAGAAAAGTGTTTATCATTATACGTACATACCTATGAAAATCTGAGCCAAATGTAATGTTACAAAGCCGTGACGTGGGGAGTATTTCACACTTCGTAAAATTCTTAAAATACGAAATGCAAAAAATATTACTTTGAATATTTCACGCACTTCATGCATCTTTGGACCTTCAGCTACGTGTATGCTTTTTCTTAAGGAATTAGGTGCAATGTAGAATAAGGGAAGGATATCAATAATAATAGGAAGGAGATGAAATATAACATTGTTGAGCAGCGGCGTCTTTTAGAAGTACAGATGGAGTTATGAGTACTACAAGTGTTGCTACAGATCTGCAATTACCGATGTAGCGGTATTAATTCCAATTGGCTTTAAGACAGTCCTGGGGTGGAGCCCCTGGCAGTTATCACGCAGCTAATCAGAAGCACTGCGCAGCATGCAGCTACGGTGAATTTGTGTAATTGGCGAATGTGCATATTTCCATTCACGTGTTCCAGTTACGCAAATAACACAGACTCGTGCTGATACTATAATCTGGACTTATCATTCTTTTAAAGGCCGCGCATCTCTTCATAGACACATGTCAATTACAGGTTACCGCCGGTACTGGACCGAAGCGAAGTCTAGCTTCAAATTGGCACTAGTACATGTCTCGGGGCAATCTGTACTGTGAAGTGGTCAGGAACAACAGCGGCAGATTATAACGTAACACTCGTAATCTAGATGTTCGAGTTTCGATCCCCGTGTTAGCTACTTGACCACAAGTTTTTGTAGACTTATTTATCGGCTCTTAGAAAGAAACTGGATTGGTTTTGATCACTGCGAAACGATCAGTTTCATGTGTCTCCTCAATATAATACTTGCACTTGTTATCACCCTTGCCATTGTAATTATGATAATCTTCACCGTTACTTTGATTATGTTACTTAACACGATACCTCAGTCGCTCATTGAAAATACGAATTCTTAGGTAAGAGATCCATTTTCGATTTTGCTACATTGTGTGGTTGTCAGCAGATATTAATTTAGAATTATATTTTCACTCCATCGTTGCCTCATGACTAGAGCCCGGATGTTTGGCAAAATGCCTTTTTTACTGGGTGGAAGTAAATCATTATTTGCATAGATATAAATGTGATTTGAAGTAAATCAAAGAGATAGCACAGTCTAGTATATACAGTCACGAAGCTTGAGTTGTTGAGGTTGCTAGGAACAATAGACTGTGCAGGTACTATTTCGCATTGTCTGTAATGAGGTGATAGAAGTGATCCTACTGGTTAGCAACTATCTATGGATGCATATTTATTATATATTGAGCTTCGTGACTGTATATTCTAGACTGTGGTGATAGAGCCAATTTTTATTTTGCCTATGTTGCCTTTTTAAGGTGCTTCTTACTAACAAATTCCTTTTTTTGTCATTTTAAAGCAATATTTCTTGTTTATTCTCAATTTTCTAATTAATTGTAATGTAATGTGTATGAAATTTAAATAGTTGAAACAATGACTAACTTTATTAACAATAGTAAATAAAAGTAATTTATTTCGGTGCTTAATCTGCTAATAATCGTGCTTTAATACTATTGGTGTAATGTGAATAATGATCGAGAATATAGAGTTACAACTCTAATATTGTTATGTAATCACGATACCAACAATCAGCTTTATAGTTTTAAATATTAAGCTCGTTCTCATAGAAGGTGTCACGTAGCAATTACTATTGTTTGTTTCCATATTTTAGTAATATCAAGGTGTGAAATATGTACATATTTATGTAAGAAAAATAAGCTCATTATGTACCAAAATACGTAAAATCATGAAAATATTTAATATCAATATCTGGCAGGTATAGGACAGGTAAGACTCTCCAGTTGTGATTTTATAGAGGACCCGACTTTTTTTACCGCACACTTGACACATTACTATTTTTTCATCTGTAGTGAAAGCTTCGTCCATCGCAATCCATGATTTTATTTTTGTCGTTAGGGTTGAAGATACAGGGCCCATTTTAGTTGGTTACAAGCAGTAGATAAACTCGCACCTTATACTCTAGTACTGAAACTAGAGAACTGAGGGAAATGAATGACAGTTTGTTCCTTTACTCCAGCTTCTTTTCAAAAGTCGGCTACTTTATTGCGGCTCATGTCAGACTTGACACGGGTTTTCTCTGGAAGGATTAGGAGGAGGGTGGGTAAGGATGCAAATTGCATGGGAACGACTGTTAAGACGTGTGCAGAATAATTATAGTTCGAGACGAATCATGTCGTCCTCGTCCCACTTCACCGCATGAAGGCAACGCTACTTTCTGAGTGATTTTTACAATAAAAGGTAGTTGTAGAGAAAGGTTGCCTTTTGTTCACTCATATATTTACAGTGGCGGGCTTATGTGAGGGCGGCAATGAACCTTAGGGTTCCTTAAAAGCCATTTGTAAGTAAGTATATTTACAGTGGGTGGAATGGGTAACTAAGGATGTTATGTTTCGTCCCGAAATATACAGCGTCCTTTCTTGGGTAGGTAAAAAGGCTTTTTAAATCTGTGTATTTGAAATTATAAACTTTCACAGCAGAAGTTCTTTTTTTTTTTCCTTTTATTGTAGAGAAGTAAAAATGAATAAAACCCCTAAATATGTAGATTTATGTAATACCAAGCCATAATATGTAATGTGGGGTAAATATGTAAAAATATGTAGTATCAAATTTTCAAATATTAAGGGTAATTACAAGATTCGCAAAGATTTATTATTTATATACGGTTAGGGTGAAAGGAATATAATATGTAATTACATAAAAATCCGGCCCCTAGTAATCAGGGTTGGTCTGTAATATCTGGTGACCGTTATGAATATGCCTTAATCATCTCTGTGCTATATCAGGGGCTAAAATTTCATCCTTAGGGATTTCTGTTGTAGGCGTAAGGATCTACTCTACATAAATAGTTTACATGTAGGTACAAGGATTTTGTTCGACATTCTCCGTACACGCAGGTACATGAACTTCGGCTTGCCTTCGCATGGCTAAGCAACAAATCCATCCTCACTGTGCGTAATCACTCTGTGGCGCGCATACCACGGCCTTATTAAACCTGTAATCAACATCATGCAAAGCACTCGACTGTAGGAAATGCATACTTGATAGCCAAGCCTTGCGTATTCCGTGATGTTACACATCGTTCAAGAATGTTCAGAAGCGGAGCTCAAATTGTTTTAGCGAGATATATTCCATTGCAGACGAGCAAGCTATAATTTCGGGTACTTCCGGATATTTCGCTTTGAAATCTTGATCGCTCTTAGTAATGCGAAAAGAGAGTTCATCAAGGCTTCAAGAAAGTATTATACATTAATTGAAATGGGAGGGTTAACATCATGCTAGCGTGGACTTATGAAATTATTATTGCCACAGCACGTTTTTGTACAGTGTGATTGAATTATTTTTCCGCGTTGTTATCCAAAAGGCAGGAAATATTACTTTATTTTGACATAAACATCTTTTCCAATATTATTTCACTATTGTTACCACTGCTGTTCTTGCGTAAGTTAGGCTAATGTGTTTTCTTAACGTTGCCGGTATACAAGTTTAGGCTCGAATGTCAAATGAATAAATAATATGTTACAAAAATTTCAACATATGATAACAGTTAAGTATTTAGCCATAATTTTCAATAATCATGTAAAATGGAACCAACACATTCATTACCTTTGTAATAAATTACGTAAAATAATATATTATTTTGTTTTATTGGGGAATTATTTGTCAATAAGTTTATTACGCACAATATATTTAACTTTATGTCAATCGGTAATTATGTATGGAATTATAGGATGAGGTAGCTCATTTAAATCTAATTTTAATCCGCTTTATTTATTACAGAAGAAAATAATTAAAATAAGTCTTCATAAACCTATTGATTTTCCATCTCAAAAATTGTTTTCAGACTTTAATGTACTTAACATAAGACAAATTTATTATATTATATTATATTAATAAAATTCATACATAAAAATCGAAATAATTTTGAATTGTATTCTCATAGTTATGAAACAAAAGGTATGAATTCTTCAAGATTGTTTGAACCAAAATGCAACACTGTTACAGTATTTAATCATAGTAGTAATTTAGCCCCAAGAATATATAACGAATTTATATTTAAATATCCTAATCTTGTCAATTCTAATAGTTCTAGTATTAAATTTAAAACGTTATGTATGGATTTTATAAAAATTGAAAAATTGTAAATTTAAATTTGTATATTCTAATTGCATAGTAGACATAAGACAAATTGTATTGTATACTTATTAATTTCAATTCAGGAATCCGCCCCTGAGTACGAGTTCTACTCTTTCGGGGGCGAGCTAAAGTTTTTCTGTGTATATTATATTTTATGTTACAATTATTAGCAAAATAAATTAAATTAAATTAAATTAAATTAAATTAAATTAAGTTAAATTTACTTACCAACGACAATGAATTACGCACACTATCCTGACGTCAGTAGCTTAGTAACGGCAATGTGTAATCTGAAGTAACTTTCTTAGCAACAGACCATTCAGACGAAACAAAGTAAGAAAAGAAAATCATATTGATGTATTATCACCGGAAAGCTGACACCATCAATAACTTAGGAATTACACATCTTATCTTAACCCTGCTCATGGATATAATTATTATTATGATCAAGATGCAAGACAAGCAACTCAGTACGACCAAGCGTTGAGCTGTAAAAGTGTGATCCAGTCGTGATACAAAGATGAGTTCATTCATTACTTTATTATTGCAACTTGCAATGTTTACATTTCTTCACGGTATTGTCAACAGAAATAATAATAATAATAATAATAATAATAATAATAATGGCACAGTGGATTCGAAAGCGAACGTACCTCAATTGTTAAGTGAACACCTTCCTACATTGCACAGTTATAACTAAACAGAAATGAGTTACATAGTGTGGTGGTTTAATGGCACTACCAACTCAGTTGTCGGTGTTCGTCTCCATCTTTAATTCTGACTACAGGCTGGGAACCCAGATCGGTATCTCGCAATGAACATATATTTACTCGCTGTTAGCTGTGAAAAGACTTCATAATTTTTGCAATAAATAACAATGCTGGCTGGAGATGGAAGGAAAAGTAACTGAACATTTTATATCTTGAAATTCGATCTGTAGTATCTTTCAAAGGAAGATTTATAGAGTGCTTATTGAAGTCAGAACGTATTTTGTAATGGGAAAACTCGTTTCAAATATAAACAATTTTGAAGACTTGTTCTTTTATTTGCAATTCTCACTTCCATTTCTCGACGGCCGGCGCGGCGTTTGACTCCGATGGATGTACTTAAGAAGGACCATAATTCCAGCGCACGCATAAAATAAGGTGAGAAAAATGAAGAGGCGTGAACTAGAGCGCGGGCTTATCATTCCGTGAACTGAGTTCGATTCTCGGTGATGGAGTGATATTTATGGTGGACGAGATCGGGGGATAAGGGTTCCACCTATGGGTTGTACATTTATCTTAACATTACATTTCATTTCATATTATTGTTCTCAATTCATCGTTATATTATTATGATTGCATGGTTTACGAGCCTCTCTTGATGGAGAAACAAGATGACCAGAAGGATTACTGCTTTACAGTCTTGTACCGGATGCAATCAGAGACTTTCAGTTGACGAGATTCGATGGCGTTCAGGAGTATTGCTGATACAAACGATGAGCGCTGTGTGGCGAGACTAGGTAGCTTAGGAGGTTTGGTAAGGTACTAGGCCTAACCGGACTCCGTTCGAGCGAAAGTGTTGGTTCCTATGATGACGAGATATTCTCTTCGTTTTTATGTTTAAATATAACATATGTATGCTGAGATGGAATTAAAACTATAGCATACACACATTTTATAGATATGTAATTCTTAGGCCCGATTGTATAAACCATTTAATCTTAGATCAGAGATTAAATTGATCCTTGTTCTAGCTGAACTTGGAATTTTGTGTTGTATAATGTCTAATCTGAGATTAATTTGTCTCAAACTAAAGTAAACTTTGACTGAAGAAATTTCTCCGATTAAGTTAGATGATCCAAGTTCAGTTATTTCTTTTCTGTTTGAAATATACGAGTGACAGGTTGTGCAAATAAAATATCCATTATTATTATTATTAGTATTATTATTATTATTATTGTTATTATTATTATTAGTATTAATATTAATAGGTATGGTATATATTTTTTTCAATTTCTTGCCTTAATACACAAACAATCTTATATTTTATAAGGCTGTATCGTGTTCAGTAGTATCAAATAACATAAGCTATAATTGAAGACCTCCCTCGAATAACGGTGTAACCAACAAAATATTACTTTTATGTTATGAACGAAAAACGTCTGATAGACTCTTCTTAAGTCATGTAACATTACAGCTACCAGTATAATCTTGTTTGAGGGTTCATTCAATTATTAGATAATAAATAGTAACATTTCAAGTTCATAGTTTTGAAATAACAGAAATTGTTTTGAGATTACAATGGAATAAGGGTGTATCATCAATTAAAAAACAGATTAAACGTATGAAAATGAACAAAATGAAAGATTCATTATTTCTAAGGACAGTACAATCTCATGCTCATACAACATAGGTATCACATGCTCAAAATCACTGCATAGTAGGAAAAAAACTAAAATATTGAGAAAAGTTATGAACGAAAATGAAAGGTTCTTTATTTCTAATGGCAGTTCAATCTAATGTTCAGACAACATAGGCAGCACATGCTCTACAAAGGAGGAAAAAAATGTAAGAGAAAAGTTATGAACAAAAATTAAAGATTCTTTATTTTTAAGGGCAGAACAATGTAATGTTCATAGAATATAGGCCATCACATGCTCAAAATCATTGCAAAGTAGAAAAAAAAAAAAGTAAAATGTAAGAAAAAAGTTATCAAAGTGCAGCACATGTTATGACACTACTCCTTATACTGTAGTTCAGTGGTCGTTAGCACTCGCTGAAATGTGCAATGGGTACGTGGTGCCGTCCCGTGTGCACTGTCGTGCAACAGGGAGAGATAGAGAGCATACCCGCTAGCAGCTACGAGAGCACTATAGTGCACTGCGTTTTCAGCGGGTAAGAGAGGCTAGCCCCAGCGTGCTCTGTGCTGACGACCACTGCTCTAGTTGGAAACAGGTAAATCCATGTAGAACTTGCGGTGCTCAATATCAGTAATGAACTCACACGTGTGTAAGATCTCGTTTCTTCTCTTTTTTGATGGGTAAGGGACCTTGATACGCTGTTTCTTGTGAAATGGATACACAACCCATGACTGTAAAGCCCCATGAGATTTTCGCACATAAACGGAAAAGGGATCATTTTGTGAACATTTAAGCCACATTGCTTCTGTTATTTTAAATTCTTTGGGATAAGTGACATTCTTGTCCAACGTATCAAAATTTTTGAAGTCCTCTGATTGCATGTAAGTAACCTGGAATGGATTTGTTGGTCTTGCGGCCACTATCACTTCAACCCATTGGAATGGTACATTAACTTTTGCAATTCTTTTTTGTTTTTCTATTAGTGCGAAATGTGTCGCAGGGCAGAAAACTGTGTCCACTGCACAGAAATTTTTGCTCTTCGGTAGAAAAATATCTCCACAAAACAAAATGCCTCAGAAGTGACATAAATCTATCCGACCACACAATAAGACTTCTTGTTTCCCTAGCAGTTAAGATTTGAAATTTTACATGATATAGGAAAATGAACAAGAAGCAACTTCAGAGGCTCCTCGATCTGCAACTCCCTCATGCCATAAATGCATAGTTACTTGACCAGAGCCAGCATTACTAACACAGTAGTTGTGAGTTGAGAACTGTCTCTGGTAAAATACACTAGAGTGTGTTAACATAGGTGAAAATAAAACCTGCTGCATGTCTGCGCATAAGACTACGACACTATTATTTTGCCTAGCTATTTCTATGTCCTCCCTCAACACAGCGTAGGCTTGTTCTGCTTTCCTGTGATGTAAGTTTGTTTCAAATTCAATCCTTCTCGTCTCTTCAGCACTTGCAGCATTAGAAATTTGTACAAAATATCTGTCACATTTTTGACATGTGCCTGATCGTGGAAGCCCAAATTTTAAATTGAATCTAGATCTAAACACATCTCTATATTGGTGAAGTGATACATGCGTGTCTGGATACTTTTCCTCAAACATTGAATGCATTGTCGATACATTTAAACCTGGTGGAAGGTAACTGCATATAGTTTTTTTTATGCTATAGTGACTTTCCTGAGTAGGAAATGACTGAATATGTTGAACAATCAAGACTATAGTTTAATTTGTGGCACGATGAGGGCGATTCATATCCTTACCTCTTTGATCCGTTAATGGTTCATTGTTTTTCATTTTGGCTTGCAATATTTGTATGCGTTTCGAGCTGATAGCATATACCTGAAGAAGAGTCTTTAAACACACTTGCACTCTCTTACTTCGAATGAACAGAAAATACTTGAAACTACATTGCCTATGTGAGAAATTTTCTTCTCTGTAAAGTCTTCCAATGTCACACAATTCAGTGCACTGGTGAACAAGAAATGATGACTGCTCATCGTGTGTCTTATTATCAGGGAAAGGATTTATATGTAAATACATATTTACTTATAAAGCTAATATAATTTATATTTTGCATTATCTTTATGTTTCACAATGTGTAGGGTTGAAAAATCCTACTTTTATTTTCCATATTTTTCCATATTTTAGAGTTTAGTACATATTTTCGTTAATTTCCATATATTTTCCATATTTCATATAAAACAGTCCATATTATATTAGGTTTAACAATAAAACAAAACAAAATTCCATTAACTTTTAAAAATACATTTCAACAATAGAGATTTAAACACATGTTCAGTAATCCCTTTAACATCAGAGTTATTTGAAAATTAGCAGTCCTATCAACAATGGGAAAGTAAGTTACAAAACTGTATTAATTTAATTTAAAATTTTTAACAGACTTCAGTTGTGCAGCTCAACAGTTAAATGCCAGTCAGAGTACACATAGGTTCAGTTTTGTAAATCATACTATAAAGACGGTAAATATGCCAAAAGTACGTCATTCAGTCAATTTAAAATCAAAACTAACAAGTTACATTTCAGAATTTAAAGAAGATGGTTTATCAACTGACAATAAAATATTATTTTGTAATTTGTGTCAGTGTGCAGTATCATCTACACAAAAGTTCCTGGTGCAACAACACATTACAACTAGTAAACATCAGGCCAACAAACAACTAAATTCCAAGCAGAGACAATTGTTTTTAACACAACCAACAACATCGAATGTAAGATCTGAGTTTAACATCGACCTGTGCCGTTCTCTCATCTCTGCTGATATTCCTCTCTACAAACTAAAGAATAAGGTCTTCAGGGAATTCCTTGAAAAATATACTCAACATACAATCCCGGATGAGTCAACACTTAGGAAGACGTATGCTCCATCCATCTACGATGAGACAATACAGAAGATAAGAGATGAAATTAAAGATAGTTCAATTTGGGTTTCCATTGATGAGACTCCCGACAAAGAAGGTAGACTTGTTGGTAATGTAGTTATCGGTTTGTTAAGTGAACAATATTCTGAACGAATTCTTTTACATTGTGATGTTCTAGAAAAGTGCAATAACAAAACTATAGTTAAACTGTTCAACGAAGCTATGGGTATCCTGTGGCCAAAGGGTATTATGTACGATAATGTGTTATTCTTTATTAGCGATGCTGCCCCTTATATGGTCAAAGCTGGACAAGCATTATCTGTTGTATATCCTAAATTGACTCATTTTACTTGTGTGGCGCATGCATTTCATCGTGTGGCAGAAGTGGTCAGAGACAATTTCCCTAAAGTAGATTTGTTGATTTCATCAGTGAAAAAAGTATTTCTCAAAGCTCCCAGTAGAGTTAACGTGTTGAAAGAAATGTACCCTGAAATTCCATTGCCACCAAAGCCAATTTTAACTAGATGGGGTACATGGCTAGAAGCAGTTGAATATTATGCCGAACATATAGACTCTATTAACAATGTTCTCCTTGCATTGGACTCTGAAGATGCAGTCTCAATTGATACTGCGAAAACAGTTACCTGTGACATAAGTGTGAAGAATGACTTAGCTCACATTCAGCATACATTTTCATGCATCATAAAAGCGCTCAAAAGTCTCCAAAATAGGCACCTTTCACTATCTGAAAGTTTTGAAATTATAAATAGTACTGTGGAACAACTGAATCGTGGTAGAGGTAAAGTTGCAGATGCAGTAAGAGCTAAGGTGGACACTGTACTTTCAAAAAACCCTGGATATGAAGAACTACAAAAGGTTGTTGCTGTGATGAGTGGTGAATCAACAGTGAAGATTAACTTGGACTTATCCCCAGCAGACATTGTGAAATTGAATTATGTACCAGTTACTTCTTGTGACGTCGAACGCTCTTTTAGTCAGTATAAATCTATCCTCAGAGACAATAGAAGAAGATTCACTTTTCAGCACTTGAAAGAAATGTTTGTAACCTATTGTTATGGTAACAGACAATAAAAATTGTGTTTTGTTGAAACTACATTGGAAGATAAGGTACGTCCATTATATTTTTTGTTTAGTTTGATTAAAATGTACCAATATTTAACGTACATAGTCATTTTTTTATAATTTTAAGTCCATATTTAATTCCATATTTTGGTAAAAATCCATATTTAATTCCATATTTTGGTAAAAATAACTACATATATATTTACATATTTCATATATTTTTAGTCCATGTAAATCCGTTCCCTGCTTATTATAATAATCCGTAAACAAGCATAGTTTTGTGTCATGGTTGAGAATTTTGCATCCTGCATATTTACATTTGCAAACAGTTTCCTGAAATATCAAATATACCATACAAACTTAAACTTTTCAATATATGTATAAATTAAGACATTTATTTCATTTTCACTTAAATTTATACAATGAAATGCATTAACATTTCAATCTCACCAACATTACGTCTAACTTACAGAACTAATTTTTTGTATTGTAATAATAATGAGTAGAATAATGACTACATTATGCATTTGTCTGTATGTTAGGAATGACATCGGAAACTTTTGTATACAGTGCGGGTATTAAACATAAATGAAGACTTTGTAATGATGTTACATCTTTATTCCACTTAAACAATTTGGAGGTTGTTTTGCACGTTTCACTATACCATTTCTTGATGTATACTCCTTCCCATGCTCCTTTAATGATTTCCTTGTGACATCCTTCCATTCGTCTATGTTAATCTTACGTTTACATCCTTTATTTATAGTTTTTTTATACACTGGAGTTACCACAACAGAGTAGTTGGCTGCCATCTCGACCGATGTTACATCTTTATTCCACGGACCGCTATTTTCAACTGTCTCTAGCTCATTTAATATTACGAGTATGATCTGCAGATCGCAGCATCACATAACACATCGATGTTGCGTACTGTTTCACCTATAATCCCACTTAAGCAAAATTTGATGTTACACCATTATTCGAGGGAGGTCTTCAATTATATTATGTTTATAACAACCATTAATTATTAATGGATATGATAGGTATATTCATAAATTTTTAATTAACTTTATTATTAACAAAAATTGTCGTTTTATAAAGCTTTATTATGTTTAGCAGTATCAAACACCAAAACATGATAACAATTTGGAGAACAGTCAACCTTCTTCTTATTGTCCGCCATTATTTACATTGCACAAAACAAACCAGTGTCTCCAAAAGAGTGTACGGAAAGTCGCCAAAAAGTAGTTGTAAAGTCGCTAGATTTCTCATTATCAACAAAGAAAGATTAAATTTCGTCACTATGGGGTGTTAAAAAGGTTGCTAAATCCCTATTTAAGCAATATAAAAGTTAAAAGAAATTGTTGTTGAAAAAGAGTTAAAGTCGCTGGATTGGCAACACTGAACAAACCTGCACAACATGGTACGCGCATCACATATTTCACCTGTTTATGCGATGTTGCCAAATCATTTTCACGTGAACTTAGATTGCATTTGAACCAAGGTGATTTTATCGCAAAAAGTTTTATACAATAGAAGAAGTGTCTTAACTCGGTTCAGCTTTCGATCTTGGATCAAAGTTGATATTTAGTCAGGGAGTTTTACACAATTGGGCCTTAATGTATTTTGTAGGATGGGTTAGAAATGCAGCTTGCCCCTGGATAAAATTAATTTTTTTTTTTTTAATTTATTGCAAGCAAAAATTACATACAATAACAAATATTTTACAATTATTGTAATACTCGTATATGAATATTCTTCAAAATTCGAAATTGATTACCAATCTTATAGTAAAATAGCCTACATATTACAATTTATTGTATAAATACAATGTAACTGGGTCACACCCGAAAAAGCAAGATGCTTGCGGTCGGGTGTGGCCAAGAATGAAAAGTGGCAAGAAGGGGAAAAAATTAATAATAATAATAATAATAATAATAATAATAATAATAATAATAATAATAATAGTGATTAAACTGTTAAATGTAATTACACATAAAGTTTAAAAAGAATAAGAATAAAAACAAAAGCAAACAAACAAACGGTACTATAGCCTACAGTATATATAAACATACTACAAAACAACAACTGTTTTTAACAAAATAATCTGCCCTCAATGAGGGTGACCATAAAGATCCAGAATAAAAGCACTACAACATTGTTAAAGTGACAGCAAAAAATATATGAAGAATAAGAATTTGCATGATTATAATTTTAAAAACAGATCAAGCACTTGTTTTTTGAATAATGTATTGTTTAATAATTTTAGTTTAGCATTCCTCTTTATAAAATCATTATATAATCTTGGACCGTAATTAGAACTGTGCCTTACACCTGCTTCAGTCTTACATTTTGGTTCAATGAGGAGGAGCGAAATATTATATCTTCTTGTGTTGTGGCCATGATCGGATGATAAAAATTTAGCTTGATATTTATGGTAGTGATTCAAAATAGTATACATATAAATTTGCTTGATGTTTAAAACATTAAATTCATTATATATGATACGAGTTGGATCATCAAGTATTCTTCTTAAACATATTTTAATAATTTTTTGATGTAGTAATATTAATGGGCGAATGGTACTCAGTGATAATCCACCCCATCCTATAATTCCATACTGTATTATAGACTGAACTAGGGCTAAAAATATTGTTCTCAATAGTTTTACTGGCATAAAGCGACGCAGTTGAACAAATCTGTATAGAATTTTACGTAATTTAAGAGATAAGTAGTTAATATGAAAATTCCATTTTAAGTTTTGATCGATGAAGATACCTACACATTTCACGTGGGTTGATCGGCGTAGTTTAGGACAATTGCAATTACTATAGATATTTGTACAGTTATTGCTGTGAATTTCTAAATTATAGTTTTTTCCACTGTAGGAGGCCTGTTTCATTTAAAGAAAAGGGAAAACTTTCATTGTTAACTGAACTGTATTTGTGTTAAGCTGTTTTTAATTTGACGTGAATGCATTTGTTGAATGTTTTATTTTTGTAATTTGCGTTTTATTTATTATTATTATTATTATTATTATTATTATTATTATTATTATTATTATTATTATTATTATTATTATTGTTGTTGTTGTTGTATTTTTTTGCCTTTCAAAAGTGGGGTGCGCGGGTCATTCGAGAAAATACCGAAACTTCTTTAAATTGAGAGAGAATGTAATGCTTGTGTTGAAAAGGAAATTCATATTTATATTATTACTACGTTTTTTAAAAAAAAAACAGAAACTTATTAGTAGGGAACGGAATTTGGAGCAGTAAAAGCTAGTATTGGCATCTACACAACCATTTGTTTACAACCCTTTATACCAAGTTCTCCCCTCCATGACATACTCGCAGATCTCTGCACGTCAACAACAGGTGAACGGGACAGTTGTCGCATAAAAACCTCAACGTGCAGGTTTACAGTTCAGAGTAGTAAAGTGCAGGTACAATGCCGAAAGTGAAACCAACTAACAATACAAAATTGAAAGACTGTATTTGTAAAAGCTCCAGATCGAGTATCAAATTTCAGGAAACAATTCCCTAAATTGTTGCTTCCCCCATGTCCAGTTCTTACGAGATGGGGATCATGGTTAGAAGCTTGCAATTATTACGCACATCACCTCCAGTCTGTGAAGAAAGTGGTCCAGTCTTTCGATCCCGATGACGCGGCTGCGATTCAAATACGCCAGGAACTGCTAAATGATAGAACAATCGAGAAAGAAGTCACGGGTATTAAATTAAATTTTTTATATTTATCGGATTCCATTATTCGATTAGAAAAGTCAGGAGTAGAACTAGTTGAGCAAATAAATATTATGAGGATCATTGTAAATAAATTGAGTGCAGTAGAAGGTGAAGTAGGAAAACGTGTTGGTGAAAAAATGAACAGAGTTTTGATTAAAAATGATGGATACAATATTCTTAGTCGGATTTCAGATGTACTAACAAAGACGTGTCCCAATGATGTAATTCAACATGTGAATTTAATTGACGTATCTTGTTTCAAGTATTTATTCTCCAATTGTCTCTTTAGACGTAGAGCGGAGTTTTTTCATGTTAAAAATTTCCTTTCTTGCAACAGAGCAAAGTTGTATTTTGAAAATTTGAAAATGATATTTACAGTTTATTATAAAAAGGCACAGAAGGAATAACTGTTTCATCAACAAAACATAACATTAATTGAAAATGCCATTTCGTTTAGTTCTACATATTCAGAGGCGAGTTTCATACAGAAGACAATTGTCTATCAGCCATCAATATTTCCACGCGAGGATGCAGAGGTTGATATTTAATTATGTATATTTGTAATGTTGTTTATTGGTGTCTCGTGCGTTGCCAAGAAAAACACACGTAGTTCAAAGTGAAATGCAGATTATGTATGTAGACCACTATATGTCATTAAACTATAACATTTGTTTATTCTGAAACACGTTTACAGCACGTTACGTGTAAGTTTGTATGAAGTGGACTGTACTCGTCCATGTTCTGTGACGCAGCTAGCTTGACAGTCACTGAGCTACGAATATCTAGACTACGTTTCACCATTCGTTATAATACTCCAAATCCCTTTCCCTGCTTATTAGTTAACCCTTATGTACCTGGAAAAAAAACTTAAAGAATCTGTTTCAGAATCGACTAAATACGGGAATAGTCACAACGGAGAATGAAGGAAATGAAACGGTGTTCTTATTGTTTACAAACGTATACTAATTTAAATAGGCTACAGATTTAAAAAAATTAAAGAATGTCTGATTATTGAATAGAAAAAAATGAAACAAGAGATTTATCTCTCTTACTTATAACCATTATTTTTTCTGTATTTTAATCACCGTGTCATTGAGACATTTGAGGAGCTTGATATCAAAGTTTGCAACTCCACTTTTGCTTTTTTTTACAGGAGAGGCGAAAAACCTTGAAAACCAATGTCTCCGTTATATGTAAATTTATTTTAAACATTCTCATCGGTCATAGAAATAATTTTTCATTTTCAAAATGTGATTAAAATTAATATTCAGGCCGCAATTTAAGTCTAAAAAGTGATTTGTCCATCTCTGAAACTAACTCATGGAATTGTCTGATTTTTAAACCAAATGCAGCCATATTTAAAGTGGAGTTGTCTGTTTTTGAAACCAAGCGAAGCCATATTTAAAGTGAAATTTTCTACTATTGAAATAAGACTCTTCTAACTCGGTTTCAAAGCAAATTTACGTAAAACAGTACCTATTCATCCACAAACCGATTATATAAACAATCAGCCATGTTGGATTCGCGATGCGTGATGGGAAAAGGTGGTAAGAATGTGGGCTTCTCATTGGCTACTGAAGGAACTGTCCTAATTTGAAACCAAGCCACAGTGGAGTTGTTTACATTTTGATTCTAAAGCGCACAATTAAGTGCTATTTTCGCTCTGTTCTGTCCGTTTTTGAACCTAAACAGTTCCAGAATCGCATTCAGCACACAAAATTCTATGAGAAACAATCGATATCTCGAAATCGCAAAAAATGGAGTTATCTAACTTTGATATTATGCTCCTCATTTGTCTTAACATGGTGTAAGCTTTGAATTCTTATTTATCAAAGAAATTTGCCATAATTAAGAAAGAAATTCTTTATCACTGCTTTCAGGCCCAGATTGTTTACGAAACATTATTGGTTTCCTCGTATAAATATAAACTATTTAATTTGATCTAGATGACGTCGAATCAAATTGCGTTACGTAGTATTGAAGCGTAATTTCTCTACGAGAGAACAGTTCCGAAAGTGAAGAACCGCTTATATTTTTTTTTATTGTCCACAGTAACTTCACAGTTGGCTATATTCACGATTGTACTGGTCACTTTGCACCAATATTTCAAAACGACAAACACTCGCATGAGCTCACAAAGTGACACATATCTCCCCAATAATTCACTTTAATAGTCTGCCTATTCCGAGCTTTTGATTGTTGTTCACTTTCCACCGACACCTTCGTTGATCAGACAGTATGCGCGTTTGTCTGCTGATCCGGAACTGCACTCGGGCCTGTGTTTGAGAAGCGTTTGGTATGATTACCTGGTTGTTTTTTTTCCGAAGATTTGAAGGCGAAATTCAAGCAATCACATGGAAAATACACGACCTTATTTCGCTGTCACCAGTTCCATCGACACAAAATAGCCTAGCAATTGTTACAGCGTCGTTAAATAACCAATTGAAAATATATTTTTACTAAAGATGTTATTAATCGGTCCAACAGAATAATATCTGTTACAGCGACAATTAATATTTGAGAAGAAAAATTCCGCGTAGTTTAGTGGTCAGAGCGCTTGGTAGGCCTACATAGAATTTTTCTCCTCAAATATTAATTGTCACTATAACAGATATTATTCTGTTGGACCAATTAATAACATCTTTAGTAAATTCGCCTAGCTAGCAGTGCACGATTCTGTACAGATTGCTGTGCACTTTACTGCGGAATCCCGGCCATTAGTCACTCAGCTGAGTGCGCTCCTTGTATAATGGCAGTTGACTTGAAAATATATAAACGTCAACGTATATGCCCAACTTGGATTCAGGCCACAAAATGGAAACACTGTAGGAGGAGAGTTCGATCCGGTGCTGTGGATTGAATTCGGCGTAGCTCAGTGGTCAGAGCGCTTGGTACGTAGAACCAAGGACCCGGGTTTGATCCCCGGCGCCGGAGCAAATTTTTTTTCTCAAATATTAATTGTCAATATTACATATATTGTTCTGTAGGACAAATTAATAACATCTTTAATATTCTTACTTTAGTTTTTAATGATTATTTGTATGTATGTATGTATGTATGTATGTATGTATGTATGTATGTATGTATGTATGTATGTATGTATGTATGTATTTTATGTGCAGATAAGGAAATAAAATTTGAAAGTTCCTTATTCTAAGTTTCGCTTACAACACACTGCGCATGTGCAGTAAACAAGAACCCCTGTATATATGCTACTTGTGAGCGAATTTTTCTCCTAAAATATTAATCATCAATTGAAAATAGTTAATTTTATAATGCATCTTGTACATTTTGTGAAGTTGTCAAACAATAAATAGCTATGAAAGAATACTGATATTATTGTTTTTAAATAAATGGTATTTGCGTAAACCATCAATCTGATCATCGGAAACCGTCAATGGCGTTTGACATACTGTAAGTTACGTGTGCCATATTTGGTCAAAATCCTTCTGTTGATTAGAAACTAAAATAGTTTATGCCGTGTACTGAATTAATACTTGGGCACAAGTGTATTATCGAGTCGGAGATACATTTTAAAACCGTATCTTGATCCGGAATTTGTACATTTGAGTAGACAACAATGCTTCATTTCCATACAGCATGTGACCTTGAGAATTACTGACGTTTCTCTTATCATGCGGTCATTTCAACCGTGCAGTACTCTTATTACGTGAATGATATCTGTACATGCGGGTTAACGTGACTAGGTTTATAAATCTGAAGTTAGTCTTTATTCCCCCGTTTGTTGTATTGATTGAAGAAGATGCCCTCTGTCTGTTGTCAGAACAATTCATTTTCAGATTTAATTAACTGGAGTTTCAGAGTTATGTCTTGACTTCACAATTTGCGAATACATTATTCTGGAAGCAAAATGTGGAGCGTGACTCATGTGAGGTCAATACTACTGGAACATCATACATTATTGCACTCCGTCCTGGAAAGTGATTGTGGCAGTTGTTAGATTCTTCATAGACTGGGCGTGGAGTTAGATTTCCACATTCTTTTCTCAATCGAGCAGGTTTGCAAGGTGGGACTTCTCTGTGAAATTATGTCACTCATCTGATATTGATACACCATCCCACCTGATCTGAAGTGTCTCAGTAATATGAACAGGTTTTTGAATAAATAATTACCATTGAGATAAAATAATAATGGTAACTTTATTACAGAGCTTAGAGACCACAGTATTGCTGAAGAATCAACATCATTATAAGTTGGACAGTCAGGCTTCAAAATGCTCTTTCTTGAGTTCATTTTTTTGAGGATTTCAATAAGTCAAATAACAAATTAAAAAAAAAGCGTTATTTCATCATGTGAGTTATTTTAATGTAAATCATACAGTTACAGATTTACATTGTAATTATTACTAAAAATTTTAACGTTTTCACCATACAATATGGCATATTCAGACATAGATTAGAGATATCTTACGAAAAACTAATTGCCGTCTGTCGAAGGTATATACCTTTTTTAAAAATTTTAACACTTTTTAACATGTGACTAAGTAATTTTGTTTTTAAAAAAGATTAATGTCAAACTGTAGTTAATGAATGTCAAGGTTAAAATGTTAAAGTAGTGAAACACTTAAGCATACATATACAATTAAAATTTAATTATGCATATTTAATTGAAATAACGATGTCAAAATATGTTGAGAATTGTGTACGTAAATGCTATTGGTCTAATGGTCATATCTCAAAGTCCTAGGAAGAGGTGGAGCTGAATAAATGTGAAAACGGAACAAGCATCAAAGCCTACACCATAAAGTGAACATGACTTATTGAGCTGCAATAGACACCAGCTAAAAAGGGAAAATAGATGTCGGATGTCCTTGGAAGAGGAGGAGCTGAATAAATGTGAAAATGGAATAGGCATCAAAGCCTAAACCATGAAGTGAACATGGCTTATTGAGCTGCCAATACATACTTCAGCTAAAAAGGCAAAAGGGATATCCTTGGAAGAGGAGGAGCTGAATAAATGTGAAAATGGAATAGGCATCAAAGCCTAAATCATGAAGTGAACATGGCTTATTGAGCTGCCAATACATACTTCAGCTAAAAAGGCAAAAGGGATGTCCAAAGAAGAGGTGGAGCTGAATAAATGTGAAAACGGAACAGACATCAAAGCCTAAACCATGAAGTGAACATGGCTTATTGAGTTGCAATAGTGTCCAGCTAAAAAGGGAAAATAGATGTCGAATGTCCTAGGAAGAGGTGGAGCTGAATAAATGTGAAAACGGAACAGACATCAAAGCCTAAACCATGAAGTGAACATGGCTTATTGAGCTGCAATAGTGTCCAGCTAAAAAGGGAAAATAGATGTCGAATGTCCTAGGAAGAGGTGGACCTGAATAAATGTGAAAACGGAACAGACATCAAAGCCTAAACCATGAAGTGAACATGGCTTATTGAGCTGCAATAGAAACCAGCTAAAAAGGGAAAATAGATGTCGAATGTCCTAGGAAGAGGTGGAGCTGAATAAATGTGAAAACGGAACAGATATCAAAGCCTAAACCATGAAGTGAACATGGCTTATTGAGCTGCAATAGACACCAGCTAAAAAGGGAAAATAGATATCGAGTGTCCTAGGAAGAGGTATAGCTGAATAAATGTGAAAACGGAACAGACATCAAAGCCTAAACCATGAAGTGAACATGGCTTATTGAGCTGTAATAGATACCAGCTAAAAAGGGAAAATACTCGTAGATGTCGGATGTCCTGGGAAGAGGTGGAGCTGAATAAATGTGAAAACGGAACAGGAATCAAACAAAGAAGTGAGCATGGCTAATTGATCACTTTTGCTAAATGAGCAGCATGGCGAAAGTCAGACGTAATAATGATTCTTTGAATAAGCAGTCTGTTTTTTTATTATATCCTGCGACATGAATTTCGTCATGTTACAAGTTTGATACCCATAACACTCGGGCCGTAGACCACTAACACTTAACTGAATTTGTCCATAACAAGGTCTTTATCCCTTAAGAACGCATGCACGTATTTCACTGTAGGATCACCTTTCAAAATTCATCGATATTTGAAATTTCCAGTACTTCCTCTGAAATGACTTCCTCGTCCTTTCTGTGGACTTACAAGTCATCAACTACTACACCTTCTACCGCGATAGGGACAACTTGAATTGTACACGACCTAGTAAGTAACGATGAATTTTTAATTTTGTCCATTAATTGTGGTTTCTACGTGGCAGGCGGCCCTCTGTTTGGGAACGCAGGTGATCCCGGCAGAGGTGAAGTGAGGCTGCTCTCGATGCTGTTGTATCTCGAGCAGCGAGAACCTTTTATCTGGATTTTCTGCGCAATATATTATCAGCGTGCATGTCGCTGTTCCCTGCCAGAAGATGGTATCGAGCGCATCTCCATGACACTTGGCGCAAGAGTGGTATTAAGTGTACGAAACTTCGACTCTTGGGTCCTAACTTTGTAATTCCTGACTTCAAATTGCGGAGGTTATAAAATGTCGACTGTTTCCTGAAAGGTGGTAGAGTTTAAGCTTTCATAAAAGAAATCCCTGGTGATAAATTTCAGGTTATCTTGACTAAGATAGAAGAGAAAATTTAGGGCTGTATTTAACGTACTGGAATAACTTCCTGGTTCCAACCATAAGAAATTATTTATATCGAAAGCCACCGACGCAATCTCGATATGAGTGGCTCTGAGCTAATGTATGGGTTCTTTATCTTTCTTGGGCCCATTACCCCAACTGTAACGAGAATATCAAGTAACTGTATGCAATCGTTGCACACATCTAACGAAATATCATTTTGCTACCATCAATTCCATCAACGCCTAGTTGATAGAATGTCGTTAGACAATAGATTTAACATGTTTATATCGAATGAATCATACAGTGCTGTATGTCTGTCCCACAGAAGGATGGTAAACTATTTTTGTAGATTCAGTAACAGCATTTGGCAGAATATAAACGTGTTTTGATTTGAGCCTTGACCATTTTTTTAACTTCTTGTCAACATAAAAATAGTTTTATTTTGACAGTGAAGAATTAAATTCCAGAATCTACTCTATCTAGACTAAAATAAAAATACAATAATTGCAATAGAGCTGAATATTTTTAAATCACTGAGATTCACACAACCTCTCATATACAGCCTCTACCAAAAGTTTAAGGACACCCATCCGTAAATGATGTTTCACTCCTGTCCTTATACTTAGGTGAAACCCTCTGATGTTTGTATGGGTACCAAATATATGTGAAGAGTGAGTAGGTGGGTGATTGAGTGAGTGAGTGAGTGAGTGAGTGAGTGAGTGAGTGGATAGATTTATTCAGCAATATTATACATACAGATGCACTACACTATCATAACTTTCCCTTAAATCCAATGCACGAGTCTTTTGACCGTACATGCTGTATAAAACAACTCCTATTTTTTAGGTTTCGCCCCCCTTCCCTATGATTAGATACAACCACTCTCCAAAAGAACACACAGATTAATATTAAAATGACACAAACAAAACACATTATATAATATAGACTATCCTAACCTAATATATAGGGACATCATCTTATTTTTACTAACATTTTTAATATTAACTTGGCTATACCTCTGGATCAACACCGTTTGCTACCCCTTTCCACCACTGGAGTTCGATGATACTGGCGTAGAATACAAACAAATCACTTTATTAGGTATAGGAGGGAAGAAAAGTAGTTCATCCATTTACGAAAACTAGGAAATATCGCGCTTTTGAGTTTGATAATTTTCATTAGATTTTTGTTTAATCAAATTCAGTACAGTATTAACAATGAGTGTTTTTACTCACGAACTGAGCTGTCCATGTGGACGTATTCATTATGCAGTGTATATTATACTGTCTACAGCACATTAGCATACAATGTAGAGAATGAAGTTAAATTAAAAAATAATCATAATATGGATATTTAAACACATTTTTAAAATGGTGGCCGTTCATTTCGATACAGGCTTCAGTTCTTTTGTGCATATTATTTTACTATAGACTATTGCATCTAATCCCCATTATCAGTTTCGTCCTTCGTACTAGTAACTCATGTTGAAATAATTCTGTACCTACTCTACAAAAGAGTACGTTAAGTACTGTAAATTCAGTCTTCACTTCTGCCCGATCCGAAAAGATAAAATTACAGATGCCTCAAACTAGGAAGCTGCCTGGAGAGGGGAAGTAGCAAAGCTAACGGAGGGGGCCCACCTAGGCTCCGATACCCAGGTATAGTCATATTATCTGAAAAGTTGACCTCTTGACAATGTATTCAAGATGTACCCTCCCTATGCAGCCTTCTCAACTGTTATTAGAACTGAGCTGTACCGTTCTAGTCCACAGTGCACAGTAGTAGGCGGACAGTTGTAGGGGAGAAGTGCTCTATGCGCTTGAGCGAACGAGACAGCTTGCTAGTTTGAGGCATCAGTACTCAGACATACTATCTCTTGTCCGTCCAAGTGGTTATGTCGTAGGGTCGTAGAAAGGGAGGAAAATCACGTGACAGTTAATTACTTAACGAGCCCCTTTTATTTAAGCTATTTTAAACAGTTGTATAATATTATGTAGACGTCCAATTCCTAACAGAAATTAATGTTCTCAGAAAAGAGCTAAGACAGCCCAGCCACTAGCTGGCGAATAAAAGCTGGCGGGGGGAAACCGGGATACGACGTAGCCAAATGGACGACAGTACCTGTGCGAAAATGATTCAATATTGAAAGCTCTTTCGTCAATGGAAGACACGAAAATATTTTTGGAACGTACTGTTTACTATGACCGTAAGGCTACTATGACTGTATATGCGGTCTTGGATCTGTGTGCAGGACGGTTGAATTTCATTAGTAGAAGGGGTAGGAGTGAAGTACATTCAAAAACTCAAGTACAATAAAAATTGAAGTAAAAATAAAATGATGTCCCTGTATAAACACGCATAAAAGTGTATAATTGAATAGTTACCATTATCCCTTCTTCAATTCGCATCACAAACTTCAGCTGTTGAAGTTCTAATCTGTCTCGCCTTCAAGAGGAACAATCCAATCTTTTGTTCGCATTCTCTATTCCCCATGAGGTCAAGACATCCAACGAACCGCTATTCTGACTTAACATCGAGGGTGGTAGTTATTTTCTCCGGATAGAACATTAACAGAAAACATATAAGACAAATTTGAATACACTGAAATGAAACTACTTAAACATCTGGGTCGCTACCTACTCTTAGACTACAAATACAACGAAGAAGTTAGACAAGACCTGAAAAAAAAATATAACCATTACAGGTATTATAAATACTGTACAATATCGATACAGATGGTTCATGCATACAACAATAGGTTTGTTCCAACAAGCAATTCAGAACGCGTTGAAAACTAATACCAAACTTCTTTCAACGCATGCGCCAGTTGTGTACGGTTTCAGAACTAGCTCGGGATTTTACGTTGTTGTAACGTTTCTTGAACTGTTCTTTCGTGGCCTTCGGAGTTCCTTCCCATATTAAAATTATATTCATCTTCCGAACTTAATTCATCATAAAATATGTATTTCAGTTATCACTTCCCAAATCACTTATAATAGACTATTTTTTTATTTTAACCTGCCTAGTCTCGAAGCATTCTAATCATAACTTCAGAGTAAACCAACTGCGCATGCGTCAGCAATTCAGAATCTCGTTCCGAACTAATTCTAAAGCACGTTGGAACAGGTAACTGGTTCGGAATCAGTTCTAGTCTTGTTGGAACGCACATTGAGCAACTGCGCATGAGCAGGTAGTTCAGAATCGATTCTGAATCGTGCTGAAACGAACCTTATAATGGATACTAATAGAATATCACTTACTACATCTCATCGAGGGTGTAGCGTAGACTAGCCTCCTACTGCCTACCCCGGGGAATGACTCTGTCGGTAAATTGATCTGTAGAACTGGCTTGATATGGGTGATTGACGAAAAAGTACCACTAATTTGATAGCATTGGGACTAGCGGGTGTGTCGTACTAGTGTGCAGCATCAATGATGTATTATACGTTGAAAATTCAATCACATTAAATTGAAAACTGTAGGTATATTTTCAACAATCTTTCTCTCTTTCCATTTTTCGCTTTTTCGCTATGTGCGCTAATAAAGGACTTTGTCTATGTCGCCGGACTTTTGAATCACTCTGTATAGTAGTGGCGCGACAGCCCATGAAGGGTCAAGGTCGACCAGCTGACTGTTGCCTCACTTCCACATGCCTTAGTAGAGGTTAACCATCATCCAAACAGTACGTGGATAACATGTGGCTGGCACGATAATGCCCCCCTGTGATTATAGCTGGTTGTCGAAACCAGATTTCGCTATTTAGCTTGTTCTAATAACACTGAACAACAAGAATTTTGCTTTGACTTAAAATAATGTGTATCTTATAGTTTGGTGTGCGCTGAATCCGAAAATGCAACTCTTTTCTTCGTATCACGTAAGGTTTTTAAGATATACTATGATTTCACTTTTCGATAAGCGCTCCCCAGGAAATATCTGGCGCGGGTTGGGGATTATAAACCAAAACAAAAGCTAATGTATTTATGAGTTTATGACTTATTTCAGGTTTCTTACGGTTGTTGGAATGTTCTTTTGTACTTCTAATAAATAAACAGATATTAGTCCCTTTTATTCAATAAATTCCATAACAGTTAGTGAGGTCTAGCAATGAACAAACAAGGGTATGGTTTTCAGAATTTAAAAGAAAGTTTACCATTTTGAGTGAAGACAAATTGAAAGAGGGCATGTTCATCGGTCCACAAATTCACAAAGTTATGACTGACTCTTTATTTGAGGAAAAACTTTCCGTTACAGAAAAAATGGCTTGGCGCTCTTTCAAAGATGTTTGTTCAAATTTCCTTGGAAATTCTAGGGCAGACAACTACATAGAACTTGTTGTGGAAACCATGTTAAGTGCATGTGAAAATATGGGGTGTAATATGTCTCTGGAAATGCACTTTTTACATTCTCATTTGAATTTCTTTCCTTCTAGCCTCGGAGCAGTAGGCGACGAGCATGGGTAAAGATTTCATCAAGAAATGTCTGAAATGGAAAGGCGATATAAGAGAAGATCACCATCCAGCATGCTTGTAGACAGTTGTTGGTTCCTTGTAAAAGACAGTCCCGTGTCTAGTTATAAACAGATGTCATCTACAAAATATGAGTTCAAATTCCGAGATTTTTCTTATTATACGCTTGAAGTGTTTTTATTGTGTTTTAAAATATTTAACATTTTTTTGTATCCAGTACACATTTTTCAAGTATTATGAGGCATTTTGCATCCATAGTGTGTTGTAATTTTACCAGTAGCAGTGAAAAATAAAAAGAAGGTTTTTTCATGAAGAAATTCAATTTATTTTCCCCGGAAAGTGGTACGTGATGGAGCAATTTGGATTTTAAATTAAGATTTATGGCACACATATTAGTAATATTCACTTATTTTTATTTTGGAGTAATACAAAAAGTAAAAATTTTGTTGTTCAGTGTACAAGTGCATTGAAATGTCACAATTCTTGTCCTTTTCTGTAGTATGTTAAAATTACCGTCGTACCAAAATCTGATCACTTGCGAATTGTAATATATAAAAAATTAGTAAAATAAAAAATTCGTTACTTTCCCCTTCTGTTTTCGGGTAATACTAACCATGAGACAATTACAATGGAAGAGTTAATTACTGTTATTAAAAATCTCAAGAGCAACAAAGCACCAGGAGAAGACCACATCAATCTTGAACTATTTAAATTTTCAAGCCAACTTTTCTTGGAAAGATTTCTCAATTTTTTAAATATGATTTGGGATGGACGGGCATAACCAGAAAGTTGGGGAAATGCAATTATAATACCGATCTTCAAGAAGAACAATCGCCAGGACTGTGATAATTATCGTGGGATCAGTTTATTGAATTCAGGCTACAAAATCTATGCCAATATAATAAAAAACAAATTATCAAAATTTTATGACAATCTCATTGGAGAGGAACAAATGGGATTTCGTAAAGGAAGGTCATGCGCAGATGGATATTTTACAATGAAACTATTATTAGAAAAAACACAAAGAATTTAATATTGAGACACATATGGCTTTTGTGGATTTCAAGAAAGCCTTTGATAAAGTAGACAGATCAATGTTATTACAAATTTTAGTAGAAGACAATGTTCCACAACAGTTTATCCACAATATTCATAACATATATAACCAAAATTAAATAGAAATTAAACAAAATAGTAAGCTATCATCTTGGACACCCATCAATACTGGTGTAAGACAAGGACGTGGATTATCACCCATTCTCTTTATTATTTCTATGAACCGAATAATTAAAGAGTGGAAGCAAACTAGCCATAGATATATACAAATTAACAGACACCTTAAATTGGATTCAATTTTCTTTGCAGATGATTTGGTATTATTAGCACTTTCAGAAGACGACCTCCAAAGGTCAATATATAATTTGCAGCAAGTAGCAGCCAAATACAATATGGAAATTTCAACAGATAATACAAAAATTATGACATTCTGTGGGAAATACCCAAAGTAAAATTTGTCTCGATAATAAAATATTAGAAAGATGTAATAGTGTCCCATATTTAGGTTACAATCTTTCCATTTTTTGAAGAATTGGACATATCACAGAAAATTAATAAATACACAAGAGCTATGGGCATTATAAATAGTGTGATGAAACCATCCTTGATTCAGAAACACACCCGCATACGTCTCTACAACACATTGGCACGACCGATGCTCAGCTATGGCAGCGAAGTATGGACACTGAGGAAAGCAGATAAAAACAGAATAACGGCTTGTGAAATGCGATTCGTGCGAAGAACAGCGGGCTATACTAAATGGGATCTGAAAAGAAATTGTGAAATTTTAAAGGAACTAAAAACTCAACCAGTTTTAGATTACATTGTTCAGCATCAGTCTAATTGGAAACATCATTTGGAAAGAATGAGTAATAGTAGACTCCCAAAGGCAATTTATGATTATGTACCACATGGCCAAAGATCTGTGGGTCGTCCTGCTAAGAGATGGCGTGAAAATTTTATGTGAGACCGTAACAGGCCTTGTGGCCTAACACTTGTCAGGCAGAAGAAGAAAAAGAAAAAATTCGTTAAGGTTTCATATGGGAGATATGTAAGTAAATGGATTGTAATCATTAGTCGATTTACATTTTACATGATAAAAGTAAATACACACTTTCTTTCCTCTCCATTGACTATTTTAATCATTGCGCATTCGTTATAAATCGGGAGCCTTCGGCAGTATGATGGATAGAGTTAAATTAGTGTGGGGAGAGGGAGGGGCAAATCCCTCTTTCTTCAGCGAAATTCAAAGCAAAACTAATATATTACTATTTACATGACTGCTGTTCCACAGAGAAGGTCTTGTTTGTATTAATGTTAACTTAATAAGGAATGTTAGAGAACTGGGATAATAAATCAAGTTAACATAAACATGGTGAATGGAATCTGTTAACTAATTATTGTTGGCTTTTGTTTCACCAACGAATGACAGAGTTTACATTAAAAATTGCATATTTAGGCATACTAATCAGTGGTGTTGCCATCTGAGATCCACGAAGAAGAAAGCATATTGATTTTTAAATTAACGAAGTCTATTTCTGAGGAGTTGTTGGAATATATTACAAACAGAATAGGCCCTAATTAACTTCTCACGCTGTCAGTCTGCAAAGAGAAGTTGGTTACTGTAAATATGACAAAGTGACAAAGTGTAGCTTACATGTTTTCAATTCTTGTTCTTAATTTTCTTCATTTAAACTACTTCCAATATGTATTCGTACTGTACATATTTTTAGTGGATCATTTATTATTACTAGGGTATTTAGCGTCGATGGAATTGATCGTAGTGAGATGATATTTGTCGAGGTAACGCCGAGGATTTTTGATGAATTACCTGACATTCGCCTTACAGTTTGTGAAAACCTAGGAAGAAATCCAACCAAGTAATCAGCCCAAGCGGGAATCGAACCCGCGGCAAACCTCAGCTTCGGATCAGCAGGCAAACGTGCCTATCGTCTGAGCTATGTTGAGTCTTCTAATATATGATTAAGTTATAATCTAATTATTTTCTAAGTATGACGAAAAGTACAGTAACTTTACATACATACATACATACATACATACATACATACATACATACATACATACATACATACATACATACATACATACATAACACATTATGTCTCGTTTCTGTTACTCTCTAGGCGTATGTAGGTCTGTTATTCTGTTGTGAAAATTTGAGTCTTTCATTATATCTATTGCCTACTCTTATCTATCCTAGATTAAATTATCCTAAGTTTACTCGTCTAAATTTATAACATTGACATAGTTTATGAATGTATGCGCATGTTCTTGCATTATTTTAAGCTTTGTGAAAGTCCACTTGCCAGTTTTCCTTAACATTTCTGGGTCCATTACTCTTTATAATTTACGTAAATGACCTATGCCAGGATATTACATCAAATGTGAGGCTATTTGCAGACGACTGCATTATCTATAGAAAGATTAGAAATAATTCAGATGTAGATGCTATTCAAACAGACTTGAATAGCATTTACAACTGGGCGTTAAAGCATAGGATGAAAATAAATGGTTCTAAAAGTAAATCTATAACATTTTGTAAAACCCGAGAGGAAACTAGTCTAAATTACGAATTCAGTGGTGTTGTAATTCCGCAAGAACAATGTTGTAAATACCAAGGAGTGTATTTAAACTCCAAACTTTCTTGGGGAGAGCATGTTGATAATGTTACAGGCAAAGCATGGAGGGCACTTCACTTTATTATGAGAATCTTGAGAAAGGCTAGCCCCAAATCGAGGGAAATAGCATATCTAACATTAGTGCGACCGTTAATGGAATACGGAACTACGTGTTGGGATCCCTATAGAATATATCAGATAAATTCCTTAGAAAGAATCCAGTATAGGGCAGCTAAATTTGTTAAAGGTAAAAGAGAAGATGGGAACGATACGATAAAAGACCTTAAATGGGAAACTTTGGAAAACAGACGTAGGAAAACTAGAATAACATCATTGTATAGAGCACATCTAGGTCAGAAAGCATGGGTAGACATAACGGCTCGGTTAGAAAAGCCAACGTACTATGGTAGGAACGATCATGATTTTAAAATCAAATGTAGGAAACAGAAAACGGATGTAGGTAAATTCTCATTTTTAAATAGAACTATAAATGATTGGAATGACCTACCTGCAGCGGTCTTTGAGGGCTGTCCTTCCTTAAGGAGATTCAAGAATAATTTAAAGAGTTATGTATAAAGTGAAAATTAAAATTAAGGTGACATTCAACACTTAATTTTTTAAGGTGGCATGTATTTATCTAGCCTGACGAGTTTACTTCCTTGGTTTGAATTGTAAATTATTTAAAAATAGCGTGTAAGAGGGCCTTACACTAGAAATGTTTAGTTTAAATGTAGTTCTGTTTATAAGTATGCATAAGGGTGTAATTATTTGACTTATTTGAACTATTGTATCAGTGAAGCGAGGTGAGTCAGTGAAGTTATGGCTTTACAGTGCAGTGAACAGTTCCGATCAGTGATAATTTATAGCGTCAATGAAATGTGTTCTATAGTGTCAGTGAAATGTGTGCTAAAGTGTCAGTGAAATGCGTCATAGTGCCACTACAGGGAATGAGATGAGAGTAAAGTGAAAGACTATTGAAAATTATGTAGGACCTATACATAATTATGTAGGTTGTGTTGTAAAATTAGGTGTTTTATTTTATGTTTAATTATTATTGTGTTAAATTGTATTGTGTATTCTTATTGTATTGTGTATAAAATTGTATATGTGTTGTAAATTTTATTATGTAGGCTATTGTAAATTTTATTGTGTATTGCTTATCATTTTAACTGTGTATTGTTAATATTGTATATACCACTGCCACCGGGTGCTTGCCCACTTGCAGTGTAAATAAATACATACATACATTTCCCGCTGGAACGCTAGTCTTTGGGTTCCAGCGGGAAATGTTAAGGAAAACTGGCAAGTGGACTTTCACAAAGCTTAAAATAATGCAAGAACATGCGCATACATTCATAAACTATGTCAATGTTATAAATTTAGACGAGTAAACTTAGGATAATTTAATCTAGGATAGATAAGAGTAGGCAATAGATATAATGAAAGAATCAAATTTTCACAACAGAATAACAGACCTATGTACATACGTCTAGAGAGTAACAGAAACGAGACATAATGTGTTATATTGTAAACATACAGGTAGCAAGGCATGTAGTATTACGTTTATTGTAATGGGACATGCCGTTCAACTAATATAAAAAAATTAAAAAATACATACATACATACATACATACATACATACATACATACATACATACATACATACATACATACATACATACACACATACATACATACATACACACACATGGTTGTTCAAAAGTCCGACGACATAGACGAACTCCATCATTAGTGCAGATAGCAAAAAAGCGAAAGATGGAAAGAGAGGAAAGTTGTTGGAAATATGCATAGTTTTCAATCTAAAGTGTCTGACTTTTCAACGTTGAGGCTGTACACTAGTACCACAGTCTAGTATAAACAGGCACGAAGCTCAGTATATAGTAAATATGCATTCATAGATAGTTGCTAACCACTAGGATGCTGATATTGCCTCATTACAGACAATGCGAAATATTACCGGCAGAGTCTATTGTTCCTAGCACCCTCACAACTCGAGCTTCGTGACTGTATATATAGACTGTGCTAGTACGACACACCCGCCAGTCCCAATGCTGCCAAATTAAGGACTTTTCCGCTAGTTCTACCGGATTTTAGATAGGCCTACGTTTTATATTTTAACCGAGAAAAATAGTTGATATACAGAGTTAGCGATTACTCGACTTCTCAGAGTGCAAATAAACATTTCTTACATTAATTGAATAAGAATTCAGGGGAATTTTATTCTTGCCTGGCGCTTTTCTCTGAACTTGTATTGGCAACATTGGCTATTTTTAAATATATATTGAACGACAAACTGTGCACCACTTTCTCCTTCATTGTTCGGTTTTTGAAAATAAAAGATACCTTAACGTCGGGCGTTTATCCTATTGCAATATAATATATGAAAAACTATAAAGGTAGGCGCTCACTTACCTAAAAAAATTCGTTCGGCGCATTCGAATTTTTATTGCAGTATCGCTAACTTCTCCACATTTCCGAATTGATAATCAAATAGTTTACCACTAGACTGCATTATTTAATTGTAGTACTCTGGACTGAACCTGGAAATAAAATGAATAGTTCTGTAACTTAAACTGTGAAGGACATATCTGGTCGATTAATTAGGTATTTTCCCAGTCTCGTCTCATAATATGTTCTTTTTGTATGTTTGTTGTTGTTTAGTCAACATTTCCGAAGACAGGTCTGAATCTCACAAGTGATACCAAGAAGGCACCACTTACGAGGCAACTAGATCAGGAGATAATGGGGCAGGGTGGCCATTTTCTTTCCCTTTCCATTGCATACATCATCGACTAGCTGCATATTACACTAGTCAGACTTCAGATACATACAAACAATTATTCTTTCTCTGACACATATCGTCAAGTGAGATGTGATAGATGTACATATCAGTCAGAACCTCAATCAGAGGATTCTTTTTGTATATTGTAATGCTGTAATACTTCACGTCATCCATTTCATTTGTAGTTTCAGTATTACCGCGATTGAAGATCTTGTAATCGATATAATTGTCGTGACCTTTATTTTCATAATGGCCCCTACGGAAATCCAATTAGAATTGTGGCATGAATTATGGAAGGAATTTGGTCATACAGTCAGAGGTGATACGGCGAAGTGGGCGATACTTCATTTGAAATAGTGTAAAGAACACAAATCGGATCGCGCCGAACGAATCCGTTCCAGTAAGTGGGCACCTAACTTTATTTAATGTTTTAGATAAGCATGTTGCTACAAAGAGTTCTATAATATTGTATATTATAAATATTTCCACTATAATGGATAGGCCTAAGTGTTAATTTTTAGAATAGACTGGGTATTCCAAGTTAAATGACTTTGCATTAATAATTAAAACTATTATTCTAATTTAATCCTATATGTAGTTCAAAAGGGGCTTCTATGGCATTTCTCTGAGCCCTTTGCATATACATTACTGAGATTTTTCGCAGTAGGAACGAACATTTTTTTCATGATTAGTCATTTTTCAAGTCATCGAATATATTATAAAGTTTAAAAGCCGACTAATATTGTATAGTGCACTTAGAAGATTCCTTCATGGTACATCCTACGTAACTTACTTCTTCAGATTACATATTTTGTTCGCATAAATCTGTATTTGGAGGACAGTTATTAGAGTAACAAGGTACACAATAAGTTGACGATTGTTTTCAAAATTGGCAAATTATGCAGCCACTAAAATGTTAGTTGGTGGGTTTAAAAGGAAAGACACATGTTTGGGAGAACTGGTTGAAAACCTACGAGCTGTTTTTTGACATTTAAAACCATCATAAAGAATTCCTGTCGCAAACTTTCTAACAAGGTTGAGGACTCTGTATAGCCCATTACGTCATCACACCTATTTGGTCAATGAATCGCATAAATTAGCTCTCGCGTTGTAAAGTGACATACTGGGCATTGTTTACACTGATATTTTACATGTGACATAGTAAGTGTGTATCGTGTGAACGTGTCGGTATTTCAGCTCAGATCATTCTTATGTGTGAGTAAAGAAATTTATGTCTTTGCCACGTTTGGCCGTTAGTCTGTTCTTCGTATCATGGCTCTCAATGAACAGGTATTTACACAATTTAGTATTTAGGACATGTAGCACGTATGGGCGAATCCAGAATTACATATAGAGTGTTAGTTGGGAGGCCGGAGGGAAAAAGACCTTTGGGGAGGCCGAGACGTAGATGGGAAGATAATATTAAAATGGATTTGAGGGAGGTGGGATATGATGATAGAGACTGGATTAATCGTGCTCAGGATAGGGACCAATGGCGGGCTTATGTGAGGGCGGCAATGAACCTCCGGGATCCTTAAAAGCCAATAAGTAAGTAAGTTAGTATTTAGGACCTTAAAATTCTCTTTAATAGGAATATTTTAATTTTTTCTTCCACATTCGTCAAGAATTAGGCCTAAATAGACATTTTCGGCCTAAGTGAATTTTCTTGCGATCTTTCAAGATTCGATGTTCCAGTGGCTTGTACTTTGTTAGGAGAAGAGGCGGTTTTGGATTACCTATTCTTGAAACAGTTGTTGGAGAGAGCTGTTTTGTACTTTTGAATTTTGTATTCTACATTTAAGTCCTCTCAAACTTTGTCCTTTATTTTTATAAACCAGTAGTGTATGTACTGCAGTTCTTCACAAAAATTTTTCTCTCACTTAAGTAGATCACTTTTTTCTCTTGCTGTCGAAGTGTGCACCTTTTAGTTCCATATAAATATATGAAAAGAGCCACTGTATTACAATCTTAATCTGAAATTTTGTTACATGATGTTTATTTTTAGTGCATTGTTTAAAATTCCTAAGGTCTGTATAAATTTGAAATTTCTTTATGTACAGTAGTGGCAAAAAACAACCGGACTGACCATTGTAGCTGATTTCAGAGCCTTATTCACTCCAGAGCACGATAGACTGGTAACTAAGACTTTCGTGGTTCGAATCCTGCCTGGGAAGGAAATTTTTTTTGTTCCTTATTCAAATTTATTCCCAATACTTTTCGTTTGCAGCGATATTTTACTACTTAATTAACTTATTATTCCCAGAACATGAATTTTACCAGCAATCGAAAAGTATTGGGAATAAATTTGAATAAAGAACAAAAAAGAGTTTCCTTCCCAGGCAGGATTTGAACCACGTAGGTCTTAGTTACCATCTATTGTGCTCTGGAATGAACAAGGCTCTGAAATCAGCTACATGGGTCGTCCGGTTTTTTTGCAACTACTGTACATCTTTCTCATGTTCATAAAGAGAGTTTATGGCATATAAGGGCAAATATTCAGAAAGATAAGAAGTGGCAGGGGATTTTTTAATTTTATTGAAAGAGTTGACTATTTATTATTTAGAGCTATTGTTTTATTAGTTTTATATTACGCTTTTATTTTAATTACAGGATTATGAGAATTAAATGATACTTATATAGTGCGGTCGGAAAGTCCCTCCGCAGCTCTATTAGTTATAGTAACCTTAGAATACAACCCTGTAAAAAGTTGGCAATCTCCCATTCATTCCGGTTTGACAACCTCACCTCTCCAGTCCATCATATGCTTAGCGGCCAGTGCTGCCACTTGAATGCTCCACCAATACACTTGAATTCTCTATCTAGCGGATTTTCGGCTACACAAGCACTGCGGAGAGACTTCTCGATCACACTGTATAATAAGCGTAACTTATTGTAGACAATTTATTGATATGTTATAATTGTATTGTATAATATTCATGTAGCACGTATAGGCGAATCCAGAAATGCATATAGACTGTTAGTTGGGAGGCCGGAGGGAAAAAGACATATGGGGAGGCAGAGACATAGGTGGGAGGATAATATTATAATGGATTTGAGGGAGGTAGGATATGATGGTAGAAACTAGATTAATCTTTCTCAGGATAGGGACCGATGGCGGGCTTATGTGAGGGCGGCAATGAACCTCCGGGTTCCTTAAAAGCCATTTGTAAGTATTATATTCTTTCATAGTGTTCTGTTCAAAGGCAGGTCTTTCACTGGAAGCCCTGCTTGCTCCAATCTTTCCTATTTTCCGCTTTCCTGTTACTCTCTGCATATGATTAATGTATCTTAATGTTTTCTACAATCTGATATCTTCTTCTGCACCGAATGTTCCTACCGTTCATCATTCCTTTCAGTATATCCTTCAGTAGGTAGTTTCTTCTTAGCTAATGGTCCAGCCAATTTATTTTTCCCTTCCTGATCACTTTCAGAATTATTATTTTTTTACCCACTCAGTGCTTCAAGTACTTCTAGTTGTTTCTCTTCACTTCTTCGTAATGTCCATGTTTCTGCCTCATACAATGCCACACTCCACACAAAGCACTTCACTGGTCTCTTTCTTAGTTATTTATCCAGAGGTTCGCAAAAATGCTCCTTTTTCTATTCCCTTGTCATTGCTATCCTCCTTTTAACTTCATGGAAGCAGCTCATGTTACTAATATTATACTTGAAGCTGTCCACTTTTTCCACATCTCATTTCGAATTCGCAAGTTTATCTTCTTTAATTTTCTTCCAATAAATGAATGAATGAATGAATGGGACGGGACGGGACGGGACGGGACGGGACGGGACGGGACGGGACGGGACGGGACGGGACGGGACGGGACGGGACGGACGGACAAACGGACGAGTGCATAAGTTAGTAAATAAGTAAACAAATAAATAAACAAATACATAAATTAGTGCCAGAACTGTATACGAATAATTTGTACAGTATTTAGTTATTAAGCAACTTACGACGTCATCGCAGTTTACTCACAAAACGTGACTTTTCCTTTTCGTACCTTCAATAAAGACATAGTCATGTCAAAAATCGTATCACAATACAATATTTTAGAGAAGGTTTCCCAGTTCCAAAGCTTAAGATGTAATTTTAATCATGGAAAAATGACGATATAAATAATAAATTAGACAAACTTCAACTAATATTGTGTGGCATTATTCATGAAAACACAAAACAGTCCAGTGGTGGGGTTGCAAACACGAGTCTTCTAGAGAATCTGAGATAACAGCAGAGATGAAATATCTCAGTGAAATATCCCTAAACAATTGTGTAATAACAGAGATAATGAAACTCTATAGGAACTAGGAGGTGCACACTTTAGAGACAAACTTAATAAGTAAAAGCGAACAACTTTGAATGATTGTTCTTTGTTACAAGAATCATTGAATTAAGATTGTTTGTACAGAAGGAAAAGAAGATTAGGAAAATGTACGAAATATTTTCGTTAATGAAGATCGCCTGACTTAACTTTCGTAAAATACTGTGAATAGAGTCTGTATTTTTAAAACTAAGTATATCTTCTATTTGTGCAACAAAATGTGCAAAGTAGCGGATATTTCGTGAAGTAAAGGTACAGTTTAATTTCACTGAATGGCATTTAAATCGCTATGGCATAAAATTCACGTGCAAATTTGGACATAAATACAATGATACAATAATTTTCAAATAGTAATATTATTGAATTAAAAGAACTTTCATTTCAATGGCTTAACTACAGGCTAACTTTCATGTATATAAATTAAGTTCTCAATATATTTACGCAATGCTTTCTTCGACTATCAGTAAATTCATTTGAATAGACAGGAAAATGTGTCTCAAGCTCTACGTTTGTTATTGTGGTCCGTCCCAGGAATCTGTGGAGTAACATCGCGCATATGAGGGAGGACTATATCTGTGCGGGATTGTATTGCGGGCAGCATCAGCTCGAGTCTGCTAAGGGGTAAGATGCTCGTGGTAGAAGGTAGAGTAGAGTTCAAATAGAAATTATCCCCTTCTGTAAGCTTTTGGTCGCTTCGTTCAAGCAATACCTCCCCAAGAGAACTCATTGGTCCTAGCCCTCCCACATACCACTTGGACAGAGGTCTTGTTTCGTTTTTATACTCTACAGATTCCTGGGACGGACCATAGTAACCCGGTGTTTCAAAGCAATTATATTATAGCTTTCCAGTAACTCCCTCAACACGTGTACTAAACGGAAATTTAGAATTGTATATACACACACACACATTACAGAGTGAATATGTACTCTTAGGGACAAGTTTCAGGAAGTGATTCTTAACAGTAAAATGAACAAAAAAGTTAATCTGAACATGTCCGAAAATGCTTGTGTTCCATGATAGAAAATGTTATGTTTTATTTAACGACGCTCGCAACTGCAGAGGTTATATCAGCGTCGCCGGACGTGCCGCAGGACAAATCAACTGACATGAGCCTGTCGCATTTAAGCACACTTAAATGTTATCGATCTGGTCCGGGATCGAACCCGCAACCTTGGGCATAGAAGGCCAGCGCTATACCAACTCGCTAACCAGGTCGACTGCATGATAGATGGCAACACTCTTCTTCATGACGTTACTTCTTCGTAAGAGCAATCGTCGGATTCATGGGCATGGATTTATTGGTGACTATTTACTTAGACCAGTTCTTCCTCAATGGCACGTAGCATATCTGCGATTCCTGCAGTTCACTGAGACTCTCGTCTTGGAAAATGTGTCATTTGCACTACGACAATTAATGTGGTTGATGAATTATCTAGCTCCTCCCGCCTTTCGTGTTGACGTTCGTTAGCATCTCAGCATTTTCCCCGACAGACGGATCGGACGAGATCTTGATCTATGACCCTTCCTGTCACCGGACTTAACTTCATTTGATTTTTACCTGTGAGGTCATCCTGAAAAGCGTCGTGTATGCTGAGCCAGTTCCTAATGTGCAGACACTTTAACAACGTGTCAATGGAGCCTGTGATGCTATTCGGATACATCTACTCCAAAATTTTCAGAAATTAAATGGCTAATATCATGCAATGAAATCTACGCATAAAAGCAACTTGCTGTTGCATGAATGCGTACAAATTCTCAATGTTACGTTTTACACTTGCGGAGATGAGTTCTCTAGATTAGTAACACGGCATTCTTTTCTTTCTTTACGAGATTTCAGAAACTTCTATGACAACAAAAAGATAACACCGTGGAGTACGCCTTATCGTTTTGTTTACAAACCTCTTTCTTTCCGAGAGAGAATACAATCGCTTCTGTCCGCTGTGGCGGTGGAAACCACTAAAGCTTCGGGATGTGTTTGCCACGACTGTTTAAAGTATTCCGGTTCAGTTCTCAGCTTCCCATGCTAAAAGCTAATATAACGCAAACTGGTCTGACTTCTCAGTATTTAAAAGTAGAGAGGCCAGACGTAAAAAGTGCCTGGATTTATGTGTTTTCTGCTACGTAATCGTCACTCCTATCGCAGTTCAAAAACACTGCAATTCCTCATGCAATAACTATGAACACAAAGCCAGTGTATAATATGGTACTCCACAAATACATCGTTACTTATTTTGAGTACACCTCTAATTAAAGCACGAAAAGAAATTCAATGGAACTAATCTCAACATGTATTGTACCATATGACTGTCAAATTTAATTGTTAATTGAAACAACCAATTTAACTTATATGATAAGACTTTTGGTTTTCACAGTGATTGCAGCGTCTACCCTGTAAGATGTCTCTGAAACATTTAATACTATGTTAATGTAGGCCTACAAGTAAAGTAGAATGTGCTTTGTGTAATAATAATTTTTTTACTTTTTTAATTACTTCGATGGAACTAGATCCTTCACTATCACAGTGAGTCGGTAAGCAAGACAAATTGCCATACGTCTAAGTGAAACGCGATCCTTTCCCAATTTCTATTGAAAAAGAAACAGGTATGGTACGCAAAACTCTACTGCCTCAATACTGCTTGCACGTGGTTTATGACCAGAGACGAGAATTTCATGCACTATAAAATCCCAAAATATGCATGCATTCATGCACTGTCAAACTATGAAACATGCACGATCAGGCGAAAAATACATTAAAACATGCAGTTTCATTTTTGTTCCAAATTTCTTATTTCACTTCATTTTATTATTATTATTATTATTATTATTATTATTATTATTATTATTATTATTTTATTTTTATTATTTTTTGCACAGTCAACAACTAACAGAATTTCTAAATTGGTTTCTGTGAGATTCTGCACTTGTCAGTCAATATGATTTTGTAAGGAAAGAATGACCCTCTACATCGCAAGAAGTTATGGGTGCAAACTTGAAAGAACCGTTTTCTGTTACTTAGTTTTTTTTTCTTTTCCTTTTTCAATCCTGATTCCTGAAGGTAAAATGAGAGTCATAAAAATCGAGAAACTGGAGTGTCCACTCAAAACCATTAAAATATGCATATAAACTGAATATAATGTATATTATATGCATTATTACGCTAAAAATTGCTTAAATATGCATTATACATGTTTTTATGCCCGAAAAGGCCAAAACATACAAATATGCACGGAAAAAGTATATATATATATTTGGAACAGGAAAGCAATGAAATGGATAAGTACTAAGTTAAAGCTATGTCCTATGTTCCTATAAACACATGCATTTGCATGGAATTCTCGTCTCTATTTATGACACTCGGAGGACGTGTCTACTGATTATGAGATATTATCCTCCTGATTCTTGAAAGTATAGTATACTATACTATAAGTGTAGAATTCTATTGGATTTTAAAAATAAAACGACAAATGTTTCAGGACTCAGGAGAATTTGCTTATTTTTTTCCGCTCTTTCCTTTTGTCAGTGAAACCAAACTTTCTAAGTAATCCGAAGCCTGTTTTTGTCTTCCTTAAACTTTTCCTATTGTTTATATAGCCGTGTTTACTGTCCGTTACTCAGGAGAAGACGAGCGGAAAGAATGTGACCTTCTTGACTATCGCTGCTGATTATTATAAACATCGCTCAGATAAGCATCCCAGTAGCCAGGTTATTATTCGTACAGGAAACATGAGTAATAATGCGTATGGAAATTAAAGCTAAGTTGAACAGAAGGAGATCTAATGTTTCCGCTTACTGCAGTACAAATATTGCACGTGCTGTCGGACGTTATCTGTTCACATCCCTACCTCCTCAGTCCGCTCTCGTCTTCTCCTGAGTCACCGACAGTATGTGTGTATTGATAATTAAAATGTGAGGTCGTAAATATGTTATATTGCACAAATAAACTCGAGGTATTTTATATTAAATCTATATCTTACTTCCAAACTCATGCTTGTAGAGCCAAATGCTTGTCTGCTACCAAAATTGTAATAATCTGGAGCGCACCGGTTTGATTATGGAATCGAACCTTGAATGAAACTGCTACGCATTCAATGTTACATGACTCCTGAGCATTGATGTCGCCACTGTCGTTGTATACAAGACATCGTAGGCGATTACGGAGCGCGTGATATTGAAGGAATCAAAGCATTCATTGAGGGGTATGGCGTAATGTGCTAGTTCGTGGAATCAACACCGGTCAATTTACAACTGACGGGTAGAAATATTGGATCAGAGTATAGAACTTTTCTTAATAAAAGTGAATGAATCTCTTGTTTTCGATCATCAAGGAAAAACATTAATGGACGTGAAGAAAAAACAGATTTTGATGAACTTGGGTTGTTCAAAGCGAGTAAATTAAAGCTTTGCAAATATGATGCGGTCTCATTTATGCGTGAACAAGCTCTCTCTCACCTGTACAAACATTTCTTACTAAAGGAGCTTTTATAAATGTCATAAAGAAATAGTAAGAATAGCCATTTTATTAAGACGTGGGTGATTTATAGAAGATATGACAGTTACGGAGATATGGTAAAGTGAGGGTGGTAGTGGAAGCTCTATTGCTTTGGAATTAATCTGCTCTTTAGCAATTTTGTTCACAAAATGTTCCAAAACCTGTTCGGATACCGAATTCGGTTGTTTTTAGTTAAGATTTTAACTGAAGTGACCCTTGATCTCTCTCTCTCTCTCACTTTCGGACAGTGTGCAATAACGTAAATATAGCTGGACATAATTAATAACTTCTATGCATTCCAACAGATTGTTATGAAACTTTGTATAGACCTTATAAATAGCACATATTTTTTTGTGTACAAACTCTGACTACGTTTGTTTACGAGGAACTACCTCTTTATAGGTGGTGGTTTTAGACTAAAATAATAACTTCTGTCCTAGCTAATAGATCTGTATGAAACACTGTACGGAAGTTAAAGGTAGAATATATGTTTTGTGTACAAACTATGTTTACGATTACATAAGAGGAAGTACCGTTTACAGGGGGTGCATTTACACAAAATTAACTTCTCTCCTACATAACAGATTTTTATGAAACTTCGTACACGAGTTACAGATAGCATATATTTGTTTGTGTATACCTACAAACTCTGATTACATCTGTATACTACCTGTAGGTCTAATTGTTGTACAACGTTTCATAAAAATATATTATAAAGAGAGAAGTTATTAATTTTGTCTAAATGCACCACTATATAGGGGCAGTTCCTATTATAAAACTTAATTAGACTTTGTAGACAAAAAATATATGCCGTCTATAATTTCTGTATAAAGTTCCATAAAACATATGTTAGATAGGAGATAAGTTATTAATTTTGTTTGTTTGTGCAAACGTAATCTGAGCTTGTACACAAAAAATGTAAGGCATGTACAAAGTTTCGTAACAATCCGTTGGAATGCAGAGGAGTTATTAATTTTGTTCAGCTAGTGATTTGCGTTCTGATTCACTGTGCGTTTGTTAAGGGTAGATAAAAATGTGTCCAATGTAACTAAACAAGTCGAAATTTGATTTTTGTCCATCTAGACTGGGAAAATTGTTAAGGGTAGATAAAAATGTGTCCAATGTAACTAAACAAGTCGAAATTTGATTTTTGTCCATCTAGACTGGGAAAATTGTTAAGGGTAGATAAAAATGTGTCCAATGTAACTAAACAAGTCGAAATTTGATTTTTGTCCATCTAGACTGGGAAAATTGCACACTGTCTTTCGTCGCTTTATTGTGTTAACGAGGAAATACAGTCATCTGTTCAAACTGTCTTGCAGTCACCATCCAACTCGTACAATCCCTCTGTGCCTACATTAGGTTTAATAACACATAATCTGCGCTAGTAATTATTCCATTCAGAAGATGATAATTATCATTCTGTTTTGTTAATGTAGCCACTGGCCCTCGGGCGCCCTTTCATTGTAAGTAAATTAATGAATAATTTACCTAAAGAATTGACTTGTTTGTCCCTCATTAATTCAATAATTATGAGTGCCATGATTTATTGATTATTTAAGTGGAAGGTGATACTTATCCTACAGTTATTCTTCCCTTTTATATTTAAATATTCACGCTCCAAGTATTCATAGACTCGCATCAAATACACCCAAATCGTGATCGTCTTCCACCCAAGGAATTCGTTCCTGGGCACACACAATAACTCGTTTGCTTAAAAGATCACGTTAATTAATTTACTCATCTGTCGTTTAAGCATCCTCCCTTCTAATAATGTAGATGTAACTTTAATTAATGATTCAGAAAGTTTGCCAAGACGTATTGAAACAAATTGCATTCCAAGAGACATTCGAGGTAAGATGAAGTTTTAACTAAAATGTTAGAGATATTTAAATAGTGAAACATTTAAGCGTAATAATTACAATCAAAATTGTTTAACTATGCATATTTAATCAAATAACAATGTAAAATTACGTTAATATTGGCCTATATGTACATGAATACTACTTTACTATTTGTAAATATATGTATATTTTATAACTCTATGGACCATATTCATAGACATTCTTAGAGCGGGCTTCCGGTGGATGATCAGCGAACTAAAATTTTTCGTATTCATAAACCAGTGTTAACGATATGATATGATATGAATCCTATACAAGTAATCACTCCATAGCTGGGATTAGTTTAGCATGCTCGTAGCGCGGGCTAGCCAAATGTCTATGCATAGCACCCTAAATATTTAAATACTAGGTTATAACTACACATGTATTTTCTAACAATAAAAATCGCTGCATATTTGTTCAAAAAGCCTTTCCATATGATAGTTACTTGTGATATACCCATTTGACAAGTGATATTCATGTACATATCGACCCTTACAACTGTAACTCACTTTCTTACATTTTTCAGGAGATGAAAATGAAGTTTTAAAATGATCGTGTAAATTAGTGTATACAGATATGTAGAGTAACCATAAGATTTTACATACAATTGGGGAGGTTTAGAGTTACAATGATAGTACTGGAAGAAAAAGAAACAATTCAAGACCACATTAACTAGGATAACTCAAAACAATAAAAAATTGAGTTACAATGTTAATACTTGGGAGGATCGATATAATTTAACGTAATTTGACATTGTTATTTCATTAAATATGCATATAATAAGGAATTGTTTTTAATTTCAGTCAGCACCTTATCGCTTAATACAGAAAACTATTTCTATTTTTAAGTTTCACATCATTTTAACCACAGATATTTTCGATTTTTAAAAAATCATTATTAGGTGGAGATACAAAATAGACCAATTGAACATAAATGAAGTACAAAAATATATAAATATACATGCATTATTAAGAAAATTGTGTAAAACCAACAATACATAAAATTTGTTTCCAAAGCATTTCTATATAATAAAACATTTAATATAATTTCAAGCTAAAATCATTCAAAGTGATAAACACACTATTTGCATCTCTTGATGTTTTAAAATAAGTTTCAAATAAAAAATATGTATGTTGATAATAAAAATGTAAAATTTCAAAGCCATTAGTGAGGCTGTGTTCAAACGAAGATTACAAATATTGGTGTTCTTTAAGTTTATTAGTCACTCGAAACGATGAGGCGAGTGAAATTAAAAACAAGTCCTTATTATTATTTATGCTCGACCATGCCGAAATGTAGTAATTATACACCTGGTAGCAGTCCTTTTATGCATGTCATTAAAGTACACCTCTCATTAAAGTGCAGGTGTTCAGCCAATGACAAGTCAGCTTTGTACCGTTATAAAACCGCAAGTATCGATTATTCTCGGATATGCAATCGAAAGAGAATTAGCGAAAAGTCACGGAGGCTGGAAATCCAATACTGTCGCAGAAGGTTATGCTCTGTTACTGTAATAATTAGCGTTAATTGTAAATAATATTAAAATAAATTCAATTTGTCATCTCGTTTTTAAATGTCGAATTCAATAATCAAGGTTATATGAAGTTTAACGGGATTACATCAAGGTCAATCAATACTTTCGCGTCTGCGCACATCTCACAATTCACGATCTAGAACAAGGTTACTTCCGATCTTGTCAGATAAAAATAAAATGTATACATCTGAATAATTTCAAGTTAGAAATATGGTCGAGTATAAGAAGTCGTATGAAACTCGCCTATAATGGTAATTAAGAAGCTCGTATGAAAATTATGAAACTCGCTTGCGCTCGTTTCATAAACATCCATACTCGCTTCTTAATTACTATCATTATAGGCTCGTTGCATAATGTATTATTTCAACTTATCTGAAATATTAACCTCAATATGACTTTTAAATATGCATAGTTAAAATTTTTTCATTGTTATTGGTACTCTTAAAGATAGGTTTGGAAGTAAATCTCGAAAAGACAAAGTATATGATTATGTCTCGTGACCAGAATATTGTACGAAATGGAAATATAAAAATTGGAAATTTTTCTTTTGAAGAGGTGGAGAAGTTCAAATATCTTGGAGCAACAGTAACAAATATCAATGACACTCGGGAGGAAATTAAACACAGAATAAATATGGGAAATGCCTGTTATTATTCGGTTGAGAAGCTTTTATCATCCAGTCAAAATATCTGAAAGTTAGAATTTATAAAACAGATATATTACCGGTTGTTCTTTATGGTTGTGAAACTTTGACTCTCACTCTGAGAGAGGAACAGAGATTAAGGGTGTGTGAGAATAAGGTGCTTATGAAAATATTTGGGGCTAAGAGGGATGAAGTTACAGGAGAATGGAGAAAGTTACACAATGCAGAACTGCACGCATTGTATTCTTTACCTGACGTAATTAGGAAGATTAAATCCAGACGTTTGAGATAGGCAGGGCATGTAGCACTTATGGGCGAATCCAGAAATGCATGTAGAGTGTTAGTTGGGAGACAGGAGGGAAAAAGACCTTTAGGGAGGCCGAGACATAGATGGGAGGATAATATTAAAATGGATTTGAGGGAGGTGGGATATGATGATAGAGAATGGATTAATCTTGCTCAGGATAGGGACCAATGGCGGGCTTATGTGAGAGCGGCAATGAACCTCCGGGTTCCTTAAAAGCCAGTAAGTAAGTAAGTGAGTAATTGGTATTCTTAAATGTTTCACTATTTTAATATTTTTAATTTTTATATCCATTAACTGCACTTTGATATGCATTGTCTTCACAATCTTATTGCAATAATTTGTTTCATAAGATATCTCCAATCAATGTCTGAAGATGCCATATTGCATGTCGAAAACGTTAACAGTTTTAATAAATAAAATGTAAATTTATGACTGTATAATTAATATTAAAATAAGTCATATGATTGAGTAACATTTTTCTTTTAATGAGAGTTTTACCTTCCTGCCTCTTGTCCACCTCACTAGCGTGTACACACTCATTTCTCATAGTTCCTTAAGGCGTGCGACTTAAACCGTTGTTGTTCGGAGAGTCCTACAGGTATCGGCGCGCGTGTCTTGATGGGTTGACTGGTATCGAGTTCACGCCAGGCCGATGTATCGATCAGGGATACGAACTCTGACCTTGTTCCCGTACTGATGCTATCGATGGTCACGGTCGCGAAATTTATACCATGAACGTCGAGCTCCTGCATCAGCGGGCGTCGCTTTGCCTTCATTACTCATTAATTGGGCAGAGGGCTCACGCGAGACGCGACTCGTGAGCACGGGTCCTGCAACACACGTGGCCGCCACACAAATGTCAAATAACGCTCATCAATGAAAGACAAATGAATTGGCGAGTCGTGAAAGAAACTAACTACACTTTGTGTGATTTTCGGTAAATTGAAAAAATGTGTCGGAAAGTTAAATTTTTAATGTTTACATTTATTTTATTTTTCATACTGATAAAGAATGGGTCGTTGATGTTAAAAATTGAATATTAATATCGATTTTGAATACCAAGGCAGATGTTGAAGAGAATATTGAAACATATAATAGATTAAATGGAAGTATAAAACGTCATTTTACTAAAAACATGAGGACGGAAATAAAACAAAGACTCCACAATATTATATCAAAACCAGCGTTGATGTACTCTTGTGAAACGTGGACACTAAGAACCAGAGAAAGGTCATGATTGGAAGCAGCCCAAATGAGGTTTCTACGACCATTGTTGGGAATTACGAGAAGAGAGAGGATTAAAAATACTGTAATAAGAGAGTAATTGGTGGAAGAAAACATTATTGAAGAAATACAGAGGTATCAAAAACGCTGGAAAGAACATGTCCTACGAATGCCCCTTTCAAGGTATCCACGGAAAGCTCTACTTTATAAACCCTTAGGAAGAAGAAGTGTTGATCGACAAATGAGGAGATGGAGCGACCAGTTTAGTTAGGTTCGAAACAAGTCTAAAGGCCTAAACCTTGTGAGGAAGAAGAAGAAGAAGAAATGACTCCCTCTGTTCAAAATATGGTATAGGAAGATGTCATTTATTCCGTTCCAAAATATGGCATAGGAAGATGTCATTTATGCCTTTCCAAAATATGATATACATTTGTTAAAGTTCTCAGTAATATAATGTAACTTTAATACATCCTCTAGATAGTTATTTGTTTGTCTCATTAACATAAGAAAAACTAATAAATAAAGTAAATTTCATTCTGTGTGATGTCAAATTAATAAAAGAAAAAAACAAACATTGTTTTGAGAGAGGCGAATTAACATAAAAACTACAATAAATTACAATTCGTTTTTATACGACTGTTGTGCCTTAGATTTTCTATGCAAAATTGACTGGGTTGGTGTTATATTTTCTACAACAGAAACACCACAGCCGGTGCCCATTTGATTTCAGTCCACAATGAACTATTTAAATATTATAGTTTTATGCACTACAGAAGATTAGAAACATTCACAACTTCACTGTCTGATAGTCCTTTCACTACTAAACTTTATTATGAGAATCTTGAGAAAGGCTAGCCCCAAATCGAGGGAAATAGCATATCTAACGTTAGTGCGACCGTTAATGGAATACGGAACTACGTGTTGGGATCCCTATAGAATATATCAGATAAATTCCTTAGAAAGAATCCAGTATAGGGCAGCTAAATTTGTTAAAGGTAAAAGAGAAGATGGAAACGATACGATAAAAGAACTTAAATGGGAAACTTTGGAAAACAGACGTAGGAAAACTAGAATAACATCATTGTATAGAGCACATCTAGGTTAGAAAGCATGGGTAGACATAACGGCTCGGTTAGAAAAGCCAACGTACTATGGTAGGAACGATTATGAATTTAAAATCAAATGTAGGAAACAGAAAACGGATGTAGGTAAATTCTCATTTTTAAATAGAACTATAAATGATTGGAATGACCTACCTGCAGCGGTCTTTGAGGGCTGTCCTTCCTTAAGGAGATTCAAGAATAATTTAAAAACTTGTGTATAAAGTGAAAATTAAAATTAAGGTGACATTCAACATTTAATTTTTTAAGGTGACATGTATTTATCTAGCCTGACGAGTTTACTTCCTTGGTTTGAATTGTAAATTATTTAAAAATAGCGTGTAAGAGGGCCTTAGACTACAAATGTTTAGTTTAAATGTAGTTCTGTTTATAAGTATGCATAAGAATGTAATTATTTGACTTATTTGAACTGTTGTATCAGTGAAGCGAGGTGAGTCAGTGAAGTTATGGCTTTACAGTGCAGTGAACAGTTCCGATCAGTGATAATTTATAGCGTCAATGAAATGTGTTCTATAGTGTCAGTGAAATGTGTTACAGAGTGTCCGTGAAATGTGTGCTGAAGTGTCAGTGAAATGCGTCATATTGCCACTACAGGGAATGAGATGAGAGTAGAAAGACTATTGAAACTTATGTAGGACCTATACATAATTATGTAGGTTGTATTGTAAAATTAGGTATTTTATTTTATGTTTTATTATTATTGTATTAAATTGTATTGTGTATTCTCATTGTATTGTGTATAAAATTGTATATGTGTTGTAAATTGTATTGTGTATTGTATATTTTATTGTGCATTGCTTATCATTTTATTGTGTATTGTTAATATCGTATATACCACTGCCACCGGGTGCTTGCCCACTTGCAGTGTAAATAAATACATACAAACAGAATACCACACCGCGAAACATTTCGTGCACGCATGTGCAATAGTCAAACTTGTTTTCTTTGTTACTGTAACATATTTTGGAACGGAGGGAGTATAATTCTCTATTCTATTGCAGTTAGAGAAATAAATTAATTTAGGCCTACTGTAGTTAGTTCCTTTCAATATTCTACATGAGACTACCAGACAAATTGGCACTTCAAATTACTTTATAGCTATTATTGCAAACATACGAGGGAGAGCCAAAAAGTAACCTTAATAATTGTTTTATTAATTGAATATGTACAATAAGACTACAAACACTTCATCACTTTTCAACACAGTCCCCACTACGTTCAATGCAAGTGTTCCTGTTATACTATGTTGAAAAGTAGTCTTATTGCACATACTCAATTAATAAAACAATTATTACGGTTACTTTTTGACTCTTCCTCGTATATTTAAATTACAACCTCCAAAATAATAAGTGGACATAATGCTAAACAGATTAGACATCATTATCGTCGTTACAGTAAATAGAAATAAATGAATTGTATTGTATTTAGTTCCCTTCAATTCTACATGAAAGTATCAGATAATAAATAGGCACTTCAGATTACTTTGTTGCTATTGTTGCAAACATAAATTTAAATTAAAACCTCTGAAATAATAACTGGAGATAATGCTGAAGACATTATACATCATTATCGTCATTATAATCATTACAGAAATAAATTAATGTATTGTTATTAATTCCTTTCAATTCTACATGAAAGTATCAGACAATAAATTCGCATTTCAGATTATTTTATTGCTATCATTGCAAACATAAAATCACAAGTTCTGAAATAATAAGTGGACATGATGTTAAACAGGTTAGAGATCATTATCGTTATTAAAATCATTACAAAGATAAATTAATTTATCAATTTCAATTCTACATGAAAGTATCAGACAATAAATTGGCACTTTAAATTACTTCATTGCTATTATTACAAACATAAAATTACAACCTCTGAAATAATAACTTGACATAATTCTAAACAGATTAAAGATCATATCCATCATTAGAATCATTTCAGAAATAAACGAACGTATTGCAGTTAGTTCCTTTAAATTCTACATGAAAGTATCAGACAATAAATTGGCACTACAAATTAATTCATTGCTATTATTGGAAACATAAAGTTGCAACCTCTGAAATAATAACTGGACATGATTCTAAACAGATTAGAGATCATTATCATCATTAGAATCATTACAGAAATAAATAAATGTATTGCAGTTAGTTCTTTTCAATTCTACATGTAAGTATCAGACAATAAATTGGCACTTCAAATTATTTCATTGCTATTATTGCAAACATAAAATTGCAACCTCAGAAATAATAACTAGACATGATGCCAAACAGACTAGAGATCATTATCGTCATTATAATCATTATAGAAATAAATTAATGTATTGCCGTTAGTTCAATTCAATTCTGCATGAAAGTATCAAACAATAAATTGGCACTTCAAGTTGCGTTATTGCTATTATTGCAAACATAAATTTAAATTACAACCTTTGGAATAATAACTGGACTTACTGCTAAACAGATTAGACATTATTCGATCCCGTGCTGTGGATTGAACTTCGACGTATCTCAGTGGTTAGAGCGCTCTACAGCACATGAAGTCACTAGACACATTTGTAAAATGCGATGTACTTTGTTACTAACCCAACTTCAACCTACTCTCCTCCATGTACTCCAAAATATTACTTGACTATCACAGGTTAACGACTTAGACCAGCTCTGGGGATAAAGGGGGAGGAAAAAAGAAAGGAGAAATCCCCGTCCATGTCCTCTCCGCTTCACCACTTTGGAAACGAACACATAGTAAAGCACTGAACATCAGTGGTGGATTTTAGACAACCAGCGAGAGCCGAGAGCTATGATTCATTCCCTTATATACTGTGTGAACAGTACAGAGCAGAACAGGTTTCACGGCCTCACGCGGCCTTGAGTCTCCCACCTCCACGCGCATAGCCGGCCGGCTGTGAAACCTGTTCTGCTCTATACTGCTCACCCAGTACAATCCGTCACTTAGCAATGCTTGATTTCAGATCTACTCGTATCCGTCCGATACACAACTGTCTCTGCCGAGGAATGTCGAGTGAGGAGTTAAGGAGTAGTCTGCAGTATCTCAATTGAGCTATTTATGCTCAGGTCTGACTTTCACCTAATGATTCAGCAACCAGCTAGGATGGCTTAAAAATCCCAATTTGTTTTCAAAGACTCTTTTCACACACATTATCTTAAAAACTACCACACCAGGCCTATCGCAGAGTAATATTTCATTTCTGCAGTCGAAAAATTGAAGCACAAAATGGTACACCGGGTGCTGGTGCTTCCGTTAATATTAGTTAAAAGAGCGACAATTTTTTACCGAAAGTACAGTAGAAGATCGCTTAATATATTGCTTGAACTTAACATGAATACGTGTGTAGGCATAACATGAGAATTAATTCCATCACTGAATACGAAAAAGTGGAAGCTTAGACGAAAGAAAAGAAGAATAGTAGATTGTTATAAATAATAATAATAGTAGTAATAATAATAATAATAATAGTAATAATAATAGTAATAGTAATAATAAAAAATGAGTGCGCTTAATAAAATGGTACATATGTTTATGGTGGCGGAAAATAAAAATAAGAACGAAGAACAACTGAATGTAGAGGGAAAGGAAATAAAATAATGGTGATAATGATGATGATGATGAAAAAGGAATGGAAAAATGCTTAGCATTTCTTTTACTCATTTACTTAACAATTTAATGGTTCATAATCATTATACTCGTACTAAGAAGTTTATCTGGAATAAGAAATTGGCCCTGAAGAGCAAGGAATGTTATCAAGCCATTAACACCGATCAACCTGACCATTATATAAGCGAGCAGTAAACAGAACCAAATGAAAGTGCCACCAGCTTTCTACTCTACGCTGCGTCGCTGTCACTGGGAAATATTTTAAGAGCTTTCCGTTTAACGAGGTGGTAAAACCCTAAGAGTTCCAATAATTTGCTATGCCAAAAACCTTGGCTCTAAAGTTTTTTAAGAGTTAATTTTCAATATAATTTATTGTCCCAGAGTCTGTGCCCTGTTGGACATTATATCTGATTGCTTTCAGTTCGAGTTGCAAGAGTTAGAGGCGCACCAGGCGCAATAATTCTGCGTAGACAGGTGCAAAAATCTTTCGAAGACACTTTCAAACAATGTTTATTGATTCACTCTAGGACTTTCAGTTACCTGTTGATCTGTTGTGAAATTTTGTAGTTTTGCACCGCGTCACACATGTCGGCACATCCAGTGTTTCGGATCATGTATCGTCATCACTAGACAAAATATATGTGATATTTTAAATTATTATGTGATATTTATTATATAATAGATCACAGACAAAGTACATAGGCTACAAGTAAATCAATTTAACCCTAACATTACACACTTTACAACAATTTTACACAAAGATATAATATTATTTAAATACAATTTCTACAGTTTATATATTTACATATTTTGTTTTATCTTGCACTAGCTTTTAATTTTGTGCAAGATCAACTCATTCTAGAATGTAGATCTTCCATGCATAATTTTACATCTATAACACAAGGAAAAAAATGCACTACAATTATTATTTCACTATTTATTTATATATTTATTAATTTCTTTCGTTCACTTCTATTTCATTTATTCTATCCATTATAATTTTTTTAACCAAAAAAAGATATAAACCTAATTGTTTTTGCAATTTTATGCTATTAATATTCATCAGTTTTTTATAGTTATTTCTTTATTTATTTAGACAAAATATATAAAATCGAAAGGTGCACTCAAATATGCCAGTAAAGATAATTATGCACTTAAATATACCAGTAATGATAATTATGCACATAAATGTGCTACTAAAGAAAAATATGTATTTAAACGTCCCACTAAAGGGTCTTAGCCTATAATATAAAATTTAAAAGGACAGTTTACTAAATACAGTAAGTAACTTAATTCAAACCAATATAACACACAAGAGCCAAAAAAAAAAAAAAGAGAAAAAGAGATAAAAAAACACATTTAATATACATTGACAATCAGACAGAAGCTAGTGATATTCAATAAAAACATGAATATAGTCGACAGAAATAAAAGGTAAAAAATACACACATTAATATGTAATATAATTTTATATTAATGCAGGCAATATTTCCGAGCTGCCACTTTGCAACTGGAATTAGTGATATCCTTCACACCTGAGGTCTAGTTCAACACCCACGCTGATAAATCGCTTTACGCTGATCCACACAACACATGAAAGAGTGGTGACGCAATAACCATTCTATGAGTTTTGTTTTATGATCTCACAAATTGAATGTTACCGAAAAGCAATATGTTAAAATTTGTATATGTTCATATTTGTTTTAAATATAGCCTATACACCCATATTTAAGCCTGCATTTATATATATATATATATATATATATATATAGGCCGAAATATGAAGATCTGTGCACTATAAAATTTGACATACTGATTTAGAAAAACGTGAAAAATACTTCGTTCCCACTTTGCATATTATGTGTGAGAGCAAACAAAACATGCATTGTCATATAAATCCTGTATCTAGTCATCACTATGATAGGAGAAGAAAAGAAAAAATGACCAATTCTTGTTAACAGGTCCACATTTTTCTGGTATCGATTAGGATTATAACTCCTATATGTTGTTCCGAAATTTTGGATGTAAAAATTCCACACCATATTTATTCAAAGTTTTAAATCATAGTTAACTTTTGGTTTTGGGCACCGGATACCCTAGTTAAAAAGTGGGCGAACCCAATTACAGCTTGTATTTGATGCATATTCCCGTTTTTCCTGCCAGTATGTCATCATTTCTCCATTATCATTATGAGTGTCATTGTATTTTGAAACACAACCGAAGCGAACCTTAGTGTAGTCAATTGGTGTGAGTTTGGGAATGTTTCTAGCTTGAAGGTTAGAGCGCAACAGATCTTGAAAGGTCGCAGTTCTGGAGCGTAGTGCCCATCTTCCGAAATTGAATTCAATATGAAGGAAAGAGAAGAAAGAGAGAAGGAAAAAATTAAAGGGGAATAAAGAAGTTAAGAAAACACATTTGAAAACAAAAAAATAATGAAATTAATTATAAATTATTATTTTAATTTATATCTATAGAAGAGGAAGAGAAAGACAGAAAATAGGAAAGATTGTAGAAAGCTGGGTTTGCGGTAAAAGACCTGCCCTTGAGTAGAACATTAAATGAGTGAATGAATCTACATACAGAGTGATTCACGAGGATTTACCGTCCTTTACGGAGCTTAATTCCGAAGACATTCTGAGCAAAAAATGCCATATAAACATGGGTCCTATTCTCAATATTTACAGAATTGTTTCGTTATTGGAACGCATTGCTGTGAACGCGTGATCTTGGTCAGCGTGCAGTCAGCAGCCAGCGCGAGCGCTACGGAAATCAAGGATAGCCGTATGAAATTACATAGCGCGACGAGTGCCGTTCACAAGTGTGTGACCAAGTGTACTCATGTGGATGGCGACATTTCTTAAAATGTGTTGTAATGTCTCCAAGACTGTAAATTAGGATGCAAAATTGAACTGCAAATAATTAAGTCGGTGGAAGTGGTGTGATTTGTAATAATTGTTATGATAAGTGCGTAAGAATAATGTAATTTTCTAGTTAAAAATAGAAAAAGATGTCTGTACGAAGCAACTAAGGTGTTCACAGCACATTTTTAGCTTCATAATACTTGCCAATTACAGAAGTTATACTTCTGAATGGTTCATTCCCTATTTGTATTATTCTTTTATCTTCAAACTAAAGAAAAAACGTATTTTACAAACAATTTTAAATTAGTGTAACTCTAAAAATATTGAGAATAGGAACTATGTTTATATGACATTTTTTGCTCAAAATGTCTTCAGAAATAAGCTCCGTAAAGGACGGTAAATTATCGTGAATCTGCCTGTATATAAATTGTTATTTTTCTTTGTCTGTGTAGGAAATGGAAAAAGCCGTGACAGCCATGCAAAAGCTCGAAAAAAAAACAGATACTTTAATTAGATTACTTCAAGCTATTACCATAAATAAATAAATCGTCCCAACTTACACTAAAGGTTGTCGCTATTTGGATCATTACTTCCTCATTTGTATGTTTAGAATCGAAGTTACACATCCACAAATTTCGAAACTTATTCGCGAAGTTGGGCGCGTAAATAAACATAAAATAAGAATTTAAAATAAATATCGACAATGGAACCAGAGTTCTTCCGTGAATAACTCTTTAAAGTTTAAAAATATAGTTGATACCTAATGGAACACATATCATATACATGTAAAGTTCCTTATACATTGGATTTCTTCAACATTATATGAAATTATGTTAGTTACACAAATAATAAGTCCAGGATGGCTAACAATAAGTTACGTAATATTGTAACACAGTGTTACACAATACACTGTATCTTAACTTTCTCTCACTTGGTAGCAGATAGCTCTCACATAGTTTATTACTGAGTTATTCGCTGTAAGTCGAAAACCATTCAAATTACATGGAATCGAGGGACATGATGTCTTGTCGTTGTGTAGAGACCGAAAATCCTCTGTCTGGTTATGAGAAAATTTTACTTAAGTTTCTTAAATCTGTAATGAATTTAATAATATTATAGTTAAAATAAAACAATTTAATGATACTTAAATCTGAATAATTTCAAGGGAAAAATTGTTCCGGGGCCGGGTATCGATCCCGGGACCTCTGGTTGAACGTACCAGCGCTCTACCACTGAGCTACCCGGGAACTCCATCCGACACCGTCTCAACTTTTCCCTTTATATCCACACAACTCGCGTGGGCTGACGAAACGCCAGAGACCCACAACGAGTGCACACAATCTCTGTGTGACTTGGAATTGTGGTTTTCTGTTAACGTACACAGTAACGTATATATTATGCAAATCTAGATTTGCATGATACTTAAATCTCTTTATTTTCTGAATAATTATTTTCATACGGGTTTTACCTCTATTGACTTTACCGTTACAGAGTTATTAATCATTAAATTGTAGTAACAGTGAGCGTGTTGCTTCCGTGTGATGGTCGCAAAAGTTTCGACGTTAATCACTTCGAAAAACAAATGCGTAATTTACTAAGTGAAATAAAATCGATCTCAAGTGAATCTGATGGATAGTCGTAAATTTTCTAGTGTAGGTTCCTAAATAAATGTTATTCACGTAAAAAAGCACCAACGAATAATTTGCTAAATAAATTAATTTCAAGTATAAGTCAGAACGAGAGTATGAAACGTTATAAAAATAAACTTCATTTCATATGTCAGTTTAGGAACTATCACTTGTTACTTGGCTGTATCTTGTCGTTGCTACCACTGAAGTCCGCAGCTAATAGACAATCTTTAACGATCCCATAGAGATTTCAAGATAGCATCTACAGTACTAACATAACTAACAGTTGAATGTGTATTAGTGCAACTTCAGCTTAAACTCGTGCCTACTTATGAACAATCCATTTCTCCTTCCGGGGAAATTTTTTTTGGTTCCCACCAGTAAGGCGGAGACAGTTCTTAAGCGAAGATAATGGAGGAATTTCCAGCAGTTGGGAGTGTCAAACGGAGCCGCCGCCGATTGTGTTTATCGGCAGATCAACTGCTGCGACGCCTTCCTCGTCCATTAATCATACTGGAGGCGATAATGCGCTCCGGATTATTTTGCAGAAGTACGAACATGGATAAGCGCCAAGCCGGTAGCGCTACACACACGTTAACACTTGTACGTGTCTCCTATAGTCGTGAACGATTCGCTGGCTACACAAGAGGAACTGTATACTTGGATTATTCCGTCAAATATAATCAGTTTGAGAAATGTTATTAATTATGGTATGATTCGTTGTATACATTATTGAACTGATTTCTGTGAACTGCAGAATAAAAATAATATTAATTTGAAGAAGTGGAAAGAAATTAGACAAATATAAGATTATACACTATCTACCAAAAAGTAATTGGGAACTGTTTTTCCCCCTTTAGAACCTCGTGGTACCACCTCTTGTTGCTATAACAGCAGCCACCCTGTCAGGCGTGCTCTCAACTAGTTTGTGTAAGATATCCACTGGAATGAGTCGCCATTCCTCTTGCAAATGGCTCTCAGTTGGACAATGGATGTTGGCCGCATCTCCCGAGACCTCGATCGCCGATCCAATTCGTTCCAAAGGTGCTCAATGGAATTGAGATCAGGACACTGTGCAGGCCAGTCCAACCGGTGAACATTATTGTCTGCAGACCGCTGCATAGTAGCGTCGAAACATCCTCCTGAGACCTACTGTATAGTCGTGAACGATTCGCTGGCTACACAAGAGGATCTGCATACTTAAATTATTCCGTCAAATATAATCAGATTCAGAAATGTTATTTCAAAAACTTTTTGTAGTAATTAATTATGGTATGATTCGTTGTAAACATTCTAGAACTGATTTCTGTGAACTGCAGAATAAAAATGATATTAATTTGAAGTGGAAAGAAATTAGACAAATATGAGATTATATACTATTTACCAAAAAGTAATTGGCACTGTTTTTGCCCCTTTAGAACCTCGTGGTACCACCTCTTGTTGCTATAACAGCAGTCACCCTGTCAGGCATGCTCTACACTAGTTTTTGTAGGATATCCACTGGAATGCGCCGCCATTCCTCTTGCAACATGGCACTCAGTTGGACAATGTTGTCCAATTGAGTCCTTGCTTTCATCTATAGAAAGAAACCCATATCTTCTCATTTCGTAATTTACACTTCACTTCACGCAGACATTTCTCATATGCATGTTGCACATACTTCTTTCACAGTGTTGCTTCTTTAGGAATTTGTCTTCCAGTGTACTTTTCTTAAAAGTCACGGAGTTTCGCGTTTTCTAATTTGTTTAACGGAATATTTGAAGCAATAAATGCGTCACACATATCTTCGTAAAATGTTCGTTCAAGTGTAGTTGTGAAGAGGATTCCTGCTGTACCTTGCTTAAATTCTGTTGTCTTTTAAATGCGCGTTTATGCTTATTGCTATTTATATGCTTCTTAACGTTGCATGCCATGTCGGCTGCCAATTTCACGTGACACAATTCACAAAACAGTTCATTACCATGGATGGAAAACACACTTTATTGACGAACAAGTCCACACCTGTGGAGTAACGGTCAGCGCGTCTGGCTGCGAAACCAGGTGGCTCGGGTTCGAATCCCGGTCGGGGCAAGTTACCTGGTTGAGGTTTTCTCCGGGGTTTTCCCTCAACCCAATACGAGCAAATGCTGGGTAACTTTCGGTGCTGGACCCCGGACTCATTTCACCGGCATTATCACCTTCATTTCATTCAGACGCTAAATAACCTAGATGTTGATATAGCGTCGTAAAATAACCCAATAAAATAAAAAAAAATTGACGAACATATTTCCTTAGTGTTTCTACCTTGCGTACTTTTGGTCTCGGCATTCTGAAGACCCCTGTCGATTGCTTTTGACTGCGTTGTACTAAGCTACGCCGGCACTACTCATACTTTCAAAGTGATGCGTGCAAGAGTCCTCGGTTCATAAACATTAGCTATACTACATCGCGCGTTTCCGTGTAAGCAATATTTTCTCTGGGGTCTGGTAATTAGATAATTATTTTGAGATCTTAAATCTCAAAATAATTATCATGACAACAAACATTCTTTAAACTCAATTAAATGTTCGAAAAACTGTCAGTACGCGTTGTATTATAGAAGATTTACAGGTTCAATGGGTGGAATGTCGGTAGGGGAAACAAGAATATTCTTTGAAAACTTATAACCGAACACCTCTTTGTCCACCATAAATTCCATTTGCATCCCCGAAATTCGAACCTGGTTTACCAGTGTATAAATACGACGTTCTAGTCTTTCGTATAACTGTGCACGGTCTATAACCGATTAATAAGTTGTAATGCAGTAAATATTGTTGCTCTGCTTATCGGACGAATTCCGTATATATCCGAGGTGCGGTCAGTCAGGGCGTGGTGCGGTCCACGAGGCATGGAATGTCCCGCGGCGATACTAAGTATTGTCAATTTAGTAACCGAGAAACAGGCCAAATCTAATAGCTAAATATATTATTCATGGGGAGCGAGTTAATTGGAAAATGTAGCCTTTAACCCGCGCTGATCTTGCTCGAGTTCTGCGCGATATGACGCACTTTCTCATATTTTCATCCTTTCTCCCTCTATCTCTCTCTGTAATAGACTGGTCAGTATGTCGGTCGGCAGGACCGCTGAAGAAATACCTTCAGCATTGACACACAGATTAAAGACGTTTGGGTTAAGGGTTACATACATATATATCACGGAAGATCTTGGCTTACCGTTAGCTGAGCGGCGGGTGTGTCAGCTTTCCACCCAAAGATACGACTTCGAGTACTGGAAAGTTCAGTGGCTTTGGAGAGCTGAACCCGAGATGGGTTCTTGCTTAAATTTATTAGAACTGACATCCTATCATATGACACATACAAATACAAACCGTAACAGTAAAGAACTCAAATAACCTACTAGTCCAATATAGTATCAATAGCGTAAACTTTTTTGGGAGTTCTTATTACTAGAAGGTTTGCGACCTGGATGTTGGATTAAGATTTAATTTGAGTGTAGAGGTTTAAGTTGTTGATCAAAAGAGAACATTATAGATCACTTATAGGCCTACAAGGTAAGTCTAGACAGCGGAAAAAAGTCAAATAAAAGTCATGTTTACGGTTTACAAGTACTATAGGCTACACATAGACTGTGGCATGAGGTGTGTACGCTTCCCAAGTATTATGTTATACATACAGATTTTATATTATCACAATTTTTTCTAAAATCCAATGCATGGGTCTTCTGACCGTACGTGCTTTGTACCCAAAACAAGTCCTCCCTTGTAGGTTCCCCCCCCCCCACCTATGATTACATCCAACTACTCTCTAAAAGAACACACACATTAAAATGGAAATGGCACAATAAAACACATTATATAATATATCCTAACCTAAAAGACATAGAAGTGTACAGTTGGGTGGATACTATTATCCCTTCCTCAGTTCGCGTCACAAACTTCAACAGCTGAAGTTCTAATCTTTCTCGCCTTCAGGAGGAACAATCCAGTCTTTTGTTCCCATTCTCTATTCCCCATGAGGTCAAGACATGCAAGCGAACTCCTATTCTGACTTAGCATCGAGGGCGGTAGATATTTTCTCCGTACATGTTCCAATTCGACACTGTAATATCAATCGAATTATCGCATTTTGGATGTGAAGTAGGTAGCTACAACACGGTACCGTCCGCAGAGAGCACCATGCGAACACCGAAAACAACTGCCACTCTGCGTTCTCAGTCAGTCCTCGTCCGTAAGTGAACAGAGAACATTGAGATACGTAAACATATTATTCATTTCCACGCTTGTACCATTTTCGTTAACATCTGTTGGTATGAAATCTCCTGATTCGCTCTTGTGTTTAAAAAGTCATACATCCTATCGTTCTTCTAATAGTTGTAACTGTCCTCTTCTAAATGAATCTCCTCAAGTTAAATATCTCGGAATAATAATCGACCAACATTTAAGTTGGGATAAACATGTTCTTTTTCTGTGTAATAGATTAAGAAAAATTGTTCACTATTACGTCATCCTACTTGACTGTCCATACTTTACGACTGATTTACCTCGCATTAGTACAAGCTATATTACAATACGGCATTATAGGATGGGGTAGTGCTTATAGTACCCCCCTCATGCCAATAACCCTGCTTCAGAAAAGAATAATAAAAATATGCCTTAATAAACATCTTGATTATACTCCAGAGCTGCTGTATTCAGAATTTAAAGTATTTGACTTCCATCAAATTTATAACAATGTCTTACTGAATTTCGTACATAAAAACCGAAACACATTTAATTTATATTCCCTTAAATATAAAACCAAAAGATCAGACAACATATGCTTGACAGTTCCTAAATGTACTTCAACTGTAGCATATAATCACAGTAGCAACTTCGGTCTAAGGCTTTATAACATAATAATAGATAAATTCTAATACATACAATTTGCTAATGCTCCTTAATTCCAAAAAATCTATTAAGAAATTGCTGTTAACAGAGATAATTTAAAGTTCAATTATTGTGAATGGTTTTTTTCTTCTTCTTTTTTTCTTTTATTATTTTTTACTCTGTTGTTCAATAAAATGTCTTAACTTATGTGGAATACCCCCTGAGCACGAGTATGTAACTTACTCTTTCTGGGGTGCTAGAGAGTTCTTATATAAAAAAATCAAGATGTATCTTTGTTCCGGCAATAAAGTATTATTATTATTATTATTATTATTATTATTATTATTATTATTATTATTATTATTTGTGTTCGGTGAAGTGATCATAATGCCGAAGATAGATGTTAAAAAACATAGGGTGTGTTCTTTAATACAAGAATATGGTGTCCACATTTTTAGTAGTGATACTGGTGAAACAATTGAATGTGGATTATGTATCTGTGCATTAAAAAAGATAACAAAACAATCGATAGAACATCAATGTAATACACAGAAACACTTGAAAAATGTCGCTCTATGTTAGAAGAAAATGAGGATTCAAGTTCAAATTCCGCCTCAAATATGAAATATGGTTTTTACCAGGATTTGTGTCGAATGATGATAAGTTGCAATATTCCATTCAAAACGTTGGACAATCCCCACTTTAAAGGGTTTATAGAAAAGTATACAAAATATCAGGCATCTTCTGAATCATCGATTCGAAAACAGTTCTTACCTGCACGTGCCTCTAGTATACCTACTGTGCTTACATAAACAACAACCCTCTGACGAGACAAACTACTCGCGTTGTAGTTACGTTCACATCCGAATTACTTTTTTCCGCTGTTTACTTATAACACTAATGATACAATAAAAAGAAAAAAGAGGAAGACGAAGTAACAGCAATAATGATAATAATAATAATAATAATAATAATAATAATAATAATAATACAATGAAACCTCTGTATTTGGACACCTATGTATAAGTTATTAGGTACCTCATTATACTGGACATATTTTCTTGGAACCGGACAAATTTCTATACTTTCACATGTCCAATATACTCTCTATGTTGGACACCCCTTATAGTTTCATCGTGGACGATTCTCTTGTTCTATTGTGTATTTCTGCTACCTGTTTAAAGTTGAGTTTCAATGAACCCTTGTGTTTTACAAGGACTATTAGCACAGAGGGCGTTTTCCTTGCAGAGTACAGCGATTGTGAATCTCTTTCTGCTTTCCTGGAATTATTTATTTTGTCATTTTTGTAACTCTATTGTGGCTAAATTTGAATATGACGTGAAGGGACATTATTTTTCATAACTTACGTATTTACTTACAAATTGCTTTTAATGAACCCGGAGGTTCATTGCCGCTCTCACATAAGCCCGCCCCTACCTCTGTCTAAATTTAGGTTTTCCTGTCGGCGCGATACGCGTCTGATGGCCTATCTAGCTACTACTGAGATGTTGATGACAACCAGCATTGCCAACCTTCAAACACAAAATTATGAAATGTTAGTCTAAAAATTATCGGATTTTCCAGAAAATTATCGCAAACATTCAATAGCCCTATCATTAATAATGTCACAGTATCAAAACTTGACAAAATACTAAATAAGCTTACAATCACTTCCCGTATAGAAGAAGCACCTACGGCAGCTTCGAACAGGCTATTCTGATAACTGATTAGTAAACTATAATGAAAGCTTACTGGTGACTGTGGAAGAAACCGGTCTCTCCTCTGAGAATCTTAACGGAAAGCGGAACAGATTTAAAACGTTTATCCAGGGAGTAGCAAGGGAATAGAATAAACTTAAATATGTTTCACTAATGTGATAATATCTTCGTATGGAAAGCAAAGTGGAATTAATTCAGAAAAATTATATGATTGATGAAAATTATCGTATTATCCTTTAAGTGTTATCGCAAATCGCATCAGGGTAAGAAAATATCGCATTTTCACAACGCTGATGTCAACGCAATAAGATGTGGTTCAAAGGCAGTGACAACTAACGCAACACGCGACAACTCGATAACGAGCCAAATGTTGGACATTTTCGCGACGTTGCCAGCTCGCTCAGCCTCAACTGGCAGCGGCAGTTCATATTTCGTTTGATCAGGGGCGTATTTTTGCGGGCTACCGGCGGTAGCCCAAGGAAATTACAAAAGAAAAAGTTTATACTATAACATAATGTAATAATTTTGTATTATTAGTTTTACCATAGTCATTAAAATTAAAGTAATTGTTAGATATATTTTGTGTAATAATAGGGTCAGCGGTAGCCCAAACCCTTTAACCAGTATACGCCACTGCGTTTGATGCTGTGTTCCTTCCTCTACCCAACGGTATATGCACTTATTTCCATGTCTTTTAGTTTCCAAGCAATAGCTGAGAGAGGAGTTTGCATTTTTAAGTGTCAGACAGTTCCCAAGTTACCATACCTCCTTAACACTGAAGAGGAAGTCGTAGTTCTACGTAAAAAGAAATAATAAAAATGGCACAGCTGTTTAGAGCAGCTACACCAGCGGTGACCAAAGCGGGTGTCGTGATTACATCGTGTAATCACAGACATTCAAAAGGGTACGAGGAGTTTCCTGTACAGTACGAATATTTAGTCCTGACAGTCGCAGGAGATGTGCACCTGGGTCAAGCGAGTCCATTTAGTTACGCCAAGGGGTGTTTGGGTTAGTTACTCGATTGCCTTCGGAGCGATCGGATGTCATGCGTGCGTTAGAGCGGTATGTTTTTAGTACAATTAAGCTGTACTGCACTCCTTTACCGACCGCTCGCCCTTATTTCTACTTCGGAACTCTCCCCACTACTCCTATTACTTCCCCCCTTTCGCATCGCTGAGCTGTCAGGACTAAATAATCGGTTTGTACATTCCTGTGTGTTTCATTCACGTACTGAAGTTAAGCAGTGGCGGTATCATGTCGCTCTACAAACTCTGTCTCTACAAGCAGTAAGAGATGGCTTCGCAAAGAATGAGAAGGAAAATTTCTTTGTTGTTCTGTCGGACAAAATATAATATGTTTACTTTGCTCAACGGTTCAATTAGGAGTATATAGAAACATTAATTGCCATGCTGAATAATGTATTATTATTATTATTATTATTATTATTATTATTATTATTATTATTACGCCTATTATTATTATTACTGATCAGTAAGTAAGTGTTCCTATAATTTTTCTGTACGTGCATGGATATTGACATTTTTAGATCTTCTCCCTAGAAGGATAAAATTAATAGGTTTTATCTCAATTTTAATCTTCTTAATCTTTAGATGAGGATAACTATTTACTAGTTATTCATTGAATAATAATAAGTTATTGCAGAAAAACTGATCCAATATTATGTGACAACGAACTGTTAAACACCAGGAATTGACATGTCTTAAATCGTAGCCAGGAAGAGAAAAATGAGATAAATGTAACGAAGTCAGCTAGCTAATAGGGTTTGAAATATCTCGTGCTCTAAAGCCTTTTAATAGAACAGAATTTCTCAAAAGAGTAATGATTAAAATAGCTTAAATAACTTGTCCATAAGAAGTTTTTAATTTAAAAAAACTACGAATTTCTAGACCAGGTATCGAGAGAAGAATTTAGAAAATTCCTGATTATATTCAAGAGGAAGATTAAAAAAAGAAGCAAGAAAAATCGTATATTATTCACTGGCTCTTGATGACAGCAGTGACATTACTGATACAGCAAAGTTTGTGATTTTTATCCGCGGGATTGATCAAGATGTTAGTACAGGAACCACCACTGGTTGTACAGGGACATCATTTTAATTTTTACTTCAATTTTTATTGTACCTGAGTTACTTAATGTACTTCACCCCCACCCCTTCTACTAATGAAGTTCCAACTGTCCTCCTCACAGAACTAAGACCGCAGTACTGAGTTAGTCAGTATAGTACGTTCGAGAAAAATGTTCGCGATTTCCAGTGACGAAAGAGCTTTCAATATTGAATCATATTTTCGCACAGGCACTGTCGTCCGTTTGCCTACGTCGCATCCCGATTTCCCCCACCTGCTTCTGCTCGCCCCTCTATGAAGACTAGTGACTAGGCTGCTGTAGCTCTTTTCTGAAATATTAGGAATTGGACGTCTACGTAATATTATACAACTGTTTAAAATAACTTAAATAAAAGGACCTCGTTAAGTAATTAACTCTCACGTGATTTCCTCCCTTTCTACGATCCTGCGACATAACCACTTGAACGGACAGTAGATAGCATGTCTGAGTAATTTTATCTTTGCGAGTCGGGTAGAAGTGAAAACTGAATTTACAGTACGTAAGGTACTCTCTTATAGAGTAGAAACAGAATTATTTCAATATGAGTTACTAATACGAAGGACGAAACTGGTAATTGGAATTAGATGCAATAGTCTATAGTGCGATAATATGCACAAAAGAACTGAAGGCTGTATCAAAATTAACGGTCACAATTTTTAAAAATTTGTTTAAATACCGGTATCCATATTATGATTATTTTTCAATTTAACTTCATTCTCTATATTGTTCGCTAATGTGTTGTAGACAGTATAATACACACTACATAATGAATACGTTTGCATGGACAACTCAGTTCGTGAGTAAAAATATTTATTGTTAATACTGTACTGTACTTTGATTAAATGAAAACCTAATGGAAATGATGAAACTCAAAATTGCGATATTTCCTAGTTTACGTAAAAGGATGAACTACTTTTCTTCCCTCCTATACCTAGTAAAGTGATTTGTTTGTATTTTACGCCAGTGTCATCGAACTCCAGTCGTGGAAGGGGGTAGCAAACGGTATTTCCTGTTCTCAACAATTGATCCAAAGCTATAGCCAGGTTAATATTAAAAATGTTTGTAAAAATAAAATAATGTCCCTGTAGTTTTCATGCCAAGTACCTTTCCTCCGTCTCCTTACTTTATATACTGTCTGTCTCATGTAATCACTGCAGCTCGAGTTTTGGTCACCTCTGAGCTAGACCATAATGGACTCAACAGAGTAGGTGAACTTTAGGTCGTACTAATTTTCTCTGCAATTCTGAGACATTAATTAATTACTTCATAGTTTTCTACTCAAGGGCAGGCCTTTTACTGAAAACTCAGGATTCTCTAATCTTTCCTATTTTCTGCCTTCGTCTTTGTCTCCACATATGATCCATAAAATATCTTAATCCGGAGATATTGAGAATGATAATTTTCAGCACACGGCGGAATACCCCGAAATCTCTTTTCAGATAAGTTTTTCACTCTCCTCTAGAAATCGAGACCTGATCATTGGACTTAAAGCTGGTTGCTCTCAAAAAGACTAAAGAGCTCCGATCTGGGACTAAATGTTTAATTGGACTCGTGGGCGTGGTTATTCCAGTGTGTTACATCAGCGACTGCTCTGGGATCGCACGGTAGCATCGAAGCAGTGCGTAATGACGGGTTAGTTCGGATAGTTGCGACACGACAATACCGGCAGCGCACCTGTCAAGAGTGTCCTGCTCAATATGCAGTTCTCAGTGCCCTGCTTATTAGTCCAATGATATATGGGACCTCTTCCGTGCAGCAGTGACACAGGTACCCAACTTTCTCCATCGCTCTGCTCGAAGACCGGATTGCCATTCGTTCGGTGACGTAAGCTGTCTGCAGAGCGGTGGTTACATGCACTTTACATAAAAATATAGGGAGAGATGGATCGAAAGCAAAGGATTCCGCTAGATAGTCACGGTGTGTTCCGAATGCCCTCGTTTCGTTCTTCGAGACCAGATATCGGAAAGAGAATTTATTGTTTTAATATTCTAATTTGTGCAGCATAATACCATTTTATTACTTTACAGCAGCGGTCATCAAAACTCGAACGGCAGTGATTACACGCTAGAGACAGTCTAAGAAGTAAAGAGACGAGGGACAGATACATGGCATGAAAACTACAAGTTACCCAGCAATTTTGCTTCAAGTGGTTGAGAGGGAAAATCTCGGAAAAATCTCAACCAGATAACTTGTCCCAATCAGAATTTGAACCCGGGGCCTCTCGTTTCACTGTTAGGCATACTAACCGTTACTCCACAGCGGTAGACTTAAATTGTCTTATTGTAAAGATACAATCGTTAAGCCACCGGCTTGGCTCAGTCGGTTAGGGCGCTTGCTGGCGGTCTGAAGTTGCACTCGGGCGCGGGTTCCATCTCCGCTTAGACTGATTACTTGGTTGGGTTTTTTTCGAGGTTTTCCCCGACCGTAAGGTGAATACCAGGTAATCTATGGCGAATCCTCGGCCTCATCTCGCCAAATACCATTTCGCTGTCACCAATCTCATCGACGCTAAATAACCTCGTAGTTGATACAGCGTCATTAAATAAGCAACTAAAAAACAACTACAATCATTTAAAGTGTGTGTATGTCTAATGCCTGCCCACTTCACTTGCGTGATTCCGGTTCCGCATATTGTGAATAGATGGCAACACTGTGACCCATTTTCAATTTGTACACCACTTCGGCGCGTCACGCTCTACATGATGTGTGATGTGTATCTGTGAAAAGTTACCGGTATGTCGTGTACTAGGATGAGTGTATGTGTAAGTGTAGTGTAAGGAATGAATGAGGATGGTGAAGGTGAGGAAGAGAGAAAGGAAAACCCGGTGCCTGCACGTAGCCTATACGAATATTACCAAGGGATCTTAACGTCCCCATTCGACGGACGAATCACTATCAATAGTGATATGTCTTCTCTTCATATGCACTGAGGAGAGATTTTGGGATTTAACCCAGACATATTGGTGCGCAACTTAGTGACTATAAGTTGTGCACTGCCATCTGTTAGTCCCGAAAATTTCTGACCCCGCCGGGAATCGAACCCGTGCTGGTTAGTCTGAAGGTAGACGCGCTGCCATAGTGTTAACTTGGCGGACTTCCTCAGAAAAGTTAAATCATGTAATCTACTATAGAGAGATTCGAAGCCACGTCTAAGTGCAGCCTCGGACCAGGAGATCAGTTTCTTCTTCGTGAGCTACGTTGGTGACTAATTATTATTATTATTATTATTATTATTATTATTATTATTATTATTATTATTATTATTATTATTATTATTATTCTTATTATTATTATTAGACTGAACAACAAATTTTTACTTTTTGTCTTGCTTCGAAATAAAAATAGGTGAATATTAGGGTCTACTAGTATGTGTGCCCTAAATCTGAATTTAAAATCTAAATTGCCCCATCACGTACCATTTTCCGGGAAAAATGAATTCAATTTTTTTATGGCAAAACTTATTTGTTTTTAATTTTTTACTGCTACTGATAATATTATAACACACCAGGGATTCAAAATGCCTCATAATATTGAAAAATGTGCACTGGATACAAAAATGATGTTACATAGTTTAAAACACAACAACAATAAAAATATTTCATGCGTATAATGAGAAAAATCTCGGAACTTGAACTTAACATCTAAAATAATTTTCTGCATGACTGCTGTTTATAACTAGACCCGGGACTGTATTTTACAAGGAACCAAAAATAGTCTGGAAGCATGCTGGATGATGATCTTCCTTTATATTGCCTTTCCATTTGAGATATTTCTTGATGAAATCTTTCTCCATGCACTTCGCTTACCACTCCAAAATTAGAAGGATTGAAATCCAAATGAGAATGTAAAAAGTGTATTTTGAGAGACATATTACACTCTATTTTGTCATATGCACTTAACATGGTTTCCACAACAAGTTCTATGTAGTTGTCTGCCTTAGAATTTTCAAGGAAATTTGAGCAAACGTCTTTGAAAGCGCGCCATGCTATTCTTTCTGTAACGGAAAGTTTTTCCTCAACAAACGGTCATTCATAACTTTGTGAATTTGTGGACCGATGAAAATGCCCTCTTTTAATTTGCCTTCACTCAAACTGGTAAACTTTTCCTCTAAATACTGAAAACCACACCCTTGTTTCTTCATTGTATAGAGCTCACTTTGAATTTATGAAATTTACTTAATAGAAGGGACCAATATCTGTTTATGTATTAGAAGCACAAAAGAACATGTCACCAACCGTAAGAAACCGGAAATAAGTCATAAACTCATAAAATGCATTAGCTTTTGTTTTGGTTTATACCCCCAACCCGCGCCAGATGTTTCCTGGGGGAGCGCTTATTGAAAAGTGAAATCATAGTATATCTTGAAAACCTTACGTGATACGGAGAAAAGAAATGCATTTTCTGATTCAGCGCACATCAAACCATAAGGGACACAATGTTTTAAGTCGGAGAAAAATTCTTGTTGTTCAGTGTTTATTATTATTATTATTATTATTATTATTATTATTATTATTATTATTATTATTATTATTATTTATTACATATCATTACCAACATTAAAAGACGTTATTTACGTCGTACGTTTTAGATGTCCTATTAGGTTTTAATGCAGTACTGTAGCTCGACACACGAGTATTAAAACAGACTGTGTTATTACACTAGATACACGGGGCTGATTGTTAATGGAATGGATGACTTCGCTCATTCCGGATTGATACATTTGATAACTAAAAAACCCAATGGTGCGGCTGTGTGCTTTGCAGATGTTGGTAACCTTGGTCTAGGTGATTTATTTTCGAAATTAGCTTCTCCCCGTGACTGATGTCATAAGAGTATCTCTTTGCATGATGGTTCTTGAAGAAAGTAGTTTCCAGAGACCTTACTAGTACAATATGCCAGTAGAAAGAATCACAACCGATTAACTTCGTTTGTAAGTACAGTATACTAATAAAATTTTGGAAGTGACGGTAGTTTGTTATTTGGAAACAATAATTTTTAGATTATGCTATATCAAAGTATAGTAATAAAAAGGATTAAAGTTACATAAGAGAAGCAGGGGAAATATGGTGGTATTTCCCCATAAAATACACCTGACTTCTATAAAATTGGATCCACTTTCTTCAATCCAGCAGCGCACGTACTTGTGGGGGTATACTGCTCCGTCGATATAGGAGAGTCAATGTTTACTTGCTTAGATATAACACGGTGAACCCGCTGCAATCGGCAAGCATTAGTCTATGTTCAGGTAGAACATGAAAGCCAAAGAATATTATGGAAAGTAAAAAAATCGATCATACAGGAATGAGTATTTAAAAATTCTCAGTTCATTGATTTTATTTCCTAATATCTATAAAATAAATAAGTAGATAAATAGATTTCGGGGCAGGTAGATATCAGATGATGGATGACATTAAGATATATGAATCAAGTGCGGAGATAAAGAGGAAGGCAGAAAATAGGAAATATTGGAGAATGCTGGTTTTGCAGTAAAACACCTGATATTGGGCAGAAAACTATGAATGAATAAATCAATGAATGTCAGCTTCATTTTCAAAATCACAAATTTCTTTATGGTGCAGTTCCCTCCATCCAAATTATCTGTATATCGAACTGTTCCCAATATTTTTCTTTAAACATTTTTCAACTTATGGTCATCTGTTTCTATGCTTATGTCATAAGCATAGACCAAAAGAGGCATAATTAAAATCTTGTATATTTCTAATGAAATTTTCAATTTTTTTAACTTACTCTTTAATAAATCGCATAAAACATAACTACTTGTATTTGCTCTCTGTACACGGCCATTTATTTCAACTTTTTAATTGTTGCCATAATTTTCCTAAATAGTTAAACTCTACTTTTTCAAATGTGTCTGCATTAATTTTGATGCAGTGAAACACAAAAGAACATTAACTCTTAATGTACCTTATTTGCATTCAGTGACAGTACTAGCCCTTGCAGCACTAATAAACTCTTCACCATTTCGTTGGCTCCCAGTTCCACCCTCAGCTGTCGAAATTTTGCCATAAATTTTCCCACACTGTCCAAGAATTTGGCGTTATTTAACACTTAAGTACTCGCGAACTAATTTGTGACATTAGTACTCGTGTGGAGGTCAAAGTGACCCCCAAGCAAAAATACGAATTAGAATATAAAATTCATAGTTCCACGCAAACTTTCTAGCTCATATGGGTCATTACTTGCAAGAATGTTATTAAGTAATAATTTGCATGTATATACACCACAAAAGTAACACTGTAATACCTGTGGACTAATTTGTAACATTAGTAGTGGGGTGGGGGTTAGAGTGATCTCCAATTAAAAACACGAATTAAAATATGAAATATCCTGGTTCTATGTAAATCTTTTAGCTCATATGCAGCATTAATAATAATAATAATAATAATAATAATAATAATAATAATAATAATAATAATAATAATACTAATAATAATAATCATCATCATCATCATCATAACCCGTGGCGCTACAGTCCATGAAGGGCCCAGACCGACCAGCCGGCTGCTGGCTTCACGTCCACATGCCGAAGCAGAGGTGGACGATCATCCAACCAGAATGGAGGTATCGTGTGGTTGGCACGATGATCTCTGTCATTTGTTGCTGGGGGAGCCGTTATAGCTGGCTTTTGCAACCGGATTTCGCTACCTATCGTAGCCCCCCAAGTGCATCACGATGCTGGGTGGGCACCGGTCCCATACACTGGCCGAAATTTCATGAGAAAATTTCTTCTCCTATGAGGCATATGCATCATTATTTACCATAATCTTCTAGAGTAAGAGATTTCATGTATACAATCACAAAAATAATACTATACTACTTGTGGACTAATTTATGACATCAGTAGTCGCGTGGGGGCCAACAGAACCCCCAGCCTAGAAAATTTAAATTAACGCAACAAATGACAGAGATAAACTGGAAGTTATCATGTAGTCGTATTGCCGACACCCTTTCAGGAAGGTGCTGATAAGCTGGGCAATGTAGGCAACAGCGTAAAAATAATACAAACCAACATACAGTATAACACTGGGGGTCAACATGACCTCCACGCGACTACTTAAATGTTAATATCATATGTTGCCACGTGTCCCCTGTTAGATGTAAAGAAGGACGCGGGCAGGTATCGTTTCGCCAGAGTTCCTATGGCTTCACACTCCGACAAAATATGATGGGTTGTCTCTCCTCTGCCGCAAAGAGAACATAATTATTGTAAAGCAATACAAAGAAAGAAAGAAAGAGATAGGCTACGTCAAGAACCAAATTCCGTTCATTTGGTGAATTTACACCAACTAACCGACCTTCGAATGGACCTTCATTAAGTCGATATTCTATCGGAAATTCCGGTATCGTCCGATCTCTAGATAGGCTAGATATCCGATCTCATCGACGTCAGCTGGCCGATGCAGTGGAGTGGACTTGATCCGCTGTTGCGCGCGGCGAGAGCATGTATATTAATCGGGCACTGCGGGCAGGAAGGACCCAGGCGTCCGGTGCAGGAGTTCCATTTGGTTGTTAATGGTTATTGCACGAGGCCCCGGGTCAGCATTCCTCTACTTCCAATATGTCTGACATTATTTACCATATTAATTCCGCGCGCACGTCTTCTCGGTGGTTCATTGAACCGGGTGGTTGTTTAAGTGACCTCGCGGTGGGGTAGGCCATGTCCGCAGTAACTCTTGTCTGTCGTCCGGACATACATAATATGTGACCGTACGAATTCACTTTGCCTTGGGGTGACTCTGTTCTCAGTTCAGACTATTTATATTACCTTCTGCTCGGACCAGAGGTTTAGGAAGTATAGCCTATGTAAGTTCTTATATTAGTTTACTTTACCTTAATTTATTCCTTCGTTTCATTTATTGGTTTTCCTTTCACAGTATTCCTTCTTCTTTACCACTTTTTCTTCTTATCAAATTTATTTTTCGTTTATTTCTTAGTTCCCTTCTGTTCCCATTTTTCTAACTGGCTTATTCCTTTCTCCTACTCTCTTCCATTCTTCCTCACCCTTATTTTTCTTCCTTTCCTCCAAGTTTTTTCCCGTATTTTTTATTTCTTCCCTGATTATCTTTTATTTCTCCTTTCTTTTGCTTTGTTTGTTTCTCTTCCTGTTCCTTCTTCTTTATCCCTATATTTTGTTTTACTTTTTATTCTTCATTTTCTTCCTTCTTTCTTCTGCCTTTCTCTGCTTTATTTCCACAATTATTTCTTTCTTGCTTCACTGAACTTTCTTTGTTCTACCCTTCTTGGCTTTTTTCACTTTCTCCTTCTATTTCTCGCTTTCTTTCTTTTATCTTTCTTTCCTATTTTTTTCTTATTAGCTTTCTTGGATCTCCGACGTAGAAATCTGTCGCTTCTTCTGTTCGACTAAAGAGTGTCTTCGTTCAAAATGTCGGAAGTTTCAAATTTCATTCTATTTATTTATGAGTATTTATTTATTTTTATTTATTTAATCATTTATTTATTTATTTATTTATTTATTTATTTATTTATTTATTTATTTATTTACTTGGTCTGTATGTGCACCGTATCCACACTAAGAATATACAGAAATAACAGCTTATAATTTCACAACCGTATATTATAATTCCATAAGATAAAGCTCAATCAGTAGAAAATTCTCCAAGATTTCGTTTCATACCTTTCCATGGCCATTGTTGTGTGCAATGTTTTGTTTCAAGCTTATTGTTGCATGGCCATTGTTGTGTGAAATGTTTCGTTTCAAGTTTATTGTTGCATGAATGAAAATTTGTATTTATCAGTCTAGTTCCTGTCAATAGAGATGTGGACGGTACAGCAAAAAGTTCAATGCGTGCTCTGGTTTGCAGAATTGAAATGAGTTACGCGTGTTCAGCGGCGTATACTGAGGGAATGGAATGTGGATCCTCCTACACGCAAATCCATTTACGAGTGGGATAGAACTCTACGAGATAATGGAAGTTTGATTTCAAAGACAGAGAAACATTGTAAAAAGCATGTGGTCGAAATGGCTGTGGATCAGGTGCGTAAATCATTTGCTAGAAGCCCACGTAAATCACGTACCTTGATATGTTGGAGAACCTTGCTATTCCGCAATTTCCGCCAGGTTTAACATTTCAGCAGGACACCGCACTTCCATCGTAATGTTAAACGGTTTTTTGTTGTAATATTCTCAAGAAATTGGATTGGTAGGGATGCGCCAACTTCCTGGTCGCCTAGATTCCTGGATTTAACTTCTTTGACTTTTTAATGTGGGGATTTATTAAAAATCGTAATTTGATTGATTTGAGACAGCGTATCATTCAAGCAGTTGAGCTTATAACACTTGATATGTTGGTGAACACCTGGCTAGAGGTTGAGTACCGTTTTGGTACCTGTCGAGCTATAAATGGTACTTATGTTGAAGAGTACTGGCGAAAATAAAAACTTTTTCAATTACTCTATGCAATGCAGAAGAAATTTATTTAATAAAACTTATCCATGTTAAGATATAAGCTGTTATTTGTGTATACTTTTAGTGTGGACACAGTGTATAAGTTCCTATTGTCAGGATATAATCCGCCTACGATGTATCGGGATTCCTTATGAAACGTTAAGTGTAAGTTCCTTTAAGATCAAGGTAAGATCCGCCTTCGATCTTTCATTTCTTTCCTGCTTTTTTTTCTTTTTTCATTCTGTAATCTTTACCTGCTCTCCCTTTTTTCTTTCTTTCTTCTTCCCTTCTCTGCTTTCTTGACTTATTTTCTTCCTTCATTTCTCTCTTTTTACCTTTCCTTCTTTTGCTTCATTGTTTACTTTCATCTCATTTCTTTCTTCTTTTCTACTTTGTTTCCTTCATTTTCTATCTTTCTTCGTCTCTTCCTTTCTCTTCTTTATTGTCTTTCTTTTTTCCTTATTTCCTTTTTCTCATTATCTCTGTTTTCATTCCTGCATTTTCTTACTTTCCTTCTTCTTTTCTTCTCTGCTTTCTTTCTTATCTGTTATCTCGTTCTCCTATACACAAACGATTAGGGAAAACACGGAAATTTTACTTGAAGCAAGTAGAGCGATCGGTTTGGAAGTAAATCCCGAAAAGACAAAGTATATGATTATGTCTCGTGACCAGAATATTGTACGAAATGGAAATATAAAAATTGGAGATTTATCCTTCGAAGAGGTGGAAAAATTCAAATATCTTGGAGCAACAGTAACAAATATAAATGACACTCGGGAGGAAATTAAACGCAGAATAAATATGGGAAATGCGTGTTATTATTCGGTTGAGAAGCTCTTATCATCCAGTCTGCTGTCGAAAAATCTGAAAGTTAGAATTTATAAAACAGTTATATTACCGGTTCTTCTGTATGGTTGTGAAACTTGGACTCTCACTCTGAGAGAGGAACATAGGTTCAGGGTGTTTGAGAATAAGGTGCTAAGGAAAATATTTGGGGCTAAGCGGGATGAAGTTACAGGAGAATGGAGAAAGTTACATAACACAGAACTGCACGCATTGTATTCTTCACCTGACATAATTAGGAACATTAAATCCAGACGTTTGAGATGGGCAGGGCATGTAGCACGTATGGGCGAATCCAGAAATGCATATAGAGTGTTAGTTGGGAGACCGGAGGGAAAAAGACCTTTAGGGAGGCCGAGACGTAGATGGGAGGATAATATTAAAATGGATATGAGGGAGGTGGGATATGATGATAGAGACTGGATTAATCTTGCACAGGATAGGGACCGCTGGCGGGCTTATGTGAGGGCGGCAATGAACCTTCGGGTTCCTTAAAAGCCATTTGTAAGTAAGTAAGTAAGTATCTCGTTCTCCTTTTCTGCTATTTTACTGCATTTTGTTTCCTTCTCCTTCACTTCTCACCGTTCTTTCCTTTATTTCCTTAGATTAATTTTTTCTTTCTTATTTAATTTACTTTTTCTCTTCTTTCTGCTTTTCTTTCCTATCTTTCCACATTTTGTCATTTTTCCTTTCTTCTTCTTTTTTATTTTTCTTCTGTTTACACTTTTCTTTTTTAATTACTTATGTTAGTTTTCTTGTTTCCTACTTCATTTCTTTTTTTCTTTTTCATCCCTTTCTTCATTTATTTCTTTTCTTTTCTCTCTATTACAGAGATGGGCATAATGTGTCCGCACGGGAACATTATGCTCATCCCTGCTATATTATTTCTTTCGTGCCTTCTTTATTTCCTCATTTCTTTCTTCCTACGTTTTCTTAATTACTCGTGCGACCTGTTTCTTAATTTTTTTTCATTTGAGTGTCTGTCCCATACACTTTTTATATTTTATTCTTCTTCCGTCCTTTCGTTCCATTTCGCTTTTCAATTTGCGTTCTCACTTCTTTCACTGTTTGTCTTTCATATTTCTTTAGCATTTGTTACTTCCTTTCTAACCTTTTTTTTATAGTTTGGCTTCACTTATGTTGTTTTGTACTCTTTCTTAATCTGTTTCTACATTATTCCGTGCTTTTTTGTTTCCTGCTTTTATAATTTTTGTCTTACTTCCTTTTTATATGTCTTTTGCTTTATTTATTATTAAATCCCGGATTTCTAAGCAAAATGCATATTCTTTTCCTCACTCTTAAAGGAAAGCAGAGAGGTTATACTTCGTAAGACACACCTAGATAAGCAGTTTTAACTAGTTTGTTAGTGCTTATAAATGCTTATTTCGCAGGAAAACGTTTTTATTCGCTTATTTTACGATTTTAAATTAAAACGCATATTTTACCTAAAACTGTAATTTTAAAAGTACATATTTCACTCCTAACCGTCATTTATCATCGATTCCCTTTCTTTTATTGGCTAATAAAAAAATTAACTTCAGTCGAATGCGTAAGAAAGCAATGCTAGGGTATGACCCAGGATGTTGTGAAATAATACTGTGTAGTTCTAATTAGGAGAGAACCTTAGGATTCTCCGCCAAGCTTCTGCGACTAGGCAGGTCAGTCGGTTATAACACTTGTCGCGTCATCGAAATATGTAATGTCTTTTTTTTTAGTAGGTTATTTTACGACGCTTTATCAACAGCTTTGGTTACTTAGCGTCTGAATGAGGTGAAGGTGATATGCCGGTGAAATGAGTCCGGGGTCCAACACCGTAAGTTACCCAGCATTTGCTCATAGCGAAATAATGTCATGTGCATGGATGGTGAATCCTCGAGTTCCAAGCTGCAGTGTGCAAGTTGTGCAACACGCGTTGTTTCAGTAAGCGGTGTGTGATTGCTCTCTGTTGTAGTTAAGGAATTCCACCCACAAAAACCTCTCAATCATTCTTACCCAAATGCGTGAATGAGTTTGGAAGTAATATTTTCAGTGAGAACAGCAGTGTCTTATTTTGTTTGGTATGTGAAAAGAGTGTTTCTGCGAAGAAAAAATAACTTATGACATTGTGCAGCATATTAGTACAACGCGGCATAAGGAGAGGTTTAAGAATAAATCTAAGTTAAACCAGCAACTGATTAAAAGCAATATGGATGAACAATCGAGTTCTAATGATACATTTTTCAAACACTTGTGTTTAGCATTAGCGGGTTCCGAAATTCCGTCGAAAGAACATTTTTACTGTACAAATCATTTTTCACTGACAAACGCAGGAGCTCCACACAGGAAAATCTCAGGATGGCCTTTTTTGTATATTAAAACAGCCTTCAATAAGATAAGAGTTCTACGAAACAAATAATTTATCGTCATATTTCTATGTGTTCGTTTTTGCTTATTTTGGTATATATGTTCACCATTTTTCCTGCTTATTTTACCGTTTCCATGTATTCGGTTTTGCTTATTTTGGTGCTTATTTTCACCATTTTTCGTGCTTATTTGCTTGCTTATTTTACTGTTCGATTGTGCTTAAAAATCCGGGATTTATTTATTATCCTCTTTCCTTCGATTATATTCTTATTACTTTTCTACATTTGTCATTTTTTTGCTTTCTCCAATATTTTAGCTGGTTTTCAAAAATTTCATACTATTTTCTCTTAATTCTTTTTCTTTAATGTCTCATGTAAAATTAAATAAATTTTGGTTTCTAGTCCACTATTCCTCTATTATTGGTAAATAATCATCCAGTCGATTATGAATAATCAAGACGATGAGTACATACCTAGTATGCATCGAAAGAGAATTGAACTACTACTTCGTTCCAGCACTCGAACACAGGACTACTGGTCCCACAGTCACACGTGCTACTGCTCTTTATGGCAGTAGTTCCTCAGTGGGTAAGAGGACGCTCGTAAAACAAAGCACGCAACGCTTCATCTATTCCAAAGTGTTCTTCGGCTCTCGCTCTTTTTGAGACACAGGATACATATTTTCCATCTTAATTCAAATTAAGTTTTTTGTGAACACAAAATTAGTCGAGACTTACTTTATAGGGGTAAAACCACTTCCCTGAGCTAGGCAGCACCGGTAATTAGCACGTTTTGATTTCTTAATCCCACTGCGTCCCCCCCCCCCCACACCTGCCCAAGTCTATAACTATTTGTTTCAAGCGGAAGGAAGACCAATTTAGCGTGATTGCCCGAGAAGGTGCTGTCACTTTACACTAGACAAGACAATTTAATTAGCGCGGCTCTTTCTAGGCTCTTTGCCAAAATAATACAGACCACAGAATCCATTATGCCTTTCGTCTCAATAGATTTCGGTAGAGAAAGAGTATGTACTTGCCAAGTGGACAAGAAGAATAATTAATTGTGATTTAATTAGTAATTTCAACTCCGATTTAATTGAGTGTAATAAGGGCATATCATACCTTAAGATGTTTGAGGCGAGATACGTAACTTGTGTGCTTAACCAACTTTGTGCAATTGGTAAGTGATTTTTTTAAACGTGATCTATAATCACTGTTACTGAACTGCATCCACCTTGGATATAAATAGACGTGATTGCATTTAGATACAGGGCATAAGAGGAAATAATTTGCTTACAGGTTGGTGCTGCTACATATTTCAGTTTCTTATCCTGCTAGTTACAAGCGTATACTTTAATTTAAAATTCAAGTGCAATTTACCTTTTCTAAATTAAAACACGCAAATCTTAAGGAATGGGTAAATTTACTGCATTATGATGTAAACACGGAGTCGTATTTAATATTGAGCAACATTATAAATATTACTTAATCTGAAGATATGAAGATTTAAAATAGGACGACTCATAGGTCTAAACCTTAAAATTATTTATGACGAGAATTAATATCCAACGTGATTCAAGTTTAGTAGGACGAAGTTGCGCAACAATAGATCAACCGACAATTTGAAAACATTTAGATATTTGCACAGATCTATTGTTGGCTGCATTCTTTAACTCAGAAAAAATAAAGAATGCGATATTTGCATTTTGCTGCTATGTATAAACAAAGTTCCTTTATTGCATAAAACTTTATTTATTTTCCTTTGCACTATTGAGGCAATTGCTGATCTGTCATTAAAAATCGATTAGTCTTTTTTTTAGTATTATATGTAGGCCTAATATTTTTGATAATACTTCTTGCATAAAATGTTTAATAAAAACCAGATTTATTTCAATGGACAGTATCTCGAAAACATGTTTTTGGCGGTTGGTCTCTTATATTGCGTAACTCCGTCCAATTATGAAGGAACAGCAATCATAAAATGTATTAAACTGCATCAACTCTTCAAAAGCGTTAATTTTTAATCGAATCATCAGATGTTATTAGAAAAATTGAAGCAAACAGCCTCGTCGACATGGATTAAACAATAAAACAGAGGTAAGAAAGTTGTAATTAGACTTCGAAGTTTAGGTCCCAGTCGGAGAGATACAGGTTAACCGAGAGCGGAGTATTGGCCGCAGGTGGGAGAAACAGGCTACTTCGGTACATCATAGTAGGCCTAATAAGCTACTGCTTTTTTTAATATCGGAGCTATCCTTTGCGCTGCCTGTCTAGATCTGGTTGGAGGTTTCGTACGTAGGCTAGCACTGAAGCTGGAGAGTTGAGAGAACGTGAAGTTATTGCGATGTCGAAAACGAAATTCAATTGGAGAAAAATTTTTAATTTGTGTTATTAACTTCATTCTGCGAAAAAAAAAAAAAAAAACCCTTACCCGAAAATTATATATTGAAGAGACAAAATGCGTCACAATTGCCTACAAAAAAAAAATACAGCCTTTTATGGATTAAAAATTATAATGACATGATCTTGAAACATTTATACTGTAACATATAAATTCAAATTTAAAATAAAAGAAATATGTAGAATACGCTTTTTAAATTACTACCACATTGTTGACTGATATATTTTAATTGTGATCTGAGGATATTTGATTTTAATTAATTTGGTTCTTAGTTCACTATTTTATTATCAAGTTAACCTAGAAAACTTCATTCTGACTTCTTACTACTTAATATTAAATTTTTACTAAATACAATATTCCAGTTATTTTCTCTTTAAGCATAGACTAATAGGCCTATTACCACAGTCCAGTATATACAGTCACGAAGCTTGAGTTGTGAGGGTGCTAGGAACAATAGACTGTTCCGGTACTAATTCGCATTGTCTGTAATGAGGCGATATTAGCAATCCTACTGGTTAGCAACTATCTATGGATGCATATTTACTACGTATTGAGCTTTGTGACTGTATATACTAGACTATGCTATTACCTTTCTTTCTTGAAAATGATATGTTTATCTATAATAAGTTACTTTAACCTCTCCGAACACGAGTTTTACTCATACGGGGTTAGATTTATATTAAATAGAGCACATTGTTATTTAAATTTTATTTTTTTATATTAATATTATTATTTTAAGACAAGTTTTCCCTCAACCCCTTAAGATAACATACTTGATAACTTTCGGCAGTGGACCTGAACTCATTTCGCTGGCATTATCACCTTCATCTCATTCAGACGCTAAAGATAAAGTTATTTTTCTACACCTGAGAAACGATAATGCATTTTATTCTATCCAACATAATATTTATTTTTGCCCTTCAAGCGAAGATTTATTTATTTTTTTCCATGTTGGGCTTTTATTACGTATTGCAACAGCTCGACCAACATGGTATGTGTATGGTGGCAGAGGACAACCTTGACAGTAGCTTTGTAAGCATCGTTCTATCCTGTGTGCACATAACTTAACTGTCTGAATTAATATATTTATTTTCAAAATTTTATTGTATTTATTGTTCATTCATGTCCTGTACATCTAAATATTGCATAATGATAGTTACTGTATTCCTAGCTCTCGTATTCTTCGTTAAATACACTATGTCCATATGCACACGCTGGGCACTTACGTTAGCAAATTTTATTTCTTCCAGTATAGTAAGTAGAATTGGAGGGAGTTACGCAATAAGAGACCAACCGCCAAAAATGTGTTTTCGAGTTACTGACCATTGAAATAAATCTGGTTTTTATTAAACATTTTATGCAAGAAGTATTGTAACATTCATATTATTACAAAAAATAGCAGAAATAGTACTTAAAAAAGGCTAACCGATTTTTAATAACTGACTAGCAGTTGATTTAATATTGCAAAGTAAAATAAATAAATCCATTTTATGCAATAAACGAATTTTGCTTATAAATAGTAAAATGCAGATATCGCATTCTTGATTTCTTTCGAGTTATAATCGAGCCAACAACAAATTTGTGCAAATATCTCAATTTATTTCAAATTGTCGGTTGGTCTATTGTTGCGTTACTCCGTCCAATTGTATCTTGCAGTAACCAATAGTCTTACAGAACACCTATGATAGTTAATTAGGAAAATAATTTGTCTCTTGGCAAACAGTCTCATAAAGCATCTCTGTCAGAAAATATAAAAAATGAATCAGCACACTTGAAATTTATTAGCGCTCGCGAAACACTTCAAAGCATTCAACACATCACATTTTCCACATTTTGTGCGAACTGCTGATGTTTTCTTATTGCAATACAGCCCTACATACCTTCCCTTTTTCTCAATTTTCTGGATGTAGTGCTTCAAACCATCATACCGGAACACGCGATTTGTATGGACATGTCGGAATAGAAGATGGTCTTCCTGCCCCTTTGACACGATTTAAAATTTATATCCACCTTCAGCATATTGATTTTTGACAATCTGTTTGTTCAATACTTGAAAATCTTTGAAGTTTTTGGTATCCATTGTAATGAATAGGAAAGAAAGACATTTTATTACTATCTATATTTAAGCACAGTCCCATTTGCAAAGTTTAATACAATAAATATTACTATGTAACTTAACTACTTTATGCAGCATATAATCACTTTATTTAACATTAAAATTAAAGAAAGAAATTCCTAGATTTAGTCAGAACGCTCTAGCACTGGCTGGTACAATGCCACATATATATCTGCAGTGCTCGGGAAAAGTGACACAAGTCAGTTTCCACAAACCTTTTTTGATAATTTATTGACAACTTACGGAACATCTGCTCGCTTGGAAAAAAAATACATAAGTATTTCTCCCAAGACAATAATTCATACAGAAAAAAAT